>NC_079332.1:16422939-17121272 GCF_029931775.1 Euleptes europaea
CCAAGAGTCGCTGGAAAAGACAACACTGTTAGGAAAAGTTGAAGGCAGCAGGAAAAGAGGGAGACCCAACATGAGACGGATGGACTCCATCAAGGAAGCCTCGGTTTGCAAGATCTGAGCAAGGCTGTGAGCAATAGGATGTTTTGGAGGACATTAACTCATAGGGTTGCCATGAGTTGGAAGCAACTTGCCGGCACATAACGCACAAACACATGATTTGACAGGGAAGTGTGGAAGATAGTCAGTTGCTTCTTCCAGCCAAGAAAACAAAGGCTCTGACAAGACTTGCACTACTGGAATCAACCTCTGCTCAGGCCAGCAAAGACCGTTTCTGGAGCTTCTCCAAACTCCCTACGGTACTAATCATCTTCTGCCAGCCAGAAGCGCCTCTGCTTCTCACCTCTATGAGAAACCTCCCCGTTCCTTCTCCTTTCTCGAGTCAAGAGCGCTGACCCTAACCAGGAGTGAGACAACCACCCGACCCAAAGCATTCAAGAGACTAGAATGACTGGAGGAACGCATTCGCCGTGTTTTGAGGCATGGGACGGGCGGGTCGGAAATCAGACCGACCAGAAGATCAGCCCTTGATCCAGTGTCCGGAAAAGCTTAATGGCGGAACTGACGGAACTGACCGCACGAGACCGAAAGCCGGCATCCCGGAAGGGAAAGGATATGGGTTACAAACCAACTTGAGACACCAACTGCGCGGCTGGGTTGTCTGGTGGAGGAGGAAGAAGACGGTGGGGGCCAGAGCCGGGTACGGGATCTGGTTCTCTCCCTCATGGGCCGGATCCCTGGTGGACGATCCCGCGGAGGCCAAACTGTCCTGGATAGATTTACAAGCGCTGAGGGCATCCTCGTCTTTCTCCTCCCCGGGGGGAGACGCCTGGCTGGCGGAGGGGCTGGAGGTTATGGGGACCCGGACGTCATCGCTCGACAGCGAGTGGAAGGGTCCTCTGCTCTCGCCATCAGCCATGATAGCAGCTGGCACCTGTGGAGAGTAAAAGCACAAGATGAGGGATGTGGTCACATGGAGGGCCGTTTCGGCATATACTAACGGTTGCTAGAACAAATTTTGTTAAGATATTGGAAAAGCAATAAATTCCCTGATTTAAATAATTGGCTTGATAAGGTTAAAGAAACCTGTACTTTAATTAAGTTGATATACTATAGCAATGAAGAACTGGACACTCGCTGGAATTTAACAATTTCAAGGATGGAAAAAAACCACTACAAGGTGTAAATTGCAGAGAGGGAGTGATGTAATAATCATGTGGATTTTAGATAAATAGATACAGTATTGCTTGGTTCACTATATTGGGAATTTTAGTTATATTAGCAGCACGGTTTAGTTTCTTCTTAATAATTTCTATTATGAGTATTTTAGTAATGTCATAGTTCCATTTTCTATTATTGTAAAAATAAATACGAAAAAAAAGAGCGACCTCTTGGAGAAGGGCAGCCTCCCCATAGGCAAGGAAGGCCCCAGGAAAAGGTGAGCCAACAGTGACTGGCATCCTCCAGGTGGGGCCTGGAGATCTCCTGGAATGAGAACATCTCAAGGCTACAGAGATCCTTTCCCCTGGAGAAAATGGCTGTTGTTGCAGGTGGACTCTATGGCATCACATACCTGCTGAGTTCCCTCTCCTCCCTAAATCCAGCCTTTCCTAGGCTCCACCCCCAAACCTCCAGGAATTTCCCAACCCAGAGCTGGCAGCCCTATGTGGTAAGTGGCCTCCACTGCCATCTGCCAGAGCATAGCCAGAGCTAAAAGAAGATGGTTGAAGGCGCATGAACACATATGAAGCTGCCTTATACGGAATCAGACACTGGGTCCATCAAAGTCAGTATTGTCTACTCAGACCAGCAGTGGCTCTCCAGGGTCTCAGGCAGGGGTCTTTCCCATCACCTTGCTTGCCTAGTCCCTTGAACTGGAGATGCCAGGGATTGAACCTGGGACCTTCTGCATGCCAAGCATGCCACTGAGCAACAGCCCCTCCCACTAAACCACAGCAAATGAACAGGTGATTTGGGGCAGCGAAAAGGGAGTCCTTCACACAACCTGCGGAACTCACTGCCACCAGCTTTTTCTCATTTATAATATCTTAACATTACACACATGAAGCTGCCTTCTACTGAATCAGACCCTGGGTCCATCAAAGTCAGTATTGTCTACTCAGACCGGCGGCGGCTCTCCGGGGTGTCAGGCAGGGGTCTTTCACATCACCTACGTGCCTAGTCCCTTTAATTGGAGATGCCGGGGATTGAGCCCGGGACCATCTACATGCCAATCAGAGGCTCTGCCACTGAGCCACAGCCCCCCTCCATCTCCACCATGAGTTTAGGCTGGTTTTACTGCTGCAGTTTGCTGACCGGGAGCCAGCTTATAATGGAGCAAAAGAATTCCCCACTGTCTCAGCAATCTACAATCCCTTTTGGGGGAAGGCTTGGCACGTCTCCAGTTTACAATTTGTTGGCCTGGAGGTGGTGGGCGTGGGGAGGGGAAAGGCCAGGAGGGAGAGAGACGAGGAGCTGACGGGAAAGGAAGGGAAACAGGGAAGGCAGAGAAGTCACGGAAAGGCAAATTTGGAAGGGACACAGGAACACGTGCAGCCGCCTTGGTCGATCAAGGTCGGCACGGTCTCCTTGAAATGACAGCCCCACTCCAAGGCCTAGAGAGCTGGAGCAGGGCCCTGGCTTAGAGGGAGAGCATCTGCTCGGCATGCAGAAGGTCCTGGGTTCAATCCCTGGCATCTCCAGTGAAGAGGGGATGCGGAAGATCCCAACCTGAGACTCTGGAGAACTGCTGCCAGTCAGACCTTGATGGACCTTGAGCGGTGGTTTGGAGTGGTGGACTCTAACCTGGAGAACCGGGTTTAATTCCCTACTCTTCCACATGAGCGGTGGAGGCTAATCTGGTGAACTGGGTTGGTTTCCCTACTCCACATGAAGCCAGCTGGGTGACCTTGGGCTAGTCACAGCTGTCTTTGAGCTCTCTCAGCCCCACCACCGGGGACGTCTGCATGACAATCAGGTGCTCTCCCACTAAGTTATGCTCCCAGTCAGTGTTTACATTTGTCAGAAGGCCATTTTGTGGAATTGGGAGGGCAGAACAAAAGAACATAAGAGAAGCCCTGCTGGATCAGACCAAGGTCCATCAAGTCCAGCAGTCTGTTCACACAGTGGCCAACCAGGTGCCTCCAGGAAGCCCACAAAAGACGACTGCAGCAGCATTGTCCTGCCTATGTTCCAAAGCACCTGACATAATAGGCCTGCTCCTCTGATCCTGGAGAGAACAGGTATGCATCATGACTAGTTTGCAGTCAGAAAAGAGAAGGTGCAGAAAAGAGAAACCAACATGAACAGGGGGCTAGAGCAACTGCCCTATGAGGAGCGGTTGAAACACTGAGGGCTATTTAGCTTGGAAAGAAGGTGGTTAAGGGGAGACATGATAGAGGTCTATAAAACTGTGCATGGCAGGGAGAGAGTGGACAGGGAGAAGCTTTTCTCCCTCTCTCGTTTTAGCAGGGTCATCTGCTGAAGCTGGAGGGTGAGAGATTCAAAACAGATAAAAGGAATTATTTCTTCACACAACACATAGTTAAATTGTGGAACTCTCTGCCCCAGGATGTGGGGATGGCTGCCAACTTGGAAGGGTTTAAGAGGGGAGTGGACATGCTCATGGGGGATATGACCATCCATGGCTACTGTTCAAAATGGATATTAGTCATGATGCATACCTATTCTCTACAGTATTCAAGGAGCATGCCTATTGTATCAGAACATAAGAACCTAAGAAAAGCCCTACTGGATCAGACCCAGGCCCATCAAGTCCGTTCACACAGTGGCCAACCGGGTGCCTCTAGGAAGCCCACAAACAAGACGACTGCAGCAGCATTGTCCTGCCTGTGTTCCCCAGCACCCAATATAATGGGCATGCTCCTCTTATCCTGGAGAGAATAGGTATGCATCGTGACTAGTATCCATTCTGACTAGTAGCCATGGATAGCCCTTTCCTCCATGAACATGTCCACTCCCCTCTTAAAGCCTTCCAAGGTTGCAGCCATCACCACATCCTGGGGCAGGGAGTTCCACAATTTAACTATGCATTATGTGAAGAAAGGTGTTGAAGAATTCAGGTGCGGTGGAACCCAGGCAGGACAATGCTGCTGCAGGCTTCTTGTTTGGGGGCTTCCTAGAGGCACCTGGTTGGCCGCTGTGTGAACAGACTGCTGGACTTGATGGGCCTGGGTCTGATCCAAAATGGCTTTTCTTATGTTCTTATGTTACCCACACACACACACACACTCACTATTTGGCCTGTTCCTTATTGTCGCAGATGTTGCACCCTTCATTTGCTTCTCACTGAAGCAAGGAAGATTTGGTTCAGGGGTGCCAGTGGCCAACTACAGGAATCAGGAAGCAACATTACAACACGTTTGGCACAAGACATAACCCCGTTTTAGCAGAAGTGGGTTGAAGACGTGCCGGCTGCCCCAAAGGGGATGCCTCGGAACGTGCAAATGCACAACGCAGCTGGCGCCACCACATTTCAACTGTCCCATCTGCCTAGTCCTGACGACTGGCGAGGTTTCTAGGGCGTGTGTGCGTGCGTGGTTGTGTGTGCGCTTTGCAAATCCCTAGAGGAGAGGCTGGGAAACGCAACAATAAAGAAAGGGGGAGGCACAGGCAGTGAAAAAAAAAACAGTGCATGTGGGGCAGGGAGGGAGAAGAGAAGAAGTGGTTTCGATGCGAGGAGATAAATGCCAAATCCACCCAGATTGCAGCAGGGGCCTGGGCAACTTCTCCCATTTGCTGTCCTGTGTAAATGTCAAGTCGAGTCTAGGCTCGGAGGACTCCATGTCTGCAGGATCGGAACCGCATCACAGCAGAACAAATATTTCCCCATCGTAGACACATTCATGAAGAGGTAGACACACATTCATGAGGAGATCCTGCATTAAGCAGGGGGTTGAGCTAGATGGCCTGACTGTATGATTCTAGGTAGGTTTATCAATATATATTAGCCATGACATGGGAAGGAAGAAGACGACGAGTTGGTTTTTATATGCCGACTTTCTCTACCACTTGAGGCAGAATCAAACTGGCTTACAATCGCCTTCCCTTCCCCTCCCCACAACAGACAACCTGGGAGGTAGGTGGGGCTGAGAGAGCTGTGACTAGCCCAAGGCTTCATATGGAGGAGCGGAGAAACCAACCCGGTTCACCAGATTAGCTTCCGCCGCTCATGCGGAGGAGTGGGGGAATCAAACCCGGTTCTCCAGATTAGAGTCCACCGCTCCAAACCACCGCTCTTAACCACTACACCACAAAGGCAGCATGGTGTAGCCTGATCCCATCAGATCTCAGAAGCTATGCAGGGTCAGTACTCGGAAGGGAAGGCTCTGCAGAGGTAGGCAATGGCGATCCACCTCGGCTTCTCCCTTGCCTTGAAAGCCCCTTGCTGGGTTCGCCATAAGTCGGCTGCCACTTGACAACACTTGAAGGACACGTGAATGGCAGGTCCTGACCTGGATGGCCCAGGCGAGCCGAATCTCATCCGATCTCAGCAACTAAGCAGGGTCGACCTTGGTTAGTACTTGGATGGGAGACCACTGAGGAAGTCCAGGGTTGCTACGCAGAGGCAGGCAAGGGCAAACCACCTCTGTTCGTTCTAGCCTTGAAAACCCTATGTGGCCACCTTAAGCTGGATGCAACTTGACAGCACTTTACATACACATAAATGCCAGAGGCGGGCTTCCCCACGGACCCAGCGTGATGTAGTGGTTAAGAGTGGTGGTTTGGAGCGGTGGACTCTAATCTGGAGAACCCGGTTTGATTCCCCACTCCTCCACATGAAGCTAGCTGGGTGACCTTGGGCTAGTCACAGCTCTCCTTGAGCTCTTTCAGCCCCACCTCCCTCACAGGGTGTCTGTTGTGGGGAGGGGCAGGGAAGGAGATTGTAAACCGCTTTGATTCTCCCTTAAGTGGTAGAGAAAGTCGGCAAAGAAAAACCAACTCTTCTTCTTCCCTCCAGGGCAGCTGCCCTCTGCCCTGAGCTCGGGACCCCCTACACCATACAGCTGACCCCTTTCCCCCTGTGCTACCAGAATTATGTTGGTAAATCCCCATTTTTGCCTGGGGCCCGAGAAACTAGTAAGGTTACTCCTGGGGAAGAGCACTCGTGTCTGGGGGAGAGAAGCAGGAGAGAGTCCAGCTTTTTTTGTACCAAACGTCAGAAGTCACGCTCAGGGGGCCCGAGAAGCAGAAAAAAACGACTGTTGTTAGGGGAGTAGGAGAGGAAAAGTGGGGAGGGGAGGGAAGCACCCAAGGGCTGAAAGCCAAGACCTGGGGGGGGGGAGCGAAAAAGAGAAAGGGGTAGGAAGAACACTTGGAGGATGAACACACAGAAAGAGAAACAAATAGTGAACCAGACCCCCAGATCCATCAATGCCGGCATTGTCTACTCAGACTGGCAGCTGCTCTCCAGGGTCTCAGGCAGAGGTCTTTCCCATCACCCGTTCCTTTTAACTGGAGATGCCGGGGATTGAACCTGGGACCTTCAGTGAGCCAAGCAGAGGCTCTACCACTGAGTCCCAGCCTTATATTGAATCCCTTGCCTTGTACTGAATCAGACCCTTGGTCCACCAAAGTCAATAATGTCAATGCGGACTGGCAGCCACTCTCCAGGGTTCCCAGCTGGAGGTCTTTCACATCACCTCCTGCCTGGTCCTTTTTTAGCTGGAGATGCCAGGGATTGAACCTGGGGCCTTCTGCGTGCTGAGCATATGCTCAGCACCTGAACCCCTCAATCTGGGTGGACGGATGGTAGAAACAGCGCCTCCACACTTTACCTGGGAGCAAGCCCCAAGAAACACCGGGGGATTTACTTCTGAGTCAACCAGCCAGGGATTGCACTGCAAGGGAGGCCACGCAGCACAAGGTTTTTAGAGCGTCAGGCTAGTCTAGGATTTGGGATGTGATTCAACTCACAGGGTGACCTTGGAGCACGTCGCCGGGTATACTTTGCAGGGTTGTTGTGAGGGTAAAGAGGGGGGAGTTTGCAGCCCTGAGTTTCTGGGGGGAGGGGGTTTAAAAGCCTGCAAAATAATATTGCAAGAAGGAGAAATCAGAGGGTCTGGAGAACTGAGGGGAGGAAGATGGATGATAATAGTAATGATGAGTAACGGAGACACCGTGGTGTAGTGGTTAGAGGGTTGGATTAGGATCTGGGAGAGGCAGTTTCGAATCTGCCTCCTAGGTTACCTTGGGCCAGTCACACACTCTCAGCCCCGCCTACCTCACGGGGCTGTTGTGAGGATACAATGGAGGAAAGGAGCTGGGAGACCCAGGTTGGAATCCCCGCTCTGCTGTGGAAGCTTGCTGGGTGACCTTGGGCCAGTCACACTCTCTCAGCCTCGCCTACTTCGTGGGGCTGTTGTGAGGATACAGTGGAGGAAAGGAGCTGGGAGACTCAGGTTCGAAGCCCCACGCTGCCACAGAAGCTCTCTGGGTGACCTCGGGCCAGGGACCCCCTCTCAACCTAACCTACCTCGCAGGGGTGTTGTGAGGGCTCAATGGGAGAATGATGCTGTGAACCATGAGTGCCTATTAGGGGGCATAGTAGTATAGAAACCTACAAACAAATGGACAATTCTCCTGTTATTTCTCCTCACCACCACCACCGCGGTCAGCCCTCTGTCTCCAGAATGGCAGGAGGAAAAGACAGATCTCCAGCCAGAAGATCCCTTCCAAGCCCCAGGAAGAACATAAGAAAAGCCCTGCTGGATCAAACCATGGCCCACCAAGTCCAGCCGTGAATGTCTGTTCACACAGTGGCCAACCAGGGGCCTCTAGGAAGCCCACAAGCAAGAGGACGGCGGCAGCACCATCCTGCCTGTGCTCCACAGCACCTAATAGAATAGGCAGGCTCCTATGAGACTGGAGAGCATAGGTAGGCATCATGACTGGTATCTGTTTTAACTAGCAGTCACGGATAGCCCTCTCCTCCATGAACATGTCCACCCTCCTCTTCAAGCCTTCCAAGTTGGCAGCCACCACCCCATCCTGGGGCAGGGAGTTCCACAGTTCAACTATGCCTTGCCTGAAAAAAATCCTTCCTTTGGTCGGTTCTCTCTCACCCTCCAGCTTCAGCAGATGAGCCCGTGTTCCGGTATTAGGGGAGAGGGAGAAAGGCTTCTTCTTATTCCCTCTCTCCACACCATGCATGATTTTATAGACCTCTGTCATGTCTACCAGAAGACAGGCGGTGGAAGGGGGACGTTAAGGGATGGGGGGGGGGAGAGAAAGTGGGGGGGCGAAATGGTGGGGGAGAGAGAAGAGGAACGACACGGGGAGCAAAGGGTTAAGCGGAGGCAGAGGGGGCCGGCGGATAGGCAAGGGTTAAAGAGGCAGGCAGACCTGAAGGTGGGAGAGACCGAGTTGGGGGGGGGGGAGAGGAAAGGAGGCCAAGAGATGTCTGCGCTTCATTGTTCTCTTTTCTCCCCCCCCCCCCCGGGTTGGACCCTTTCGGCAGCCGAATTGGAAGCCCCCCCCACCCCCGGCATTGTCTGAAAAGTGAAAGGAGCTATTGGGGGGGGGGGAGAGAGAAAGAAAGCGGCCCCCACGCCGCCCCTGCCCCACAATCCGGGCTCAGAAGCGCATCGCCCGCAAAGGAGAGGCGGGCGAGGCGGGGGGGATGGAGACCCTCCCCGGGGGGAAAAAGAAGCCGGGGAGGAGAGGAGAACCGGGGCGGGAGGGGTAGCCCTAAAAGTCGTGCCTTCGTGTCCCCCCCTTCCCGAGAAAGCGTGGGTCCCGTAGGGTTTACTCGGAAGCAACTGCCCCACCACCACCACCACGCACCCCCCGAACCCCACGCCAAGTCGGGGGGATCTGCAGTCCGGCTTGGCCCAGAGCGCTATTGAACTCCGGCGGGGTGGGGTAAGGCGGGAGGCGACCGTGGGCGGGATCGGGGCCGCGGAGGGCGCGGCGGGGGTCTCCCTGGCCCCCTCCCCCGAGCGGAGGGGCCGCCGCGCCGCCTTACCTTCGTTTCCCGGACCGCCGGCTTTCCACACGCATAGCCGTGCCTTCGCGTTCACATGAGGCCAGGCGGCAAAACGGACTTGCGAGGCCGGTGCCGGTCCCGGGGGCGCGGGAGGGGGCGGCCCGGTGGCGAGCAGGAGCCTCAAGCCCCCCCGTCGCCCATCCTCTTCCCTCTGGCTTGCCTCTCCCCCCACCCGGAGACGCGCCCCCGTGGTCCTCGCCGAGCCGCTCTCCTTCCAAACTGGCCCCGGTCCCTTTTGGGGGGATCTCAAGGGTGGTGGGTGGTGGGTGGGTGGGTGGGGGGGAGCCGGCCAAGCCCGGCTCAGCCCTTCGCTGGGGCGGGGGCAGAGGCGGAGGGGGCCCGATCTGGAGAAAGGGCGAGCCGGGGAGATCGCGCCGGAGCGCTTCGCCTTTGCGCACCCGGGAAACTTCAGACTTCACGGGGAAGGGTGGGGGGGGGGAGGAGGAGGGCTGGGAAGAGAAAGGGGTGGGGAGAAAGGCAGAAAGGGTGGGGGGGAGGCCGGAGAGCGGCTGGGGTCTCCCCGCCGCCGGAAAGGTGGGGAAGGGGTGCGCTTTGGAGAGCTCCCAGGGGTGCGCTTTTGGAGAGCTCCGAGGGGTGCGCTTTGGAGAGGGCGCGCCGTGCGTAAAAGTCCCCTGGGCGCAGGGAGACCCCGGGCGCTTGGGGAGAGGCGGGCGGGTGCGGGTCCCCCGGAGGGGGTCGTCCTTGGGGGGGTGGCCGGGGAGGGGGCGCTTTCCGCCGGCTCCCTGCCCCCATCGCTCCGTCTCCCCCCTTTCCTCTCCCCCCCTCCCTCCTTTTCCTTTGTTCTCTCTGCCAGCTGGCCCTGCCCAAGGGGGCTGCCCGGGGAAGGTCAGTTCAGAAGTTCGGTCTGCGAGCGCGGGTGTATTGGGGGGGGGGGGCGCTTGAACCCCTTCCAGGGGTTCACACGGACCCCGCGAGGGGGAGAGGGAAGCCGGGGCGGAACCGCTGGCTTTTGCGGAGCGTCGCTGCGTTAGGCGGCCTCGCCTAGACTGGGGGGGGGGGGATTCGGAAACGCCCCTCTTTTGCTTTCATCGCCCCCCCCCTCCCCCGGTCGCAGGTAGGGCTCCCGGTTCCCACGAGCGAAACGCGATCTAGGAGATGCCGCTAAGGGAAGAGGGTCGTGTCGCTTCCCGTGGAGGCGCCTTTTCACCCAAACGTGTCGGGTGAATCCCCCCCCGCTTCGTGGAGGATGAAGACCACTGCCGACCCCACCCCGTTTCCCCATTGGATGGACTTTCTCGAAAGGATTTTCCCCTGCCCACCCCATAATATCTGGACAGGGCTGGCAGATTTCTTTTTTTGCTGTCAAGTCACAGCTGACTTATGGCGACCACGTGGGGCTTTCAAGGCAAGAGACAAAGGGGGGGGGGCGTTGCCAGTGCTTGTCTGTGTGGCCTCCCTGGACTTCCCTGGTGGTCTCCCACCCAAATATTAACCAGCGCCGACCCTGCTTAGCTTCTGAGATCTTCCGAGATTGGGCTAGCCTGGGCCATCCAGGTCAGGGTGGAGATGAATAGAGGGGGGGGGGGGGGGTTGCCGTTGCCTGCCTCTGCCTAGCAACCCTGGACTTCCTTAGTGGTCTCCCATCCAAGTACTAACCAGGGCCGACCCTGCTTAGCTTCTGAGATCTGAGGAGATCAGGCTAGCCTGGCCGATCCAGGTCAAGGCCAAATTCAGACAGAGGTGGTTTGCCATTGCCTGCCTCTGCGTAGCGACCCTGGACTTCCTTGATGGTCCCCCATCCAAGTACTAACCATCGGGGGTGGGGGCATTGAAACTTGTGCCTTAGACATGCTTTAAGCTTGTTTAAATTTTCTGGAAAAGATGGTCTCGTGGCTTTTACCAACACACGCATGCACATATTCTGATGGCTTTAAAGAGAGCCAGCATGGTGTAGTGGTTAGGAGCGGCGGACTCTAATCTGGAGAACCGGGTTCAATTCCCCACTCCTCCACATGCAGCCTGCTGGGTGACCTTGGGCTCGTCACAGCTCTCTCAGCCCCACCTACCTCACAGGGTGACTGTTGTGGGGAGGGGAAGGGAAGGTGATTGTAAGCCGGTCTGATTCTCCTTAAAAGGTAGAGAAAGTCGGCATATAAAAACCAACTCTTCTTCTTCTTCTTCTTCAAGGCCATGGAAGGCTCCTGGCAGCCCTGATGGATGAGAATCTTCCTTGAAATTGGCAGTAGAGAGCCTACACCAGTCAAATGAAGGGTTTGGGGCCCATTCATAATAGCCTGCTTTTAATTGGCGCTGTTCTGTGCGGCTAGTCGGCTGAGACCAAATCCAGATGTGCCCCTTCAAGGGTTTTCCAGGCTGCTGTGTGCACATGTGAAAAACAAAACCAGGCAGGATTTTGGAATCCATTTGTGGGCAAGCAAAAAGGTTCATTGACAGCAACCCATTTCTGGCTTCCGGCCCTGTCACTATGCACACGTGACTCAGCTTGATTCATTCAGAAGAAGCAGATAATAAATCGGAACAGGTAATGTTTATTGAGCTCCTTTGACCTCATTTTTCTCTCCAAAGCAGCTCATAATATCATTCACTCCTCCTCCATTTTAACTTCACAACAACCCTGCCAGATAGGTTAGGCTGCCGGTGTGTTGTCTGTGGTGGGGAGAACAAGGGAAGGTGATTGTAAGCCGGTTTGAGTCTTCTTAAAAGGTAGAGAAAATTGACATAAAAACCTCCTCCTCTTCCTCCTTCTCCTCCTCCTCCTCCTCCTCCCAAGGTCACCCCTCGAGCTTGTGTGGCAGAGTGGGGATTCGAACTCAGGATTGTACAACGTTCCCGTTTCCCAGTGGATTTTCATAGGAAGTTTAATATTCAAAGGAAAGAGGAAGAAACCCCCCCCCCAACCCACTTGGCCATATGCATTCTCACCAGGGACTTTTGAAAATAGATGGGGTTCTGATAGCCCACAATATTCAATTTTCACCCGCCGGTCCTGGGGCTATTCACTGCCAGTTAATAACTGAGAATGGATAGAAAACGGAGGTCAGGGTGTCTCCAGAAGACAGACAGGATCCTTAGTGAACGCTTTCCAACCACAGACAGTCACACGCATGGAACGAACACAAAGGGGCAATTATGTATGCTTTTTTTTTAAAAAAAAATTATTATTATTTTTAATAAAGCACATATAGCTCACATACATCCTACACTCCTCATACTCCATATCTACAACAAGATCCTCCTCAAATATCCAATAGAGGGGAAGTAACACATCCTGTCCTCTAATACTCTTCTTTAAATCTACACAAACACCTAATTCCTTATTGAAACAGAAATATTTATATTGTATTAAAATATGGATACCCATTAACAATCAATGTTTCCATGCTATCATTACAGTCAGAGATTTTTTTCTATATCAAACCTACTGTCTGATATCTGCATCTATACATAGCAACCAATATAATCAACATAATCTCTAATGATAGTTAAAATCTTTATCAATATATAAATATATTTGTATATTTTTGTTAACAGAAAAAAAATTATCTAGTCTTTTTATATTCAGTAACATTTTTCTATCTGCATCTCTATACATATATTATTTTGTTACATAATCAAAATACAACTCCCAGTTCTTCTGAGATTCCTCCGTCACTCTTCTGTTCACTATATTTGTCAATTTGGCCATCACTGCCTAGGCAATTATATATGTTATCATTTGGTCATTATTTTGAAAAGGGAAAGTGCTGTTCTCCCATCGCAGAGAGGCAGGCCTGGGCAGAACTGTGTACAGTTCTGGTCACCACTCCTAAAAAAGGATATTGCAGAGCTTGAGAAGGTGCAGAGAAGAGCAACTAAAATGATCAGGGGACTAGAGCAACTGCCCTATGAGGGGCGGTTGAAACACTTAGGGCTGTTTAGCTTGGAAAGAAGGCGGTTAAGGGGAGACATGATAGAGGTCTGCAAAATGATGCATGGTATGGAGAGAGTGGACAGGGAGAAGCTTTTCTCCCTCTCTTATAACAGCAGAACGCGGGGTCATCGGCTGAAGCTGGAGGGCGAGAGATTCCAAACAGACAAAAGGAAGTCTTTCTTCACATAACACAGAGTTAAATTGTGGAACTCCCTGCCCCAGGATTTGGGGATGGCTGCCAACTTGGAAGGCTTGAAGAGGGGCGTGGACACGTTCATGGAGGAGAGGGCTATCCATGGCTACTAGTAAAAATGGGTGCTAGTCATGATGTTCTCTGTTCTCTCCAGTATCTGTTCTCTTCGGTATCTGTTCTCTCCAGTTCCCAATTCTCTCCAGTATCTGAGGAGCATGCCTAATATATTAGGTGCTGTGGAACGCAGACAGGACAATGCTGCTGCAGTTGTCTTGCTTGTGGGCTTCCTAGAGGCACCTGGTTGGCCACTGTGTGAATGGACTGCTGGACTTGATGGGCCTGGGTCTGATCATGCAGGGCTTTTCTTATGTTCTTAAAAGCGCTCAGAATTCAAGAATGGCCAAGAAAGCTAATTAAAGGCCATAAATTGCGTGGTGAGGAGGGAGGATTTCTGTGTTTGATTTGGAGGACGGGCCGCTGGTAAAAATCATCTTCCTGTCATATGCAGTTCTGTGCTTTGAATGGAATGTAAGGGGGAAAATGACCTTGGCTTGAATCAGGGGAGGAACAGAAGAGAAAGACAACCAGAGGTTTGGCTGAAAATGGAAAGTATGGCGAAAGAGTAATCTCCAAGTGTCAGGAGATGTTCTTGGCTGGATCCCCGAAGGAAAACCTTTTGCATTTCATTGCTGTGTGCTTTGTTTTATTCCTTCCATGACACGCTCTTGATGTAACGGTACAAATCTGTCTCAAAAAGACATTCTTCACGGCGCGTCAAAACTACACGGTAAAGTTCAGCGGCTGTGACAGCAGACCCTTAAAAATGATTTGCCCAGCTAGATGTAGACGAGTTGACCTTTGAAGATGCCCTAACAAGGAAAATACAAAACTCCCCAATGTCAGACTGGAATCTGGGACAGCCTTACCCCCCTCTGGCCAGATGTTGGAGGTGTTTTCTCCAATTGGGTGTCCTCTGGATTAGTTTCCGGAGTATGGGGTAAAGCAGACAGAAGGTGATCCCCTTCTGGTTGGGGAAGGGCAGAAAGCAGAGCCAGTGGGATTGGCTGGACCTACTTAGAGGGATGGTTTGAGCTGGAAGGCCCAGGCTAGCCTGATCTCATCAGATCTCAAAAGCTAAGCAGGGCCAGCCCTGGTTAGTACTTGGATGGGAGACCACCAAGGAAGCCCAGGGTTGCTATGCAGAGGCAGGAAATGGAGAACCACCTCTGTTCATCTCCTGCCTTCACCTGGATGGTTCAGGCTAGCCCAATCTCATCAGATATTGGAAGCTAAGCCAGGTCAGCCCTGGTTAGTACTTGGATGGGAGACCACCAAGGAAGTCCAGGATTGGTCCGCAGAGGCAGGCAATGGCAAACCACCTCTGTTCTCTTGCCCTCACCTGGATGTCTCAGGCTAGCCTGATCTCATCAGATCTCAGAAGCTAAGCAGGGTCAGTCCTGGTTAGTACATGGATGGAAGACCACCAAGGAAGTCCAGGGTTGCTACGCAGGCAGGCAATGGCAAACCACCTCTGAACGTCTCGTGCCTTGAAAACTCTATGGGGTCATCAGCTGCGACTTGACTGCACTTTACACCACTGCAGATCCTGAGGGATCACACTCCCATTGCACCCAGCAATTTCTTTCTGTGCCCAGGATAGATCCTTGGTTAGGAACAGGCCTCAGGCCTAAGGTTCATAGTTCAAATCCTGGGAACCCCAGGCAACTTGGTTTTCTCTGCAAAAATGTTCAGCTTGCTAAAAAGGGAAATTGCCTACTCAGGACACACCTTTAGAGAACAAGGGCGGAAACTTCCCTATTCATTCCCATGCTTGGACACAACGTTTGGCCTTTGAAGGCCAGTGTGAGATCGTGGGGAGGGTGCCTGATTCAGATCTGGGGAGCCCGAATCCGAATCTCCACTCTGCCATGGTAGCTGACTGGGAGACCTTGGCTCTCTCTCAGCCACACCTACCTTGCAAGGTTGTTGTGAGGGTAAAATGGAGGAGAGAATGACACAAAGTGCTCCTTGGGGAAAGGACAGGATTAAACCGGAAATGGAATCAAGTAGATTGTCAAGATTGCATGTTAATTAATTGTTATATCAGCAAACTTTAAAATTTGTATTTGTAGCAGCGCAATGATTGATAATTTACAATTTTGTTGGTGTGGAGGGAGAGATGTTTCAAAATGAAAAAAGCGCTATAACATTGTATTGCATCAAAAAATTTTAAAGTTGACATTATCTTAATAACTGTGCTTCATTTTTACATCAAATATGATAATGGGAATGAGTAAATAATCAAGACTGAGTGTTAATTAAGTAATTGTTATATCAGCGAGCTTTAAATTTCGTATTTGTAACATGATTGTTAATTATATATATTTTTGTTGTTGAGGTTGAGTTGTTTCCAGATTGGAAAAAAAATCCATTTGAATAGATTTCAAACTGAAAAAAAATGTGATTTAACATATTGCATTGTTAATTTATCTTTTTGGAATAAAAATATCTAATAATAATAACAATAATATTATTATTAATAATAGACAGGCAATTGCAAATCTTCCTTCAAGCATGGGGACGTTGATATTTGGGGCCTGCCCGCGGAATACAGCAGCAGCAGCAGCAGAAGAACAAGAATTGGTTTTTATACCCTACTTTTCTCTACCGAAAGGGGCTAAGTGAGTTTGAAGAAAACTGTGATTAGCTCGAGGTCACCCAGCAGGTGGAGGAGTGGGGTAACCAACCCGGTTCACCAGATTAGAGTCCGCCGCTCATGTGGAGGAGTGGGGAATCGAACCTGGTTCTCCAGATTAGAGCCTTCCGCAACTGCAATTCCATTCTCCCCTTACATCAATAATGCTTAAATGAATTCTGCCGGTCTGCAAGTTGTTCCTTTTGAAATCTGTATGATTTAAGCAGATTGCAGATCACTGTAAATATTTTGGGAGAGCCAGCGTGGTGTAGGGGCTAAGAGCGGCAGACTCAAATCTGGAGACCTGGGTTCGATTCCCCACTCCTCCACCTGAAGCCTGCTGGGTGACCTTGGGCCAGTCACAGTTTTCTCTGAACTCTCTCAGCCCCACCTGCCTCACCAGGTGTCTGTTGTGGGGGGAGGAACGGAAGGTGATTTTAAGCTATTTTGAGACTCCTTAAAGGTAGAGAAAAGCAGGGTATAAAAACCCACTCTTTTTCATGTGGAGGAGTGGGGAATCGAACCCGGTTCTCCAGGTTAAAGCCCGCCACTCTTAACCACTACACCACACTGGTCTTTCCCCCTGCTGCACTTCTGCCTCCATCTGATGCAGCAACCTTGGGAAGAGGGAGAGATGCTCAGAGGACTCCAGGTTGCCTAGGCGCCATGCTTGGAAGAAGGCCTTGGCAGGACCCAGGGGAATCCAGCGGGAGAGGAGCCTGAAACAGGTGAAGTCCTACCAGGGCAATGCACAGCTAGATGGAACCTGAGATTATTCGAAAGGCAGCTGGAGATGTGCTAAAAGCAAGCTGGCTCAGAGGATCAAAATAACCAGGGGCTGGGAAAGTATTCCCCACCCCCCCACAAATGCAAACAGAAGCCCAGTCCTGGGAGGGCCTGAGCTGACTTGGACTGAGGCCATGTGTAGGGTTGCCAACCTCCAGATACTAGCTGGAGATCTCCTGCTATTACAACTGATCTCCACCCGATAAAGATCAGTTCCCCTGGAGAAAATGGCCGCTTTGGCAATTGGACTCTATGGCATTGAAGGCCCTCCCCTCCCCAAATCCCACTTCCATAGAATCATAGAGTTGGAAGGGACCATCAGGGTCATCTCGTCCAACCCCCTGCACAATGCAGGAAACTCACAACTACCTCCCCCACACATACCCCGTGCCCAGAAGATGGCCAAGATGCCCCCCCTCCCATGAAACTGCCCAAGTTCATAGAATCAGCATTGCTGACAGATGGCTATCTAGCCTCGGCTTCAAAACCTCCAGGGAAGGAGAGCTTACCACCTCCCGAAAAAGCCTGTTCTACTGAGGAACCGCTCTGTTAGAAAATTCTTCCTAATGTCTAGATGGAAACTCTTTGGATTTAATTTCAACCCGTTGGTTCTGGTCCAACCTTCTGGGGCAACAGAAAACAACTCGGAACCCTCCTCTATATGACAGCCCTTCAAGTCCTTGAAGATGGTTCTCATCTCACCTCTCAGTCTTCTCTCCAGGCTAAACATACCCAGCTCCTTCAACCTTTCCTCATAGGACTTGGTCTCCAGACCCCTCACCATCTTTGTTGCCCTCCTCTGGACACGTTCCAGCTTATCTACATCTTTCTTAAATTGTGGTCCCCAAAACTGAACACAATACTCTAGGTGAGGTCTAACCAGAGCAGAGTAAAGCAATACCATCACTACACGTGATCTGGACGCTATACGTCTGTATAATCAGCCCAAGATTGCATTTGCCTTTTTAGCTACTGCATCGCACTGCTGACTCATGTTCAGCGTTTGGTCTACTAAGACCCCAAGATCCTTTTCGCGCACACTACTGCTAAGACAAGTCTCCCCCATCCTATAATTATGCATTTGATTTTTCCTACCTAAATGCAGAACTTTACATTTATCTCTGTTGAAATGCATTTTATTGGTTTTAGCCCGATTCTCCAGCCTGTCAAGATCATCCTGTATCATGGCTCTGTCTTCTACCATATACCCCTCCTAATTTAGTATCATCTGCAAATTTAATAAGCATCCCCTCTATTCCTTCATCCAAATCATTTATAAAGATATTGAACAACACAGGGCCCAGGACAGGTCCCTGAGGCACTCCACTAGTCACTCCTCTCCAAGTGGATGAGGAACCATTAACAAACATTCTTTGGATCTGTCAACCAATTACAGATCCACCTAATAGTAACAGGATCTAAACCACATTTTCCCAGTTTGTCAACAAGAATATTATTGGGAACCTTCTCAAAAGCCTTACTGAAATCCGCCCCAAAAACCTCCCGCCGAAGGAGAAGAGGGGCCTGGCAACCCTAGCCATGTATGCGTGAGCGGGATGCGTACAAGGGGTTTTGCTCTTTCCCAAGCAATGGAGTTTTGCCAACTGAAAAAGCAGCCCCCCCCCCATATCAAAGGGTAAGGAAAAGCCAGATGTCCCTCTCCCTCACCATTATCTGACAGCTAGTAGCAGTTTGGGGGTGGGTAGGTAATTTTGATTGGCACAAACATGTGGGCATGGAAGGATTCCACCCCGTCTCTCTTTTCCTGTGGACAATGCTAAATTGGAGAGAGTTGGGGTTTTTTAAATACCCTGCTTTTCTCCACCGAAAGGAGTCTCAAAGTGGTTTACAGTCCCTCCCCACCCCCCACCAACACCAGACCCCTTGTGAGGTAGGTGGGGCTGAGAGAGCTTGGAGAGAACTGTGACTAGCCCAAGGTCACCCAGCGGGCTGCATGTGTAGGAGTGGGGAATCGAACCCGGTTCTCCAGATTAGAGTCCGCCGCTCTAAACCACTACACCGCACCGACAGGAAGAAAGTTGATTCCTTTGAAATGTGATGTTGGAGGAGAGTTTTATGGATACTGTGGACCACCGATCTGTGGGTTCTAGAACAAATCAAGCCTGAACTCTCCCTAGAAGCTGAAACGACTAAACTAGGCTTGCCAGGTCCCTCTTCTCAACCGGCGGGAGATTTTGGGGGCGGAGCCTGAAGAGGGAGGGGTTTGTGGAGGGGAGGGGCTTCAATGCCATAGAGTCCAATTGCCAAAGCAGCTATTTCCTGAACCGATCTCTATTGGCTGGAGATCAGTTGTAATAGCAAAGCTAATGGGAAGGGGGCTTTTTTACCCCAACTGCCAGAAATGTTGAAGCTAATTTTGTGCCTCTAGTCAGCAGCAAAGTTTGGGGTAAGGGAGATCTTCAATGCCATAGAGTCCAATTGCCAAAGCGGCCATTTTTCTCCAGGTGATCTGATCTCTTTCGGCTGGAGATCAGTTGAATTAGCAGGAGATCTCCTGCTACTACCTCGCAGTTGGCAACCCTAGACTAAACTGAGGCTTTGGTCGCGTGAGGAGAAGACAAGTCTCGCTGGAAATGCCAGGAAAAGTTGAAGGTGGCAGGAAAAGAGAGAGACCCAACATGAGATGGATTGACTCAAGAAAGGAAGCCCCAGCCTTCGGTTTGCAAGACTTGAGGAAAGCAGTTAATGATAGGACACTGCAGAGGGCATTTATTCATGCATGTAGGTGTGTGTGCCGTCAAGTCACAGCTGACTTGGGGAAAACCCTGTAGGGTTTTAAAGACAAGAGACGTTCGGAGGTGGTTGGCCATTGCCTGCCTCGGTGTGGGCTGAGATAGTTCGGAGAGAACTGGGACTGGCCCAAGGTCACCCAGCAGGCTTCAGGTGGAGGAGCAAGGAATCGAACCCGGTTCTCCAGAGCAGAGTTCGCCACTCATGTGGAGGAGTGGGGAAACCAAGCCAGTTCTCCAGATTAGAGTCCACCTAGAGATTAGAGTCCAGACCAAAGTCCAGATCAGAGTCAGCCGCTCATGTGGAGGAGCGACTCCGGGTTCGATTCCCCACTCCTGATTAGAGTCTGCCACTCTTGTGGAGTGGGGAATCAAACCCGGTTCTCCAGATTCGAGTCGGCCACTCATGTGGAGGAGTGGGGAATCGAACCGGGCTCTCCAGAGTAGAGTCCACCTCGCTTTTAACCACCACTCTTAACCTATTTCATTCATAGCTCTGTCTCCAAGCTAGAAAATATGCACCCAATGTCTGGATCCAGGGCAGCCTCCCTGCTTTCCCCCCAAACCCGTCATTTTGTACAATAAAGCCAAGAGACCACACAACACGAGGCATCGCTATCGAGAAGGAACCTCAGAGAAAGGCGGGCCGGTCATACCCCGTGGCCGATTTCCTGTAGCTGCCATCTCAGTGAAACCCAAAGGTTGCCTGAGAGTTAGATGGCATTTTCTCTAATGCAGGCCAATATTTTGGCAGGTTAAAAGGGGGCTTTTTAAGAGCGTTCTTTTGTTCACGTGGGCCTCCGGAGGGGTAGGAAGAGTGCCCCATTTTCTCTGGCAATGTTCTTTTTCGTGGTAATTAAAGAACAGGCACCGAGTCTCTTGTGTTCTCATAAAACACTTTCTCCATTTGTCTCCTGTTCAAAAACTAACTATTTTTTTTTTTAAAAAATGGGAGAGTAAGGAAAAAAAATGGAATCAGTAGATGCATTTAATTTCCCCCTCCCTTCCCAATAAGATCATGAGTTTTATGGAAAATATTATGTAAGTTTCCTTTCTTCCGTGCCATGTGCTTGCTGAGTATAGAGTTATCTTTTATGGGGTTTTTTTTTTTTAAATGGGAACAAAACAGCGGAAAACACTGAACTAAAGGCTTGCTAAGAGGCCCCTCCCAAATGGCATTTCCCAAATTTTCTTCCTCTCTCATAATACTTTCAGAGGGTAGCCATGTTGGGAAGAAGAAGAAGAAGAAGAAGAAGAAGAAGAAGAAGAAGAAGAGATGGTTTTTATACCCTGCTTTTCTCTGCCTTTAAGGAGTCACTATCCCTTCCCCTCCCCACAATAGACTCCTTGTGAGGTAGGTGGGGCTGAGAGAGTTCGGAGAGAACTGTGACTAGCCCAAGGTCACCCAGCAGGCTTCGTGTGAAGGAGTGGGGGATCGAACCCAGTTCTCCAGATTAGAGTCCACTGCTCTTAACCACATTAGATTCGAGTCCAGAAACACCTTAAAGACCAACAACATTTCCGAGGGATGAACTTTGGTGAGTCTGATCTGTCCCATCCAAACTTCTGGATCTCCTATGAGGCAGACAGCATGATTATTGTTGCTGTTTTGCTGGATCTATTGGTAAAGTGTGTGTCGGAGACCTTGGACAGGTAGCTAGGCTGCTTGGCCCCAAAATACCCCTTCAGGAGATTCTTCCACCACCTGGAGGTGGTGCCAACAGGTGCCCAATGTGTGTGTGTGTGGGGGGGGAAAGGATCCTGCCCTGGCATTCTTTCTCTGTTGATGGAGTGCCTTTAAGGGCCCAGAAAAGCCAATAGCAATAAAAGGTTTTATTCTAAACACACAAGATAAGGGGGGTGATTAAGAGGTCAAACTTTTTTTTGCTGTCTGACCTATGGCGACCTCATAGGGTCTTCAAGTAGGGTTGCCAGATCTCTCTTTGCCACTGGTGGGAGGTTTTTGGGGTGGAGCCTGAGGAGGGTGGGGTTTGGGGAGGGGAGAGACTTTAATGCCATAGAGTCCAATTGCCAAAATGGCCATTTTCTCCAGGTGAACTGATCTCTTTCAGCTGGAGATCAGTTGTAACAGGAGATCTCCAGTTGGAGGTTGGTAACCCTATGTTCAAGGCAAGAGACCTTCAGAGGTGGTTTCCCGTTGCCTGCCTCCACATCATGACCCTGGTATTCCTTGGAGGTCTCCCATCCAAATCTTAACCAGGGCTGACTCCACTTAGCTTCCAAGATCTTCCAAGATCGGGCTAGCCTGGGCCATCCAGGTCACATCCCAGGCCAACAGAAGTGATTTGCCACTGCCTCCCTTTGCGTAGCCACCCTGGACTTCCTTGGTGGTCTCCCATCCAAATCTTAACTAGGTCTTAGCTTCCAAGATCTTCCAAGATCGGGTTAGCCTGGGCCATCCAGGTCACAGCAGAGACCATCAGAAGTGGTTTGCCATTGCCTTCCTCTGCGTAGCAACCTTGGATTTCCTTGGTTGTGTCCCATCCGAGGACCAACCAAGCTGACCCTTCTTAGCTTTTGAGATCTGACGACATTAAGCCAGCCTGGGCCATCCAAGTCAGGACAAAAGGCATACAGAGGTGGTTTGCCACATCCTGGCTAGCCTGATCTCATCAGATCTTGGAAGCTAAGCAGGGTTGGGCCTGGTTATTACTTGGGTGGGAGACCGCCAAGGAGACATCCTGTCTCCGCAGAGCAGCCCTGGACTTCCTTGGCGGTCTCCCACCCAATTAATAATCAGGCCCAACCCTGCTTAGCTTCCAAGATCGGATGAGATCAAGCTAGCCTGGGCCATCCAGGTCAACACTCACTGTGATAGAAGGTATGGCAATAATTTGCTGTGACGTGGGGTACATTCAAATTAATGATTTGTGCCACGGCATGCAGAAGGTCCCAGGTTCAATCCCTGGCATCGCCAGTTAAAGGAACTAGGCAAGTAGATGACCTCTACCTGAGACCCTGGAGAGCTGCTGCTGGTCTGAGTAGACAATACTGACTTTGATGGACCAAGGATCTGATTCAGTATAAGGCAGCTTCATGTGTTTATGTGTTCATGATATGGTATAGTTTCCCAAGAGGGTATGAGCATGTACATCCATTTGCCTATACCTGGCTGGGTCCATCTCCCAGGTCGGAAAGTCTTCCATAATCCAAAATCTCTTCCATTTAAGTGTCGTTTTACACAGAAGGTGCTGTTGAATATGTTACACATTTTTTTGAAGAGGGGAAGGAAATGTTTTCTGCTTATTTAATTCTAGCTGACTCCAATCTGTTTTTCCCCCCCTTCATTGCCAAGAAAGCTTCAACCACAGCGCAATCTAGCTAACAGCCTTTGCATAAATCACACTCGAAAAATAATGAGTATCTGCGGACGGCATTCATTTAGCTAAATAGACAGAGGGCCACTTTCAAGTTATTGAGAAAGATTAACCGAAGAGGAGAGAAACTGGGGGTGGGGTGGGGTGGGGGTGGGTGGAAGCCACTAATAAATCAGTGAGAGGGGAAAGGGTGGGGGAGAATAAATTGTATTAGAAACAATGCATTTCCTAATATATTCCAAAGCATTCAGCAGAAAGTTCTTCCAACAGAGATTGGCAGTTTGATCATTCTGGATGTTCTCGGGCTTCAGATGCATTTGTAATTAAACGAGGCCGGCTGTTACAAACGCCGTTTAAAAATGAAATTATAATTGGACACCTAGTTCTTTTTTTAAAAAAAAGAAGTCGATGACATTTTCCTCCCCCAAGTTACCAAGCTGAGGGTTTTTAAACAAGAGAGAGTGCTCTGCCTAAAGGTCGTGTGGCTAATTTGGAATGATTCTTCGTCTTACCTGTAGAGTTCTGAGCTAGGTGGTCAGCAGGGTTGCCAACCTCCAGGTACTAGTTGGAGACCTCCTGCTATTACAACTGATCTCCAGCCGACAGAGATCAGTTCCCCTGGAGAAAATGGCCGCTTTGGCAATTGGACTCTATGGCACTGAAGTCCCTCCCCGTTCCAAACCCCGCCCTCCTCAGGCTCCACCCCCCTCAAATCTTCAGGTATTTCCCAACCTGGAGCTGGCAACCCTACACGTGCTGATGCACTGGCTGTACACTCTGAGCTTCCTCCCGTTGGTGGCAAAGAGGGACCTGGCAACCCTAGTGCTCAGAGAGGTACGACCTTTTAGGTGGATCAGCCAGAATTCTGGTTTTAAAATGTGGTTTTATCCAGGTGTGTTTTAAATGGTTCGCCACCTTGGGGGCCCTGGTAAGTGCAGAAAGGCGGGACACAGATTTTGTAAATAACTGTGTGTGTTAAGTGCCGTCAAGTCGCTTCCGACTCATGGCGACCCTATGAATGAAAGTCCTCCAAAATGTCCTATCTTTGACAGCCTTGCTCAGATCTTGCAAATTGAAGGCTGTGGCTTCCTTTATTGAGTCAATCCATCTCTTGTTGGGTCTTCCTCTTTTCCTGCTGCCCTCTACTTTTCCTAACATGACGGTCTTTTCCAGTGACTCTTGTCGTCTCATGACGTGACCAAAATACGACAGCCTCAGTTTAGTCATTTTAGCTTCTAGGGTCAGTTCAGGCTTGATTTGATCTATAACCCACTGATTTGTTTTTTTGGCCGTCCACGGGATCCGTAACCCTCTCCTCCAACACCCCATTTCAAAGGAATCTATTTTCTTCCTATCAGCTTTCTTCACTGTCCAGCTTTCACACCCATACATAGTAATAGGGAATATGATGGCATGAATTAATCTAGTCTTGGTGGCCAGAGTCACATCCTTACACTTCAAAATATTTTCTAGCTCCTTCATGGCTGCCCTTCCCAGTCTCAATCTCCTTCTAATTTCTTGGCTGCAGTCTCCCTTTTGGTTGATGGTGGAGCCAAGGAATAGAAAGTCTTGAACAATTTCAATTTCCTCATTGTCAACCTTAAAGTTGTGTAATTCTCCTGTAGTCATTACTTTTGTTTTCTTGATGTTCAGCTGTAGTCCTGCTTTGGCACTTTCTCTTTTAACTTTCAGCAATAGTTGTTTCAAATCTTCACTATTTTCTGCCAATAATGTAGTGTCATCAGCATATCTCAAATTATTAATGTTCCTCCCTCCAATTTTCACTCCACCTTCATCTAAATCTAATCCTGCTTTCCTAATTATATGTTCTGCATATAGATTGAAGAGATAGGGAGATAAAATACATCCTTGTCTGACACCTTTGCCAATTGGAAACCATTCCGTTTCTCCATATTCTGTTCTAACTGAGGCCTCTTGTCCAGAGTACAGGTTGCGCATCAAAACGATCAGATGTTGTGGCACACCCATTTCCTTTAAAACCAGCCATAGCTTTTCATGATCCACACAGTCAAAAGCTTTGCTGTAATCTATGAAACACAAGCTGATTTTCTTCTGAAATTCTCTCGTACGCTCCAGTAACCAGCGTATATTTGCAATATGATCTCTAGTGCCTCTTCCTTTTCTGAAACCAGCTTGAACATCAGGCATTTCTCGTTCCATATATGGTAGCAGCCTTTGCTGTAAGATTTTGAGCATCACTTTACTTGCATGAGAAATTAATGCAATGGTCCGATAGTTGTTGCAATCTTTGATGTCTCCTTTCTTGGGAATTGGAATGTAAATGGATTGTTTCCAGTCTGTGGGCCATTGTTTTGTTTTCCATATCTGTTGGCATATTCTTGTCAAGATTTTGATGGACTCCGTTTCTGTGGCTTGGAATAGCTCTATTGATATCCCATCTGCTCCTGGTGATTTGTTTCTCCCGATTGCTCTCAATGCAGCTTTCACTTCACTTTCTAAAACTGTAGGTTCTTCTTCAAAAGATTCTTCTTTGAAAGAATCTTTTATCCTTTCATCTCTTCTGTATAGTTCTTCAGTGTATTGTTCCCACCTTTTCTTTATTTTGTCCTGTTCAGTTAATGTATTTCCATGCTGATCTTTCAGCATGCCTAACCGTGCTTTAAATTTCCCTTTGATTTCTTGGATCTTGTGGAACAGAGCTCTTGTTCTTCCTTTTTTGTTGTTCTCTTCTATTTCTTTACACTGGCTATTATAATAGGTCTCTTTGTCTCTACGTGCTAGTCGCTGGAACGTTGCACTTAGACTTTTGATTCTATTTCTGTCACCTTCTACTTTTGCTTCTCGTCTATCTCTGGCAATTTTAAGAGTTTCCTCAGACATCCATCGAGGTTTTTGTAAATAACTAAAATAAGTAAATTCCGTGCATGTCTCTCCATTGGCCCAGAAGAGCGATTCTCAAAACTATCTCGCTTGAGTAAGAAACCTCAAGCTAGAGTGCAATGAGGAACAAATCAAATGCAGGCTCTAGTGAGCTGAGCGTATTAGGAAGGAGGCTGCCCATTGCTGCTCTGCATGTGCGATGAGACGCATCCAGAGCAGATGTTGCCATTGAGCCTGCAACGTCTAACTGCACCAAAGCTGTAAGATGCCAGGGGAAGGGGGTGTTCAGCACCAGCCTCATGACATCAACTAAAGGTTTTTTTTCCTTCAAATGTTCACTGAGCCCAGAGCCAAACTGGAACGGCAGCAGATAAGGCCTGCATTGTGGGAGATGCTCCCACTTAGGGCTGCCAACTTCCAGGCGGGGCCTGGAGTTTTCTTGCAATTGCAACTGCTCTCCATAGGGTTGCCAGGTCCCTGTTCCCCACCAGCGGGAGGTTTTTGGGGTGGAGCCTGAGGAGGGTGGGGTTTGGGGAGGGGCTTCAATGCCATAGAGTCCAACTGCCAAAGCGGCCATTTTTTCCAGGTGAACTGCTCTCTATCGGCTGGAGATCAGTTGTAATAGCAGATCTCCAGCTAGTACCTGGAGGTTGGCAACCTTAGCTCTCCAGATTGCCATGGATCAGTTCCCCTGGAGGAAATGGCAGCTTCAGAGGGAAGACTTGATGGTATTGAATTGTTTTTGCATTGTTTTCAAGCCTCCAGGTGGGAACTGGGGATCTCCTGGGATTACAACTGATCTCCAGGCGACAGAGATAAGTTCCCCAGGAGAAAATGGCCTCTTGGGAGAGTGGACTCAATGGCATTATACCTCATTAGTCACTCCCCTCTTCAAACCCCACCCTCCTTAGGCTCCACCACCCCCAATTCTCCAGGTATTTCTCAACCCAGAGCTGGTAACCCTATCTGTAATCATAGTCCGAATGGACTGTCATTGAAGATCTTACGCTTTTTGTTTTCTATTGCTTTGACTGCACTGTCTTTTTCTTTCATATCCCACTTTATACATTACAGAACGGGCGAAAGCGCCTGGTCGCTTTATCCTCCTTTAATCCCTGTTTCAGCCAGGATTCAGCCTTGATCGAACGCATGCGTTTCGCCTAATGTGCGTTCGATCCTGGCTAAAACAGGGATTAAAGGAGGATAAAGCGACCATGCGTTTTCGCCCAATGTCATGCCTTAGGCATAGGGTATCCAACCTCCAGCTGTGGCCTGGAGATCTCCCGGAATTCCAACTGATCTCCAGGCTCCAGAGGTCAGTTCCCCTGGGGGAAATGGCAGCTTTGGAGGGTGGACTGCATGGCATTATACCCCATTGAAGTCCCTCCCCGCCCCCAAAACCCTGTCCTCCTCAGGCTCCGCCCCCAAATCGGCAGGAAATTCCTGCCCTCCCCAGGCTCCATCCTCAAAATCTCCAGGTATTTCCCTACCCAGACATGGCAACCCTATTTGTTGAGCTGTTTGCAGACTAGATTCAGAAGAGTGTGTCCCCAACTATCTAACAGGGCCACAGGGGACGTTCCCTTTTTGAGCGTCCCCCCTCTCCAAAACTATCAACGTCACTGGAGACATTGGGATGGACGGGTCCTTTAACTGACCAGGGAAGTTCCCATTTGAGGGAACCTGGTTCGGCTGGCCAGGACCAAGCTGAGCCAAGTAGCCCCAGTTCTGGTCACCACACCTCAAAAAGGATATTGCAGAGCTTGAGAAGTTGCAGAAAAGAGCAA
Organism: Euleptes europaea; assembly: GCF_029931775.1. NCBI lineage: Eukaryota > Metazoa > Chordata > Lepidosauria > Squamata > Sphaerodactylidae > Euleptes > Euleptes europaea. Next base: position 16,450,307 of record NC_079332.1, read on the forward strand.
CCAAATTGATCAGGGGGCTAGAGCAACTGCCCTATGAGGAGCGGTTAAAATGCCTGGGGCTGTTAAGGGGAGACATGATGGAGGTCTATAAAATTATGCATGGCTTGGAGAGAGTGGAGAGGGAGAACTCTCATAATACCAGAACGGGGGTCATCTGCTGAAGCTGGAGGGTGAGAGATTCAAAGAAAAAAGGAAGTATTTCTTCCCACAACTCAGAGTTGAATTGTGGAACTCCCTGCCCCAGGATGTGGTGATGGCTGCCGACTTGGAAGCCTTTAAGAAGGGAGCAGACATGCTCGTGGAAAAGAGGGATATCCATGGCTACTAGTCGAAATGGATACTAGTCATGACACATACCTATCCTCTCCATGATCAGAGGAGCATGCCTGTTATATGAGGTGCTGTGGACCCCAGGCAGGGTAAATGCTGCCGCAGTCGTCTTGTTTGTGGGCTTCCTTGGAGGCACCTGGTTGGCCACTGTGTGAACAGACTGCTGGACTTGATGGGCCTCGGTCTGATCCAGCAGGGCTGTTCTTATGTTCTCATGGTCTTTCCTGGCAGCATGCCAGGGTCCACTTGGCACAGACCCGGGCCGAGGCGACGCTAACAATGCATTTAGATGGAGCCCTTCTCGCACGAGACAGGTTTAGCAGGGGAGATAAATCCTGACGAGTCAGGTGGAACCTCCAAGACTGGAGGCTGGACACCTCTGACTCTTGGATATGAGCAAAGGGATACGTGTCTCCCAGGAAACCTTGCCCACGTGCTTCCCGAGGGTATCCAGCTGACCATTGCTGGAAACATATTGCTGGGCTAGACCGAAACTTGGCTTTACGCAGCGAGGCAACCGCTGCCTATTCCTTCAGGAGCTAGCCGAAACAAGCAGCGGCATGGTCCCGAGAGTGCTACTGAACCTTTAATTTCTCATTTCTTGGTAAAACACAGACAGCTCGCCCCGCCTGGGGCAATCCATCTCTCTGTCTCCTTGCATCTGAAGAGCATCGTGGAATGTTTCTTTTGGAGGGGAGTTCGGGGGGGGAATGCCCCCCCCCGTCCTCTCAGCCGGTCTTTCCCTCCTGACATTTATAACATAATTACGTCCTTTCGTGTAAAAATCGAAAGCACATTTACATAATTTATTGCAACCCCTTTTGTGGTTTATTTAATGCTCAGCTGATTCTCACTTGACTTAATGTGTTGCTATAATGCGTGGCGCGGAGCGTTGTTTTACGGTTTTTAATCAAGGCCCTCCCAACACCTGCCATCTGCAGTTTCTTGCTCCGGAATTTCACTCGCGTGCCAGAGGAGGCTGCAAGGAGACAGATTGGGCTCTAGAGTTGCCAACCTCCAGGTGGTCAACAAACACTGATGGCACACAACTTATACAGGTACAAAATCCCTTATATAGGTACAAAATCCAATCCGACAACTTATATAGGTACAAAATGCAAAACTTATAGAGGTACAAAACTGATGGCACACAACTTGTATAGGTACAAAATCCCATACAATATATATAACAATATACAGAAAAACCATGCGGTCCCGAAAAAATCTGTAAGGTTTACAGAAGGCGTGGTGCTTGCGCCAGATGGCGACGTGGCTCCAGTCAAAGCGAAGGCAAGGCGGCGCTCCGTAGAAGGTAGGTGGAAAACCCGGACAAGAGTTCCGTAGCGCAGGACACGGAGCGTGGGTCAGCGCGTTCAATCATGTGGAATTCGTCTGAATGAGACACAATTATGGCATAATTTTATTTCATCCTGAGATGGGAGACCGGTAAAACCCATTTCGCTGTGGCTTTATCCATCGGGGAAGTATGGCATAGCGAGAGATGACTATCTATCTCTATAATAACAAAATACAATTGTAATGGGACTCATACTTATCACTAAATACTTATCACTAAACTTGTTAATGCTAATATAAAGAAGAAATGAGTATTACATACCAAACGCTGAGAAGCATGTAGCTTACAGATCGAGGGATGGCTAATAGCGATCTTACAACAGTAACATTCAGCCTGATTTTTATATGTACTAATTGGCTACAGGTGTGATTGCAAGAACTAGTCTTAAAGTATACGATATATAAGAAAACACTACAATTGCTACACTATACAAAAAGGGTATTATAAAGGTGACTACATTATAATACATTACATATAGTGATCAATATTTACAAAGAACAAGTATAATCAGAAGCTGAATTCAGTCCATGGGGAGATAAAGTATTAAAAAGAAAAATGAAGCATGATTCCTGCTGAGAAAGGATTTTGTCAATATTTTGTTTTGAATATGGTTTGGATCACCAGATTACAAAAAATTGTGTTTCCGTGTCCAAATGATGTAAGGCTTGATAGTATGAAACTAAGGGGGCTTCAAACACGTGATTTCGGATATGTGATCTGTGTTCACCCACCCTTAATTTAATTTGTCTCCACGTTTTGCCCACATATAAGAGCCCACAGGGGCATCTGAGAATGTAAATCACGTTTTTGCTAGTACAGTTAGAAAATTGTCTCAATTTGAACACAAAATTGGAGCTGGTGCTCCTAAACTCTTTCACTGGTAAAGCAAAAGGACACAAGTTGCATTCTCCGCAACGAAAATGGCCCAAAGGCATGTTAGATGTATGTTTGGGCGAAATATCTGAATGCGTGAGGTAGTCCCTGAGAGATCTAGTTTTGCGATATCCAAAACAAGGCGTGTTGTCACAGCCCGGCAATCCCCTAACTAGGTGCCAATGTTTTAAAATAATATTTTGGATGTCTCTCGAATAGCTGGTGAATTCCAGCGAGGATGTGATGCCTGTGTAAGGAGGATGTTGTTTATGGGCAAATAATTGAGAACGATAGTATCTACTGTGGTTTTAGCACGTTGGATTACTCCCTGTGGATAGCCTCTTGTTTCCAAGGTTCTAGATAAAGATGCAGCCACTGTTACATAATGCGCTTGTTGTGTGGCATTTCTTTTAAGCCTGAGAAGCTGTCCATACGGTACGTTTTGTCTTGTGTATGGGATGGAAAGAGTTGAAGTGAAGAAGAGCCCCTTTATCGGTAATCTTTTTGTAAGGTTTTACAATAAGCTTCTTAGAACTGGCCACAACCACCATTAGATCCAGAAAATGCTCTTGTGTAGGATGATCGAGATCCTCTGGAGATCAGTTCCTCTGGAGAAAATGGCCACTTTGGCAATTGTACTCTTATGGCCTAGTGAAGTCTTATGGCCTCCCCTCCCTAAATCCCGCTCTTTTCAGGTTCCGCCCTCAAAATATCCAGGTATTTCCCAACCTGGAGAAGAAGAAGAAGAGTTGGTTTTTATATGCCAACTTTCTCTACTAGCAACTTTCTCTACCACTTAAGGCAGGATCAAACAGGCCTTAAGTGGTAGAGAAAGTTGGCATATAAAAACCAACTCTTCTTCTTCTTCCCCTCCCCACAACAGACACCCTGTGAGATAGGTGGGGATGAGAGAGCTCTTAATAGAATGGCGACAGAAGAAGAAGAAGAAGAAGAGGAAGAAGAGTTGGTTTTTATATGCTGACTTTCTCTACCACTTAAGCCAGACTCAAACAGGCTTACAATCACCTTCCCTTCCCTCCCTACAACAGACACCCTGTGAGGTAGTTCGGGCTGAGAGAGTTCAGAGAGAACTGTGACTTACCCAAGGTCACCCAGCTGGCTTCATGTGGAGAAGTGGGGAATCAAACCCTGTTCTCCAGATAAGAGTCCACCACTCCAAACCACCGCTTTTAACCACTCAAATCAGCTTACAATCACCTTCCCTTCCCCTCCCCACAACAGACACCCTGTGAGGTAGGTGGGGCTGAGAGAGCTCTAAGAGAGCTGTGACTAGCCCAAGGTCACCCAGCTGGCTTCACGTGGAGGAGCGGGGTAATAAATCCAGTTCACCAGATTAGCCGCTGCTCATGTGGAAACAAACTCGGTTCTCCAGATCAGAGTCCACCGCTCCAAACCACCACTCTTAACCGGTACACCACGCTGGCAACCCTACCCATTGTCTTCCTTCATTTGGGACTAGTTTGAAGCTCAACTATGTGCCATCTTGAGAGACCCTTAGCAGGCCGTTCCTGGCATCTATTTTGTGATTGGGCCAAGCCCACTCACCATTCACAAAATTCCATTGAGTCTGGGGGACCATTTTACCCCAGAGTTCATGTATTGGCACATGCCGGTGACCTCACATTGCTTCCGGTCATGCTGATCATGCCAAAAGTGGTGTGTAGAGTTGCCAACCTCCAGGTGGTATTCAAATATAAACAGCCACTATGGCAAAAAATAAAATATAGACTATTGTCTGATGTTTTGAATGTAATATATCATAACCAAAAAAAAAACCCGTGTTAACTCACAAGGAAAATTGTAACCTTATTACTTCAAAAAGGTTCCAGTAAACAAAAATTATACATACAATAGTATGTATATGAACACCAAAATAAAATTCAAACAGTTATTCAACCAAACAACCACAACAAGACAGGCATCCGGTATAGGTCCTGTTTCAAAGAGAATTTCTTCTGTTGGTAAGTATGGTTGTTCCAACTAATAAGTTAATGTTAATAATTGCAAATAATAATTCTTCATCTTTCTTTCTTTCTTTCTTTCTTTCTTTCTTTCTTTCTTTCTTTCTTTCTTTCTTTCTTTCTTTCTTTCTTTCTTTCTTTCTTTCTTTCTTTCTTTCTTTCTTTCTTTCTTTCTTGTGCTGGTGGTGGCTGGAGATCTCCCACCACTACAACTGATCTCCATGTGATAGAGATCAGTTCCCCTGGAGAAGATGGCCGCTTTGGCAATTGGGCTCTATGGCACTGAAGTCCCTCCCCTTCCTCAGGTTCCGCCCCCCAAAACCTCCCACCGGTGGCGAAGACACCCCCACAATGACAAACAATGTCGGAATAAAGACGGGAAGAGAGAAATGCAACTGAATGCCAAGAACAGGGAAGGATTTATATATTGCTGGAAAAATTACCACCCCGTGTATGAGTCATGTGTTTAATTCATCGTGGCAGATTGCAATACAATTTATTACAATTTATTTACCCTGGGTGTGTTTGTGCATGATACGTTTGTCTGCATCTTTCCGTACGAGTCCATTGAACAAATACATAAATAAAAGGCAGTTCTCCCAGGACACCTGACCGGTCTCTTTTGTATATGTCTTGTGAATTAATATTCCCGAAATCCCTTGTGGGTCATTTGGGATTTGTGACCATTAGAGGCCTTCTGCTGTTATTTTGTGGTTCCACGAGCCTAGTAAAACCAGAGAGGGGTCCAAATTTTGGGGCACCCGGCAGGTATATTTAGCATGGTAAGCGATTCAGAATGACACAGTGATAAACCGGGAAGGAAACAGATTTTAAGTGTCTCTCATTGAGTTCCCAAATGTTTTCGGACCCTCCGACAAGCAGCTATAAGTCAAACTTGTGTCCTCAGTCTGGGAGCTCCACATTATGACATCCGTGTGAATGAAGAGAGCCGATTGCCTTCCAGGGAACTGTAAGGCTAGTTCAGGAGGGATCGGAGCTGGTGTTTTTCGAAACAACAGCTTTCTGCGCTACACAGCAAGCCAATTTATATGGGGTTTTTTTTTTGTTTCCAAAAGAGGTTATTTGCTGCTTCAAGAAAAGCCATTTTCTTGGACGAGATCTTGAGTCCATATGGAACAGTCCTTGTGTGGCCCTTCTAGAGTCTGTGTGGTGCAGTGGTTAGAGTCCCAGATTCATATTCATGCTCAGCCATAAATAGGGTTGCCAGCTCTGGGTTGAGAAATGCCTGGAGATTTTCAGGCCGGAGTAGGGTTGCCAACCTTCCAGGTGGAAGGAACTCAGCATCTTACCCCTTCAGGGGAAGCATAATGCACTTTAATCCGGAAAAGGTTATTCGTTTGAAACCAGATACTATGGATGATGATGTAGAACTGCATGCATTATATTCTTGAAGAACTGAGGAAGAATTGGGCTTCATGCTCCGAAACGATCGTATTCTCCTTCAATGCTCATCTTGCTGCTGCATGAGAAAAAGCATCCTAAAAGAATATTTCTAGTGAACTTTGCTTCAATACTTACCTGATAGAGGAATTTGTTGAGACTTACTTGTTTGGATATTTCACAATAATGTAAAATTATACATCTCTTTATTGTAGTGTATATATGTATTGAGGATGGTATCATTGCCACATACTGTGAAAAATACAGCTACAATATATTTGGCATTGTTAACAGCTGTATTCCTGTACTGATTTTCTCATCCTCTTGACACGTGTACAGAGGTGTCTATATTTTCCTTCATCAACCTCCAGGTACTAGCTGCAGATCTCCTGCTATTACAACTGATCGCCAGCTGATAGAGATCAGTTCCCCTGGAGAAAATGGTAGCTTTTGCCATTGGACTCTATGGCATTGAAGTCCCCGCCCTCCCCTAGTGATGGGTAAATGGAACACCCATGTTCCAAAGGTATGTAGATCGCTGTGTGGTGTGACTTCGGCTGTTCTAGGAAAGAGGATGCTAGAATAGATGGGACCCTGGTTTCAGCAGGGATGTTCTTAAGTCCCTCCCTGAACACCCAGGAAACTGCCTTATACTTAATCAGTATGTGTATATACTGGCTGTCAGCTGATTCTACGACCTTGGGCAGATCATGAGAGGGAGGGCATCTTGTCCATCTTCTGGGCATGGAGTAGGGGGTCACTGGGGGTGTGGGGGGTAGTTGTGAATTTCCTGCATTGTGCAGGGGGGGTTGGACTAGATGACCCTGGTGGTCCCTTCCGACTCTGTGATTCTATGTCTGGGTTGGCTTTGATTGCCTTTCATTCAGTGGCCCAGAAAAAAAAAATTCTGAATGTGGACTCGGCCCACCGAACGTTTTCCCTTCATTTTGGCCACTTCCTGCTCTATGGATTTTTTTTTTTTTTGCTCCATGCATTTGATGTTACAATTTCTGAAGCAAGCCGTCCACGGAGGCCCTACTTGGCGGCCAGCCCTTTATCGTTGTTGTTGTTTGTGTAGGTCTGAATGAAAGCTTAGCTGGCATCCGCATCCACATTTTCCCAGGGTTAATTCCCCCCCTGGGGTTTTTTTTTTTACCAACCAGCTAATCTTCCCCCAAGAAAAAGCCAGCCGAGGAGAGCGCAGAAGCGTTTAGTGGGCTGAAATCCACGCTGCAAAACAAAGAAGCTAGGAGACGATTAAGACCATGGGGGAAAAACCTGATGCAATGAAGCAGGGGGGGGAAATTCACAGTATTTCTGCACTATGGAAAGAATGGAACTGCCTTTTTTTCATTTTGTGTAGTATTAAGTTTGCATTACAAATATGTACAAATGTGTACTTGCCCACCCCCCCCCCACTGGAGAGGCAACTTAAAATAGGGATGATTCTGAATGTCTTGTTACATGAACATATGAATCTGCCTTAGGGTTGCCAACCTCCAGGTAGTAGCTGGAGATCTCCTGCTATTACAACTGATCTCCAGCCGGTGGAGATCAGATCACCTGGAGAAATTGGCTGCTTTGGCCATTGGACTCTATGGCATTGAAGTCCCTCCCCAAACCCCGCCCTCCTCAGGCTTCGCCCTCCCAAACCTCCTGCCAGTAGCAAAGAGGGACCTGGCAACCCCAGTTATACTGAATCAGACCCTTCATTAGGGTTGCCAACCTCCAGGCACTTTGACTTTATTGTATAAGACTTTCTGGATATAATATTATTTAGGTTTATGAAACACTGTGGGATCGCCATTGTGCACTCAAATCCTCAATTTCTCCAGCAAGGAATCTGGAAATAAAAAGAAGAGGATTAAATGATTATATGAACTTATACTTATCAACTGAATACTTACCAACTGACGAAAATATTTATATGAAACAGGACAGTTACCGGAAGCCTGTCTTGGTTTGGTTTGAATCAATTTTGATGTTATGTTTTGATTGTAATAATATCCAAGTTTGGAAAAATATTATTTTGTGCAGAAACAAAAGCACCAATAAGAAATTTATTTTGTGCAAACTGATCTCAATGGTCTTTGTAAATTAGCCATAGTGGTTGCTCTTATTTGACTAACCTCCAGGCACTAGCTGGAGATCTCCTGCTATTACAACTGGTGACCTCCAGCCGATAGAGATCAGTTCACATGGAGAAAATGGTTGCTTTGGCAATTGGAGTCTACGGCATTGAAGTCCCTCCCCCCCAAACCCCACCCTCCTCAGGCTCTGCTCCAAAAATCTCCAACCTGGAGCTGGCAACCCTACCCTTCATCCATCAAAGTCTGCATTGTCTACTCAGGCTGGCAGCAGCTCCCCAGGGTCTCAGGCCAAGAAGGTTTTTCATACCACCTACTGCCTAGTCATTTCTTTACTGGCGACACTGAGGTTGGAACCCAGGACCTTCTGCAAGCAAAGCAGAGACTCTGTCACTGAGCCATGGCCCCACCCTGACATGCACTAGAGAAACTGAAACTGAAATTAGCACAGATGGATACTATATCTATTCATAAACAGATGAATTTTACAAAACAAAAATATTTTTAATATGGAGATAAAGCAGGGAAATTATTAGCCAATAAGGTTAGGAAAATTAAAGCCAAACAAAATATAGCAAAAATTGGTTTAGGTGATGGTAAGTTAACTCATGATAATTAAAAAAAATCTTGCAAACTTTTCATGCTTTCTACCAGACTTTGTATAACTCGGAGCAACCTAATAAAAGTGCAATCAATGCTTTTTTTAAACAAAATCAAAATCTCTACATTATAAAAAGAAGATAGGGAAGTAATGGATAGGGAGATAAGTATGCAAGGATTGGATTTAAAATTTTTAAAAAATAAGACACCAAGCCCAGACGGCTTTTATGAAGAGTTTTATACAGTTTTTTCCCCATTTAATTAAAAATCTATTTTTAAATGCAATAAAGGACATTTTCAGACAAGGGAAATTTCCTGACTCTTGGTCAGAGAGCACTGTGGTTGTTATTTTAAAACCAGATAAAGACCCGACCTCTCCCAGTTCATATAGACCAATCAGCTTACTAACTACTGATTATAAAATACTTGCTACAATCCTCTCCAACAGATTGAAACAGATTATAGGGAAATATATATCAATTGACCAAAATGGGTTTATTTCCCAAAGACAGCTGTCAGCTAATATAAGGAAAGTTAAGAATTTAATTGAAACAATTAAAAAGTATAAATTAAAATCAGTCTTTATGTTCCTCGATGCGGAGAAGGCCTTCGACAGGGTAGAACATGTTTTTAAAGGAGACAGTAAATACTTATGAATTTGGTTACAATTTTCAGAAATGGGTGGAGATATTTGATACCAACTGTTATGCAAAAATAAGGATAAATGGAGAATTATCGGCTCCTTGTAATGTCTCAAAAGGGGTTAGGCAAGGTTGCCCTCTTTCTCCTCTATTATTTGCCATCTCACTTGAACCACTAGTAACTACTATAAAAAGTAACAGAGCTATAAAATGAATTGATATAAATGGGATTGAACATAAAATATGTTTATATGCAGATGATATAGTAATTGCATTAACTCAAGAGAACTGGAGAGAACTCCAGTAAAATTTTATTGGAAGAAATTAACAATTTTGGGATAATTTCAGGATTTAAATTAAATAAAGGGAAAACAGATTATACAGGGATTTTTTTTCAGATCTTGCAAAGAATAAAGTAAATAGTATAAAAGTTTTAGAAGGAATGAAGATTGTTGACCAAGTTAAATATTTAGGTATCTGGATAAGTAAAGATCAAAAGGAAAATGTAAAGTCAAATTGTGATCCAATTACTCATGGGATGATACTCCAAATTCACTCTTGGCAGAAACTTAAGATTTCCTTTTTTGGTAGGATCAACTAAATTAAGATGAAGATCCTTCCTAAATTATTATTTTTTATTCAGAAATTTGTTTATTGAGATTCCCAAAAATATTTTTACAATGGCAACAGATTTGCAATAAATTCATCTGGCAGAATAAAAAACCAAGAGTTAAATATAATAATTTATATGATTTAAGAGAGAAAGGTGGAACGGGATATCTGAATTTTATTGGATATTATTTAGCTGCTAAAATAGAAGGTTTAAAAGCCTGGCTCGACCCTGAAGATAATTTATCATTTGTCAACACTGAACAAGATTTTATACAGTTTCCACTGGATAAAAATGGTTATGGATTGGAAAAAAATAATAGAAAAAAATTATTACAACAACAGAGTTGTTAATACCTTAACAAAAGTATGGGATCAGATAAGGCATAAATTAATACCAGGAAAATCCTTATTAGCATCTATTATGGCAGATATGACAGTGAAGAAGATAGCTAAACGATCTTGGCTTACCTATAAATTAAATGATTATGATAAATATAGATATTGGTTTGAAGGCCAACAAGTTATCTCTTATACAGAACTCCCCGAGGAAAGCAGAAAAGTATTATCCCCTTTCAGATACCTTCAAATAAGAAATTATTTAGTAACTCTGGTTAAAAAGAGTAAATTAATTCCTAGAGCCCTAAACGAATTTGAACAATTATTGATTTCAAGCAAAATTTCTGGGAGTACAATTTATGCTATTTTATTACAAAAGAACAGGCCACAAACCTCCCGCCAGCGGTGAGGAGGGACCTGGCAACCCTACCAAATCAGCCGTCATTGTTCTCTGCTCTATTTTATCCTCACAACAATCCTGTGAGGTAGGCTGAGAGTATGTGACTGGTCCACGATCACCCAGCACACTTCCATAGGGATTCCAGCTTGGGCCTCCCAGATCCGAATCAGACACTCTGACCACTACACTTTTCCCAAAGATGTGGTTGCCTTATTTCTCAGGGCCATTCAGTCCAACCAGTTTCCAAGGTTGTGACGCGTATATCAATGAACATGATGTATACTGGCAATGCCTGCATTCCTTTGCGACACCTAGGGTTGCCAACTGCCAGGTAGTTGCAGGAGATCTCCTGCTAATTCAACTGATCTCCAACCAATAGAGATCAGATCGCCTAGAGAAAAATGGCCGCTTTGGCAATTGGACTCTACGGAATTGAAGCCCCTCCCCTCCCCAAACTCCGCCCTCCTCAGGCTCCCCCCAAAAAAATCTCCCGCCAGTGGCGAAGAGGGACCTGGCAATCCTAGCGACACCCATAGCCTCAACCAATCCCCACAAGGCTAAATATGCCTGCATGCGAATACCAGGGTGCTTAAAGACCACAAAACCCATGTTGCAGTGCCGTCAAGGGACAACTACACATGTAGAGAAGGAAGTAGCTGCTCCCTTCTCAGGTCCCTGCGCCCTCTTCCCATACACCCATTTTCTCTCGGGCCCTTCTCCCTACAAGTAGGATACGCTTCTTCCGCCTGGCTCATTTCCCTGCAACAGTCAGCTCAATCATGGCCAAAGGCTTCGGAGTCACTTTCTCCTTTCCCCAATCTGGGGGCTTGCATTTATAGAATGATTACAATCTGAGAAGGGAGCCAGCGAGGAGGTTTGTTCCAGCTGCTGCTTGCCTTTCTTTGGTTTTTTAGTCGCCAAAGCAGAAACGGTGAGGGCTGTCCTGCCTAGGGTTGCCAACCTCTTGGTGGCCCCTGAAGATCTCGTGCTATTAAAATGACAGAGCTTGAGAAGGTGCAGGAAACGGCGACCAAAACGATCAGGGGGCTGGAGCATAGCTCCTGCCCTATGAGGAGCGGTTCAAACGCTTAGGGCTCTTTGGCTTGGAAAGAAGGCGGTTGATGGGAAATATGGTAGAGGTCTATACAATTATGCATGGTATGGAAACAGTGAGCAAGGAGAAGCTTTTCTCCCTCTCTCGTAATGCCAGAACGCGGGGTCATCTGTTGAAGCAGGAGAGTGAGAGATTCCAAACAGACCAAAGGAAGGATTTCTTCACACAACACATAGTTGCATTGTGGAACTCCCTGACCCAGGATGGCTGCCAACTTGGAAGGCTTTAAGAGGGGAGTGGACGTGTTCATGGAGGAGAGGGCTATCCATGGGTACCAGTGAAAATGGATAATAGTCATGATGCATGCCTCTTCTCTCCAGGATCAGAGGAGCATGCCTTTTATATGAGGTGCTGTAGAGCACAGGCAGGATAATGCTGCTGCAGTTTTCTTGTTTGTGGGCTTCCTAGAGGCACTTGGTTGGCCACTGTGTGGACAGACGGCTGGACTTGATGGGCCTGGGTCTGATCCAGCAGGGCTTTTCTGATGTTCTAATGATCTCCAGACGACCCAAGATCAGTTTCTCTTGGAGAAAATACCGGTAGCTGCCTTGGAGGGTGGGCTCTATGGCATTATAGGCCAACGAGGTCCCTCCCCTCCCTAAACCCCACCCTCTCCAGGCTCCACTCCCCAAAATCTCCAGGTCTTTCTTAACCCAGAGCTGGCAACCCTACTTACAATACGGGGGAGATAAGACAACAGAGACAAACAGGAAAATGCATGGAAGGCTTCCAAGTACCATCTCAGCCAGGGTTCCCCAACCTTTTTGAGCCTGCAGGCACCGTCTGGCAGAGGGTAGGGGGGACAATCAGAAATCGATGGCTGCAAGAGGTGGAGCCACCCACAAAACGTCAGAGAGAGGGGTGATGCATATCTCTAATAGTAACTCCTCCACGTTTCAGGCAGAAGCTCTGTGGAACAGGAGTCCTTTAAACCTGCACAGCCAATCAGAAGCCCCTTCTGGCCCCACCTAGCGCCATAAAGGTAAAGGTAAAGGTCCCCTGTGCAAGCACTGGGTCATTCCTGACCCATGGGGTGACGTCACATCCCGACGTTTCCGAGGCAGACTTTGTTTACGGGGTGGTTTGCCAGTGCCTTCCCCAGTCATCTTCCCTTTACCCCCAGCAAGCTGGGTACTCATTTGACCGACCTCGGAAGGATGGAAGGCTGAGTCAACCTTGAGCCGGCGACCTGAAACCGACTTCCGTCGGGATCGAACTCAGGTCGTGAGCAGAGCGTGGACTGCAGTACTGCAGCTTAACACTCTGCGCCTCGGGGCTCCTACCTAGCGCCATACACTTCCTAAAATCACTTGGCAGGCACCCAGATGGTACTTGATATAGGCCTTCTCTGGTGTAGTGGTTAAGAGCGGTGGTTTGGAGCGGCAGACTCTGATCTGGAGAACCGAGTTTGATTCCCCGCTCTTCCACATGAGTGGCGGACACTGATCTGGTGAACTGGGTTTGTTTCCCCACTCCTCCTCATGAAGCCAGCTGGGTGACCTTGGGCTAGTCACACTCTCTCAGCTCCGCCTATCTCACAGGGTGCCTGTTGTGGGGAGGGGAAGGTAAGGTGATTGTAAGCTAGTTTGATTCTTCCTTAAGTGGTAGAGAAAGTCGGCATATAAAATCCAACTCCTCCTCCTCCTCCTCCTCCTCCTCCTCCTTCTTCTTCTTTGATGGTTAGTATGTGTGTGTGTCAAAAATCGGAACTGCTAGCATATGGTGAGTTTTTTTTTAAAGATAAGAAGAGTTGGTTTTTATATGCCGACTTTCCCTACCACTTAAGGAAGAATCAAACCGGCCTACAATCAGTTTCCCTTCCTATCCCCACAACAGACACCTTGTAAGGGAGGTGGGGGGTGAGAGAGCTGTGACTAGCCCAAGGTCACCCAGCTGGCTTCATGTGTAAGAGTGGGGAAACAAATCCAGTTCACCAGATTAGCGTCGGCCGCTCATGTGGAGGAGTGGGGGATCCAACCCGGTTCTCCAGATTAGAGTCCACCGCTCCAAACCACCGCTCTTAACCACTACACCGCGCTGGCTCTCTTTTGAGCTGTGACTCATACAGAGTCACAGCTGCAGCCTCCTCTTGTGGGCTGATATTTTGAACAGACGACAGATTTGAATCACTTAATTATTTTATGTCTTGGAACTCCACTCTGCTTGGAAATTACCAGCGGTAGAGGGAAACACACCGTAAATTGCTTTTTTTTTTTTTTTAAGAAAGAAATCTGTCAAGAAATGAGCAAAGAAAACTTGAAAACTTTCTTATGAAATTGGGGTGGAGGTGGGAGTTGCAGAGTTGTGAAGAGAAAAGAATTAACATCACACCCACAATCAATACGGCTTTCCGCCGTTTAATTTCCCAGCGAGATTTCTTCCTCGGCTTAAATCCAGCTCTCTCCTTTCCTCTTGAGCTGAGATGATTGAACAGCAAAAAAAAGGAAAGGGGAGGATCTAAACTGCTCAGGTGAACCTCCTTAAGCTTTTAAAGGCCTGGCTGGAAGAATCCTCGAGGCGGCGGAAGACAAGGAGCGCTTATCTGTTCGTTCCGGCTGCACGCGGCGGAAACAAAGCATCGTCTCAAACTTGAGCGGCTTTTCACAGCCCCCTTTGAAACCCATAAACAAAGCTATAATTTACGTCTACAAAAAGCGATGGAGTGAGTTCTTGGATCCTCCAAGGACAAAAGAGCAAACTCCTCTGCTTCTACGGCGACAGCCACCCCGTCATCTTCGAACATTTGATAATGCTTGCTTCCGTTTCTAGAATTTAAGAAGCCGTTGCCCTGCTTCCAGCATCGAATCATAGAATTGGAAGGGACCACCAGGGTCATCTAGTCCAACCCCCTGCACAATGCAGGACATTCCAAACTACCTCCCCCCACACCCCCAGTGACCCCATGCCCAGAAGATGGCCAAGATGCCCTCCCTCTCATGAACTGCCTAAGGTCATCGAATCAGCATTGCTGACAGATGGCCATCCAGCCTCTGCTTAAAAACCTCCAGGGAAGGAGAGCTCACCACCTCCCGAGGAAGCCTGTTCCACCGAGGAACCGCTCTGTTAGGAAATTCTTCCTAATGTCTAGATAGAAACCCTTCTGATTTAATTTCAACCCGTTGGTTCTGGTCCAACCTTCTGGGGCAACAGAAAACAACTCAGCACCCTCCTCTATATGACAGCCCTTCAAGTACTTGAAGATGGTTATCATGTTCCCTCTCAGTCTTCTCCTCTTCAGGCTAAACATACCCAGCTCTTTCAGCCTTTCTCCATAGGACTTGGTCTCCAGACCCCTCACCATCTTTGTTGCCCTCCTCTGGACACCTTCCAGCTTGTCTACATCTTTCTTAAATTGTGGTGCCCAAAACTGAACACATGGGCAGCCAGGACCAGGGTGCAGGGCTTGAAGGCAAGGGCCTTTGCCGACTGCTGTTGGGAGTTGCAGATAAACTACCCCTGTGCATGGAGGCTCCACTTAGTTGTCATGGCTGCCTTAGGCCCAAGTTCCATGAATGTGAAGACCACTCAAGAATGTCTGTCTATGTCTGGTTACAGAGGAGGGCGATGAGGATGATCAGGGGCCTGGAGACCAAGTCCTATGAGGAAAGACTGAGGGAGTTGGGAATGTTTAGTCTAGAGAAGAGGAGGTTGAGGGGGGACACGATTGCTCTCTTGAAGTAGTTGAAAGGCTGTCACTTAGAGGAAGGCAGGGAGCTGTTCCTGTGGGAAGGTACCGACTGGATATTAGAACAAAATTTTTATAGTAAGAGTTGTTCGATAGAGCAATCAGCTACCTAGGGAAGGGATGAGCTCCCCCTCTGTGGCAGTCTTTAAGCAGAGGTTGGACAAACATTTGTCAGGGATGCTCTAGGCTGATCCTGCATTGAGCAGGGGGATGGACTAGATGGCCTGTATGCCCCCTTCCAACTCTGTGATTCTGTGATTCTATGATGCAAAAGGTTCGTCCAAATAGACATCCTGGTGGAACCAGGATATTAATGAGGTTTTTTAATATGATTAGTAGGGATATGTAGATTTTCCCTGTTTCCTCATTCTTTATTACTCTGGAATTTCCCAGGGCACTACATTCTACTAGGGTTGCCAGATTCAGGTTGGGAAAGTCCTGGAGATTTGGGCATGGTGCCTGTGGGGGGGCAGGGACCTTAATGGGCACAATGCCATACAGTCCACCCTCCAAAGCATCTATTTTCTCCCGGGGAACTGATCTCTGTAGTCTGTAGATGAGCTGTAATTCAGGGGGACCCCCAGGTCTCACCTGGAGGGTGGCCTCCCTACATTCTACCCTTCTAGAATTTTGGTTTAACTTGAAGAATTAATTCATTCTGGGTTTGGAGAAGGTACCCTTTCCTCTCATTTGCGTCTCTGTTCCTCCCTTCTGCATTTTCTATGGATACTCTCCCAAACTGTGCAAAGAGCAGTTTTCTCTTCAGTGGACTCATAAGGGTATAACTTTGCTTAGGGCAGTTACCTTTATTCCTGTATTCTTTATGCTCGCGGACCAACAGGTCATGAGCAAAACATTCTATAAATTCAATAGTACAGAAATAACCAAACATACAGTAATACAATATCCAAACAGTTAAAAGAAAATATCATTAAAAACCATAGATAAATTTTTTACATGGCGAGGGTTACATTTGGATCGGTTTGGCAACTATCTCTTGCTTTAGGGCAGGTCCCCACCTCTGAATGTATACTGTGAGCCATTTGTTTCCAGGTGTCCAAACGCCCTGATCCACAATCACAAAATTGCTCGGAAAAGGGGACCTTTAAAAACCTGTCTGCTGACTCCCCCAATGGCAGTGCATTGAACCTGGACTTTGAGAAAAGCACTCTGTATTTGGGAGCAGTTAAAAATGTACAATAAGCAGGTAGAATCCTTGGAATGGGGAAGCCCAGGTGGTATAAAGAGCATAACCCTGTGTGCTGCTCTGCAGCCAGTGCTCCATTTGTAAAGTTGCAACACTCTAGATCTGACTAGTTTATGTGCAAGAAAGTTACCATTTATCACTGCAATCCTGTAAATACTGAATATGCGCCATTGGCCGCTACTAGATTCCATGAGGGCTAGTGGTCTGGGTTGTGTATCTGCAATTTGCAAACACGCATGAAATACAACTCATTTTAAATTGCAAACAAATCATAAATGCAAACATGTGGGAGGCTCGATTCCAGGGGAAACAGGCGTTAAGAGTAGGGTACATTCCAGTTTCGAAGAGGCGATTTGTGAATATTATGTTATCCCAAAAATAAGTCAGTTTTTTAGGTCAGCTGGATCAGGGGTGTCAAACATAAGGCCCGTGGGCCGGATCTGGCCCCTTGATAAGACTTCCAAAGGTGAGGCATCTTGTTCTTTTCATAGATTCTTTGATGTTAATGGATAGAGGAGGTCAAAGCCTAAATCCAAAGAGTCGTTCGTGGCATTGGTAGCCCCCTTGGTGCTGGCGGGACAACGTCCAAATCTCCGAGAGGCTTAATGAAAGCTCTCTCAGAGAATATGGGAGTCAAACCGCTCTTGACGGCTGCAGGGGAATTCCTGCTTCCCGATCCACTATTTAGAACCGGGTTGGAGTGCTTTTTTGCACCCCGAATCTAAACGACTCTTGGTGTCTCTCGGGAGCTCCCAAGAGACAACGGCGCTCGGACCAAACGCTCTACCGGAAGTCCCCTCTGAAAGTTTCTTAGGTGAATTGCTATAGGTATGTTGTCCGCACCTGATAACACACCAAAATTCTGGGCTCAGCTCTTACCTACTGGTTCCTTTCCCCTAGATTGAACAGCCCTTGACTAGTCATCTACCATTTCACACTTTTAAAAAAAGGGGGAAATGAAATTTAATTTTTCCTTGACACTATAAAGAGAAAAGTTGCCACATCTCTCACGCAATTGATGGATCTACTTGACAGCAGATAATGCAGCATCCGCTTCTTAGAGGTCATTTATGCAGGGGAGTTTTGCCTGAGATTCGTTGCTGGCTGGACCCACTCTTTCCTGTTGGGAATCTCTGCACCAGCAGCCTCCAAGCTCAAATCAATGCCCCTTTAAATGCTGCTTTATAATTGCAATGCTCACTGAGAAAGAAGATTCCCCCTAAAAACCCAATTGCCACATAAAAAGGCATTTTAAGAACAATAAACAAAAACCGTAGCAATCTGAAAGAAGCGGGGGACACAAACCTTCCTTTTAAAATGCCTTTCTTTTGCTCAGAAAGAGCTCAGAGGAAGTATTTGAATCTCCACCTCTTTACACGCAACTTTGTGACTGACTGTGAGAAAAACCAATCTTTTTGTTACCCGGTTTTTCCATCTGCACAGAGATTTCAGCTGGGCTGAGCTCAGGGTAGAGGGAAAAGGTGGATTAACAGAGGAATGGGAAGACCCGGACATTGTGAGGGCTGGCAGTAAAGTGATTTCTAATGGGTGGAGAACTCATGCAGGGATGTTTCTCCACGGTCACCCCCACGGACTGCTTTGGGGCTTCCTTTTGATTGTTCATGCCTTTCCTGCCGGTCAGAGGTCGCCTCACTTTCCCCGCATGTTTTGCCCATGTTTTCCAGATGCTGTTTTAGCCAGAATCTGGAAAATGCATACAAAATGCACAGGGATAGTGAGGTGACCTCTGACAGGCAAGAAATGCATGCATAACCAAAAGGAAGCCCTGAAGCAGTTGGCAGGGGTCACCGTGGGGAAATGTCCTTGCATAAAAGTCGTACTTGATCCGGACAAAACGAGCGTTTGCGTTCTTCTGCAATAATTTTATTGTATTGCCCTTGTGTCTCGGCTGAGTCTAAGGCATTGCATGTCTATAAGAAAGCTCATCTAAATTTATGGATTTCTAACCTACGGAAATATTCCAGCAAGGAGAAAGTTCTGTTAAAGGGTATCTGGAAGAAGCGAGTCAAACATTTACGATTTGCATCCTTAAACACAAATTCGGGCCAGCAGATGCTGATATTTTGTTTTTACGACTTCATTGATTTCTTCCAAAGAGCACTATTGCAAACTATTCACCATGCACTGGAAATGTACATACGCTATTTCACGTCCCTCTCATCTGGAAAGAAAAAGCAAATTGTAGGCAGGAAGCCCAGAGATGGCTGAACGAGCGCTCATGTTTGGCTTTTAAGAAGCCTATTAAAGATTTAAAGCACGTCGCTTCAGCAAGATTAGATGGCGAGGTTTTGGAAGGGACGGGATGTTCACAAGTTGCAAGCGACTTGCAGATTTCTACATTAGCCTGTTGCTGACGAATGCAGCCTGTATGATCCAAGATAATTTGAGGATTTTTAAATTTATTTTGGAGGAATGGTCACATGAACACATGAAGCTGCCTTATACTGAATCAGACCCTTGATCCATCAAAGTCAGAATTTACTACTCAGACCGGCAGCGGCTCTCCAGGATCTCAGGCGGGGTCTTTCACATCACCTACTTGCCTAGTCCCTTTAACTGGAGATGCCAGGGATTGAACCTGGCCCAGGGACCTTCTGCATGCAAAGTATATGCTCAACCACTGAGCCACAGCCCCTCCCAGTCTCTCAGGGTCACCAGTTCTATTGCTCCGAGGTGCCCTTTCCACTGATCTTAAGCTTTTAGGGAAGAGAAATTGGATGGTGATTCCAGGAATGTCATGGTACATTCTAGAGGAACAGTCTAATATTTAGATCAAGGTCCCCCCAACACCTTTCCTGGCCTCCGCCAAGTGTTGATAGAAACTGGGTGGGAGTTAGGCTTCTGATTGGCTGCTGAGGGAGGGCAGGAAGGGTTGCATCAGTGTTTGGCTCTCATGGCCCTTTCTTACATGCCCAGGGTAGTGCCGATCACCTCTCTGGGGTCAGGAAGGAATTTTCCTCCAGGCCAGATTGGACAGGGATCCTGGGGGTTTTGTGCCTTCTTCTGGGCATAGAGCTGGTGGGGAGGGGTGGAAGGTAGTTGTGAATTTCCTGCATTGTGCAGGGGGTTGGACTAGATGACCCTGGTGGTCCCTTCCAACTCTATGGGAAGGGAGCCAGTGTGGTGTAGTGCTTAAGAGCAGTGGTTTGGAGTGGCGGACTCAAATCTGGGTGTCCATCTGGGTGTCATTGGGCTTGTCACACACTCTCAGCCCCACCTACCTCACAGGATGTCTGGGAGGGGAAGGGAAGGTGATTGTAAGCTGGTTTGATTCTCCTTTAAGTGGTAGAGTCAGCATATAAAAACCAACTCCTCCTCCTCCTCCTCCTCCTCCTCCTCCTCCTCCTCCTCCTCTTCTTCTTCTTCTTCTTCTTCTTGTTTCTATGGTCATTTATGCGTGGGAGTTTTCCCTGAGGTTCATTGCTTGCTGGACCCACACTTTCCTGTCGGGAGTCTATGCACCAGCAGTCACCAATCAGGAAGTATTTGAATCCCTGCCCCTTGAAATACTACTTTGTAATTGGCTGTAGTGAAAGAAAAGTTCCCTCCCCCCCCCAAACCCAGTTGCTGCATACAAAAGCATTTTATGAACATAAAAGAAAAAACGAAGCAATCTGAAAGAAGGGGGATGGAATCCAAGCCTCGGTTTTAAAAAGCCTTTCTTCTGCTCAGAAAGAGCTCCGAGGAAGCAGGAAGCATTTGAATCCCTGCCTCTGGACATGCTGCTTTGTAATTGGCTGTGAGAGAAACCAAGCGTGCGTGTCCCACACTTTGCCTTATGCACAGAGATTTCACCCGGGCTGAGCTTAGAGGAGAGGGAAGAATTGGGTTAACAGAGGAATGGGAAGTCCAGGGATTTGTGAGGGCTGGCAGCGAGGTTATCTCTAATGGACGGAAAACTTCAAGGAACAACTGAGATAGATGGGGGGTGAAAGTACCCATGCATAAATGGCCAGCTTTCTATGGTCATTACTGGCTTATTTATGTATTTACTTCATTTGTACCCCACCCAAAGTAGCTTGAATTATTCTTCTATCCTGAACATTATCCTCGTCACCTGCAGTGCATTCCTGACCTTCGAGGGCGAAAGCCCTTAGGAAGCCAGGAAGTGGCTGCGCTGGCATTAGGGCCCCCCTCGCCAGCATCCGGGCTACTTACACTGGCATTAGTGGCCCCAACGCTGGCGTTGTGGGGGCCTTCCCGGGATACCAGCGGGGCCTTCTGCCAGCATCCCACCAGCGTAAAGGCCCACACCGGCATTTTGGGGGGTGTCCCAGCATCCCGGGAGGCATTCCCAAGGCGAGCTGGGGGGAGCAGCTGCCGTTAGGAGAGAAGAGCGAGGCTGCGCCTGCTTTTCTAAATGGGGCAAAAAGCGGCGCCTCCTCCCCATCGTCCCTGGCCACCAGCAACTCAGGAACGCGCTGCTAACCTGTTACATAGGTTAGGGTGGGAGTGTGAGACAACCCAGCGCACTTCCACAACTGAGTGGAGATTCGAACCCGTGTCGCTCAGATCCTACTCCAACACTGTAACCACTAAGGCACCCTGGCTTGGGGGAGTGTGTTGATTTCTCTCTGCTTGACAGTCTGTTCCTCGTATTATATTGATATTCGAAATTGTTTGAAGTGCCTTGGCGGCCGGGAGGAAGAAGAAAGAACCATTCTTAGGGGAGCCAATTTACTGAAATCCTTCTACTAGTCAAAAATGCCAGAGAGGGATTAAACTTATTTTAACATTTCCCCCCTCATCACCGAAACCCCGTTTAATGGGGTATTAGACTTCAGATGAAGTAAATTGGTCCTAAAGTAGTTTTCAGAAAGGGGGGGAGCCATTTAATGAACGGCGGGGCTATGAAGGATACCGAAAGGAATTATCGTTATGCTTTGGGATGTGCATTTTGTATGATCTTACGAAATACAAAGTTTGGTTCTTGGGAGGAAAAGGACATTAGGCTTGGGGGGGTTTCCCCCTTGCAGATGTACTTAAATGAAGAAGAAGAGTTGGTTTTTATATGCTGACTTTCTGTACCACTTAAGGGACAATCAAACCAGCTTACAATCACCTTCCCCCACAACAGACACCCTGTGAGGTAGGTGGGGCTGAGAGAGCTGTGACTAGCTCAAGGTCACCCAGCTAGCCTTTTGTGTAGGAGTGGGGAAACCAACCCGGTTCACCAGATTCACGGTCACCTTGCTGACTACTTGTCAGGCCCAGCCTGGGCAGTGTATAGAAACTGCCAGGCATGGTCTGGCAGAGGATGTTGTGCTATCACCAGGCATTTTCGGACCTTAGCCTTGGAGGAAGGAACTCTGAATCTTACCCTGCTTGGGATATTTGATATTGCAATACTCTGAAAGCTTACCCTACGGCACTGGTTCCCAACCAGGGGTCCATGGACCCCCAGGGGTCCGCGAGAACTAAATTAAGGTCCGCGAAACAAAGTTATAAAGTTCCCGGAATATAACCAGACCGCATCAAAAGATACCCAAAAGCTGGTTGGCAATCCTTTTGGTATTGCTGTTGAAGAGGTTGCAGAAGAAATGCAGGAAGAGCTCATTGAATTCCAAAATGATAGGCACTATAAGGATGCATTTGAATCAGTTTCTCTTGAAGAGTTCTGGTGTAAAAAAGCACTTTCATATCCTACAGCTCGGGGATTCACCTTGCGATATCTTATTCTCTTCTCCACAACTTATTTATGGGAACAAGGCTTTCTGCTTTGCTTATAATAAAGAACAAGACCAGAAATTGATTGGAAGCAAGTGATGATATTCATGTAGCTCTGAGCAACAGTATTAGCCCCAGAATTGTCCAGCTTGTAAAAAGGATGCAAGCTCAAAAAACACATTGATTTTCAATTAAAAGTTCTCTATTATAAAAATATATATATTCAAATATTATTCTAAGTTTAATGTTTAACTAACAGTTACGATTAAAGTTTATTTTCAAATTCTCTGAATTTTTATTTTGAACCTTGGGGTCCCTGCACCGAACAAAAAAGTCCTGGTGGTCCCGGGTCAAAAAAAGGTTGGGAACCACTGCCCTACGGGGACTGTACAACATGGATGATAACATAGGCATTTATGAGACTTTTGTTATGAAGGACTGATGAAGATTTGAATTCTGTGACTTCGAAACGATCGTATCCTCTTGATGAACTTTTGTCCATTGACATCCTCTCGTCCATACATACCTGCTCCTGTGGAAAAAGAAATACAGAAGGATTGTTAACTGAAGTGTACTCACCCTATTTAGTACCTGGAGGTTGGCAACCCTAGAACATCTTGTTCTCAAAGGTGCTCCTGGATCTAGCTGTCCATCTTTGCTCTGGTGGGAGCAAAAATGGGTGTGTGTGTGTGCAACATCACTTCTGGTTGTACCCAGAAGTGACATCACAACACTGTAGGAATTCCCCAATCTTTGTGGTTAAAAAACCCCATAGAGATTTGGGGGATTCGCAGAACACTGGAATATCACTTCAGGGTACCACTGAAAGTGATGTTGAAACATTGCTTTCAACCCCCACCACACTGCCATTTTGGCAGGAGCAAGAAACTAGTGATGGGGTGTGTAGGGTTGCCAACCTCCAGGTACTTGGTAATCAAAACTTGGCTACAAGTACAAACAAAGGTAGAGGAATAAAATCTTAGTACTTGTATGAAGCTCAATCAAGCACATAAGCAGCATATGCAAATAATTGTATTCCGGAAAAACCTCACATGAGCACATCCAACAGATGTTAACAACTGAGCAAGAACAAGTAAATGTGCAGCAGAATACAAAATCCAAACAAACAAGTGTATATACAAGGGTATTCCAGGTACAAATAAGTTAACAATCCACAAAGGTAATTGTAACAAAAAAGCACGGAACACTTTTCAACCGCAATGGGCTTCCGGTAAAATCCCCATTTCAGAGCTTTCATCAAGCTTCAAGAATTTCCGTCTACCAATGTGACCAATATTGGAATAAGACGTCTATTCTGCCAATAAATCTGAAAGGCTTGATCTGCATCTGTAGTGGATCTTCCTGAGTGGCAAAGAGGGACCTGGCAACTGTAGGGGTCTGGGAGATTTCCTGGTGTGGGGGGCAATCTGGTAAACCTAATTCCTACAGATTCTCCCTGCTCTAAGCGGGGAATGTTTTCATGCCCGGTTTTGCAAAGGCCAGAAAGAGAGAGAGCTTCTCCCATCGTTTCGTGCCCACTTTTGCAAAATTATGTTTCCTAGGCAAGGCAAGGTTAGAAAGGAAAAGTGCTTTCCAAAAAAATAATTTCTAAAGTGGGGCACCGGGAGAAAAAAGGGGGAGAAGCGTCAGTTTTAATTAATCCATTACAGTTGACTTCCGCGTCTGTCTTTATTTTGCCTTAAGTAGCAGGGCTGGCAATTTATATTAACTCCGACTGGACTCGGAAGCGGCATTTTTCTTTCTCTCCAGAGAGGAAGGCCTGGTATTTCAAGAGCCCTCGAGGGTGGATTTCTGAATTATAATAGTCAAATAATATTATTATAATAGTCAAATAAGAAGGAAGCAAACGAAACTTTTAGAGTGCCTTGTGTTGCTCTTTAAAAAAATAAAAATAAAAGCTTTGACATTAATTACATAGTTTATAGGGTTTCTGGTAGCATTTAGAAAATAGCACATTTTCTATAAAGGCACAAGGCTATAGTAAGATAAAAGCTCGGGCTTTTGTGAAGGGCTGTCGTTCACGGCACCATTTCTTGTATCCATTCTCCTGTTTTTACTGCATTCTGGAAAGATGGGATGCAAGTATTTTAAATAAATAACAGAGGGCAAAATGGAAATCATAGAATCCTAGAGTTGGAAGGGACCACCAGGGTCATCTAGTCCAACCCTTTGCACAATGCAGGAAACTCACAACTACCCTCCCACCACACCCCAAGTGACCAGAAGATGGTCAAGGTGCCCTCCCTCTCATCATCTGCCTTGATGTAGAGGACTGGAAGTAGGGTTGCCAGCTCCGGGTTGGGAAATACCTGGAGATTTGAGGGGTGAAGCCTGAGGAGGGTGGGGATTGGGGAGGGGAGGGACTTCAATGCCATACCAAAACTGACAGACTTTCTGAACAGAAGCCAATTAAAGAACTTCAGGATAAATGGAGACTCTACTATATATATATTCTTCTCAAAACTTGGGATGAGAGGGAAGATGAGATCTGGGAGATATATGTGATCCAAGAGATAAAATGTATAGATTAAGTAAGATTATTTGTTTTGCATATTGTTAAGATTATAAATAAGAAAAAGTAAATAAGAGGCAGTTCTTGACTATATAGTAAATATAAAATAATAACACATTTAGGTTGCAATAGTTTATTAAGAAATTAACAGGCAGTAACTTGGGTTTATTAATAACGCTAAAGTTGGGTAGTTATGACATTAAAGATGGTAATTATTAAGTATTTGGATTTACACATGTGAGGTCAATTTTACGAAGAGTAGCAATCTCAGTGTAATTCATTTTATTTGACTGTTTTTCTATATTTCATATTCTTTTTGCATTAATGATCGCTGTATTTGGTGTGCTTTTTCTGTATCTTTTTGTATTGATTATCATATTATAAAATTGAAAATTAAAAAATATTTTTTTAAAAAAACAGAGAACAGATAGCGCTTGTTACACCAGCCAGGCAAGATTTTCACAAGGAACAGGTGGAAATTTTCACAACTGGAAAAAAAAGTTCATGCAAAGAAGAAGAGTTGGTTTTTATATGCCGACTTTCTCTACCACAACTGGGAAAAAAGTTCATGCAAAGAAGAAGAATTGGTTTTTATATGATGACTTTCTCTACCACTTAAGGAAGAATCAAACCAGTTTACAATCCCCTTCCCTTCCCCACAACAGACACCTTGTGAGGGAGGTGGGGCTGAGAGAGTTTGGAGAGAACGGTGACCAGCCAAAGGTCACCCAGTAGGCGTCATGTGTAGGAGTGGGGAAACCAACCCGGTTCACCAGAGCAGCGTCCGCTGCTCATGTGTGGAGGGGTGGGGAATCGAACCCGGTTCTCCAGATTAAAGTCTGGAAAATAGTTGTGCCTCCATCAGACTTTGCTGGGTTCAGTTTTGGGCAAGTGTGCATAGGATTGGGTTTCAACAGTGACAGAAACACACCTCAAGAAAGAATGGGTCCGTGACACAGTTGAACTAACTAGGGTTTTTTTTGGGGGGGGGGCATTAAAAATATTTCCCTCCCCACCCCCAATACATTATTGCCTTTAATAATGCCAGTTCTTTGCTCGGGTTGCTAAGAAACCCTCCTCGCCAGGCCTCGCCTGTTCTCTCCCTGTCACCCTTCCAAAACAAGCAACCCAAAATAGACCCGCACGGATTTGGGATTTGGAAAAGAACAGGGCCAGGGAGCTCGGATTCCCCGATCTGCACTGAGAAACCGCTTCGTCTTCAAGGGCCCTCTTTGCTCAAGGAGTTGGGCGCGAGAATCATCAACGCTGGAGAGTCCGTAGGGGCGTCGAGGATGGAAATCAGAGCGCCCACCCGAAGGAGAATGGAAATTGCAGAGGAGAAGAGCGCAAGGTCTGCATAACCGTGGAAAGAAAATTGCAGGCCTGGTGGAATACCACTAGACTGATTATTAGCACATCTTCTAAGATAATATTCCCCATCTCCGCGAAATTTGTCTGCCTTCTCTGGTTGGACCGCAATTGGCAGAAAAAAGCATTGGAAAGCTGAGGAAGGGTGGGGAGAGAGAAGGTATATACTGAGTTTAGGAAGCCTGCAACCTTTCAGGGAGAAGAGACCAGGCTGAGAGCTTCAGGGGACATATAGGGATTATGCCCATCAAGAAATGGGCTGTGCCTAGGGTTGCCAACCTCCAGGTAGTAGCTGGACATCTCCCTCTATTACAACTGATCTGCAGCAGATAGAGATCAGTTCGCCTGGAGAAAATGGCCTCTTTGGCCATTGCTCTCTATGGCATTGAAGTCCCTCCCCAAACCCCACCCTCTCCCCCCAAAATTTGCAGGTATTTCCCAACCCGGAGCTGCCCCCCCTCCATGAATGCCTAGTTTAATTTCATCCCCCCCCAAAAAAGTTCTAGCTTTTTTTTTAAAGGGGGGGGGAATGTGCAAACTGTTTTTGTCCAGATTTGGGGAGGGGTGCTGCCGGTTGGCTGGAGCTAAATCCTTCCTGACCAAATCTATTCCCACCTGCTCTGATCCATCCCCCTCCTCCCTGTATATGTATATAGGTAGCTTCCTCATACTGAATCAGGCTCCCAGGACATTAAGGTCAGTAGTGTCTACTCAGACTGGCAGCAGCTCTCCAGGGTCCCTGGTGGAGGTCTTTCACATCACCTACCCCCTGAACCTTTTAACTGGATATGCCGGGGATTCGAACTTGGACCTTCTGCATGCCAAGCAGAAGCTCTGCCACTGAACCATAGCCCCTTTTGGCTTCTTGTTTGTTTCTCTCATTCTCCTCCTCTGAAGAGCTGGTTTTTATGCCCCACTTTTCTCAACCTTTAAGGAGTCTCAAAGCAGCTTACAATCTCCTTCCCTTCCCCTCCCCACAACAGACATTCTTCTGAGGTAGGTGGGGCTGGGAGAGTTCGGAGAGAACTGTGACTGGCCCAAGGTCACCTGCAGGCTTCATGTGTAGGAGTGGGGAATCAAACCTGGTTCTCCAGATTAGAGTCTGCCGCTCTTAACCACTACACCATGCTGGCTCTCAATACCTGCACTGAGAAGAGAGAATATTGGACAGGAAACTGGAGTGAGGTTCATACTATTTTGAGGTTGCCGCCTCTGCTTGCAGTGGTGGGTCGGCCTCAGAAGTAGGTGGGGGCCATGAAAAAAGTAGCAGGAACAGAAACACTCCCCCCCCTCCCGATTAATCGGTTTCGCTCAGCCTGGTATCTGTTTTTAAGCATCAGCTGCAAACCTACTTGCTGTTACAGGTCTGCGTGAAGGAATGCATGCTTCTGAGCATGTACAGAATGCCTGTTCCTCAGCAGTGAATGACTACTGTCAAACTCACTTCCCCCAATATCTGAGATTATATGTAAAGGACTAAAGAGGCATAACCAGGTAGGTTGAAACCAGAGAATCAAAGAATCATAGAGTTGGAAGGGACCACCAGGGTCATAGAATCATAGACTCATAGAGTTGGAAGGGACCACCAAGGCCATCAAGTCCATCCCCCTGCACAATGCAGGAAATTCACAACTACCTCCCCCCTCCACACCCCTAGTGACCAGAAGATGCCTAAGGTCACAGAATCAGCCTTGCTGACAGATGGCCATCTAGCCTCTTCTTAAAAACCTCCAGGGAACGAGAGCTCACCACCTCCCAAGGAAGCCTGTTCCACCGAGGAACCACTCTGACTATTAGAAAATTCTTCCTAATGTCTAGATGGAAACTCTTTTGATTTAATTTCAACGTGTTAGTTCTGGTCTGACATTCTGGGGCAACAGAAAACAACTAGGCACCCTCCTCTCTGTGACAGCCCTTCAAGCTCTTGAATATGGTTATCATATCACCTCTCAGTCTTCTCTGCAGGCTAGACATACCCAGCTCCTTCAACCTTTCCTCATAGGACTTGGTCTCCAGACCCTTCACCATCTTTGTTGCCCTCCTCTGGACACAGTCCAGCTTGCCTACATCCCAAAGTACTTTACTATAGTAGACCAACAGACGGAAGGGACATAATATCCAGACGATTTTCAACCCCATCACTTCTCCCAATAGAACGATAAGGTCTTTGGGAAGAATTAAATAAAATCTGTGCTGAGAATAATCCGTTCTCTGAATGCAGAGACTGTAGACCCTCTGGGCATGCACAGAGCACTTTGTTTTCATTGCACTGTAACCACATACAACTGTCTACTGGATGTTATGGGATAATTTCTCGGCGGGAGTGATTGGCAGGCAATTCTCGTGGTAAATTAAAGGGCAAATTAAATGCCATCTCTCCTGCCCCTCAGTGTTTCCAACACAGTGTGGAATCATACCCCTCCCAATCTCATGCTAGCAGTACCTTTCGATACGCAACACATTGTCAAATTGTGGAACTCCCTGCCCCAGGATATGGTGATGGCTGCCAACTTGGAAGGCTTGAAGAGGGGAGTGGACATGTTCATGGAGGAGAGGGCTATCCATGGCTACTAGTTAAAATGGCTACTAGTCTTGATGCATACCTATTCTCTCCAGGATCAGAGGAGCATGCCTGTTATATCAGGTGCTGTGGATAAATGCTGCTGCTGCAGTTGTCTTGTTTGTGGGCTTCCTAAAGGCACCTGGTTGGTCACTGTGTGAACTGACTGCTGGACTTGATGGGCCTGGGTCTGATCCAGCAGGGCTTTTCTTACGTTCTTATGAGAGAAGAATGTAGGTGCGTGAATGAAATCAACAAAGGACTCCTAGTCGGATCGTAAGCCAATTGCTTTCCCTTGGATTGCCGCACATGGGTGCCATATTGAAGATATATGCCCTCTTCTAAGGCTTCCATGAATATCTCGTTGTAGCAATTATTGCATATGTAAATTGGAGCAGGGAAGTCATAATTAGCACTAAAAGCGCCGCTATGTTTTACGTTCAGCGCAGAATTAATTGCTGTGTTCTTTTAATTCTATTTTCATCTGGGAAACAGCCCATCTTGACAATGCCACATGGTCCGGGAATTTACTCAGACACCGTGCGCTGCTTGGAAGTGTGAGTACGGGCACAACGATCCGATGTGATGTCACCAGGCCCCACCCTATGATATCACAGGGCCCCATCCATGACATCACCCAGTGCTGCCCAATGAGTCCCAGGGTTTGGGAGGAGGAGGACCCCCACCACCATAAAGTCTCTGGCTATGGGCTGATTGAGACCCCTCCAATTCCTCTGCCTTCCTTTGGAATTGCATAAACTAACAGCAGGTCAACCTGTATGTGTGAGTGGTGTTCCTGCCTGTGTTCCACAGCACCTCACTTAAAAGGCATGCTCCTCCGATCCTGAAGAGAATGGGTATGCATCATGACTAGTACCCATGCTGACTAGTAGCCACAGATAGCCCTCCATGAACATGTCCCTCTTAAAGCCTTAGAACATAAGAGCATAAGAAAGGTCATGCTGGACCAGACCCAGGCCCATCCAGTCCAGCAGTCTGTTCACACAGCGGCCAACCAGGTGCCTCTAGGAAGCCCACAAGCAAGACTTTGACTGCAGCAGCATTGTCCTGCATGCGTTCCACAGCACCTATGTAATAGGCTTGCTCTTCTGATCCTGGAGAGAATAGGGATGCCCTCTCCTCCATGAACATGTCCACTCCCCTCTTAAAGCCTTTCGAGTTGGCAGCCATTGCCAACCAACAGAATACTGACATATGTCATTGCATCACTTTCTTGAGACTAACTCAACTGTCTACACAAACAATTAACTCTTAACTGTCTGACAGAGATGGAACCCACATTGAATTCCCAACAGCTGCCATGAGGTCCCTCACTGCAACCATCTGTGAGATGGTGCAGAGAAAGCCACAAACAGGAGGTCAGAAGAGAGAGAGACACAGAGGCCATTTATTCGTGGAAGGTTTTGCATTGGATTTGTCGCTCTATAGATCCACATTTTCCCCATCTGAATTCTCAAAACTCTGCATGGCGGCTTATTGTTGAGTTTTGAGAATATGGATGGGGGGGAAAGTGCATCTAAAGAGTGGCAAATCCAATGCAAAACCTTCCATGAATAAATGGCCAGAGAGAGATCGAGAGATCTTCTTAGGCCAAGGAGCGGCCATTGCATTTGGTCTGCTTGTCCTATTCAGATCCACCATGATTCGGCCTTTAAAAACACAGCGCTCAAATTATCTTTCATCGAATACCTTTGAGTCTTACCTGATTTGCACCTTGACAGCACTTTAGAATTCAGCCCTCGGAAAGCAGGCAGGAAATTGAAACGTTGCCATGGGCAACCTCTTCCCTCCCTCGCGTGGAGAGACTAATTGTGACTCTCTGACAAAGGAACCGGGATTCCCTACGCACCGGCAAAGGGCAGGCGTGCAGGAGAGCGTCCTACTCCTTCGGAGTCCATGCTGAGCCCTGCAAGAGAAGGAGGGAACCCTTCCCAAAAGGCAGGGGCCACCCATCCTGGGGTTTCTGCCCTGGGTGTGCCACCCACGCAGCGCACGGCTTCCAGAAGGACGCCGGTTGCACGTTCTCAGCACACAGCTGCTTGCAAAGAATTGCACGCACAATTTGTTCACCACGGGTCTGGGAAACGTGGCCCCAGGATGCGTCGTTCTGGCCACGTTCTTTTGCACGCTTTCCTGTAGCAGGCCCCTACCCCATCTGGTAATACATGGGCAACTGAACAGCAGTAGCTCTTTACTGTTTCGTCTAAATCATCGAATCATAGCATTGGAAGGGACCCCCAGGGTCATCTAGTCCAACCCCTGCAAAATGCAGGAAATTCACAACTACCTCCCCCCACACACACCCAGTGACCCCTTCTCCATGCCCAGAAGATGGCCAAGATGTCCTCCCTCTCATGATCTGCCTAAGGTCATAGAATCAGCATTGCTGACAGATGGCCATCTAGCTTCTGCTGAAAAACCTCCAGGGTCTATGACAGCCCTTCAAGTCCTTGAAGATGGTTAACATATCACCTCTCAGTCTTCTTCTAGCCGGGTTAAACATACCCATCTCCTTGGTCTCCAGACCTCTCACCATCTTCATTGCCCTCCTCTGGACATGTTCCAGCTTGTCTACATCTTTCTTATATTGGGTGCCCCAAACTGAACACAGTTCTCAAGGTGGGGTCTAACCAGAGCAAAGTGATTCCATTAATTGTGGGTTTTGTTAATATAATGATGACCCCATTTTGCTGCTGTTCTTGGCCTTTGGAAGAACCTGACTGCACCAGGAAGAAAAGTGTGTGCCCCCTTCCTGACTGTAGGGTCCTTGTGAGCAAAGGTTTGGCTGTCCTGTGAGCAAAGTGGACAGAAGATCTTCTCATCTGTGTAACTCTATTTCCTTACCCCTAAGCATCAAACTTTATCTTCCCTCTCCATATTGGGGGCTGACATGGTCCATAGGGTTGTCCGCATCACACGAGGTGATGGTATTGCTTTACTCTGCTCTGGTTAGATTTCACCTAGAGGATTGTGTTTAGTTTTGGGCACCACAATTTAAGAAAGATGCAGTCGAGGAGGGCAATGAAGATGATGAGGGGTCTGGAGACCAAGTTCTGTGAGGAAAGATTGAAGGAGCTGGGTATGTTTAGCCTGGAGAGGAGATGACTGAGAGGTGATATGGGTGTGGGTGGGTGTTGTGAATTTCCTGCATTGTGCAGGGGGTTGGACTAGATGACCCTGGTGGTACCTTCCAACTATAATTCTATTATTCTAAGTACTCAAATGGCTGTCCTAGAGAGGATGGTGTTGAGTTGTTTTCTGTTGCCCCAGAAGGTTGGACCAGAACCAACAGGTCAAAATTAAATCAAAAGAGTTTCCGTCTAGACATTAAGAACTTTCTAACAGTTAGAGGGGTTCCTCAGTGGAACAGGCTTCTTCGGGAGGTGGTGAGCTCTCCTCCCCTGGAGGTTTTGAAGCAGAGGCTGGAGGAATATCTGTCTGCAAGTCTGATTCTGTGAACTCAGGCAGATCATGAGAGGGAGGGCAGGAAGGGTTGCATCAGTGTTTGGCTCTTGCAGCCCTTTTGGGGGTGTGGGGAGGGGAGGTGGTTGCAAGTTTCCTGCATTGTGCAAGGGGTTGGACTAGATGGCCCTGGTGGTCCCTTCCAACTCTGTGATTCTATGATTCTAAGGTGAACTGTGTTCCCTGAATAAGTACATGAACACGTCACTTCACGAAATCAGGAGTTACGCGCTGGGTACTGAAAACAGGCTGCGGTGTAAAATACGAGCAGGGGACCGTGTAATAACATTGTCAACGAAGAAAGCGGCCTCTTTAGAGATTACAGAAATGCCTTTCTCGGCGTGTTCACAAAAAGGCTGATCAGACTCTCAACCAGAAATGCTTTTATGCCTCCACGGAGCCATGGATACTCTTTGCACGCGATTTGGGTTGCCAGACTCCAGGTGGGGGCTGGAGATCTCCCGCTATTACATCTGATCTCCAGCCGACAGAGATCAGCTCCCCTGGAGAAAATGGCTGCTTTGGCCATCGGACTCTAGGGCATTGAAGTCCCTCCCCTTTCCAAACCCTGCCCTCCTCAGGCTCCACCCCCTCAAATCTTCAGGTATTTCCCAACCCGGAGCTGGCAACCCTACACATGCTGCTACACTGGTTATACATTCTGAGTTTATGTTTGTTTTAGCTTTTTAAGCTGATAGTTGTATTTATACTGTTTTTTCTTCTTCTTTGTAATATTGGATATGCCATTAAAGGTTTATTGATTGGTCGATTGACATTCTGAGTTTCCTGCTTGGAAGAGCTTCTGGCTTTTGTAGGGGTGAAGGAAAAACAGGCAGAGAGGAGTGAAGTTCAGCGATCTGGAAAGGAAATGGGCAATGCACTCTTTGGATAGAGGGTGGGACCCTTCAGGACCTTGGAGAGTTCCCCATGAGGCTTCCCTGCCAGAAGAACATAAGAAATGTCCCGATGCATGAGTTCAACACTAGTCTACATCAGTATCCGGTTCCCAACAGTGGACATCCACTTCCCTCCTTCCCCAGAAGAAGAAGGAGGCCATTGACACCAGGTCGGTTTTGATACCGTCTCTCTGTATAACTCTGTGTTCGCTCCCTGCCTCACACTCCAGAAGAAGAAACTATAGAAGAAAAGTAGTACAAACCTCTTAAGGAGAAAATGTGGTTTATTTACAGAACCGTATAATCTTTTATTAAATACAGTTTTCTTTATCTTAAATACGTGTGCTGTTAATATTCCTCCCTCCACATAGCTTTTGGCTGTTTTAGCTCTGCTGATTTACACAGGTGGCATATCCTGCAACGAGTGAGTGCTGGGACATCGCCCCACCTAAGGATTAACTTCTATCCCCCCCCCCCTACGGATTCTTCGTGCTTCCTTAAGTGGGTGCTTTGAGGCGGGGACGGAGCGAATAAAAAAGGTCGTGTTAAAGGGGCTCTTAAGAAACGTGAAGCAGGTATGGGCCGGCTTCACAGTGACTTCTGGAGTGATGGTTCAGCATGAAGAACGAAAGGCTGAGAGAGTTCGGAGAGAGAACTGGGACTGTCCCAAGGTCACCCAGCAGGCTGCCTATGGAGGACTCTTGTCCGGAGAACAGGCAACCCCACTTAAAAGATTTCAGGTGCCAAGGGAGGCTTTCCGGGATGCAGCTGCCAATCTGAGGAGACCGAGGTGAGCTTGAAAGGCCAACGTTCCTGCTCAGAAGAAGGCAGCTCCATATGTTCCCACTCTGGTACCCTTTTTTTCTTCTCCTCCCTGGCACGCTGGGGATTCCCACGGAGTCGGGAGCCGTGGGAAGAGGAAAGGACAAAGGAAACCCTCTCGGTAAACTCCGCATAATGAAATACGACAGAACTAAATGTGGCTCGCCAGTACCAATTTCCCGGCATGACGCCCGCGAGCGCCCCATCGCCGAACAGCTTCTGGCTCGGCTTTATTGTTACTTTCTAAATCCGTGCAGCAAAACGGACTCGCGGCCCCCCCACTCCGGATTAATAACCACTTCGAGCCAGGAAAGGGCCTTCCTTACCTCCTCTGCTTTATCATCCCACTGTTTC
The DNA here is from genome assembly GCF_029931775.1 of Euleptes europaea. Classification (NCBI taxonomy): domain Eukaryota; kingdom Metazoa; phylum Chordata; class Lepidosauria; order Squamata; family Sphaerodactylidae; genus Euleptes; species Euleptes europaea. The sequence continues at coordinate 16,484,636 of NC_079332.1, forward strand.
CCCCCCATATGGGGCAGTTCCCCCCCCCCATATGGGCCAAGGATTTAGGAGGAGATGGAGCAGAAACCCAGCTATGCGTGCATGGCTGCCCCCCATGGCGAGTGCCCAACCATCATTTCCCAAGGTGATTTGCAAGTGCAACGGTTGGATTTTCCCTCGTGGCAAGACACAGTCTTTCATTGTCTCCTGGGGAAGGGGGCAGTTTGGTGTGGGAGTCTGGGTTTGGCAAAGCAGCTCACTAAAGCAGGGGTGTCAAACTCAATTGTTATGAGGGCCAGGTATGACATAGATGTCTCTCGGTTGGCCTCGCCAGCCCAGATCGAGAGTGTGCGTGGGGGGCGTGGGGCTGCCTTGGCTGGCTCGCAGGCCAGATAAGAGCCTGGCTTAAAATGATTATTCAGCCCCCCCAAAGACCTCAAAAGACCTTGATTCATGGGGCCGCCATGAGTCGGAAGTGACTTGATGGCCCTTCACACACACAAAGACCTCTAAAAAGCACAATCTTAACTTGGCCTGTTGACTAACAAGGCAGCATGGTTCTTCGTAGAAAATATTTCCACAGTTTTCAGACACCCCCCCCCAATTTACCCACTCAGACCGAGTGATTGAGGAGCAGGAGAACAAAATGGGCCCTACATAGTGCCACTCTTGGACCATGGGCATAGAACAAGCATCAAGTCTCTAGAAGCAAAGGGTGGAAGACGTTGAGCGTCAGACAGACCTTGGAAAATCACCATTTTCCTAGCACCTGATAAATCTAGATACTTGGTCTCACCTGCGGCTTATTTTTATCATCTTGAGTCTATTAATTATAGGAAGGCCTTTACCCTTGCCAGATGCCAGGCCCTACCGTCGGCTGTCTTAGAAAGGAAATAGAAGAAGATCCCTAGATCAGAGAGGTCATGTCCGTGTGGGATAGAGGACATTGAAACCATCGAACATGCACTGATATGTTGCCCATTTTACCACGAAGTTAGATCACAGCTTATTTCCCCCCTACCTGGTAAATTCCCTGAAGAGTCAGTTGAGCTTTCGGCAAAGAAGCTCCTATTAGGAGACCCTCAGCTTACGCTCCAAACTGCCAAGTTCTGCGCCGTTGCTATTAAAATACGCAGGATTTTATTAGAAAATGATTGTTAGAATATTTTACAATTTTATCAATTTTAAGATGATGATTTTTACCAGGGGTTGCTTTATTGATCTTATACCTTTATATGTATGGGCAGTCTGTGATTCTGCGGTGCAAATCTATTGAGTCTGGAATTTTTGATGTGTTGGCACGTGATTGGTCAATTTGAAATTTAGTGCCACTCTTGGAATTTCTGCTACTCTCTATGGTAAAGACCATAGAGACTAGGAGAGGCAGCCTAGAGCATCATCTGGGTCACATTGTCTCCAAACTCTGATCCCCCCAGGCCCTATCCTCCAAATCTCCTGACATTTGCCAAGACCCTTTTGTGAACCCTTTTGGAGCCACAACTAAAAAGGCCCTGCTTCAAACTGTTCAAGGAGCATAAAACAGGGTGCCTGAAGACAGGGTGTGTTCAACTATCTCACAGAGGGACCCTTCTGACCGTTCCTCCTCATTTGCCTGCAGTCACTCTGTGCATCGAACCCTCCGTGCAGAAAAATGGTCTCCCCATAGTTGAGTTGAAGTGTATGTGTGTGAACAGGATCTTGGAGTACAGGTGGACCATAAATTAAATATGAGCAGCCAGTAGGATGCAGTGACCAAAAAAGCTAATGCGATCTTGGGGTGCATCAACAGAAGCATAACATTCATATCACAAGATGTCATATTTCCGCTGTACACCGCATTGGTCAGGCCACACCTGGAGTATTGGGTGCAGTTCTGGAGGCCTCACTTCCAAAAGGATTTAAACAGAACGGAGAGGCAGGAGGCAGGGGAGAGCAACGAGGATGGTCCGGGGCCTGGAGACCAAACCCTACAAAGTGTCAGTGAGGGCACCCAGTCGGACTTCCCATGTTCGGTCTGGAGAAGAGGAGGTTGAGGAGGTTGAGGGGGGACGGGATTGCTCTCTTGCAGTATTTGAAGGGCTGTCACTTAGAGGAGGGCAGGGAGCTGTTCCTGTGGGCAGCTGAGGAGAGGACTTGCAAGAATGGGTTTAAATTGCAGCTGGATATTAGGGAAATTTGTTTTTTGACAGTGGACTGTTGTTTGACAGTGGAATCAGCTCCCTAGGGTGCTAGGTGAGCTCCCCCTCTCTGGCAGTCTTTAAGCAGAGGCAGGACAAGCACTTGTCAGGGATGCGTTAACCTGATCCTGCATTAAGCAGGGGGTTGGACTAGATGGCCTCTTTAGCCCCTTCCAACTCTATGATTCTATGTGCTCGTGGGGGGGCACATGTTGGCTTCCAGCTTGTCTGAGGGAATCAACTCACACCATTGACCAGGTCCAGACCTTCTCTGGGGTGCATCTTCTCTTTCAACATGAGTTGCCACCAGGATCACATAGTTTGGTACGGGTGGTGGTGGAGGGGGTGTGCGATCCCTGCGAGGCTCCAGACTGGATCCATTCCAAATGTGTGATTCAAGGAATACGATCCTGCGATTCGCTTTGGCTCCTTTGGCAGGGGGAAGAGTTCCCTGCTTCCGTAACAAGAAACCAGCGGAGGACAAGACATGCATAATTCATGGGGGTGGCTGCCATCCCGCACTCTAGCGTGCCCCGGGGGACATCCCAGGAAACTTTGCCAGGGTCAGGCCGGAAAGACACAGCAAACAAAAGGATCGGCTTTCCCGGGACAAAGGCAGGCCTTTTATGCAGGGACATTTCCTCCATGGTCACCCCCGCCGACTGCTTCAGGGCTTCCTTTGGATTATGCATGCCTTTTCCACCTGTCAGAGGTCACTTCACTCTCCCTGTGCATTTTGCCCGCATTTTCCAGATGTTGTTTTAACCAGAATCTGGAAAATGCAGGCAAAACACGCGGGGAAACATCCCTTCATAAAAAGCCTCAGTCTCCGAAAGTATTGCATGCCACTGTGTGTGCGTGTTGAATTATCACAGGCAGCGTGGTGTCGTGTCAGACTAGGATCAGGGAGACCCAGGGTGGAATCCCCACTGCCAGGGACATTCGCTGGGTGACCCTTGGGTAGGGAGACCTCCTGGTTTCCCCTGCCTGTTGCTTCAGCTGTTCCTTTTTTTAAGAAAGGGGGCACCATGCTGATATCACAGAATCATAGGCCATTTATTCATGGAAGGTTTTGCATTGGATTTGCCACTCTTTAGATGCACTTTTTCCCCATCCATATTCTCAAAACTCAACAATAAGCCGCCGTGCAGAGTTTTGAGAATTCAGATGGGGAAAATGTGCATCTATAGAGTGACAAATCCAATGCAAAACCTTCCATGAATAAATGGCCATAGAGTCATATAGAGTTGGAAGGGGCCATATAGGCCATCTAGTCCAACCCCCATCTTAATGCAGGATGATGATGAAGAAGAGCTGGTTTTTATATGCTGACTTTCTCTACCACTTAAGGGAGAATCAGTCCGGCTTACAATCACCCCTTCCCCTCCCCACAACGGACACCCTGTGAGGTAGGTGGGGCTGAGAGAGCTCTAACTTGACCAGGGTCACCCAGCTGGCTTCGTGTGTAAGAGTGGGGAAACAAATCCAGTTCACCAGATTAGCCTCCACTGCTACAGAGGCGTGGGGAATCAAGCCCGGTTCTCCATATCAGAGTCCACCACTCCAAACCACTACACCATGCTGGTTCCCTCTAAGATCAGCCTACAGCATCCCTGACAAGGTTTTGTCCAGCGGCTGCTTGAAGACTGCCAGTGAGGGGGGGCTCACCACCTCCCTAGGTAGCTGCTTCCACTGTCGAACAACGGCATGTGTAAAGAAATAAAAATACAGAACAAAAATGGATCAGTAAAGCCCGATCTTAAAATCTTGAAGTCAAAGTATCCGTTGAATCATGAATCATTGAATACAGGGGCCTGAAATTCATTTGTTAGGAGGGCCTGATATGTCGTAAATGACACTTGGTCAGGCTGGGCCATGCCTCGCCAGCCCAAATTGAGAGTGGGAAAGGGGGTTCCTGCCTCGGCTGGGTCGCAGGCTGGATGAGAGCTCCCAAGGAGCTGGATCTGCCCCCCCCCCAGCCTTATGTTTGACACCCCAGTCTAATAGTTTAACCAACAATAAGCAAGACATTGCAAACAATTATCTTCTATGCAATTCATAATAACACGCCGTTATAGATCAGTGAATTCATAATATCATAAGAACATAAGAAAGGCCATGCTGGACCAGACCAACTTCCATCAAGTCCAGCATTCTGTTCACACAGTGGCCAAGCAGGTGCGACGCTCTAGGGTTTGGACCAACCATAGAGTCCTTCCCCAGCCGCCGGCCCTGCCATCTCCTCCTTGTAGGAGATCGACTTCGGGAGGAAAGTTGGCATCTTTCTCAGAGTGGGGGAGTCATGGGTGTGTGTGTTGGGGGGGGGTCGCCTATCCTCCCCCACCAACCGTTTTCTCCTTGTAACCCCCCCCCCCCAGGGTTGCTAACCTCCAGGTGGTGAGGGAGAAAACAGGCACCTCTGTACATATATCAGAAGGATGAGAAAATCAGTACAGGAAAATAGCTGTTAACATTGCCAAATGTATTGTAGCTATGCAATTCACAGTATGTGGTAAAAAAAATCCACCAATCACCCTATATACTGCAAAGAAAGGATGTACAATTTTTAATAATCCTAACAAGTAAGTCTAAATACGTCCCTCTTAACAGGTAAGTAGTAGTTCAAAGTTCATAGTAAAAATCCATTGGGTGCAATTCCTCATTGTATCAGCTGCAAGAAGTTGAAGAACTGAAGAAGGATCGGGCTCCATGCTCCGAAACGATCGTATTCTCCTTGAACTTCTTGCAGCTGATATAATGAGAAATCGCACCCAATGAATTTTTACTATGAACTTTGAACTACTCCTTACCTGTTAAGAGGGACGTATTTAGACTTACCTGTTAGGATTATTAAAAATTGTACATCCTTTCTTCTCAACCTCCAGGTGGTGGCAGGCGATCGCCTGCTATTACAACTGATCCCCAGCAGAAAGAGATCAATTCACCTGGAGAAAATGGCGATTGAACCCTACAGCATTGAAGACCTGGCAACCCTAACCCCCCCCCCACACACACACATGTACGCAGAGTGCATTTTCACCTATGAGGTTTCAAAAAAGCATCTCACGTCCGTTTTGGAAGCTGCCAATGAGTCCCAATCATTTCTCTTGTGGGGTGTGGGGAGGGGGGGGGATAAACTGTGAACATATCCCAATAGCTTCTGCTTTCTCAACGTCGCCTAATGTTCACTGACAGAAACAAGAACACCCAGTACGGACTCTTCCCAATGTGTGTGTCTCTCTCTCAATTGCCAAGGCTGTGAAATAAACAAGGGGAGCCCACTCACCGGAGAACGCGGAGCAAGCTGGCGTTTTGAGCCGGCAGAATCCGAGAATTGAGGGGGGGGGCACCAAAACGTAGGGATGCCAACCTCCAGGTAGCAGCTGGAGATCTCCTGCTATTACAACTGACCTCCAGCCGACAGAGATCAGTTCCCCTGGAGAATATGGGCACTTTGGCCATTGGACTCTATGGCATTGAAGTCCCTCCCCTCCCCAAACCCCCTCCCTCCTCAGGCTTCGCCCCCAAAACCTCCTGCCAGTAGCAAAGAGGGACCTGGCAACCCCAGTTATACTGAATCAGACCCTTCATTAGGGTTGCCAACCTCCAGGCACTAGCTGGAGATGTCGTGCTATTACAACTGATCTCCAGCCGATAGAGATCAGTTCCCCTGGAGAATATGGGCACTTTGGCCATTGGACTCTATGGCATTGAAGTCCCTCCCCTCCCCAAACCCCCTCCCTCCTCAGGCTTCGCCCCCAAAACCTCCTGCCAGTAGCAAAGAGGGACCTGGCAACCAGACCCTTCATTAGGGTTGCCAACCTCCAGGCACTAGCTGGAGATCTCCTGCTATTACAACTGGTCTCCAGCCGATAGAGGTAGTAGCTGGAGATGCCCTGCTATTACAACTGATCTCCAGCCGATAGAGATCAGTTCCCCTGGAGAATATGACCACTCTGGCAATTAGACTTTATGGCATTGAAGTCCCTCCCCTCCCCAAACCCTGCCCTCCTCAGGCTCCAACCCCCTCAAATCTTCAGGTATTTCCCAACCCAGAGCTGGCAACCCTACACAGAAGTCCGCCTGGGAAAAAAGAAAATTGGCCATGAATGGATAGGGTTGCTAGGTCCCTTTTTGCCACCGGCGGGAGGTTTTTGGGGCAGAGCCTAAGGAGGGCAGGGTTTGGGGAGGGGAGGGACTTCAATGCCATAGAGTCCAATGGCCAAAGCAACCATTTTCTCCAGGTGAACTGATCTCTATCAACTGGAGATCAGTTGTAATAGCAGGAGATCTCCTGCTAAGTACCTGGAGGTTGGCAACCCTATGAATGGGTAAGGAAACTGGTAAGCAAGTGGGGGAAGGATCTGAGAGGGCTGGAAGCAGTCAAAAACCAAAATGTTGGCTTTCCCTCAATTTTGGCTTTAGAGCAGGGGTCCCCTGTGGGCACCATGGCAACTGCCAGCTGTTTCTGGTGCTCCCCAAGTGCTTTTAGAAAGTGTGCGGGGCTAGGTGGGGCTTTTGCCCAGCAGGACTTCTGATTGGTTGTGCAGATTAAAATGCATCCTACTGAACAGGGCTTTTGGCTGCAGTGTTTCTTGCATGCCCAGGGAAATGCCGATCGCCACTTTGGGGTCAGGGAGCAATTTTCCTTTAGGCCAGATTGGCCAGGGATCTTGCAGGATTCCCCCCGCCCCATCATTTGGGTATGGAGTAGCGGGTCACTGTGGGTATGGGAGGGGAGAGGTAGTTGTGAATTTCCGGCATTGTGCAGGGGGTTGGAGAGTTTCTGAAGCATACACTGATAACGGAAAGAGGGGAAAGAAGGGTTTGCTACTTCAAAAAAAAAAAGTCCATTGGGTGCATTCAAAGTAGGTCTTGTATGGTCTTTTATGCATGGCTGTTTCACTCACCGTCCCTCCTCCAATGACTTCGGGCCTTTGTTTTGATTATGCAAGCCGTTTCCATTTTTTAAAAAATTATTAAATTTTATTTAACTTATACCCTGCCCTTTCCCGGCAAAGCCAGGCTCAGGACAGCTTCCAACAATAACAACTCACAACGTATTACAATAGAAATGTAAGATTAAAACATGCAATTTTAAACCAGTTGTCCAGTTTAAATTAACAAGATGGCATCCTAACTCCATAACCATTTCTTAGAAATGACAAGAATATCCTCGATGGTGAGGATGGTCTAAGGTGATACTCAGGAGACCAACATCGACCCAGAAAGTCCCAGGTCCTCCAAGGAATAGGGGCAGGAAGAGGGAACAAGAAGGGGAAAAGGACAAAGAAGGGGAGGGAAAAAGGAAAGGAAAAGGAAGGGAAGGGAAGAACAAAGAGGGAAGCGAAGCGAAGATAGAATGGTAGAAAAAATGGTAGAAAAAATTAGCCACCCCAATCCGAGCCAAGATCCCAACCATCAGAGCATGCATGGCCGTTTCTGACCATCAGCGGTCACCTTGCTCCCCCCCCCTGCGTTTCCTTGTGTGCACACATTTTCAGGGACCTGTTTTATCTCGAATTTAAAAACGCAGGCAAAATCCGGGGAAACGCAGGGGACGGTCGGAAACGGCATGCGTAATCACAACAAAGACCCGAAGTCAAAATTCAAATTCAAAAACCTTTATTGGCGTAACAAATCGTGCAAGGTATTCCAGAATTTGGCAAATGATAAAACATCAATATCGCAATCTGTAGCAATAGATATGAATAAAATGAGGTATGCCGGAGTACAGTGAATATAAGGTCTCTATAGAAAACTAGTGTCTACAAGACCAGAAGTCATCGGAGGGGTGACCACGAGGGAAACAGCCATGCATAAAAGACCTATGTTAACATTTCAAAGTATCGAAAATCCACAGAGAAATACAGTTATAATAAAGGTATCATCTGCGCTTCCCTTTGCCAACAGGAGATGACAGTTGGAAACATATGGAGGCATATCTAATTAAAATATACCTGTGTTGATATATTAATCTATTTTTAATTAAGCAAATCTCATACAGGCATCTCTGGCACGCTTTGCATAGAATATTAATTAGCAGAAGGAGGTATCGAGATTGCCGCAGGAAGCAACCTCCGGCCCTGTGCATGCGCTTGCCAATTTACACAATACTCAGAGATGTCATGAATGATTGCCTGCTTTGCGGTATGTCTGAATTTACCCGCAGAAGAGTTTTAGAAAGGGGGAGAGATCTGATTTTTGCAGTTAGACAAAATGTACAGCCAGATTAAACCAAAGTTACCATTTAGCAGGGGGGCGTATAGCATTTTGTGGGGGAGGGTGTGCTCATTTTATATATCACAAGTTTGGTTTGGATTCTTTACAAGCATTATGCCGGTTGTTTCGAGGGTGTGTCATTTCATTCAGATGGCTTTTATATTGGGGTCAGTGGGAAATACGCTGCCACCTTAATCTGGCATGGTTCTACATCCCTCACTAAAGGGCAGGTAAACCTTTATGAGTTTCAGCCAGTAGAGAAATCTATCTATCTATCTATCTATCTATCTATCTATCTATCTATCTATCTATCTATCTATCTATCTATCTATCTATCTATATCTATATAGATAGATAGATATATCTATATCTATCTATCTATATCTATATCTATCTATCTATCTATCTATCTATCTATCTATCTATCTATCTATCTATCTATATCTATATCTATATCTATCTATCTATCTATCTATCTATCTATCTATACATACATATATCTATATCTATATCTATATCTATATCTATATCTATCTATATCTATATCTATATCTATATCTATATCTATATCTATATCTATATATATATATATATATATATGAAATGCACAACACACTTCTGGATCAAAACCTCTTCCTCAAACGGGAATAAAATTCTCACCTCAGGGATCCTTCCTGCCGAATGAAAATCTCAGAGATTGTAGCCCTCACCTATGGATCTTTCCTGCCTAACAAAAATCTCGAGGATTGCTTCCCTCACCTGAGGGATCCTCCCTGCCAAATGAAAACCTCAGGGATTGCTTCCCTTACCTAAGGGATCCTTCTTGCCAAACAGAAATCTTAGGGATTGCAGCCCTCACCTAAGGGATCCTTCCTGCCAAATGAAAATCTCAGCGATTCCATCCTTCACCTAAGGGATCTTTTGTGCCAAACTGTAGGCAGAAAGGGTCTTTCTTTTACAACCCATTAAAGGCCTCCCAGAGGTGTGGGACCAAGTTCTTTCCCATCATTGAGATTATCACATGAGCAGAAAGGGAGGGGGACCTATTTTTATACTGAAATGCCAACGGGTTCCAAAACATGCACACGCACACACAAAACTTGAGCTAGCTTCATCTCACCATGTTTCTTACAGCCTGTCCAACTTATCTTATTTCCCAATATCCACTGAGAGGTCAGTGACCTTGCTTGGGACCACTCAAACACCCCCAGGAGAAGGCAAAAGAGGAAATGGACGTCATCTTCCTTTGTCTACACCACTGGTTCCCAACCAGGGGTCCGTGGACCCCCAGGGGTCCGCGAGAACTAAATTAAGGTCCGCGAAACAAAGTTATAAACCCATAATAAATTGATATTTTAAATTAAAAGTTCTCTATTATAAAAATATATATTCAAATATTATTTTAAGTTTAATGTTTAACTAACAGTTATGATTAAAGTTTATTTTCAAATTCTCAGAATTTTTATTTTGAACCTTGGGGTCCCTGCACCGAACAAAAAAGTCCTAGTGGTCCCTGGTCAAAAAAAGGTTGGGAACCACTGGTCTACACGAACGCTGAATGCCAAGATTTTGAGCAAGCGTTCTCCGGGAAAATCCGTGGGGATCACACCAGCCACCAAAGGCGCAGGGCGGCAATTGCAGCCCAATATATCTGTCGTGTTACCCAACTAAAGGAAAGCAGTTGCAATAGCGACATCCAATATAGCTAGCTACGAAGTGAAGACTCCCTTAGGCTCATTTATCGGAAACCCATCTCTGAAAAACACAGATTTCGAATGCTCTTTATTTTTTAATCTGAAAAATTTCAGCTGAAGCGAATCTTAGGCTTTGCAGGTTGAATCTCAACAGCAACAACCAACTTTGCGATGAAATACTCTTTCTTGGCCTGGAGGGATACTCCTTGAAGCAGTATAATGACAGCCACGCTTCCCATTTCCACCCCCTCCGTGACATGTTTGGGATAAGTTAACACATACTGTGATGTCACCCTGGTAAGTGTTTCCCGATCTCCACACCTTAAGGCTTGTCACTTGCCTCGCCGTGGCAGGTGAACCTCTGCCTTCAACCCCAATCCCCTGCCCGTGAGAAACTGAGGAGAGGGAGAAAAAAAAGGGGCCTCCATAGGTATAACGCTAGGATTTTTCCCATGGTCATTTACGCATGGGCACCTGGACTCGCTTTCGGCCCCGGTCTGACTCGGTTGTTCCTTGGAGTTCTGCACAAGTTCCCTGTCCATTCTGAATGACTTCACTGCCAGCCCCCACAATGTCTGGGTCTTCCCATTCCTCTGTTAATCTGCCTTCTCCCTCTAACCCACTGGTTCCCAACCAGGGGTCCGTGGACCCCCAGGGGTCCGCAAGAACTAAATTAAGGTCCGCGAAACAAAGTTATAAACCCATAATAAATTGATATTTTAAATTAAAAGTTCTCTATTATAAAAATATATATTCAACTATTATTTTAAGTTTAATGTTTAACTAACAGTTATGATTAAAGTTTATTTTCAAATTCTCGGAATTTTTATTTTGAACCTTGGGGTCCCTGCACCGAACAAAAAAGTCCTAGTGGTCCCTGGTCAAAAAAAGGTTGGGAACCACCTGAGCCTGCCTGAAATCTCCATGCAGATGGAAAAACTGGACCACAAAATTGGTTTTTTTTTGGGGGGGGGGAATCTTCTCTCACAGTGAGCACTGCAATTGCAAAGCAGCATTTAAAGGGGCGGGACTTGATGTGAGCTTGGAGGCTGCTGGTGCAGAGATTCCCAACAGGACAGAGTGGGTCCAGCCAGCGACGAACCTCAGGCAAAACTCCCATGCACAAATGACCCATGTCTCTAGGGGAAATTCCTAAGGCATGACTTAGAATTATCTACTTATCTTCCACAAAGTCCACCTACTTCAGGCACCAACCTCAAAGTCTCTCAGCATTTACCAAGGAGAGGGGGGGGGGACAAATCCATGGCTGCCTTTTAATATAGTTCAAGCCTTAGCAATTTCCATGCTGAACAGAGATCTTCTCCCCACGCGATCCAGAATTTTTAAGGTCTCAGTGAGCAACCTCACCCCTGCTCCTTTCCATCGCCACAAAACTACGTATTACTACATCAATTTGAAAGATGGCAACCCTCTCCAGTTCCTCCGCTTTCTGGAAAGGAAGTCCCTGGGGGTCTCACTTCATCCATGACACCCTGTTATTTTAAATTTCATCTCTCGCTGCTAAGCCCGAGACAGGTGTCAAACTCACTTACCGCAATGACAGTCCAGGCCAGCTGTTGGGGGAAGCTCTAAGCAGAAGCGCCTTTCCCGGCAATTTCCTGTCTCTGGCCTTGGATCAGCCTACAAGAGGAAAAAAAAGATTGCGCTGCCTCAGCAACTCCAACCAGACAGCGAAGCGGGTGGTTTGGGAGACCCGGGTTCGAATCCCGGCTCCGCCACGGAAGCTCGCTAGGTGACCTCGGGCCATTTGCCAACTCTCCACATCTACCTCGCAGGGAAATGGAGGAAAAGAGAATGACATAAGGTGCTTTGGGTCCCCACTGGGGAGAAAGGCAAGGTTTAAGCGAAGGAAGTAAATAGCCATTCCCACCAAACATACATAATGAAAATATTAACCCCTTGATACAGGAATATGTGCTAAGCATTGACCAACGCTGTGAGGGCAATCCAGGCAGGGGGCTCTACGTGTGCTTGAATTATCAAGGGAAAGTTCAAATGAAGATCATGTTCCCCTCAAAGTTCTCAGCACCCCGGCTAAGCCCTCTGAGGGCCAAATTTTGTTTGTCATTTATCTGGATCTTCTAGAGGAGAGACAGCTTTCTCCTCTAGAAGAGGGTGGTGGCAGAAAATGGTGGCAGAAAATGCCCTCAAGTTGCAGCCAACTTATGGCAATCCAGTAGGGTTTTCAAGGCACAGAAAACATTCAGAAATGGTTTGCCATGGCTTGCCTCTGCGTAGCCACACTAGACTTCCTTGGTGGTCTCCCCTCCAAGTACTAACCAGGGCATACCCTGCTTAGCTTCTGAGATCTGATGAGATGAGGCTAGTCTGGCCGATCCAGGTCAGGGTGGACCTCAGATAACTGTCACCGAAAGGCTGCACAGCCCATGTCTGAGAACAGAACTTGCGGATGGCTGCAGGTAGAGTTGGCCTGATGGGACCAGGCTGAGGTCTAGGGCTCTGTGCCAAATAGACATGTTTAGCTTTGAGGTGCAGCTGCTGTTGGGGAGAAAGAGAACGCCAACGCATTTGTGGAGTCTGGGTTACCTCAAGATGTTTCTGAGTTGTGCCTTAAGTTGATCCGTGTGGCGGAGGTCAGGACCGAGACATGACAGCAATTCTCCTTCCACTTGAGCATCCATAATCTGCTCTTTTTCAGAGACAGCAACCTTGTCTTTTCAGATGCGTGCATGCGTCTGGACACAGCCTCCCTAGGGTCCTTGTGTGCACATGGCAAAAGCCATGCAGCCTTCCACTGCCATTCAGACAAATGACAACTCCAGAGTTGGTTCAGAGATGATGATGAAGAAGAAGAGTTGGTTTTCATATGCCGACTTTTTTTTATCACTTAAGGGAGAATCAAACCGGCTTACAATCGCCTTCCCTTCCCCTCCCCACAACAGACACCCTGTGAGGTAGGTGGGGCAAAGAGAGAGCTCTAAGAGAGCTGTGACTAGCCCAAGGTCACCCAGCTGGCTTCATGTGGAGGAGTGGGGAAACAAACCCGGTTCACCAGGTTAGCGTCCTCTGCTCATGTGGAGGAGTGGGGAATCAAACACGGCCCTCCAGATTAGAGTCCAACGCTCCAAATCTCCGCTCTTAACCACTATACCATGCCGGTTAGAATGCCAAAAGGGAGACTGCAGCCATGAAATCAGAAGGAGATTGAGACTGGGAAGGGCAGCCAAGAAGGAGCTAGAAAAGATTCTTAAGGATGTGTCACTGGCAACCAAGACTAAGTTAATTCATGCAATTACTATGTACGGGTGTAAAAGCTGGGCAATGAAGAAAGCTAATAGGAAGAAAGTAGATTCCTTTGAAAGGTGCTGTTGGAGGAGAGTGTTACGGATCCCATGGACTGCTAAAAAAAATCTGTGGGTTATAGATCAAATCAAGCCTGAACTGACCCTAGAAGCTAAAATGACAAAACTGAGGCTGTCGTCCTTTGGTCACATTATGAGAAGACAAAAGTCACTGGAAAAGACAATCATGCTAGGAAAAGTTGAGGGCAGCAGGAAAAGAGGGACCCAACAAAAGATGGATGGACTCTATAAAGGAAGCCACGGCCCTCAGTTTGCAAGATCTGAGCAAGGCTGTTAAGGATAGGACATTTTGGAGGACATGGATTCATAGGGTTGTCATGAGTCAGAAGTGACTTGAGGGCACTTAACACAGAGAGAGAATGCTGAGCTTCGACTTTGGCTGTGAAGGGGAAGGTTGTTCTGACGTGTGCTGGCAATTGCTCTGTGACTCAGTGATAGAACCCCTGCTTTGCATACGGAAGGTTCCCAGGTTCAATCCCCAGCATCTCCAGTTAAAAGGAGCAAGTAGGAGGTGTGTGAAAGACCTCTGCCTGATACCCTGGAAAGTCACAGCCAATCTGAGCAGGCAAGTGTGACTTTGATAGGCCAAGGGTCTAACTCAGCAGGAAGCAGGAGCCATAGATGTCAACCCAGCATGCGGCTGCTGTGAAAAAGGCAAATTCCACGCTGGCTAGAATTAGACAAGGAATAGAGAATAAAACTGCTGCTATCCTACTGCCCTTGTACAAACCTATGGTGAGACCACACTTGGAATACTGTGTACAGTTCTGGTCACCACTCCTAAAAAAGGATATTGCAGAGCTTGAGAAGGTGCAGAAAAGAGGAACCAAAAGGATCAGGGGGGTAGAGCAACTGCCCTATGAGGAGCAGTTAAAACACTTCATGTTGTTGAGCTCAGAAAGAAGGCAGTTAAAGGGGGACACGATAGAGGTCTATAAAATGATGCATGGTATGGAGAGAGTTGGCAGGGAGAAGCTTTTCTCCCTCTCTCATAATGCCAGAATGCAAGGTCATCTGCTGAAGCTGGTGAGTGATTCAAAACAGGCCAAAGGAAGTATTTCTTCACACAACGCAGAGTTAAATTGTGGAACTCCCTGCCCCAGGATGTGGTGATGGCTGCCAACTTGGAAGGCTTGAAGAGGGGAGCAGACATGTTCATGAAGGAAAGGACTATCCATGGCTGCTAGTCAAAATGAATACTAGTCATGATGCATACCTATTCTCTACAGTACCAGAGGTTTGATTCTCCTTAAAAGGTAGAGAAAACCGGCATATAAAACCCAACTGTTCTTCTTGAACACATTAACACATGAAGCTGCCTTATACTGAATCAGACCCTTGGTCCATCAAAGTCTGCTCAAACGGGCAGCAGCTCTCCAGGGTCTCAGGCAGGGATCTTTTACATCACCTACTTGCCTAGTCCCTTTAACTGGCAATTCCGGGGATTGAACCTGGGACCTTCTGCATGCCAAGCAGATGCTCAGCTACTGAGCCCCAGCCCCTTCTTCTTCTCCCACCTTCAATCATATTTCTTCTGCTGAGCTGTTCTCCAGATTCTCAGTGTTTAAGACCAACTGGTTGCTTCCACAGTTGTTCTTCAAATCTTGTATCCTTGTGAAACCAGTGGGAACAAATGTTCCAGCAAAACAGAGATGCGCTGCACGCATATACTCCAGTCTTTCATTTCGTACATATGACCAGTCAAGTTCAAGCTTGTATCTTCCAGTAAAGGACTTCAGAGAAGTGCAGCTGTGGCAAGAAGAATCAATAAAATATCCATTCCTTTAATAGCTATAAATAAAAATGTCATCAGCCGGGTCTTTTGGAATTTAATGTGACAGCGGGACAGATCAAAGGGAGAATGACCACTGGCTTTTCTGGCCTGACCCTGACACGTTTTTGCATGGGCGACCTCCAAGGAACACCAGGGTCGTGAGGCGGAGGAAGGAAATTGCCAACCACCTCTGAACGTCGCTGGCCTTGAAAATCCTACGGGGTCACTATAAATCAGCTGTGACTTGACCGCAAAAAAAAAAGAAGACTGTTATTTGCATTCAGAACTTTCTGAAGAAGAAAGGAAGACGGTGGGGAAGTCAATTATTTTTGATTGTATTTTGAAGACATACATCTAATAATTCTATGAATTTTTAATGGTTATTTTTATTGATATAGGGTGTATGTCTAAATGTAAATGTTGGTTATTATTGAAAAAATAATAAAAATATATTTTAAAAAAAGAACTTTCTGCAGAGCCTAATTAGTAAATGGGATTCTTGTTTGCGAGAATCCAGGAATAAATAAAGTCTCTCTCTCGCCATTTATGCATGGCTGTTTCCTTGCAGTCACCCCGCCGACTACAGTATTTAGGGCTTTGCTTGGATTTTCCCACCGTCAGAGGTTGCCTCACTATCCCTGCGTGTTTCCTCCTGTTCCCCCTGCGTTTTCTGGACACTGGCTAAACACGAATCCAGAAAACGCAGGCAAAATGCGTAGGAAGAGCAAGGCAATCTCTGACGGTCAGCAAATGCAAGCATAATCAAAGCAAAGACCCAAAGTTGTCAGTGGGGGGGACCGCGAGGAAACAGCCACGCATAAACTGACTCCGCTTCTCAGCACATAGAAATCTCATAGACCCTCCTGCACTCTGCAGTTGTTTTTAAGCACAGCGCTACCCTTACCAAATAATGTAGCACTCAACTAAAGGTGGAGGCTGGTTCTGTACTATCGTAGTCCAGGCAAATGAGTCCAGGACAGTGGTAGCCACACTTTAGATCAAGTGAGAATTTGCTTTTTGCACATGATATTCAAACCTGGAATTTCCCTTGCTTGCAACGCCCAGTTTCTCTGAATTCAAGCATCGATGACTGGAATGCAATTTAAAACAAGCGGTCTTTTAGGCAGTATGGAGTTGGGGCTGTTCAGGACAGCCATCAGCTGACAGGTACCGCTGGCTCACGCTAACAATTTACTGGCTTGCTAGGATCACATGGATCCCAGAGTCATGACAGGCACGTCATTCATAATTTAAATCAGCTGCTTTTAGAAGGCATGCGTTAAGAGTTTGGTAGCATTTGGTGGCATTCATTACACTGACTCATGCTCAGAAATTATGGGGTCAAAACTACAATTCCCATGCGGCAGTGCGAGCATGAGCAAAGTAACTGCGATCCAATTTAGAGCACTCAGTTGACACCAACGCCTTTGGCTTCGGGAGTCTGGGGGCAAAATGGACAATGATGGAATATTAGAGAGCCAACCGCCCTCACCTCACTTCTTTTGTAGGTTATTTTGTTGAGGATGTGTGTGAGAGAATCCAATTGGGAGAGGAACAAAGGGAACTCTGGCAAAAGATGGAGTCTTTGCTGATTTCTGCCTAGGCTGTTAATGCATGGGTGCTTTCACTCACATTCACCCCTGGTCTGTCTCAGTTGTTCCTTGGAGATATGCATGAGTTTTCCATCCATTATTGATGACCTCACTGCCAGCCCTCGCAACGTCTGGGTCTCCCATTCCCCTGTTAACCCGACTCTTCTGTCTTCCCTGAGCAAAGCCCGGGTGAAATCCCCATGCAGAAGGAATGCTTTTTAATGCAGCAATTGGATTTTGGGGGGGTTTTTCCTCCCACAATAAGCACTACAAAGTAAGCCAATTACAAAGCAGCATTTCAAGGGGTGGGGACTTGATTTGAGCTCGGAGCCTGCTGGTACATCGATTCCCAACAGGAAAGTGTGGGTCCAGCGAGCCATGAACCTCAGGGAAAACCCCCATGCATAAATGATGGTAGATCTGTTTTGCTCACCTTCTCCACCCACCCTTCCACCTAGCAATTGATAGCCAGAGAGCGAACAGCTCTGAGCCAGTACGAAGCCCTGTTTCTAGAAGGAGGCATCCCTCAAAACCTGGGATTGCTTAGCAACCACCTGCCTCTCCTTTGCCGCTTTCCAGATATCCATGGCAGCTATTTGCTATGAAAGCCCCCCCAACCCAACCCTGCACACGGCCCTCCCCCTTCAACCACCACCCAACAACGGTCTCCGGACTACAGAGATAGGTTCCCCTGGAGAAAACGGCTGCTTTGAAGGGTGGAGAATATGTAGGGTTAAGTGTTTTTAAATGCAATTGTGCATATTATATAATCCAAATAGATGTATTGGTTGTTATATTAGATAAGTTTCCCCTTTGAGTTTCTTTGAGCCCCTTTTTCTTCAGTTGTCTATGTAGGGTTGCCAGCTCTGGGTTGGGAAATACCGGGAGGTTTTGTGGGCAGAGCTTAAGGAGGATGGGGTTTGGGGAGAGGAGGCACTTCAATGGGGTATAATGCCATAGCATCCACCTTGAGAACCAGCGTGGTGTAGTGGTTTAAGAGTGGTGGTTTGGAGCAGAGGACTCTGATCTGGAGGACCTGGTTTGATTCCCCACTCCTCCACATGAGCGGCGGAGGCTAATCTGGTGAACTAGGTTGGTTTCCCCACTCTTACACATGAAGCCAGCTGGGTGACCTTGGGCTAGTCACACTCTCTCAGCCCCACCTACCTCACAGGGTATGGTGGGGAGGGGAAGGTGATTGTAAGCTGGTTTGATTCTTCCTTAAGTGGTAGAGAAAGTTGCCATATAAAAGCCAACTCTTTTTCTTCTTCTTCCTCCTCCAGGTGAACTCATCTCTGTCTCCTGGAGATCAGTTGTAATAGAGGGAGCTCTCCACCTTGAGGTTGGCAACCCCAAGTCTATGGCCTTATACCCTACTGAGGTCCCTCCCCTGCACAAACCCCACCCTCCCTAGGCTCCACCTTCAAATCTCCAGGAATGGCCCAACCCGGATTTGGGAGCCCTACCAACAACCAGTCAACCTGTGTATCTGTGTGGATGCACATATAAGGCCACGTTTCGGCAAGGCATTCCAGGGTCGGACTTAAAATAGACTTATAAAACTGTAGGCGGGCACGGTACGCCCCGTTGACAGCTCGGGATGGATGGACTCAAGGAAGAAAACCTCAAGCTCTAAACACAGGTTTTTATGGAGCCTGAACTTCAGTTGTTCTCCCAGTCATTGCGTCAACTCCCCGCAACAGTGAGAAACTTACCCCTGGTCATAAAAACACACAAGAAACTCTGATTTTTGGGGTTTTTTTACAAAAAAGAAAGAACAGGGGCACTGAGAGCCCGCCAAGCTTTAAAAGGTTAGTTGCTATGCAACTCCGAGATCTTCAGAAGATAAACTGCTCTTTTAAACCGCAGTTAATGGGGAGTCCTCAGTAGTTACACGGACTTGTTTACGAGGTGCTGAACGGTGGCTGCGATAATATTTCAGTTACAGCTTCGCAGTTAAGTCCGGTTAATGAGCGCGGCGAGGAATTGTGTTTATGGGAGATTCTCGAGGGCCAAAAGATGCTCCCACGACTAACGGAGAGCCCTGCTCGGATTATGCAACCAACTGTGTGTGTGAGAGCCTGCAATGCGAAGTTGGTAAAGTGCCGGATTAAGATCTGGAAGGCCCAAGTTTGAAGCCTCAACTCTGCCATGGCAGGCTCAGTTATCCATCGGGCCAGCTTGCATCTTGCTTAGGGTTGCCCACCTCCAGGTGGTTTTACCAAAAATAATAGCACGAGGGCTCACATTAAAAAAATCAATTTACTGATGTTGATTTCTGCAGTATTGCAATGCAATGTAACATAAACGTAAATGTCAGTAGCAACTATGTACGGACAAAGGAGTACTTCCAAAGCAAGTTAAACTTGAGAGGAACAAGTCCAAGGCAAATAAACAAGGGAACAGCGTCCTGTGTGTGTGTGTGTGTGTTAAGTGCCGTCAAGTCGCTTCCGACTCATGGCGACCCTATGAATGAAAGTCCTCCAAAATGTCCTATCTTTGACAGCCTTGCTCAGATCTTGCAAATTGAAGGCTGTGGCTTCCTATAAATGAATAATCCTGTATCTCAAGTCTCAAATGCTAGGTTAAATCACCTAACCAGTAACATAATACAAAGATAGCAGAAGGTTCTTCAGCAGCAACAAGACGACACCTCTAGTTTGGTGGTCGTTTCGCATGAACAAAGCTTCTTCAGTTATTCTTCTTATACATATAGGGCAAAAAGCCCATGTGGAGATACATGAAAGAACCCTCAATACAACAAGACTTGGTACATAATAATTGTGTGGGCATATTTAAAGATATGCTTACCACTGCCATATACAAAAGACCACAAAGGGTTTCTTCCAGTAGTAACCTGTATTTGATAGGGCAAATTGCCTCTGTAAAAATACATATTAAGTGTATTTTATATTAAGATGTACTTCTGTATACTTTGTATATTCTGTATACTTCTGTATACTTTGAACTTTAATACAGAAGGTTTAGCAGCCCTTTTTTGGGAGCTATAAATCCTTTATAAAAATTAAAAAAATTGCAAAAGTACATACTAAAGAAATTTTCTTTAAAAGTATAACACGTTCAATCTTTATTTGAACGACTTTAAGAGATAAAAGAAAGGATTATATCTCCCTTATCGGTATACTTCTAACACACTGAGAGGCTGATGAAGCTGTGCTTTGGTGAAAGCGCTACAAATTATCCGGAATAGCGTTGCCTCCTTCTTTGGAACTGTTTGTGGACTTCGTGCCAACTATATTGGAAATTGTCGACCACTTTTGGATTAGAAGATATTGCCTCGGATAAGAACTCTGGACTTTGCTATTAAGCCTTTTTGTATATCCATTGTGAATATTGTATATATTGTACACCTTGTGGTGGTTTGTTTCATTGTTAGCACGTTGTTAATGAATTGTTGAATTATAAGTGAGTTGTGCTAGTTCTTTCTCCTTCCGTTTTCTGTTACTAGTATTGTGAGTATTTTTGACAACAACCTCCAGTTACTAGCTGGAGATCTTCTGCTATTACAACTGATCTCCAGCCGATAGAGATCAGTTCGCCAGGAGAAAATGGCTGCTTTGGCAGTTGGACTGAAGGGCACTTAAGTCCCTCCACCCAAACCCTGCCCTCCTCAGGCTCCATCCCCAAAACCTGCCGGTTGCCAAGAGGGACCTGGCAATCCTAGTGGTAAGAGTGCCCAAATACATAGAATCATAGAGATGGAAGGGATCACCAGTGCCATCTAGTCCTGCACAATGCAGGAACTTCACAACTACCTCCCCCTCCACACCCCCAGTGACCCCTACTCCATGCCCAGAAGATGGGGAAAGAACCCTCCAGGATCAATGGCCATTCTGACCTGCAGGAAAATTGCTTCCTGACCCCAAAGTGGTGATGGGCATTCCCCTGGGCATGTAAGAAAGGGCCACAAGAGCCAAGTACTGATGCAACTTTCTGCCAAAGTTCCCAGAATCAGCCTTGCTGTCAGATGGCCAGCTAGCCTCTGCTGAAAAAACCTCCAAAGAAGGAGAGCCCACCACCTCCCGAGGAAGCCTGTTCCACGGGGGAACCCCTCTAACTGTCAGAATGTCAGCAAATGCGGAAACAGTGGAGTGAGGAAGGGTGAAAGAAGAAGAAATGGCATGTTATCCATCACCATCTCCTTCGCCATTCTAAGAATTTGTAGTGAGGATCTGCTCCTCTTGGGAATGGCATCCCATGGCCCAGATAAAACAGGGATGATTCATCTGGGCTTTTGATATGCAGCTCCCCCAGCCGTTCCTTGTGCAATCCGGATAAACTGCCAAGCTGGCAAAATAGCCTGCGTGTCACATGAGCCTCCTCCGGGCTAAGCTGCTGCAGGAATCAAATATTTGGCATATAAATGATTGTGACGAATCCAAGATGGATTTTTATGGGAATGGCTTCACCGGATCAGACCCAGGGCGGGCCAAAAAAAAGAATTCTACGAGCAAGGGTCTATCACAAGGGTCCAATGCCAACCTTTTCTGGTGCCCGCCAAGTAGGGTTGCCAGGACCCTCTTTGCCACCAGCGGGAGGTTTTGGGGGTGGAGCCTGAGGAGGGCGGGTTTTGGGGAGGGGAAGGACTTCAATGCCATAGAGTCCAATGGCCAGAGCAGCCATTTTCTCCAGGTGAACTGTTCGCTGTTAGATGGAGACCAGTTGTAATAGTGGGAGAACTCCAGCTAGTACCTGGAGGTTGGCAACCCTACCACCAAGTGTTTTAAGGAAGTGGGCAGGGCCAAGTAGGGCTTTTGCAGGTTTTTTTAACATTGTTTTGGCAGCAGCTTCCACCACAGCACAAAGATCGGCACTATGTTACTGAAGTTAAGCTGTGGCAATTTTGTGGCTGGCTCCGCCTCCTGTGGCTGCCATTTTGTCACCGCACCCCCTGTGCCATGTCAGAATTCCAAATGTGTCCGCAGGCTAGGGTTGCCAACCTCCCGGTGGTGGCTGGAGATGTCCCGCTGTTACAACTGACCTCCAGTCAATAGAGATCAGTTCATCTGGAGAAAATGGCCACTTTGGCAATTGGATTCTATGGCATTGAAGTCCCTCCCCTCTCCAAACCCCGCCCTCCTCAGGCTCCGCCCTCAAAATCTCCAGGTATTTCCATCCCTGAGCTGTCAACCCTACTGTAGGGTTGCCAGGTCCATCTTGACCACTGACGGGAGGTTTTTGGGGTGGAGCCTGAGGAGGGCGGGGTTTGGGGAGGGGAGGAACTTCAATGCCATAGAGTCCAATTGCCAAAGTGGCCATTTTCTCCAGGGGAACTGATTTCTATCAGTTGAAGATCAATTGTAAGAACAGGAGATCTCCAGCTAGTACCTGGAGGTTGTCAACCCTAGCCACCGTAGGCTCAAAACCCTATCCACCGTAGGCTTGCCACTGGAGAGTGGAGAGAGCAGGTGACAGTTTGAATGGTTCAGCTTCAAATAGGGTTGCCAACTTCCAGGTGGTGGCTGGAGATCTCCTGCTATTACAACTGAGCTCCTGGTTTGCGCCTCAAACATAATTCTTCTGAGGATGCATATTACAAACCGGCAGCCAATGGGTTAAGTAAATCTTTGAAAGACAGAGGATATCCAAGTGATACAATCACGCATGTGCTAGCCAGGGCACAAAGAGTAGAGAGAGCTACCCTCCTAAAAAAACGAAGAAGGGAACCATGGGGAGGTTTAAATTTTGCTCTGCAATATACACATTTTTCCAACAATATTATTCAAATTATTAAAAAACATTGGCATGTGGTGGAAACTATCCCGGAATGCCATATACCACCGCAAATAGGTCTCAGAAAGACCCATTCCCTTAGGGACCAATGGGTACAAGCCGATTATAGAATGAGAGCACCGGACAATAAACCGGCAGGACACTTCCGGTGTAACAACTGTGCGGCTTGTTCCCTATGTCTAGAAGTCAGGGAATTCAAGAAGGCTGATTCAAATTTTACATTTACATTAAAAAAAAAACTTCACGAATTGCAATACCCAAAGAAGTGTTTATTGTATCTTGTGTCCTTACAATAAAATTTACATTGGGACTAGTATACGTGCAGTTAAAAACCGCATTTTAGAACATAGTTCGAGGATTAGGGCAAAAATATTAGAAGCCCCCTTAGTGGAACATTTTTGCAACTACAGGCGTTCTGAAAACGACCTCCGATACTTTGTTATTTGGCATTTACGTTCCAGGATATTTGATAGGGTTAATGTTGAAAGAATCTTAAAGCAGAAGGAAGCTTTTTTTTTTTATCCACCTATTCCAGACAATTACACCACACGGTTTGAATATGGAAAATGATCTTTCTTGCTTCATAGGTGACTAGATAACAACTTTGTTTTGTTGACCTTGATTTGTTAATATTGAATGCTGATAGAACCTGAGGGGCTAGAGGTAATGTTATACACCTGAGGATAATTAGGAGCATATTAGGAGATCTCCAGCCACCACCTGGAGGTTGGAAAAGATCCAAACAGCACTACAAGGTAATCTCAACAAAAGATAAGTTTATCAAAGTGCAGGTAAGTGCAAAAAGTGAACCTATATACAACGGAAACACAATCAAATTTTTTCTATACAGTTAGCAGAAATAGTCCAGCAAAATATACAATATAGCGAGAGAAATTGTCCAATGGATCACATAAGAACCATATCACTGTCCATAAAAGACTTTCCTGTGCTTCAAAGTACCTGGACACGAGATGTCTGAAACAAGGACCACAGCGAGGAGGTGCCAAGAAGTGGTGCCCGGACGTGTCGTCTAGATCATGCACACGTTTCGCACGTGGCTTCATCAGCTACACATATCTGCATATCATAATCAACAAAATATACCATGCTAGTACAAAAAAATTTTTGTCAATAATTTTTTTGCAGCATATACCTAACTGGGTGATTAGGACAGGCAGGTATCCTGCAGGGGAACCCTAAACTCTCATGAAATCTGACTAGCTGGTGGAAGGCAGATAAGACGTCAGTGTCATTCCCAATTAATAAAATGGAATCAGTTAATATGAATAGGCAATAGAAATGGATTAATGAATAGTTGTGAACCTTTTATATCATAGGTAACTGTTACTACCCATAGGGAGTTCATGAAAATTAGGCTATTAAGAAATAATACCAATGGAACTTTGACGGTACTTTTATTGAAAGACTTTTACTATAAAGACTTAATAAATATAAAAGCAATTTGTAAAGAAGTTAGAAATGTATAATTTAATTTTTGGCTAATGGGCAGATGGGTTATTGTATATGATAGGTGTCAGAGGAGAAACTGAAGAAGAACTGAAACGATCGTCTTCCCCTTCTGCCTGACATCTGAAAGGAAACAAAAGACATACTTTGGACATATTTAAGATCGTTACGTTGTTGAAATATTGTATGTTACACTATACTTACCTGTTATAGGAAATAGTAGTCTCTCATTATTGTTGGTGTTTTTTCTACATGTGTGGAGATTGTAGCAATATAGTTGTTCCCTTGTATATTGGGGTTTATATTTAAACCAGACTGTGTGTGGGTTTTTTTTGGGATTGTAACCTCCAGGTGGTGGCTGGAGATCTCCCGCTATTACAACTGAGCTCCTGGTGACAGAGATCAGTTCCCATGGAGAAAACGGCAGGTTTGGCCATTGGACTCTATGGCATTGAAGTCCCTCTCCTCCCCAAACCCCACCCTCCTCAGGCTCCACCCCCCAACTCTCCAGTTATTTTCCAACCCAGAGCAGGCAACCCTAGCTACAAAATATGTTTGTGTGTGTGTGTAGAAGAAGAAGAAGAAGAAGAGGAAGAGGAGGAGGAGGAGGAGGAGTTGGTTTTTATATGCCGACTTTCTCTACCACTTAAGGAAGAATCAAACCGGCTTACAATCACTCCCCTTCCCCTCCCCACAACAGACGCCCTGTGGGGTAGGTGGGGCTGAGAGAGCTCTAAGAAAGGTGTGACTAGCCCAGCTGGCTTCGTGTGTAGGAGTGGGGAAACAAATCCAGTTCCCCAGATTAGCCTCAGCCGCTCATGTGGAGGAGTGGGGAATCGAACCCAGTTCTCCAGATCAGAGTCCACCGGTCCAAACCACCGCTCTTAACCACTACACCATGCTGGCTTTCTACCACTGCACCATGCTGCCGTAGGGGGCAGGAATACGTCCACCTTTCTCTGTTACACCAGCTTAATATATACCAGTGGTTCCCAACCTTTTTTTGACCAGGGACCACTAGGACTTTTTTGTTCGGTGCAGGGACCCCGAGGTTCAAAATAAAAATTCTGAGAATTTGAAAATAAACTTTAATCATAACTGTTAGTTAAACATTAAACTTAGAATAATCTTTGAATATATATATATTTATAATAGAGAACTTTTAATTGAACATATTAATTTATTATGGGTTTATAACTTTGTTTCGCGGACCGTAATTTAGTTCTCGTGGACCCCTGGGGGTCCACGGACCCCCGGTTGGGAACCAGTGATATATACGGAGAGAGTTTCTTGTGGCAATCAGAAGACAAGCCAAAATTGGAGAGGGGGGGGGAATTGCAGAGGAAGTCAAACGCAGCTGGGGGGGGGATTCGCTCTTTAATGGGGATGTGATGTGTGTCCGCCAATTCTCCTGGGCGCGATTTAAATGGTAATGTATTCCACCATCTTTTACAGTGAACGGATCGTGCAGACTTCAGCCGAACCGCTCAGACTGACAGCAGAAGAAACAATGCGGAAATACCCAGGGGAAGGGGAAAAATCTGCCAACTAGCCCCAAAAATGTGATTAGGTCGCTGTCAGAATTGGTTGTCGAGGAACTCCTCGTCCCCTTTCTACCACGGCCTCTGCTCCTTTCCCATGTTACTCAGCTGAAGCAGTGACCCTTGGAGCCAGCGTGGTGTAGGGGTGAAGAGCGGTGGTTTGGAGCGGTGGACTCTGATCTGGAGAACCGGGTTCGATTCCCCGCCCCTCCACGTGAGCGGCGGAGGCTAATCTGGTGAACCGGGTTGGTTTCCTCCCTCCTCCGCACGAAGCCAGCTGGGTGACCTTGGGCTAGTCACAGCTCTCTTAGAGCTCTCTCAGCCCCAGCTACCTCACAGGATGTCTGTTGTGGGAAGGGGAAGGGAAGGGGATTGTAAGCCGGCTTGATTCTCCTTAAAAGGTCGAGAAAGTCGGCATATAGAAACCAACGCTTCTTCAGCCAGCGATGTGTAGTTCCACCACGGCCTTTGCTCCTTTCCCATGTTACTCAGCTGAAGCAGTGACCCTGGGCTAGTCACAGTTCTCTCTAAACTCTCTCAACCCCACCTACCTCACAAGGTGTCTGTTGTGAGGGGAAGGGAAGGCGACTGTAAGCCACTTTGAGACTCCTTAATAGTAGAGAAAAGCGGGGTATTAAAACTAACTCTTCTTCTTTTTCTTCTCCTTCACCTCCCCCTCCTCCTTCTTCTATTTTAACAACATATTCCCAGTGTCCAGGTAGAGTTGCCAATTCCAGTTTGGGAAATTTCTGCAGATTTAGGACTGGCACCTAGGGGCGGAGGATTTTGAGATAGGGAGGGATTCCAGCAGGAATGGTATGTCAATGTAGCCTTTCTGTTTCTTCCGGACTCTATGTTACACCACAGAGTCCACCCTCCGAAGCTACCATTTCCTGCAGGGGAACTGCTCTCTGTAGTATGGAGATCGGTTGTACTTTCAGGAGAACTCCAGGTCCCCCCGCCCCCGGAGGTTGTGAACCTGATACCCAGGCCAAGTGAAATCTGCCAAGATCCTTTCTTCAACTCACCAAACTAGAGCCAGCAGGCTGTAGTGGTTAAGAGCGGCGGACTCTAATCTGGAGAGCCGGGTTCGATTCCCCACTCCTCCACATGAGCGGTGGAGGCTAATCTGGAGAACCAGGTTCGATTCCCCACTCTTCCAAATAAAGCTAGCTTGGTGACCTTGGGCTAGTTCACAGTTCTTTCTGAACGCTCTCAGCCCCACCTACCTCACAAGGTGTCTGTTGTGGGGAGGGGAAGAGAAGGTGATTGTAAGCCAGTTGGAGTTTCCTTAAAGGTAGAAAAAAGTGGGATATAAAACCCAACTCCTCCTCCTCCTCCTCCTCCTCCTCCTCCTCCTCCTCCTCCTCCTCCTCCTCTTCTTCTTCTTCTTCTTCTTCTTCTTCTTCTTCTTCTTCTTCTTCTTCTTCTTCTTCTTCTTCTTCCTCCTCCTCCTCCTCCTCCTCCTCTTCTTCTTCTTCTTCTTCTTCTTCTTCTTCTTCTTCTTCCTCCTCCTCCTCCTCCTCTTCCTCCTCCTCTTCTTCTTCTTCTTCTTCTTCTTCTTCTTCTTCTTCTTCTTCTAAAGGCCATTTTCAAAGTAGGTTTTCAGCCTTTTGCCACATTCCACAGTCATCCTTCATGAGGTTTTTCACCCTGAAATTTGGCCACCTAAGCACGGTTGAAAGTTCCTTCTTCACACAATGCAGAAGAACATCTGGGAATGAGAAACGCACATCTGCCCGAACAGACATATATCACCAAGTAAACCCCCCATCCCAGAGATGCAGTTTGGTCTAAGTGCGCTTTCAAAAGCATGCGCTCCTTATTTAATAGAGATGATTATAGCGGCAAAACAAACCATCTTTCATTTCTCCCCTCCCCAAATTTGTCATATTGCTCTGCTCAAAGCGCTGAGAGGCCAAGCCATTCCTCTGAGTTTTCCTTTGCTCGTTCCTCCCGCTCCAAAGTCATTTCAATATTTTACTATCTCAGTAATAAAAAATGCATCACTCTCCGGCCGGTCGCACGGCGGTATTTCTGCCACTGCCTCATCACGGCGGAGAAATCTGTAGCCCTCAGCCAATTTCATTTGTTTGCTAAAGAACAGAAACTAGAACACAGTAGAGTGAAGGAGGGGGTGAGAAATTAAAGAGGAGGTGGGTTGCCAACCTCCAGGTGGTGGCTGGAAATCTCCTGCTGTTACAACTGATCTCCAGACAATAGAGATCAGCTCCCCTGGAGAAAATGGCCATTGGACTCTATGGCATTGAAGTCCCTCCCCTCCCCAAACCCTGCCCTCCTCAGAATCCGCCCCCAAAACCTCCCGCTAGTGGTGAAGAGGGACTTGGCAACCCTAACGGTAGGATTGGCAACTCCAGGTTGGGAAATACCTGGAGATTTTGGGGGCAGAGCCCGAGGAGGGTGGGGTTTGGAGAGGGGAGGAACTTCAACAAGGTACAATGCTATAGAGACCTGGCAACCCTATGGATTGGGACCAGGGGGGAGCAGCCACTCCATAATACTATGGCAATATTGATTGGGTTTGGAGTAAGGTTACCAACTCTGGGTGAGGAAACACCTGGAGATGTTGAGGGTGGAGCCTGAGAAGGGTGGGGTTTGGAGAGGGGAGGGACTTCAGCAAGGTACTATGCCATAGAGACCACCCTCCAAAGCAGCCATTTTCTCCAGGGGAACTGCCCTCTGTCGCCTGGAGCTCAGTTGTAATAGCGGGAGATCTCCAGCCACCACCATGAGGTTGGCAACCCTACCAGCAGGCTTCTGATTGGCCACTGAAGATTTCCTTGGCTATACATTCAAAATAACATTATTTCAGCGGCCGCTTCCACTACAATGTTGGTTTTTCCTTTCTTTAACTCCCCTTTCCCAGTTTATTTTTTGTAATGACTTCTCTTATACCCTGCACTCAGGCTTCTGCGTTGCGCGGCTGGCTCCGCCTCCTGCAGCAACTATTTTGGGGTTGCACCTTCCCCCCCATGACAGAATTCCAAAGGTGCCCACCGGCTCAAAAAGGTTGGGGACCCCTGGCCTAGCAGGCAATGATCTCCCATCCAAAGGACAGATCCGTTGGCTTTGTGTGAACGCGTCCATCAAAAAGGATGATTTTGGCAGATACCATCATTGATTAGGGTTCGGATCCCCCATCTACTGTAGGGAATCCCTGTGTGGATTCAGGCTTTCAATAAGGAGGTGGAACGGTTTGATTCAGTTTTCTTACGCCGTATACTTGGTATCCCTAATTCAGTTGGATACCCTACATTATGTGCCGAGTTGGGACTCCATCTCTTGGGACGTAGAGCATGGGTTTCGGCCATTGGATTTTGGTTGCACTTCCACTTTCGAACTCCGTCAAATAGCCTTATAGCTAGTCTACTTGCTGACCCTTATACCTCTAAATGGTCACTTTTGATATCACAGAACATTCACTCTTTAGCCCTTGATATGGAGGCTATGGCCAACTCTGGAGAAGCCTACATTTTCCACGTGATTCAAAGGAGGATCTGGGATGTAGAACAACAACTAATAATTGCTGGAGTGAACAAGATCTGCTCACCATTTTTCTTCGGCCTCACCTATTCACAGATGGCCAAATTCAGTTCTCCCCCAGCATCGCAGAGCCTTTATGTTGGCTAGGCTGAATGTATTTCCATCAGCAATGGTTAGTGGCAGATCTAAGAAAGTACCCCGTGAGAAAAGGCTCTGTAGTTGCCGTCTTAAAGAACTGGACTCAGTCCATCATATCCTCTTGTGCTGCCCAACAGCACTTGCAACTGATCGGACCTCATCTACAGGCCCAGAAAAACTCAGCAGACATGAGGACTAGGTTTTTATCGATGGACAGAATCCCGGAGGTTACTGAACATGTTGCTGAGTATCTTGCTATTATTATGAAGATAAACACATACACACAGAGAGAATGGTGGTGTAGGATAAGAACTGTGACTATAGATATGTACCACTGTATTTGCCATTAAAGTGTTTGGATGGCATTATCTGCCTGTTAAGCAATTTTACTGAAGCAGATGGATAGCTCATGATAGAATATGATTTTCCTTTGGTGTTTGTATTATTGCATGTTAAAATGCTGTTATTATGCCAATAAAGATTTACGTATGTATGTATGTAAGAGCCCCCTGGCGCAGAGTGGTAAGCTGCAGTACTGCAGTCCAAGCTCTGCTCACGAGTTCGATCCCAATGGAAGTTGGTTTCAGGCTTAAGGTTCACTCAGCCTTCCATCCTTCCGAGGTCGGCAAAATGAGTACCCAGCTTGCTGGGAATAAACCACGCTGGAAAAATATTACTACGAATCCAAGTTGCAGAGAGAGTATATGTGGTCGTTTTCACAGGGCGCTTTTCAGCCTTTTACCGTTGTACTGCTTGGAAATTGTGTCCGTCATCAAACGAAGAAGCTGGGTCCCAGGAGCATAACATCTGGCACAAAGTGTTTTATTTCATCCGTGGTATCGTCTGGCCAAATTTCAGGATGAAAACCCTGATGAAGGATGACTGGCGAATGTGGCAAAAGGCTGAAAACCTACTTTGAAAACGGCTCTATGCATGAAGAAGAAGAGTTGGTTTTTATACCCCGATTTTCTCTACCTTTAAGGAGACGCACACTGGCTTACAATCACCTTCCCCTCCCCACAACAGACACCTTGTGAGGTAGGTGGGGCTAAGAACTGTGACCAGCGGGGTGTAGTGGTTAAGAGTGGTGGTTTGGAGCGGTGGACCCTGATCCGGAGAACCGAATTTGATTCCCCGCTCCTCCACGTGAAGCCAGCTGGGTGACCTTGGGCTAGTCACAGCTGTCTTAGAGCTGTCTCTCAGCCCCATCTACCTCACAGGGTAACTATTGCGGGGAGGGGAAAGGAAGCCGGTTTGATTCTTACTTCAGTGGTAGAGAAAGTCGGCTTTTTAAAACCAAATCCAAAAAAACCCTCTTCAAGGTCACCCGGCAAGCTTCATGTGGAGGGGGGGGGGGAATCAAATCTGGTTCTCCAGGTTAGAGTATGCCGCTCTTAACCACTATACCATGCTGGTGTCTTGCGAGACTTTCTGGGGCTACCCACCCAATGAGGACAGCTCACCTGTCCAAGATCATCCATCAAGGGGCAGGTCCTCGTGAAATCCTTATTCTTCACGGCTCGCTAGCTACCGTGACCTAATCCGACAAGACAGTTCTTATTGTTCTCAGCCTGAATTCGATGGACAGCCTTGGGCAAATCATATGAACATATGAGGCTGTTTTATTCCTTGGCCCATATGGTTTTCCTTGACTGCAACAGTTCTTCCAGGTCATTGGTAGGAGGTTTCTCTCTCCACCTTCTAGCTCGGCTCCATTTTAAGCCTAGAGATGCCAGAACCAAAGCAAAATTTGGCACCGGTTCTGTCCCTGAGGAATGTTGTACATTAGAAACATAGAGTTAGAAAGTTTTCTCTCTGTCTCATAATCCCAGAACGCGGGCTCATCTGCTGAAGCTGGAGGGTGAGAGATTCAAAACAGACCAAAGGAAGGATTTCTTCACACAACACACAGTTCAGCTGTGGAACTCCCTGCCCCAGGATGTGGTGATGGCTGCCAACTTGGAAGCCCTGAAGAGGGGAGTGGACATGTTCATGGAGGAGAGGGCTACCCATGGCTACTAGTCAAAATGAATACTAGTCATGATGCATATTTATTCTCTCCAGGATCAGAGGAGCAGGCCCATTATATCAGGTGCTTTGGAACGCAGGCAGGGCGATGGTGCCGCAGAGGTCTTGTTTCGGGGCTTCCCAGAGGCACCTGGTTGGCCACTGTGTGAATACACTGCTGGACTTGATGGGCCTTGGTCTGATCCAGCATGGCTTTTCTTATGTTCTTGTGTTCTTGTGAACCTCCAGGGTCATCTAGTCGAACCCCCTGCACAATGCAGGAAGGCACCACCAGCGTCATTTAGTCCAACTCCATGAACAATGCAGGGCATTCACAACTACCTCTCCCACTCCACCCCCAGTGACCTCTACTTCATGCCCAGAAGATGGCTAAAAAAAACCCCTCCAGGATTCCTGGCCAAGCTGGCCTGGAGGAAAATCCCTTCCTGGCCCCAAAGTAGTGATCGGCATTTCCCTTGGCATGTAAGAAAGGGCCACGGGAGCCAAACACTGATGCAACCCTTCCTTAAAGCAGATAATCACCGAGGAACTGCTCTAAGAATTTCTTAACAGTGGAACAGGCTTCCTCGGGAGGTGGTAAGCTGTCCTTCCCTGGAGGTTTCAAGCAGAGGCTAGATGGCCATCTGTCAGCCAGGCTGATTCTGTGAACTTAGGCAGATCATGAGAGAGAGGGCAAATTGGCCACCTTCTGGGTATGGTGCAGGGGTCACTGAGGGAGTGGGGGGGGGAGGCAGTTGTGAATTTCCCGCATTGTGCAGGGGGGTTGGAGTAGATGACCCTGGGGGGTCCCTTCCAGCTCTATGATTCTGACTCGATAATCCTCCCCCGCACATGTGATTCAAAAATCCAAGCAGAAGAGCCTCCATTTCTTAACTGTACGGTTGTTATAGCTACTGTAAACAGAAATTATAACTAATATAAATGGGCAGGGAGAGGCTAACAGTAACTGATGAGGGGAAACATTTATTACTCTTCTGCAAATTCTGCCACCTTGGGATCACTTTCCACAACGCATGAAGTGGAGAGGAGAGTGGTTTAGCAATATGTGCCTGAAAGGGGCGTTATCCAACCAGAAGGGTTATCCCAGACACATATTGCACCCCCCCAGCTGAATTATTCTTCAGTAGGGCAAAAACGACAGGCAAACTCCCAATCATGTGCAAAGGAAGCAAGGGGATGCCTGTTTTTAACCACAACAACAGGAACAAGAGGATCTAAACCCCGTCCTCTTTCTCACTCCGGGGCTTCAAGTATTTTTCTTCTAAACAGACTCTGATTTTGCCAGCCCCCCCCCCCCAATAGGGGAGCAAAGCAGCTTTCCATCGTTCTCCTCTCCTCCAGTTCACTGTCACAACAACCTTGCAAGGTAGCTTAGGCGTGTGACTGGCCTACGGTCACCTGGCAAGAAGAAGAAGAAGAGTTGGTTTTTATATGCCGACTTTCTCTACCATTAAGAAAGAATCAAACCGGCTTACGATCACTTTCCCTTCCCCTCCCCACAACAGACACCCTGGGAGGAAGGTGGGGCTGAGAGAGTGTGACTAGCCCAAGGTCACCCAGCTGGCTTCATGTGTAGGAATGGGGAAACAAAACCAGTTTACCAGATTAGCCTCCGCCGCTCATGTGGAGGGGCGGGGAATCAAACCCAGTTCTCCAGATCAGAGGCCACCTCTCCAAACCACTGCTTTTAACCACTGCACCATGCTGGCTTCCACAGCAGAGTGAGGATCCGAACGCGGGTCTCCCAGATTTAAATTTGACACTAACCACGATTACGCTTGCTCTGAACCCCTTAACCCCTCCTGTCTCTTAAACCTTTCCTGATGTTTGTCGCTGTTGCATGGTTTGAGGTTTGGGCTATGGGAAAAGCGACATAGAATTGATTTTTTTAAGAAGAGAGGGATAAAGACAGGAGTGCAGCTGGGTACATGCCTGAATGCCTTGGCGGAAACACAATTTTAAAAAAAATGTGATAAATAAATAAACCATGGCTTTAGAAGAAGCTGTGCTTCCAGCGGGGAAACCAGGCAAAACAAATGTCCGGTCATTTGGGGGGAAACGACTGCTTCGAGCTGGCGGCAGAGCTCCGTCAGTGCTTGGGAGATTTCTCAGGCTGAATGGGCAGAGGGAGCAGCTTTATACCTCCAAGCGGGATCGTATTGGTCCTTTGTCTCAACTGACCTTAGGGTTGCCAGCTCCAGGTTGGGAAATACCTGGAGATTTTTTTGGGGGGGGGATGAGGAGGGCGGGGTTTGGAGAGGGGAGAGTCTTCAGTGCCATAGAGTCCAGTTCCCAAAGCAGCCATTTTCTCCAGGGGAACTGATCTCTAGCGGCTGGAGCTCGGTTGCAATAGCAGGAGATCTCCAGCCACCACCTGGAGGTTGGCAATCCTACTGGACCTTACAGTAGGAATGCTGTCTTCATGGCCTGCACCCAGTGGGAGGGCAGAGGAGGAGAACCTTTGGGGTGGTCAAACACCACCTTGACCGCCCTCTCCCCTAGGGTTGCCAGGTCCCACTTCGCCACCAGCGGGAGTTTTTGGGGGCGGAGCCTGAGGAGGGCAGGGTTTGGGGAGGGACTTCAATGCCATAGAGTCCAATGGCCAAAGCGGCCATTTTCTCCAGGGGAACCTGGAAAGCAGTTGCAATAGCGGGAGATCTCCAGCTAGTACCTGGAGGTTGGCAACCGTACTCTTCCCAGCTGCAGTGGGCACCCTACGCTGCAATAGAGAACAGACCAAAGAGCATCCTACCCTGCTACATTGCCACAATCGTCCTGGTTTCAGTCTCCCATTCTCCCCCCCTCCAAATAATCTCTTGGCATTTGCCAAGGCAGTGTTGGGAACCTTGAGTGAGGTCCAAGACATCTGACACCCTGTGGTTCTACTATTAATACTATTGATATTAATGCAGTATACTATTAATACTATTAATACAAAATACAGCTGTTTCCTGTGTGTGTGTCACACACACACCCCAGCCAACTCCTGGGGCATTTATCCATTCCACATATATAACTCTCATCCTTCAAGAAAACGCAAGGAAGGAGTGATCAACGTTTTTCTGAGCATCAATAAATCTCTCCATCGGATAACAGGCCTAAAATTATAGGGCATTTAACAGGTTCTAAGTACCCTGCTGTATCCCTTGCTGCATTTTATTTAGGGCATCTGTGAATTTACCGCCCCTTTATTACCCAGCCCCTGCGGAAATATGTCAAGCACTTCCAGCGAGCGACCGATTGGGGTCGGGAAACGGCAGACCGTAACTTGACGAAATCGATCAATGAATCAAACCGTTCCACCCTAGGTAATTAATAGGGTTTCCAGGTCCCTCTTCGCCACCAGTGGGAGGTTTTTTGGGTAGAGCCTGAGGAGGACGGGGTTAGGGGAGGGACTTCAATGCCGTAGAGTCCAATGGCCAAAGGGGCCATTTTCTCCAGGGGAACTGATCTGTATTGGCTGGAGATCAGTTGTAATAGCAGGAGATCTCCAGCTACTACCTGGAGGTTGGTTAAAGAAAACAATATAGCAATTCTTTCGTTTTCCCAGGGTTCCTTAAGTCCTTAAGTTTTCGGAGAATCTGTGCATGTGGAGTAGCGCAAAATCCCCCCCCCCCCCAGCACAGTATTTGCCTGGGAAATCAGCTTGGGGATAGGGCTGCCAACTTCCAGGTACTAGCTGGAGATCGCCCACTATTACAACTGATCTCCAGCCGATAGAGATCAGCTCCCCTGGAGAAAATGGCCACTTTGGCAATTGGACTCTGTGGCATTGAAGTCCCTCCCCTCCCCAAACCCCGCCCGCCTCTGGCTCCGCCCCAAAATCTCCAGGTATTTCTCAACCTAGAGCTGGCAACCCTAGTTGGTCGGGGGACCAGCTCTTTAAAAACAGCAATGTGGAGTTTGGCCCTAGCATCTGGGAGACCCAGGTTCGAATCCCCACTGTACCGTGGAAACTTGCTGGGTGACCTTGGGCCAGCCTCACACACTCAGCTTCACCTACCTCACAGGGCTGTTGTGAGGATAAAAGGGAGAAGGGGGGAATGATGGAAGCCGCTTTGAGTGGTGGGTTATAAATGAAGAAAGCAAACAAATAAATAAAAGTGGGTCTCCATTAGGGTTGCCAGGTCCCTCTTTGTTACCGACAGGAGGTTTTGGGGCGGAGCCTGAGGAGGGCAGGGTTTGGGGAGGGCAGGGGTTTCAAGGCCATAGGGTCCAACTGCCAGAGCAGCCATTTTTTCCAGGGGAACCAATCTCTACCAGCTGGAGATCAGTTGTAATAGCAGGAGATCTCCAGCTAATACCTGGAGGTTGGCAACCCTAGTCTCCATGACTGAGAAGTGATGGGAATCACCATCCGCTAATTCTGGCTTGTGCTGCTGCTCAAACGTCTTGTGTGATCCAGAGGCCGAAAAGGAACATGGAAGGACCGCTGGGGTAGAGATGGGCAGTTTGCCAAGTGAAGGACCCTGGCAGAGGTCCAGAGCTTGTCTCGTAAGAAAGGAAGTATTTACAACAGTTCTGCAATAAAACCAGTGGCCCCAAAAAGAAATTTCTGCATAGCCGATGGAATATATTTGGGCTGCCAACCTCCAGGTGGGGCCTGGATAGGGTTGCCAATCTCCCGGTGGCACCTGGACATCTCCTGCTATTATGGACAATCTCCAGATGATCAAGATCAGTTCTCCTGGAGAAAATGGCTGCTTTGGAAGGTAGACCCTATGACATTATGAACATATGAAGCTGCCTTATACTGGATCAGACCCATGGTCCATCAAAGTCAGTATTGTCTACTCAGACCGGCCGCGGCTCTCCAGGGTCTCAGGCGGAGGTCTTTCACATCACCTACTTGCCTAGTCCCTTTAACTGGAGATGCTGGGGATTGAACCTAGGGCCTCCTGCATGCCAAGCAGATGCTCTACCACTGAGCCACGGCCCCTGTTGAGTTCCCTCCTCCATCCCCCAAATCTCCAGGTATTTTCCAACCCAGAGCTGGCAACCCTAGGCCTGGAGCTCTCCAGGAATTACAACCACTAGGGTTGCCAGGTCCCTCTTCACCACCAGTGGGAGGTTTTGGGGGTGGAGCCTGAGGGGGGCGGGGTTTGGGGGAGGGGAAGGACTTCAATGCCATAGAGTTCAATTGCCAAAGCATCCATTTTCTCCAGGACCTCTATTGGCCGGAGATCAGTTGTAATAGCAAGAGATCTCCAGTTAGTACCTGGAGGTTGGCAACACTAACAACTGATCCCCAGACAACAGAGAACGTTACAGCTTGAGATGGCAAAATTGCCCGGTATACCATAGATTCTAGGTGAAATCCTTCTCCAAGTTCCCCTCTCCATGGGCACCATTCCCACATCTCCAGGAATTTCCTAAGCTGGAGTTGGCAACCCTAGACGTCTTAGGATTCAGACCTCACAAGATAATACGTTTGGTGGCATCTTTGTGTCGGGTGCCTACGTGCGAGCGAGCATCGATCCGGGATTCAGGCGTTCCCCAGTGCCGATCGTTCCCCTACCTTGTGTGATAACTAAGGCGAAGTGCGTGGGTGAAAATCTCCAGCACACTGTCAGAGGAAGAGGCTCCCCTCGCATGTCTCTGCGCATGTGACTCTGTGGCAGGAGAGCTCTCTCTCGGAACCAAAGGGGCCAGAAACACAGCGGCTAAAGGCTCTGCTTTATTTATTTGAAGATTACATCTCCCCGTCCTCTGGCTGCCTTGTCATTTGCACGGTATTGAGTTTTATAGGAAGAAAACCGGCACATTCTTTGTTCAGGCTGTTCTCTTGTGCGCGCGCGCGCACACAGCCCAGCGCCAGGCCGGTTTTGCTTCTAATGGCTTGGCGTTGTTCATTTTTTTAACTGTTTCTAGGGTGGCTTCTGAAAAGATTAAAAAGGAAAACAGATGAGAATCTCTCTTCCCCCCCCCCTCCAGTTCACTTGACTCCACTGTGAGCTTCATGTGGGAAAGTAAATGGCTGGAAAGGGTTGGGGAAATCATAGAATCATAGAGTCAGAAGGGGTCATAGAGGCCATCTAGTCCAACCCCCTGCTCAATGCATGCTCAGCCTAGATCATCCCTGACAAGTGTTTGTCCAGCCACTGCTTAAAGACTGCCAGTGAGGGGGAGCTCACCACCTCCCTAGGCAGCCCATTCCCCTGCTGAACAACTTAAGCCATTTATGCATGGTCAATTTTGATGCTCGCTCCAAGCTCTTTTTTTTTAAAATGCGGCTTTAAAAATGCCTATTCGTGGTCCCAAGGCAAAAGGGGAAATTCCACCCCCACCCCACTCGCCTGCTCCTTCGTTCCTGTGTGCAAAGCCATTAGCATGTGCATAGCTAACGCACCGCTGTTGTTTTGCATGGTTCCTTCGGGGGATATTTTGCGGCGGGGGCCGAGCAAACACCAAAGGTCGCGTTAAAGGGGCTCTTAAGTAATGCAAAGCAGGTATGCACTGGCTTCGCAGTTACTTCCGGAATGAAGGTCCAACGTGAAAATTTCCCCCCAAAAAAATGTGGGGCAATTCACGCTGGAACGCGCTGCAAATTACTGAGCATAAATGGCCTTACTGTAAAAAAAATTCTTCCAAATGTCCAGCTGGTACCTTTTGTCCATAATTTATACCTGCGTGGTGTACAGGTTAAAAGCGATGGTTTGGTGGACTCTAATCTGGAGAACCGGGTTTGATTCCCCACTCCTCCACATGAAGTCAGCTGGGTGACCTTGGGCTAGTCACAGCGCTCTTAGAGCTCTCTCAGCCCCGCCTACTTCGCAGGGTGTCTGTTCTGGGGAGAGGAAGGGAAGGTGATTGTAAGCCCGTTTGAAATGGTAGAGAAAGCCAGCATGTAAAAACCAACTCTTCTTCTTCTGTTATTGCGAGTCCTTATCCTCTGCTGCCAACAGGAACAGCTCCCTGCCCTCCTCTAAGTGACAGCCCTTCAAATCCTTCAAGAGAGCAATCCTGTCCCCCCTCAACCTCCTCTTCTCCAGACCGAACATGCCCAACCCCCTCTGCCTTTCCCTGTAGGGCTGGGTCTCCAGGCCCCGATCATCCTCATCGCTCTCCTCTGTACCCCCTCCATTCTGCACCCCAAGATCACATTAGCCTTTTTTGCCGCTGCATCACACTGGCTGCTCATATCCAACTTACGGTCCACCCGTACCCCAAGATCTTGTTCACACCCACTGCTACCCAGAAGTGTATCCCCACCCAGTATGCATGTCACTCATTTTTGTTACCCAGATATAGTACTCGGCACTTATACTTGTTGAATTGCATCCTGTTCACTTCCGCCCACTTTTCCACTGTGTTCAGATCTCACTGAATTCTATCTCTGTCTTCCATTGTGTTTGCTGCTCCTCCCAATTTGGTGTCATCTGCAAATTTAATGAGTAGTCCCTCCACACCCTCGTCCTGATTTTGATTAATTTTTATTTTTTTTAGGACCTTTAGCTCTCTTAACCTCCCAACAGTTTGGATGCGGCTTGTCGAAAAGCCGGTCGGCACGATAGTCCTTTCGAAACAGGGAGGGCGTGGATGGTGTGGTCCCGGCAATGAGAAAGTTGGGATCGTGTCATTCCCACACTGTGCCAGAAGGAGAAAAAATTAACCGCTTTCGGTAAGCTCACAGGAGGAGGGTGCTCACCGCAACTCAGCCCGATTCAATAACCTGGACTGACCTCTTTCCAGTCAGCCTCTGCTGGCAGTAGGTTGGTGAGTGGGTGACTCTACTTCAGATGTGCCCGGATACCATTGTTTGTATCAATCGTAACTATTTATATGCCATTAAAGGTTTATTATGATTATGAGATGTGCCCGGATGATCATTCGATCCCTCTTAATCCAGATATTCAGCAGAGTTGGCCTCCCTCAGAGAAGGGTGCCCGTTGTGCCTCGGCATGAGTTCCTGCTCAGGGGCGGGCTGTAAAGGCTGCTGTCTTTTGGGAAGGGAGAAGAAATTGGGATCTGAGCTGGTGTTCTGGGAAATGGAGGGAGCCCAGTGGGTCTCCTCCCCCTTACCAAGGGAAAGGATGCAATATCCCAGCAACCTTTGGTTCTCAATAGGGTTACCAACCTCCAGGTGGGGCCTGGAGAGCTCCCAGAATGACTTCTCTAGACTACTGAAATCAGAGGAAATGGCTACTTTGGAAGGTGGACTCTACGGCATAATACCTGGGCAAAGTCCCTCTCCTCCCCAAACCCTGCCCTTCCCTGGGTCCACCTCCACATTTCCAGAAATTTCCCAACCCGGAGCTGGCAACCCTAGTTTTGGCCTGGTTAAAGGTAAAGGGGGTCCCCTGTGCAAGCACCGGGTCATTTCTGACCCATGGGGTGATGTCACACCCTGGCGTTTACTAGGGGCGAAAACGCATGGTCGCTTTAGCCTCCTTTATTCCGTTTCAGCCAGGATCGAACGCATGAGTTTCCCCGAACGTGGGTTCGATCCTGGCTAAATCCTGGCTGAAACAGGGAATAAAGGAGGCTAAAGCGACCGTGCGTTTTCGACCTGGGAAGACTTTGTTTGCGGTCGTCTACACTTCACC
Source organism: Euleptes europaea (assembly GCF_029931775.1). NCBI lineage: Eukaryota > Metazoa > Chordata > Lepidosauria > Squamata > Sphaerodactylidae > Euleptes > Euleptes europaea. Next base: position 16,524,396 of record NC_079332.1, read on the forward strand.
CCCAGCGAGCTGGGTGCCCGACCTCGGAAGGATGGAAGTCTGAGTCAACCTTGAGCCGGCTACCTGAAACCGACTTCCGTTGGGATCGAACGCAGGTTGCAGGCAGAGCTTTTGACTGCTGTTCTGCAGCTTCCCACTCTGCACCATCTTTTAATTTTGCATACAGTGCATTTCAGCTATCCTTCCAGCTAAACATCTCAGGAATACTCAATGCGAATGAGGTATGAGAAAATCGGTTAAAAGTGCGTGTCCCCCCACCCCCACCCAGCACCAAGTCCTTTATAAACGTAAGTAGGGGGCAAAGATGTCAGTGGGACCCCGGAAAGGTGAGGGATCCTTTCCAAGTTTTGACAAAAACAGAACAGAGCGTGAATATAATAAATCGTTTTTAATTAGGAACGAAAAAATACACTCCTAGGCACAGACTGTAAATTTCTCTCCCTCCCTCCCTAACACAAACACACACATGCATAATGAACACCGCGTTGGTGAATGTTTTTCAGGGACATGCCGTGCGCTATAAAACAGAGGTTGAATTTTTTTTATTATTTTTTAAATGTCTTGGCTTCCAAAAGCCACAGTAATGTTAATGGAAGGAGGCCATCGCCTTTCTTCAAAGAAGAAGAGCTGGTTTTTATATGCCCCCCTACCTCCCAGGGTGTCTGTTGTGGGGAGGGGAAGGGAAAGAGATTGTAAGCTGGTTTGATTCTTCCTTAAGCGGCAGAGAAAGTCAGCATATAAAAATTCTTCTTCGAGTGTCAGACTAGGATCTGGGAGATCCAGGTTCGAATCCCCACTCGTGCCACAGAAGCTCGCTGGGGGACCTTGGGCCAGTCACATACTCTCTGCCCAACCTACCTCGCAGGGTTGTTGTGAGAATAAAACGGAGGAGAGGAGAAGGATATAATGCACTTTGGGTGATGAATGGAGTAAACAATTACATTAAGCAAAAATTCATGGCAAATTTGGAGGTTCGCCTTCAAGTTGAATTTTGGGGTGCGTGTGAAAAACCAGGCTCACTTAAGTGCAACGGGATCCCATTCGGTGTTAGAATTAAATGCATCATTCTAGATCACTGGTTCCCAACCAGGGGTCCATGGACCCCCAGGGGTCCGCGAGAACTAAATTAAGGTCCGCGAAACAAAGTTATAAACCCATAATAAATTAATATTTTCAATTAAAAGTTCTCTATTATAAAATATATATATTCAAATATTATTCTAAGTTTAATGTTTAACTAACAGTTATGATTAAAGTTTATTTTCAAATTCCTGGAATTTTTATTTTGAACCTTGGGGTCCCTGCACCGAACAAAAAAGTCCTAGTGGTCCCTGGTCAAAAAAAGGTTGGGAACCACTGCTCTAGATTCTACCAGGACATGAGAGAGCTTCCAGCAGTGAGCGATTTGGGGTCCAACTGCCCCAGTGATTCAAGACCCTGCAACTACATCTTCTTCCGACCGACTGTAAGACTCCAGGACCAAACACGGAATAGATTATCCTCCTGTCCATCAGCAGTTTTCCCTCGCTTCGAAGCGTCCGCTAATCATCAGATCGTCCTTCTGAATATATCCACTCACGTCTGTCTTCCCTGTCTCTCTCGGCCCGTCGCACGACGTTATAACAGAAGAAGCAGATTCATCAAGGAGAAGAAAGTCAGGCCTCCACTGGTTTTCTCTGTTCTGTTTCCCTTCCAGCTTGTCCTCTTGCGACAAACAGTCTTGGGCAGAAAAGACCGTGAAGATGGATATGGGACAGAAGGGTCTGCAACTAGGCTTGGGGGTCAACCTCCCATATCCCAACAGCAGAAGAGCCTGAACAAGTAGCAGGGAAAGAGAATCCTCCTTTTCTCCCCCCCCCCCCCGACACCCCTCCCTGTTGGCCCAGAGGTTCCAGCCATGCTGCAGCCATGTAGGGTTGCCAACTCCAATTCGTGAAATTCCTGGAGATTTGTTGGGGTGGTTAGGGTTGCCAGGTCCCTTTTTGCCACCAGCGGGATGTTTTTGGGGTGGAGCCTGAGGAGGGAGGGGTTTGGGGAGAGAGGGGCTTCAATGCCACAGAGCTCAATTGCCAAAGTGGCCATTTGCACCAGGTGAACTGATCTCTATTAGCTGGAGATGAGTGTAATAGCAGGAGCTCTCCTGCTACCACCTGGACATTGACAACCCTACTCAGTAGGGTTGCCAGGTCCCTCTTCGCCACCGGTGGGGAGGAGCCAAAGGAGGGCAGGGTTTGAGGAGGGGAGGGACTTCAAAGCCATAGAGTCCAATTGCCAAAGCGGCCATTTTCTCCAGGTGAACTGATCTCTATCAGCTAGAGATCAGTTGTAATAGCAGATCTCCAGCTAGTACCTGGAGGTTGGCAACCCTAGGGGTGAACACATGAAACTGCCTTATACTGAATTGTACTCTTGGTCCCTCAAAGTCAGTATCGTCTACTCAGGCCAGCAGCCTCCAGGGTCTCAGGCAGGGGTCTTTCCTATCACCTACTGCCTGGTCCTTTAACTGGAGATGCTGGGGATTGAACCTGGGACCTTCTGCATGCCAAGCAGATGCTTTACCACTAGGCTACGGCCCTTCCCCATGGGTGATGGCTAGGGAAGGCTGGGTTTGTGGAGGGGGGTTCAGCAGGGATGCAATGCCACGGAGACCACCTTCCAAGGCAGCCATTTTCTCCAGGGCAACTGATCTCTGTAGCCTGGAGATCAGTTGCAATTCCAGGAGTCGGCCATTGCAGGGAGATGTAAATGGGTGTGTGCGGATGCAACTGGTGAGGCCAAAGTATGTGTGTGTATGAGGGGAGAGAGTTCCATTTGGGGATCATTGTGGCTGTAATGGGGGGCAGAAAGGAGTGTAGTGGAGAGACCCTGCGGTTGCCAGTCTCCAGGGGGTGTCTGGAGATCTTCCAGTTATGACAACTGGTCTCCAGTTTACAGAGATCAGTTCCCTCTGGAGAAAATGGCTGCTTTGGAAGGGGGAGTCTATGGCATAAAACCCCACTGAGGTCCCTCCCCTCCCCACAATCCACCGCCCCCCCCCAAAAAAAAATCTCAACCCAGATCTGGCAACCCTAAGAGGCCCCCATAGTTCCATGTACCATAGGAGTAAATAGTAATACTCATAATAAAGCATTTTAAAAACGCTTGGCCAAGAATCTACTCACCTCTGCCAACAGAGAGCAAAGTCGGACAGACTGAGAATGTCTACCTGTGGTGTAGTGGTTTGGAGCGGTGGACTCTAACGTGGAGAACCAGGTTCGGTTCCCCACTCCTCCACACGAGTGGTGGACGATAATCTGGTGAACCAGGTTGTTTCCCCAGTCCTTCACACGAAGCCAGCTGGGTGACTTTGGGTTAGTCACAGCATTCTTAGAGCTCTCTCAGCCCCATCTACCTCACAAGCTATCTGTTGTGGGGAGAGGAAGGGAAGGCCAGTTTGATTCTCCTTAAAAGGTAGAGAAAATTAGCATATAAAAACCAGCTTTTCCTCCTCCTCCTCATCTCTTCCTCCTCCTTCTCCTCTCCTCCTCCTTCAGTTCAAACTAGAGATTCAACCCAACAACATTTGAGAATCCCAACCCATTTCAGGTTTGCGCTTGCGTCCTTTTCTCCGTACCATTTTCTACATCTTCAAAAACAGGCTCAATGCCTTGCTGTGCCACCCTCTGTAGAGTTACTCCGGTTGGAGCCCCTCCAAATAAACAGTCTAACTCCGCGTCGGAAAGGGTGTTTGCAATAAAAAGCCTTCCAGAGAGTGGCGCGCAGTGATGGATGTTCTGACAGTTTGGAAATTATTCCCTCCACTTCCGTGTGTAACTACTTCCTAATGACTGGAATTACTGGAGAATTAGCGGAAAGTTAATTCACTCCGCGGGCCCCGACCCGCCTTTGATCAGACCCGAGATCCTTCCCACGAAAATTGCAGTGGACGCTTTTTTTTTACACGCCCGGTCGACGCAACAGAACAATTACTGTAATTTGCCACCGTTTCTGACTCAGCAGCATGGAAAAGCTCCTTTTAAAGAAACCAGCCTGCCCATTAACCCAAGCTTTTCGCCGGGTACATTTAAAGCAAAAAAAAACTTTAATTGCTGGCATCCACGCCGGGATAGGGGGAGGACGGGGAAGGCGCTTGTACCAACACCCAAACTTTCTCTTGTTGTTAAAAAAACCCGGTGATGTGATCAAACGATTGACTGCTGTAATATTAGATTTAGAAACCGCCTCGCTAAGGCCTGATCGAAATGGGATTCTTGGGAAGGGAAAGCATGCCCCGCTTCCATTTGGACTTTTGGCTCTCATGGCTTCGTGGTTACATTTGATAGTGCTGTCAAGTCATAGCTGACATATGGCGACCCCAGCAAGGGGCTTTCAAAGCAAGGGAGAAGCAGAGGGGGTTTGCTGTTGCCTTCCTCTGCAGTGTGTTCCTTGGTGGGCTCCCTTCCGGGTACCGACCCTGCTTAACTTCCAACTTACAGCGACCCCAGCAAAGGCGCTTTCAAGGCAAGGGAGAAGCAGAGGGAGGTGGCCATTGCCTTCCTCTGCAGAGCCTTGGTGGTCTCCCATCCAAGTACTGTCCCTGCTTAGCTACCAATTTATGGCGGCCCCAGCAAGGAGCGTTCAAGGCAAGGGAGAAGCAGAGGGGGTTTGCCACTGCCTTCCTCTGCAAAGTCTTCCTTGGTGGTCTCCCATCCAAGTACCGACCCTGCTTAGTTTCCAACTTACGGTGACCCCAGCAAAGGGGCTTTCAAGGCAAGGGAGAAGCAGAGGGGTTTGCCATTGCCTTCCTCTGCAGAGCCTTTCTTGGTGGTCTCCAATCTGACTACTGACCCTATTTGGCTTCTGAGATCTGATGAGATTGGGCTGTACTAGTAGGTGTTTCCTTGCAACCGGCGGGAGGTTTAGGGAGGCAGGGTCTCGGGGATGGCGATCGGCACCATCTACACGATGACTTCACTTCTGGTTTATGCATCACCCTGGGGGGACGCTGTAGCCCTCGCAGAAAAAATCTATGGTTTCCATGCATTTCAGAGGCTGACATTCCCATGTGGGAACAACTCATTAGACAGAGGACTGTTTGTGCTTGGAGATTAAGGGAAATTCGGAGTACGGTTTTACTAATGGCCCAAATATAGGGAGGGTTTAAAACAGAAAAGCTCACGTACATTTGATATTGAGCTGACTTACCAAATTAGCATCCATTTGCCATAGAACGGAGTGCAGATGCGCCGGCCCTGGGACCTTTCAAAAGCTTTCATCTCATCCCCGGTGCTCAGAAAGAGGCATTTGGCTTTACCTGGCTTTGCATGTCCCGATCGCTAATGCTAATAGCTGCTAGTTTTTTTTTTCCAGTGGACGCACTGTCTTTTAGTGAGTTTCCCTGCAGGGGGCAAATGCTATGGATGGCATGGAGGGAGAGGGGGGGAAATTCAAACTTGATGAATATTAAAGGCCCATCCAAGTTGCAGCTCCTGGTGGGTTTGGTACGGCGGCAGCTGACCGCACAACGCAGTGTGTGTTGTGATTTATTTTATTGGTTTCATTTCTGCTCCACCCGTCTCCCCCGTGGGGATCCAAAAACTGCCTTACAGTACCTGCTTCTCTATTCAGTCTGTTGCAGCAATGATTTCATCCCCAATAGCAGAGAGAAGGAACCTGCTGGTCATGTCATCCTTTGTCTCAGAGAAACAAGGCCTGGGAAAGTACTTTTCATGAGTTGGCTGCAGCATTCTACCTTGCTATCTCAGAATGGTCGTTTATGCATGGGTGCTTTCACTCGCGTTTGCCCCTGGTCTGTCTCGGTTGTTCCTTGGAGTTATGCATGAGTTTTCCCTCCATTAGAGAGGACCTCGCTGCCAGCCCTCACAAACCCAGGGACTTCCCATTCCTCTGTTAACCCGATTCTTCCCTCTCCCCTGAGCTCAGCCTAGATATAATCCTCGTGCATAAGGCAAAGCGTGGGACACGCAAGCTTGGTTTCTATCACAGCCAATTACAAAGCAACATGTCAAGGGGCAGGGATTCAAATGCTTCCTGCTTGCTGAGCAGAAGAAAGGCTTTTTAAAACCGAGGCTTGGATTTCTCTGGGGGGCCCATTTCAGGTAGCTCCGTTTTTTTATTTTGTTCTTAAAATCCTTTTTTATGCTGCAGTTGGGTTTGGGCGGGGGACTTTTCCCTCACAGTAAGCTCTACAAAACCAATTCCAAAGCAGCATTTAAAGGGGTGGGAACTTGATTTGAGCTTGGAGCCTGCTAAAACTCCCATGCATAAACAAGCGATGAGCTCATAAGTATTTGCTGAGCACTCATTTGCATCTGTGCTGTTATCACTTGTTACAATAGCCAAACGGATCCTTCAAAGTTGTCAAACGATTGTGTGAATCAACTTTAGAGAATGATCAGATAGATAAATTTGATCTATAAACATACATGGTTGTGAAAAGCAAATCGGATTTCTTTGAATTGAAGTCTCAGGGAGCAGAGGTTGAAGAATCATTGATATCAGTAAGATATTGGGATCTTTGGGCTCATTTGATAATCCCTAAAAGCAATCGACAAAAGGCTGAAACCTGATTTGTTTTAAATGTTACAATCAATTTTGATAGGTATTAATCATGTAAGGAACTAATTATAATAGCCTACATATCCACATTTTGTGTAGGTATAATTATCTGATGTTTTTCTTGTTATCATGTCTTGCTTAATAAAAAGAATGATTCAACAAGTGTTTTATTCAATTGCTGGTTGCTCGAATAAGAGGGAATACAGGATTCATGGTCCAAAAGATTATATTGTATTCAAAAGCTTCAAAATATTGTATTGTATTCAAAAGTTAGAGGGGGTAGTAACTTTTTTAGAATCATAGAATCCTACAGTTGGAAGGGACCATAAGGGCCATCTAGTCCAACCCCCTGCTTAATGCAGGATCAGCCTGGAGCATCCCTGACAAGTGTTTGTTCAGCCTCTGCTTAAAGACTGCCAGGGAGGGGGAGCTCACCACATGCCTAGGCAGCTCATACCACTCTTGAACAACTCTTACAAGAGTTGTACACAAGAGAGCAATCCTGTCCCCCCTCAACCTCCTCTTCTCCAGACTGAACCTTCCCAGCTCCCTCAGCCTTTCCTCGTAGGGCTTGGTCTCCAGGCCCCTGATCATCCTCGTCGCTCTCCTCTGCACCCGCTCCATTCTGCCCACACCCTTTTTGAAGTGAGAACTACATACAGTACTCCACATGTGGCCTGACCAATGCAGTGTATAGCGGACATCTTACGATTTGGATGTTATGCCTCTGTTGATGCACCACAAGATCGCATTAGCCTTTTTAGTTGTTGCTGCATCACACTGGCTGCTCATATTTAATTTACGGTCCACCCGTATGCCCAGATCCTGTTCACACATACTGCTGGCCAGAAGTGCATCCCCCATCCAGTATGCGTGTCCCTCATTTTTGCTACCCAGATGTACAACTTGGTACTTATCCTTGTTGAATCACATCTTGTCCACATGCGCCCACTTTTCCAGTGTGTTCCGATCTCGCTGAATTCCATCTTCTGGTGTGTTCCCTACTTCTCCCAATTTGGTGTCACCTGCAAATTTGGATGGGTAGTTCCTCCACACCCTCATCCAGATCACTTATAGAAATGTTGAAAAGCACTGGGCCCAGAACCGCATGATGAAACAAAGAGGGCTGTGAAGCTGCTTCTGGAGGAATTCTCAGTTCAAAATCTCTCTAAGGCCATTTATGCTTGGTAATTAGCAGTACGTTCCAGGCTGAATTGCCCCACATATTTGAATTTTTTCACACTGAACTGTCATTCTGGAAGTGACTGCGAAGCCAGCGCATACCTGCTTCGCATTACTTAAGAGCCCCTTTAACGCGACCTTTGGTGTTTGCTTTGCCCCCTGAAGGAACCATGCAAAATAACAGTGGCGCGTTAGCTAGGCACATGCTAATGGCTATGCAAACAGGAACAAAGAAGCAGGTGAGCGGGGGGTGGAATTTCTCCTTTTGCGTCAGGACTGCGAATAGGCGTTTTTAAAGTCGCATTTTAAAAAAGAGCTTTGAGTGAGCATCAAAACTGACCACGCATAAACGGCCCAAGTGTTGCGTGGGAATAAGTCTCATGCTTCAAGTCCTCACAACAACTAGGGTGTGAGGTAGGTGAGGCCGAGAGGGTGCGACTGGCCCCAGCGATCTTCCATGGCAGAGTGGGGATTCGAACCCAGGTCTCCCAGTCTGATGCTCTAACCACTACACCATAGTGGCTTTTCTGGACTCCTCAGTGAGCACAGAGAAATATTTTGGAGGAGTCCATGGAGGCTGGTTCTTGCCAGGTGACGGCACAGCTCACAATTTTGTCTCCTTCCCTGGCTGTGTTCAACCTGCCAAGAGGTTTCTCTGTAAACAGGTAGATGAGTGGAAAAGAGCAACCTGTTAGTAGGATTAGTCATCAACGGCCATTGGGAAATATATTTGCTGTTGAACTATACAAAAATTTAGAGATTTAGCTCTTTATTTGACTGAATGTGGTTGCGACCAACGTATTTGGTTTATATCACCTTGATCCCAAATTGATTTTTAAAAATCAAATAAAGAGCTAAATCTCTGGATTTTTGTATAGTTCAGCAACAAATATATCAAGGTGATATAAACCAAATACTTAAGGGAAAAAAAACTTCTCAGTTCTTCAAGCCCGCAGACAGCTTGCCTTCCCCCCACCCCCATTCAATAAATCCCAGAAAAGAAAATGACCGACTATTAAATCCTCTTTCTCTAGTCAGGTTTCTTAATTAGCTGTGAACGTCCGGGCTTGAAAATATCATGTTGATTCCCCAGGGCTTGGGTGAACAAATTTTTGCCTGGATATTCATGTATTCACAGGGGATGACTTTTGGAGTTCAAAACTTAGACACACTCGAATGACTCCATAAATAGAGAAAACTGAGTGGAAGAGCTGTTAGACTGCTTTTCCCGACATCCCATATTTCTTTTATTTATTTACTTTATCTATACCCAGCAGTTCTCCCCAATGGGGACTGGAAGCCATTGGAAGTGGCAGGCTTTAATCTGGAGAACCGGGTTCAATTCCCCACTCCTCCACATGAGTGGTGGACTCTAATCTGGAGAACTGGGTTCGATTCACCTCTCCTCCACATAAAGCCTGCTGGGTGACCTTGGGCTGGTCACAGTTCTCTCTGAACTCTCTCAGCCCCACCTGCCTCACAAGTAGGGTTGCCAACCTCCAGGTACTAGCTGGAGATCTCCTGCTATTACAACTGATCGCCAGCCAATAAAGATCAGTGTACTGGAGAAAAGGGCAAACCCCGGCCTCCTCAGGCTCCACCCCAGAAACCTCCCACTGGTGCCGAAAAGGGACCTGACAACCCTACTCACAAGGTGTCTGTTGAGGCCAGAGGAATGGAAGGTGATTGTAAGCCGGTTTGAGACCCCTTAAAGGTAGAGAAAAGCGGGGTACAAAAACCTTCTTCATCTTTCTCCTCATCTCCGTTTTATCTTCACAACAGTCCTGAAAGGGAGGCCAGGCTGAGAGTGTGCGACTGGCCCAAGGCCACCCAGCAAACTTCCATGGCAGAGTGGTGATTCGAACCTCGGTCTTCCGGCTCTTAATCCGACACATATTGACCTAAAAACTCTTCTAGCCCCGTACTAAATTCCCAGCAATCATTAGCTAGATGCCTCCCATGAGTAAGGCATGAATATGGAAGCCCAGCAGCTAGTATTCAGGCCTTCCCCTGATGTTGCCTCTTGGCACTGGTATTCAGAGTTAGACTGCCTCTGAATGTGGAGGTTCTTTTCACTCACCATGGCTTGTAGCCACTGATAACCTGTCCAGCCCTCTTTTCAAGCTGTCTATGCCTGTGGTCATCACTACATCCTCTGGCAGCAAATTCCACATTTTAATCACTCCTTGTATAAAGTTTTCCTTTTGTCAGTCCTGAACTGACTGCCCACCAGTTTCATTGGATGCCCTCAAGTTCTACTATTTTGGGAAAAGGAGAAAAAATTCTCTCTGCCCTTTCTTACTTGCCCAGAGTAATACCAATCGCCACTTTGGGTTCAATAAGCAATTTTCCTCCAGGCCAGATTGGCCAGGGATCCTGGAGGGTTTGGGGTGTTTTGGCCATCTTCTGGGCATGGAACAAGGGTCACTGGGTGTGTGTGGGGGGGAGGTAGTAGTGAATGTCCTGCATTGTGCAGGGGGTTGGACTGGATGGCCCTGGGGGGTCCCTACCAACTCTATGAGGTTTTGGGGGCAGAGCCTGAGGAGGGCGGGGTTTGGGGGAGGGGAGGGACTTCAATGCCATAGAGTCCAATGGACAAAGCAGCCATTTTCCCCAGGGGAACGGATCTCTATTGGCTGGAGATCAGTTGTAATAGAGGGAGATCTCCAGCTACTACCTGGAGGTTGGCAACCCTAGTGCTCTGCAATGCCCAGACTGAGGCCAGGAACACTTGGGAGCTCTTTCCCAACATGCCCCGCCTTCTTTTGTGGGCAGATTATTAGGGAAGGACTCCTCAGAAGCAAGCACCACCCAAGGCAAGCCGAATAGTTTTTTATAGCCCAACTGTCTCTGCGTTTAAGGACTCTCAAACCGGCTTACAATTGTCTTCCCTTCCTTTCCCCACAACAGACACCTTGTGAGGTAGATGGGGCTGAGGGAGTTCAGAAAGAACTGTGAGCAACCCAAGGTCCCAGCGGGCTTCAGGTGGAGGCGTGGGGATTAGCGTCCACCGCTCATGTGGAGGAGTGGGGAATCGAACCCGGATCACCAGATTAGAGTGTGCCGCTCTTAGCCACTGCACCACGCTGCCTCTCAACCACAAGGAGCTCACCTCTCCAGCTTTATTGTGCCACCTCTCCAATACAACTAGGATGCCTTTTTCTACCACCAAGAGGCAGGAGTTAGAGACTCATTTGTCTGGAAACCTGCCCCATAGACGCTCCTATCACTCTCAAGACCCAGCGTGGCCCTGGCCAATGCAGAGCAACTAAACCTACATGCCAGCTTGCTAGGACAGAGCTTCAATAGTCCCAAAAGGAAGCCGCCCCGCCCCACCTGTTATTTCTGGGGCTTTGGTCCTGTTAGGACTTAGTCAGGCCACGATCCTGCAAAGGACGATAGACCAGGCGCTCAGGTTTGCCAGGTCCTTCTTCACCACCGACAGGAGGTTTTTGGGGTGGAGCCCGAGGAGGGCAGGAACTTCAGTGCCATAGGGTCCAATTGCCAAAGCAGCCACTTTCTCCAGGGGAACTGATCTCTGGAAATCAGTTGTCAGCTGGAAATCAGTTGTAATAGAAGGAGATCTCCAGCTAGTACCTGGAAGTTGACAACCTTAGGAGGAGCACAGGCCGTAATGCCCCGAACACTTTAGGTTTTCCTGCTTGGGAAAAAAGTTCTAATCCACAAGTGACACCAAAAGTTTGTCGACTTCTGACATAAGGTCTTGACCCTGGGGGCTCGATCCTTCCGAGTTCCTCACCGAAACCCGGGCACAAGGAAAGAAACTGCTTTGATATTCAGAGTTACAATCTCTCTCAATCAAGGAAGGGAATGCTGGCGGTAAACACGGGGAAGAAATGCGGTCTTCATCTGCATATATGAATATGAATATGCATTTGCCTGCCATTATCGCTTACCTGGAGGATTGGCGTCGCGTTTTCCTGCTCCCACTCGCTAGAAGAACGCTGACTCTTTAATTACCTTTGCAAATCTTAGGTTTGTCTAATTGCTCGCTGAAGGAGGGCGCAGAAGGGCCTGAAGACAAGAGCGATCCCTAGATGGGCACGCGGGGGACATGTGGCCGGGACTAGTAAGAAGGGTTGGTGCGGTGAGTGTGGTTGCCAGCTCCGGGTTGGAAAATACCTGCAGATTCGGGTGCAGAAGCTGAGGAGGGTGGGGTTTGGGGAGGAGAGGGACTTCAGTGCCATAGAGGCCAAAGGGGCCATTTTCTCCAGGTGAACTGATCGGCTGGAGATCAGTTGTAATAGCGGGAGATCTCCAGCCACCACCTGGAGGCTGGCAATCTGAACGGTAAGGCCTGAAACCCACCGGCTGCCAGCCGGAATGGGGGATTGTCCAGGAGGACCCTGTGATGTCCTAAGGTCCTTGGGGCAACCTTCTGTCTTATGTTCAGGGGAGGGGGAAATTGGAGCATAGAATCGTAGAGTTGGAAGGGTCCATAGAGGCTATCTAGTCCAACCCCCTGCTCAATGCAGGATCAGCCTAGAGCATCCCTGACAACTGTTCATCCAGCCACTGCTTGAAGACTTCCAGTGAGGGGGAGCTCACCACTTCCCTAGGCAGCCCATTCCACTGCTGAACAACTCCTACATTTACACCCACTGTTGCGAGTGCTGCCACCAGGAGCAGCTCCCTGCCCTCCTCTAAGTGACAGCTCTTCAAATACTCCAAGAGAGCAATCATGTCCCCCCTCGACCTCCTCTGCTCCAGACTGAACATTCCCAAATCCCTCAGCCTTTCCTTGTAGGGCTTGGTCTCCAGGCCCCTGGTCATCCTTGTCGCTCTCCTCGGCCCAACCTTTCACGCTCAAAACTGTTTTGAGCAACTAACCCCAGATCAACTCCTGTCATCACACAACAACCTTGCAAGGTAGAAGGAGGAGAGGAGTTGGTTTTTATATGCCGACTTTCCCTACCGCTTAAGGAAGAATCAACCCGGCTTACAATCACCTTCCCGTCCCCTCCCCACAACAGACACCCTGTGAGGTGGGTGGGGCTGAGAGAGCTCTAAGAGAGCTGTGATTAGCCCGAGGTCAACCAGCAGGCTTCATGTGGATGAGTGGGGAATCCAATCTGGTTCTCCAGATTAGAGTCCACTGCTCCTAACCATTGCTCTCAACCACTACACCATCCTGTTAGGTTAGGTGAGAGAAACCGGCTGGCCCCAGGTGGTTGCCCTGTGGATACAACAGAGACGGGGAGAACTTTGCTGTCAACGGATTTGGGTCCCCATTGGGGAGAAATTTGGGGTACAAATAAATAAAAAATAAACATGGACAGCGAAGAAGAAGAGGAAGACGACGACATCCCACTGAGATCCTAGTGGGACCTAACCCCTCTACCAATGCTTCTGGCATTAGCCCCAGCTTTCTGATGCCACGATACTCCGTTGCTTTTCCAGTAGGGTTGCCAGGTCCCTCTTCGCCACAGGCAGGAGGTTTTTGAGGCGGAGCCTGAGGAGGGATTTCAATGCCAGGTGGATTTTAGACTACACTTGGGAGTATCCTACGGGAACTAATGAATTGATTACATGTTGTTTGAGATTTTCTTACGTTGGAAACTTGAATAGAATTGGGGCTGAAGAAATTTTCTTGAAACGGCCGTCCCCCATCTACACCTTCTATTATGAAGATCCAATGATACATGTACCTTATGGACTTTTTTAAAAAAGTATTTCTTACGAATATATTAAGAAAACCATATTGCATTAAGACTGCATCAAACATGGATTGTGTACTTTGTATGTATTTGTAATAAGCGTTACTTGTGTGTATTCCCACTTGCTTGGTTTTGCATGTTTAAACACAATATAGTTGTTTTTTGTACTTATTGTTCCTGTGCTGGTTTCCAAACCTTGCGGTATTGGCACGGAAGTGCTTTGTATTTTGGGTTGCGTACCTGGAGGCTGGCAACCCTATTTCCCAGTGACGCGCCAAGATGGCTTTTCTAGGATTTATATCTGAGCATAATGCAACTCAGGGGGGTCTGTTTAATCTTGAAAGGTTTGCTTTTAAAATATATTAATAAGTGTTTGCAAAGCGTCAGACTGGGAGTCTCTCATGGGCATCTGTTCCCTGATTGTTTCACAGCCCGATCTTCTTTCTTTACTCACTACAAAGGGTTACGTACTTTTCAGATGGAGATCCAAACACCTGCCTACTCACACTTCCCTCCGTCTGACTTTCTCTTTTTTTTAATAAAATGGAGTATGATTATAGAGCAATTAAAAAAAAGAGGTAAAATCTTGAAAACCAGATGATTAGACAGTCACTCGGAGGCATTTTGTGCTGGGAAGAGTTGTCAGGCAGGTGTGGAAAGTGACAGTCAGGGAAGGGGATGGAAATTCTCCCCCCCCCCCCGCTGTAATGGAAACTTGCATAAACTGATCCACAAACCATTGATTCTGAGAGAGACAGACAGAGAGATGTTCAAATCAGCACAGATGTTGGGCAACTTTGCAGGCTGAGCTCATAAGGGAAGTTGTCAGACGAGGTCGGTCCCTCTGACACCCAGGGAGACCAGGCTCTATATGTACCTAAGTGTTGTCAAGTCACAACCGACTTATGGCAACCCCAGCAAGGGACATTAAAGGCAAGTGAGAAGCAGAGGTTGTTAGCCATTGCCTTCCTCTGCATAGCCTTCCTTGTTGGTCTCCCATCCAAGTAGTGACCCTGCTTTGCTTCCAACATCTGGTGACCCCAGCAAGGGGCTTTCAAGGCAAGTGAGAAGCAGAGGCCATTGCCTTCCTCTGCAAAGTCTTCCTTGGTGGACCCCCATCCAAGTACCAATCCCTTCTTAGCTTCTGAGATCTAATAAGAGTGAGCTATACCATGCCGCCTTCCCACCCTGTCCAACTTAAGCAGCTGCGTATTGCCAGGTGTTCTTACAAAATGCAGGTTTCCCTGAGGGGCAGTGGCAGAATGGTGCCTGGTGAGGTGCTCAGTGGCACCGGGGCAGCTTTGATACCACTTCAGGTCCAAGTATTTCTTCACGCAACACAGAGTTCAGTTGTGGAACTCCCTGCCCCAGGATGTGTGGATGGCTGCCAACTTGGAAGGCTTGAAGAGGGGAGTGGTTCATGGAGGAGAAGGCTATCCACGGCTACTAGTTAAAATGGATACTAGTCATGATGCATTTCTCTGACTTTTGTCTTCTGGGTTTCTGGGGTTTTTCCTGTTGTTATTCTGTCTCTCACAGCTACAATAAACCTACAATTAAAATTATGGACTGGTCATTTCTTCGTCAGAGGGCAAACGGGCAAATTTAGCAGGGGATCAAATACTTTTCCCCCTTACTGTAAATGCTCAAGGACGGACTATTTGATGATTTGTTCAAACACTTTTCCTGGTATAGAAGTCAAGCTGATGGGTCGGTAGTTACTTGGATCCTCCTTTTTCCCCTTCTTGAAGATGGGGACAACATTTGCCCGCCTCCAATTGTCTGGCGCCTCACCTGTTTGCCAAGACTTTTCAAAAATAATGGACAGAGGTTCCGAAAAAAGGATATTGCAGAGCTTGAGAAGGTGCAGAAAAGAGCAACCAAAATGATCAGGGGACTAGAGCAACTTCCCTATGAGGAGCACTTAAACCGCTTAGGCCTATTTAGCTGGAAAGAAGGCGGTTAAGGGGAGACCTGATAGAGGTGTATAAAATGATGGATGGTATGGAGAGAGTGGGAGAAGCTTTTCTCCCTCTCTCATAATACTTGCAGGCCATCTGCTGAAGCTGGAGGGGGAAAGATTCAAAACAAATGAAAGGAAGTATTTCGTCACACAACGCATAGTTAAACTGGGGAACTCCCTGCCCCAGGATGTGGTGATGGCTGCCAACTTGGAAGGTTTGGGAGTAGGGGAGAGTAGACATGTTCATGGAGGAGAGGGTATTCAAGGCTACTAGTCAATATGGATACTAGCCATGATGCATACCTATTCTCTCCAGGATCAGAGGAGCAGGCCTGTTCTATTAGGTGCTACGGAAGACAGGCAGGACAAAGCTGCTGCAGTCGTCTTGCTCGTGGGCTTCCTGGAGGCACCTGGTTGGCCCCTGTGTGAACAGACTGCTGGACTTGATGGGCCTCGGTCTGATCCGGCAGGGCTTTTCTTGTGTTCTTATGGGCACCCAGCTGGTGGCAGCAGTGCTGATTCAGGAGACAACGGCAGTCACCTGCTGTGCTCTTGATGTCTGCCAGAGAGCCAAGCCCCCCCCCCGGGCATACGGCACCTTAAGCCCCTTGCCCAATTGGCCCTCTTGCACGCAGGGATCTGGCCCTCTTGCACGCTCTCCGCCTGGTTGCTGGCCCGAAACTCGGAAGCTTTCAAGGAGGTAGAGATGAAATGGCACATTTAATTATCCCTTCTGCCGGTCTCTTCGCTTTAATAACACGGGAAATGAAACGGCAAATCCGACGCTCTCTGGGTAAGTGTTCTTTGGGAAGAGATAATGAAATCTTTTAATACCCGTAAGCAGAAGGTTCACCTTTCCGTGCATGACTTTGGGCCAGGAGGCCGCTCTTCACTTCGACACTCGCCTAGGCCTTTTCTGGTCCCGAACTTGTGACAAAATAATGATGAAGATAATAATGATAAAAAGACATGATAGAGGCCCATAAAATGATGCATGGTATGGAGAGAGTGGACAGGGAGAAGCTTTTCTCCCTCTCTCATAGTGCCAGGACGCGGGTTCATCTGCTGAAGCTGGAGGGTGAAGAGATTCAAAACAGATAAAAGGGGCCGTGGCTCAGTGGTAGAGCATCTGCTTGGCATGCAGAAGGACCCAAGTTCAAACCCCAGCATCTCCAGTTAAAGGGAGAGGGCAAGCAGGTGATGTGAAAGACCTCTGCCTGTGACCCTGGGTTGCCAGGTCCCTCTCCACTACCAGAGGAAGTTTGTTGAGGCGGAGGAGGGCAGGGTTTGGGGAGGGACTTCAATGCCATAGTGGCCACTTTCTCCAGGTGAACCGATCTCTATAAGTTGGATATTAGTTGTGATAGCAGGAGATCGCCAGCTAGTACCTGGAGGTTAGCAACCCTACCCTGGAGAGCTGCTGCCAGTCTGAGTAGACAAAACTGAATTTGGTGGACCAAGGGTCTGTTTCAGTAGAAGTATTTCTTCACACAACACAGATCTAAATTGAGGAACTCCCTGCCCCAGGATGTGGTGATGGCTGCCAACCTGGAAGGCTTGAAGAGGGGAGGGGGCATGTTCATGGAGGAAAGGGGTATACATGGCTACTAGTCAAAATGGCTACTAGTCATGATGCACACCTATTCTCTCCAGGATCAGAAGAGCACGCCAAATATATTAGGTGCTATAGAACGCAGGCGGGACAAGGATGCTGCATTTGTCTTGTTTGGGGGCTTCCTAGAGGCACCTGGTTGGCCACGGTGTGAACAGACTGCTGGGCTTGATGGGCCTGGGTCTGATCCAGCAGGGCTTTTCTTATGTTCTTATGACCACTAGAGAAATCAAAACCCGTGCAGAACAGGGAGCACCCCTCCCCAAGAAATAGGGACATACAAGCAAGGAAACTGAGACTGCGGAAAGCCCTTAGAAGAAGAGGAGGAGTAGGTTTTCATACCCCCCTTTTCTCTACCTTAAGAGGTCTCAAAGAGGTACATGATCACATCCCTTCCTCTCCCCACAACAGGCTCCTTGTGAGGTAGGTGGGGCTGAGAGAGTTTGGAGAGAACTGTGACTGGCCCAAGGTCACCGAGCAGGCTTCATGTGGAGGGGTGGGTAATCGAACCCGGTTCTCCAGAAGAGAGCCGCTCTTAACCACTACATCCGCTGGCTTAGGGTGGCACTGTGAATTTCCAGAGGGCTCTGCATTCCCCAACGAGGAAGACACTTTTTAAACTATGAATATGCAAGCGAGCCATTCAAGTTTGAAAAAGTCAAGCTATCAGCAGGACTAAAATCCTGTATTCTAAGGTGGAATTTTTCAATTTCCAAATGTGGTCCCCTGGTGAGTTTTTGTAATACACAATAGACGGTGATTCAAAAAAAAATATAGAAAAAAACCCGTTCACGGCTGGTGCATCAGAAAAGCAATATAATAAGCCCAGTTGCTAATACTGACACTTAGATATTCCATTATTCATGGGGAGCTTTTGGGGTTTATGGTTTTGCAACCTTCCTGTTTATTTGCAAAATGAAGGGGTTTTCATCCCCCCCCCACCATGCCTGACTGTCCCAGCTTGGCGAGAAGTCATCTTACATTTCCTTCCCCCAGCAGGAAGCTTTCTGATTACTCTGGTGTAATTGAAATAGTGCCACGGAAATGGGCCTTTCATGTATTATATTGACACTGATCTTATTAAACAGTTAGATCGGCTCCTGCTTAATTTAAAGGGGGGGGGGAGCTGCGACATTCAAGAAGGGGAAAACACCTCTCTGTAGAGAAATCACGCAATGGTTTCTTTTGCATTATTTAACTGGCCAAGATGCCCCAGGGATCTGACAAGAGTCTAGCAAAACAGAGATTGCCAAAGTTCCCAGGCGCGGCCAAGATCCTTCATTTCCTGCCGAAAGGTTATAGGCTTTTTATCTTCTAGCAGGGTTCATGGTAGCAGCAAAGTTCTGGTTCTTAGAAAGTTCTTGGGGGGGAAACAGGGATCTGAAGCCCAGATTTCACATGTTTGTAACAGAATATTCAGGAATGGATGCTAGAACCTGATGCTGATGTTCACAATATTGCTATCGGTTTCTCTTGTCCGCCTTCTCTGCCTTCAAAAGCAAGGAGATAAAACTTTCCTTGGCACAGAGATCACCGTGATGGGGAAACACTTCCCATCTTTTATTTCTGTGATAGACAGGTGCGAAAGCCAGCATGCCGTAGTGGTTAAGAGTGGCGGACTCTACCTGGAGAACCAGGTTGGATTCCCCATTCCTCCGCATGAAACTTGCTGGTTGACCTTGGGCCAGTCACAGTTCTCTCCAAACTCTGTCAGCCCATGTGGAGGCAGGCAATGGCCAACCACCTCTGGACATCTCTTGCCTTGAAAACCCTACGGGGTCGCCATAAATCAGTTGTGACTTGATGGCACTTTCCACCACCACATAAAAACACACAAATGCAAAGGCTCAGAATCGGAGACAGTGCAGAAAGAGAGCGACTGTTGGTGCTCCATAGAATTTTCTGCTTCCCACTTAAGGCACCCTGAAGTTGGAGAAGAACAAGCCAAATAATTATCTTTATTAAGGAAGCCAGTGTCCTGTGGCGCAGATACTGCAATACTGCAATACTGCAGTCCAAACTATCTCATGCTTGGCATGTAGATGGTCCCAGGTTCAATCCCTGGCATCTCCAGTTAAAGGGACTAGGCAAGTAGGCGAAGTGAAAGATCCCTGCCTGAGACCCTGGAGAGCCGCTGCCAGTCTGAGTAGACAATACTGACTTGGATGGACCAAGGGTCTGGTTCAGTATAGGACAGCTTCATGTGTTCATGACCAGAATTCGATCCCGATGGAAGTTGGTTTCAGGTAGCCGTCTCAAGGTTGATAGAAGAAGAAGAAGAAGAAGAAGAAGAAGAAGAAGAAGAAGAAGAAGAAGAAGAAGAAGAAGAAGAAGAAGAAGAAGAAGAAGACGACGACGACGACGACGACGACTTGGTTTTTATATGCCAACTTTCTCTACCACTTAAGAGAAAATCAAAACAGCTTACAATCACAGTCCCTTCCCCTCCCCACAACAGATACTCTGTGGGGCTGAGAGAGCTGTGACTAACCCAAGGTCACCCAGCTGGCTTTGTGTGTAGGAGTGGGGAAGCAACTCCAGTTCACCAGATTAGCCTCTGCCGCTCATGTGGAGGACTGGGAAATCAAACCCTGTTCTCTAGAGTCCACTGCTCCAAACCACCACACTATGCTGTTGTGTACATTCAGCCTTCTATCCTTCTGAGGGTGGTAAAATGAATACCCGGCTTTCTAGGGATAAAGTATGGACGACTGGGGAAGGCGATGGCAAACCACCCTGTAAACGTTGTGATCTGACATCACCCCCATGGATAAGTAATAACCCCCTGCTTGTACAGGGGACTACCTTTACCTTTAGTGCTGCTTAGTGACTCATTGGACCATCTGAAGCAAAGTTATACCATTCTAAGTCCATTGATTTCAAAGGCCTTAGAAGGGTGTAAGTGCTTCAGATGGTAACTATAAGAAAATGAGCATGTCCTATACCACTAATTCACTTGACAGTGTTATAAGCAAGCCCTGCTCCTTCAGCTCCCCATGTGCCTTATGGAAATCATAACACTGGCCTACCATGAAGGGCTGTGGTAAGGATTAACCTAGGGTTGCCAGTTCTGGGTTGGGAAATGCTTGGAGATTTGGGGAGTAGAGCCTAAGGTTGCTTTCCCCACTCCTACACATAAGAGCAGCTGAGCTAGTCACAGCTCTCTCAGCTCTACCTACCTCACAGGGTGTCTGTTGTGGGGAGGGGAAGGTGATTGTAAGCTGGTTTGATTCTCCCCTAAGTGGTAGAGAAAGTCGGCATATAAAAAACAACTCTCTTCTTCTTCTCCTTCTCACGCAGAAGGTCCCAGGTTCAGTTCCCAACATCTCCCTTTAAAATGAACAGATAGGTGGTGATGGGAAAGACCACTGCCTGAGACCCTGGAGAGCCATTGAGTAGTCAGTACTGACACTGATGAACCAGGAGTCTAATTCGGTATCTGGCAGCTTCACGTGTCCATGCTTCTTCTTGTTACAATGGTTTGAGCTGCTCAAATTGAGACAGTGGAAGGCGCATTTCAGGGCCATTCAATTGTACCACATGCTATGGCTTTGAGCTACACTCAAGGACTGGACCCTGGGTCAATCCCTACTTAAAGATATAAGGACACTGCAGGGTTTGGGGATTGCTCTGGAGCAACGTCCTGCAACGCTGTGGAGCTATCCTAGGTACTGAAATGCTTTCTGCTGACCAGCGCTGTCTCCTGCTGTTTTTCGTCTGCTCTTCTGGGTTGATTTTCTTGGACTTTGCCAAGCAGCCTATGAATTCATAGGCCAGCAGGAACAGGGCGCGATCAAAAGACACGTAGACATTTGCCTGGGTTTCTATTCCTCTGTTTGTAAGCGTGCTGAACTCTGTGATCAATAACAGCAATAAAACCTTGTTCCTTTTGGCCACAAAGAGCACTGCATACATTATTTAAAAATGATAGTTATTTCAAAAAAAAAAAAAACAGCTGAGAGGGTAGGCAGAAGCACTTATAGCTCTCCGGCAATTTAAGAGCTTGTACGGAAGAGGAGGTCTTCACAGAGCAGCAAGTCAATCTATCCACTCAATCTTCTTCTTGACTGACTGTTGAAAAACAGCGCTCTGGCTTTGTCCCTATTCTTGTAGACAGGCTGCCAAACATGAACGGTTCCTCTTCCTTATAGGATTCTGCCGACTCCCCGGAACATTTTACATTTTAAACAAGTCCTTTGAGAGAGGTTTTAAAGTGCAGGAATGTTCATCAACTATACCAGGGGCGTCAAACATAAGGCCTGAGGGCCAAATCTGTCCCCTTGAGAGCTCTTATCTGGCCCGTGAGCCAGACGAGGCAGCAACCCCCCCCCCACTCTTGATCTGGACTGGCGAGGCATGGCCCAGCCCAACCAAGGGACATTTATGTCATATCTAGCCCTCGCAAGAATTGAATTCGACACCCCTGATTTATACTCTTCGCATCACTGTAGAAGCTACAATCAAGCGTGTGCAGCTGCTGTGAAAAAGGCAAATTCCGTGCTGGCCATAATTAGACGAGGAATAGAGAATAAAACTGCTGCCAACTTGGAAGGCTTTCCAGAGGGGAGTGGACATGTTCATGGAGGAGAGGGGTATTCATGGCTCCTAGTAAAAATGGATACTGGTCATGATGCATACCTATTCTCTCCAGGATCAGAGGAGCATGCCTATTATATCAGGTGCTGTGGAACTCAGGCAGGACAATGCTGCTGCGGTCGTCTCGATTGTGGGCTTCCTGGAGGCACCTGGTTGGCCACTGTGGGAACAGACTGCTGGACTTGATAGGCCTTGGTCTGATCCAGCAGGGCCGTTCTTACGTCCTTCTGTTCTTACGGATTACCCACAAAACACCACTGAAACTCAGTGGCTATGTTCAGGCTGCTGGAAACGCCACTTGTGTTAACTCTCTCCACTACGATGCCCAGGAGATGCTTCTTAATAGCAATTGCATTATTAGTACCAAGCAAGCAATCGGCGGCGTTCCTTCCGAATTAGAAAGAGACCTTATTTTTTCTGCCCCAGTCTCATTTATTGCTTTACCTCAGCAGGGAGCAACATAACATATATCCTTGAAAATAAGACATTGCAAAGCCGCTGCGGTCTTCTTCCAAACAGCCACCTCTCGTACGGAGGACTTTGTCCACAGGTAATCGTTGCTTCAGGAACCATTTCTAACATAACAACTGGATGAGCTGTTTTTTGTTGCCCCAGAAGGTCGGACCAGAGTCAAGGGGTTGAGATTAAATCAAAAGAGTTTCCATCTAGACATTAGGAAGAATTTTCTAACAGTTCGAGCGGTTCCTCAGTGGAACAGGCTTCCTCGGGAGGTGGTGAGCTCTCCTTCCCTGGAAGGTTTTGAAGCAGAGACTAGATGGCCATCTGTCAGCAATGCTGGTTCTATGACCTTAGGCGGACCATGAGAGGGAGGGCATCTTGGCCATCTTCTGGGCATGGAGTAGGGGTCACTGGGGGTGTGGGTGGTAGTTCAGAATTTCCTGCATTGTGCAGGGGGTTGGACTAGATGACCCTGGTGGTCCCTTCGAACTGTATGATTCTATTATTCTACATACGAAGGAACACATTAAGTTGCTTTGCAGTGACCCCAAAATGGGAAGTTCCAGGGAGTCATCAGGAACCCTGACCTGCATCATTCTGAATCTTCCAAGTAACATACAAGTTGAACAAATCTCTAGACAATATGAGAAAGCAAGTGTGGGGTGAAGAAGGCAATCCAGCAGTCCACAAATGCCTCAGAATAAAGTTGGCAGGTTTGGTGCCAGGTGAATATCCCACGGGGAAGGAATTTCAGAGATTATGTGCCACCACAGAGAAGACTCTGTCTCCAGTGGCCTCGCCTCTCACTTCAGGGGGGAAAAAACAGATTTGATTTCCCGCTCCTCCGCATGAAGCCAGCTGGGTGACCTTGGGCTAGTCACAGTTCTCTCTGAACTCTCTCAGCCCCACCTACCTCAAAAAGTATCTGTTGTGGACAGAGGAAGGGAGATTGTAAGATGGTTTGATTCTCCTTAAAAGGCAGAGAAAGTTGGCATATAAAAACCAACTCTTCTTCTTCTAAAGAGGAAGTAACATGATCACGTTGGGGGATTCTTTCATTCTCTTTGGCAACGATAGGCCAGCGTGATGTAGTGGTTAAGAGCGGCAGACTCTAATCTGGTGAACTGGGTTTGATTCCCTGCTCCTCCACACGAAGCCTGCTGGGTGACCTTGGGCCAGTCACAGTTCTCTCCGAACTCTTTCAGCCCCACCTATATCACAAGGTGTCTGTTGTGGGGAGAGGAAGGGAAGGCAGTTGTAAGCTAGTTTGATTCTACTTAAAAGGTAGAGAAAATCAGCATATAATAACCAAGGCTTCTCCTTCTTCTTCAAAAGAGGAAGATGATCGCGTTGGGGGATTCTCTTTTGGGTGAACCCTACAATGTCCCCTTGACGCAATGGCGTCACTTCTAGTTTTCCACCAGAAGTGATGCCATGCATTGGCGCAACATGAAACCGCTCCCCCCCTTTCCCCCCCAGCACCTTGATGAACAGCAGCGGCAGACAGGGGGTTGCCTTCCGCTGTAGCAGCAGACCTGCCCCCCCCCCCAATCCAGGAAATATGTGCACCGCTCAGCACAAACGGCTGCTTCTGGTTATGCACCGCTAGAGCAAGAGGATGTCATGTTAAGCTGATTATCGGATGTCATTTTACGGACGGCTTTTAAAAGATGTCTGCAGAGCGCCGATAAGCTCCCGGCGTCGTTTCAAGGAGGCAAATTGAGTTCTTGTTTATCTAGATGGAGTGGATTATGAAGCCAGGGCTTTTGATGGAACCGCCTTCAGATACAGAATCAAAACGCAGCTGTATCTCAAGCTGACCTTTCGGATCGAAGTTTGCCATCCTTTATTAGGAGTCATTATCGTTTGATACACACACACACACACTGCCTTTAAAAAAAAAAACCCCACCAAAACAGACAAAGGCTGCCATAATTGCTAAAGGTGTATTCCTAAATACACTTCCTAAGATCCAGCGTGGTGTAGTGGTTTGGAGCGGCGGACTCTCATCTGGAGAACTGGGTTTGATTCCCCACTCCTCCACATGAAGCCAGCTGGGTAACGTTGGGCTAGTCACAGTTCTCTCCAAGCTCTCTCAGCCCCACCTGTGGCACAGGGTGTCTGCTGTGGGGAGAAGGGGAGGTGACTGTAAGCCGGTTGGATTCTTCCTTAAGTGGTAGCGAAAGTTGGCAGATAAAAACCCACTCTTCTTCTTCGAAGTAAGTCACAGCGAATAAAGAAGAAAAAGGGGCTTGGGGAGGGGTGGCCATTGAGAATGGCATGACGCCACTTCTGGGGGAAACCCGGAAGTGACATCAGTCCATCCTAGAACTGCTGCAAACATTATATTTTTGCCATAGACTTTGCAATGATTCCTAGAGTGGCATGATGTCACCTCTGGGTTTTTCCCAGAAGTGACGTCACGCCATAGGCCCAGTGGCCATTTTTTAATGGCCTGTACCTCCCTCCCCTTAGGGTTGCCATCCTCCAAGTAATGGCTGGAGATCTCCTGCTATTACATCTGATCTCCAAGCAACACAAAGATCGGTTCCCCTGGAGAAAATGGTTGCTTTGGCAATTGGACTCTATGGCATTGAAGTCCCTCCCCTCCCCAAACCCCGCCCTACTCAGGCTCCACCCCCAAAATCTCCCGGTATTTCCCATGGCAGTCCCTTCCAGCTCTATGATTTTATCTTTATCCTTTTTTCCCATATGGGATTTTCATGCATTTTGTTCACGAGCATCATGAAAAATCCTGGCCATCTTAAATCAGATTCCCCTTCCACACCCCCTGGAAGAGAACAGACTGTTTGTTCTGCTTCATCCAGTGTACAGAGAAAGCGTGAAGAGTGGACTTCTCCCCCCTCGATTGGGGAGGCGGAGGAAGGGCTATATAAATATCTCCCGGCATTGCAAGAACGAATACAAGTGGAGGCTCTGCAAAAGGCAGGCTCAAAATGGATGGCAGGCCCTTTCCGTAAAGGAAACGGCATAAATAATACAAAATTAGGCCTCATTATTTAATCACCGGGCTCGATTAAACATGATCTTGGGGAAATTAACAATTAGCAAATAGCACCTTTAGGCTAAACTCAACTATTATGCTGATAAATTAACTCCACGTTGCGTTCACAAAAAAACCTTTTTTGCTGGGAGGGGGGAAGGGAGAAGGAAACTGTATTCCTTTTGCACAAAGGAAAGGGTGTTTTATTTCATACTCTGCAAGTCATCTATTTTATTTTTCTTGCTCTGTCTTATCTGTTAGATTGTGGGTATTGGGAAGAAACCGAGCCAGGATTAGGGTTGCCAACCCCCAGGCACTAGCTGGAGATCTCCTGCTAGTACAACTGATTTCCAGCCGATAGGGGTCAGTTCCCCTGGAGAAAATGGCCACTTTGGCCACTGGACTCTATGGCATTAAAGTCCCTCCCCTCCCCAAACCCTGCCCTCGTCAGGCTCTGCCCCAAAATCTCCAGGTATTTCCCAACCTGCAGCTGGCAACCCTAGCCAGGATCCACCCTCTTCCAGGGCTTAAAAAGAGTGCAACACTCCAACCATACACCACTCTGGCTGTCTAAAATGGGTTTGGTCCCCAACATGTAACATACATATAACACTTGGAAATATCCAAAGGACAGGACCTAATCTTCCTATAATGCTTAAAAGAACTTTGTGAGGTAGGTTAGGACAAGTACATGCCCAGGGTAATGTTGATTGCCACTTTGGGGTGAGGAAGCAATTTTCCTCCAGGCCAGACTGGAGCCAGCGTGGTGTAGTGGTTAAGAGCAGTGGTTTGGAGCAGTTTGATTCCCCACTCCTCCACATGAGCGGTGGATGCTAATCTGGTGAACTTGATTTGTTTCCCCACTCCCACACATGAAGCCAGCTGGGTGACCTTGGGTTAGTCACACTCTCTCGGCCCCACCTACTGGGGAGGGGAAGGGAAGGTTACTGTAAGCCAGCTTGATGCTTCCTTAAGTGGTAGAGAAAGTCAGCATATAAAAACCCAAACCAACCAACTAGATTGGCCAAAGATTCTGGATGGGTTCCCCCCCCAACGTCTGGGCATGAAGTAGGGGGTCATTGGGGGTGTGTGGGGGGGGAGGTAGTTGTGAATTTCCTGCATTGTGCAGGGGGTTGGACTAGATGACCCTGGTGGTCCTTTCCAAAGCTATGATTCTATTATTGTTCTCAAACTGCAGGGGAGGGAGGGAGGGAGAGGGAGAGAGACTTGGCTAAGGGCACTTAGTAGGTTTGTTGCAGAGGCAAGATTTGAACCAAGGGACTCTTTCAATCTCTCTCACATTGTTCTAAGTAAGTCTTTCCCCAGCCCTCTCCGAAACTTAAAATTGATTTCTCTCTCCTGGTTCAAAAGCCACTGGTCACATTTTCACCCCACGTTTCAAGGATCTCGGGGTGACGCATGTGGTTCTCCTTCCTCCATGTTATCTTCACCAAAGAGTGAGCCAGCAAGGAAGGAACAGAAGAAAGCTCCTTTCTGGGTATGTTTAGCCTGGAGAGGAGAAGACTGAGAGGTGATATGATAACCATCTTCAAGTACTTGAAGGGCTGTCATAGAGAGGATGGTGCTGAGTTGTTTTCTGTTGCCCCAGAAGGTGGGACCAGAACCAGTGGGTTGAAATTAAATCAAAAGAGTTTCCGTCTAGAACTTTCTAACAGTTGCAGCGGTTCCTCAGTGGAACAGGCTTCCTCGGGAGGTGGTGGGCTCTCCTTCCCTGGAGGTTTTTAAGCAGAGGCTAGATGGCCATCTGCCAGCAATGCTGATTCGATGACCTTAGGCAGATGATGAGAGGGAGGGCATCTTGGCCATCTTCTGGGCATGGAGTAGGGGTCACCGGGTGTGTGTGGGGGGTGGTAGTTGTGAATTGTGTAGGGGGTTGGACTAGATGAGCCTGGCAGTTTCTTCCAACTCTAGGATTCTATGATTCTCTGGTAAGCTTCACAACCCATGTGTTGAGTTACCCTTTGTCACCCTTTGAAGAGCGACAGTCAAATGAGTTTCCTCCAACTTCTTGTTTATGCAGTTTCAGGATAAAAGAGTCTCCAATCTGACCCATTTTTTAATGGTCGGTGGCGACCGGGGCTTTCGGGAACAGGAGGGCAGCAGGGGGCACTGACATTTGCTGATGCTCAGAATCTGTCGATTGCAGATTTCAGTGCATTCGCTGTGAGGGAATGAAGATAAATTGGGAGCGCCCTGGGCCCTGTGGTGCTGTAGGAAGGGGAGATAAAGGACATTACATTAATCACCGGACTTTAAACCCATTACATTTTAAGCTGATTTGGTTCTTTGGCAGTCAGTTAGATTAAACGGGTTTAAATGCAAGAGCCTCATCTTCATGCCGATCCCATACAATGTTACTATACAATTCCCAAAAAAACCTACACTCCTGATGGAGGAAATGGGGTTTCCTAATCCTGTAGTTATAAGCTGGATCCGGATCTCCAAATTTTCAAAAACGGTTGGGAGGTTCCAGGAGAAACCAGAATCCAGCTGTGATCAAACGACAAAACTGGTGACCTCCTGCAGTTTATTGGTTGGCTCGAGCCAAGGGTTGTCAACCTCCAGGTGGTGGCTGGAGATCTCTCGGGATTACAACTCATCTCCAGGAGACAAACATCAGTTGACCTGGTGAAAATGGTCTCTTTGGAAGGTGGATTCTATAGCATTACGCCCCACTGAACTCCCTCCCCTCTCCATACCCCCTCCTCAGTCGCCACCTCCAATTTGGGGATCTGCAATTTTAAAATAAAAACAAAAATGGGGGTTCTTGGGTTTGCCAAAGTTTGAGAACCGCGGATCTGTGCTGCTCCTGGGACCACCGTCCAGACTGCCCCATCATTCGTCATATTATGTACAAATCATCCAACAACTGGCTATAAAACTACTGATATAACCATAAAACCAGTGATGAAACCATAAATCTTTTACTTGCTACTAAAGTTCACTGGGCAAGAAACGGGCGATAGCTCGTAATTCCCACAATCCAAGAACAGCTTCTCTAAACTCGTGGCAGAGATGGATGAAGTGACAGAGATTTCCCCCAGCTGCGAAAACAGGGATTTTCTTCCCAGGTGTGCACCAGGAAGGTACCACAGTAAACCAGAGCCCCTGGGAGACACCATGCCCAGGGTTGCCAGCTCTGGGTTGGGAAAGACTTGGAGATTTTGGGAGTGGAGCCTGAGGAGGGTGGGGGTTGGAGAGGGGAGGGACTTCCATTCCATAGAGTCCAATGGCCAAAGCAGCTATTTCCTCCAGGGGCACTGATCTCTTTCACCTGGAGATCAGTTGTAATAGTGGGAGATCTCCAGCCACCACCTGGAGTTTGCCAACCCTATAATTCATGGGGTCACCATCAGTTGAACACTGGAACGCACATAATGCACACACAAAATAACATAAAATAAAATAACAAATCTATGTTTGGTGTTGATTGTTATTGAGACGTTGGGATGCTTTTTCAAAGAGGAAGGTTATAGGAAATGCTCAAAGAAGATAATCTGATGCCGACGTTCTCTCCCACGCTGGATTCCCTCCTAGGGAGCTCTGCTTTGCATCATTTACAGCTTCCTTGGGAGTGAAATATGACAAGCCCCAGGTAGTGGAAAGGAAGAGAAGAATATACTGATGAGACTTCACCCTTCCACCTATAGAATCATAGGTGGATAGAGTTGGAAGGGACCCCCAGGGTCATCTAGTCCAACTCCATGCACAATGCAGGACATTCACAACTACCTCCCCTCCACACCCCCAATGACCCCTACTCCATGCCCTGAAGATGCCCAAGATGCCCTCCCTCTCATGACCTGCCTAAGGTCACAGAATCCGCATTGCTGACAGATGGCCATCTAGCCTCTGCTTAAAAACCTCTAGGAAAGAAGAGCTCACCACCTCCAGAGGAAGCCTGTTCCACCGAGGAACCGCTCTGTTAGAAAATTCTTCCTAATGTTTCCGTCTACTCTTTTGATTTAATTTCAACCCGTTGGTTCTGGTCCGACCTGGGGCAACAGAAAACAAGTCGGCACCATCCTCTCTATGATAGCCCTTCGAGTCCTTGAAGATGTTTATCATATCACCTCTCAGTCTTCTCCTCTTCAGGCAAAACATACCCAGCTCCTTCAGCCTTCTCTCATATCTCTTGAAAGGTCATTCCTATCAACAGGAAGGATTTTATCAAGACGTTTCCCAGGCCTGCTTGCGGGCTTCGAACAGGAAAACACACCGTCATGCACTCAACTGCAAATGCCACACAAAATTATGAAGCTGCCTTATATCCACAGGATCTCACTGGGGCCTCTAGACTAGGATTGTCCACCAAGCGAACTGATCTCTATCAGCTGGAGATCAGTTGTAATAGCAGGAGATCTCCAGCTACTACCTGGAGGTTGGCATCCCTAAAGTACCTGGAGATTTTGGGGGCGGAGCCTGAGGGGGCGGGGTTTGGGGAGGGGAGGGACTTCAATGCCATAGAGTCCAATGGCCAAAGCGGCCATTTTCTCCAGGGGAACTGATCTCAATCGACGAGATCAGTTGTAACAGAAGGAGATCTCCAGTTGGCAATCTTAGCCCAAGGCAGCTTACTTCATTCTGCTTTTTTCCATTTCATCCTCACAACAGCCGTGCAAGGTAGGCTAGGCCGAGAGCGTGTGACTGGCCCAAAGTTATCCAGACAGCCCAAGCAGGGATTTGAACGTGGGTCTCCCCAGATCCTGACACTCTAACCACTACACCACACTCTCTCTCTCAGAGAAAGTATAGATGCCATTTAAGCAGTCCTGTCCTCTATGATTTTCCTTTACTTAGCAAGCACAATTCTCTCCTAATAGCCCCTTTTCCAGTCCAGAATTCCTACCCTCCTTGAGCTATTCGAATTCTTCCTCCAATCCTTACTCCGCTCTCCCAAAAACCTGGAGTGAAAACATTTTTTTAAGCAAGAGACCAAACTGCACATCGTTTTACAGTCCTTCAACGAAACATGCTTTCTAAAATTTCCCCCAAGGTTTGGCAAAGGAGGCTGCTGCCTCTATGCCTCTTGAAGGAACAAAGCAAGCGCGCGATGTGCGATTTTGTTATTTAGCAAATCATCTGTCTGCAGAGAGGGGCTTTTTCGACTGTGGTCGGGAACGCTCACTCATTCTGCTGTTCAGATCACAAACTGGGAAGAGTCCCCAGGAATGCTTTTTGTTAAAAAACGTGTTTTTCAAGTGTTTGAAATTGCCTCGCAAGGCTTCACAGGCACGTGCTCTCCCGCAGCTTCCTCCACCCCCTGAGCCTCATCAGTTATCTTGGTTACGTGTTGAATAAAACCAGTCAAAGAAAAAAGAAAAAGGGGGATGTGAACCAGGACACATGATTTTAAAAAACCCATTTGGTGACCACGGAAACATCCCTTGGCATGTGAATACACATCTGAGCTCCTCAAGCCATGTAGCCATTAAAGCATAGTTACACTTTGCCCTGCCCTAGGGTTGCCAACCTCCAGGTGGTGGCTGGAGATCTCCTGCTATTACAACGGATCTCCAGGCAATAGAAATCAGTTCCCCTGGAGAAAATGGCTGCTTTGGCAATTGAAGAAGAAGAGTTGGTTTTCTCTACCACTTAAGGGAGAATCAAACAGGCTTACAATCACCTTCCCTTCCCCACCCCACCCCTGTGAGGTAGGTGGGGCTGAGAGAGCTGTGACTAGCCCAAGGTCACCCAGCTGGCCTTATGTGTAGGAGTGGGGAAACCACCCCGATTCACCAGATTCACGGTTACCCCACCGACTACTTCGGGGCTTTGCTTTGATCATGCTTGCATTTTCCCACCGTCACCAGATTAGCCTCCGCCACTCATGTGGAGGAGTGGGGGAATCAAACCCGGTTCTCCAGATCAGAGTCCACCACTCCAAACCACCGCTCTTTACAATTGGACTCTATGACATTGAAGGCCCTCCCCTCTCCAAACCCTGCCCTCCTCAGGCTCCACCCCCCAAATCTCCAGGAATTTCCCAACCCGGAGCTGGCAACCCCACCCCAAGTTATCTTCTGCAAACGTTCATGCAGGTGGCGTTTCAGCTATTCTATGGATTCCTCCATATTTGCCAAGTCATCTGACATCGTATATTATGTTCCAATATTTGACAGGTGGCATTAATAGTCTGCTATTTAGTCTTTAACAGCTGACCTCCCGTGGTATTTAGCAACTGACAACGCTGGAGAGGTTTTGCATTTAACGTGGCCGCTAGCCTGTCTCCAAAGGATAAGCACTTCCTTCGGCGCATGGCTGTGTCTGCTTTGCTGTTCGTTCCCCTCCCCTTTCCCTCACAAGCCTTTCTGGCTACTCTGGAGAGTCCTTCAACCAGGTTTTTAAAAAGTGCGTGGCTCATAGCGGTCAGAGAGTCAGAAACGCCTTTTGTAGATCAGCCAGTAGATCAGCAGGGATACACTGCCAATGTATGACCTTGCTTTCTACCGAGACTCAGATCATCGGTTTAGCTAGTGGTGCCTAGCCTGAATGGAAGGCTGGGTGGGGGGGGGAGATCTTTGCCAGCATTGTTTCTGTAGGATCCTTTTAAATGGGAGGCCCTAAGGCAGGGGTGTCGAACTCTTTTGTTGGGAGGGCCTGATATGACAGAAATGTCACTGGGCCGGGCCGGGCCATCCATCCATCCATGCCATAAAATGTAATGCCAGGTACCAGAGATACGGACTTTATATAAGACACAGGCAAAGTCAGATTTAAACACACTTTTTAAAACTTAAAATACAAACAAGCTTACAACAATAGTACTCTTACAGTATTTTCCTCTAATGTCTCAGGAAACTCCTTTGCACACTCATACTACATGCATTTGAAAAAGCAAACCTTTTTTGGGGGGTGGGGAGATAAAAACCAATACTGAACAGACTTTGGGCCAAGGAAGCATCTTTAAAGGTCTCAGCAAACTCTTTTGCACACTTATACCACATGCCTTTGAAAAGCAAACCTTTTTTTTTGGGGGGGGGAGATAAAAACCAACACTAAACAGAGATAAAAACCAACATTACACAGTTTTGGGGTCAAGGAGGCATCCTTATGGGTCAGAACAAACTCTTTGGCACACTCCTATCACGTGCATTTCAAAAACCAAACTTGGGGTGTGTGTGGAAGAGATGAAAATCACCATGTCTAAAAAGAAAAATTAAGAGGCCAACAAAAAAAACACCATTTTGCCTTACTTTGGAGTAGTCCTCAGAAGAATCTGCAGCTTGCATTGATGGCTGTGAGCCTCTACTAGCTGTTTACCATGTGCTTTCCCTTGCCCCCATCCACAAAGAGTGGGAAGGGCAGACAGACAGGAGCAATGAAATGCAAATATGGGAGACGTACCGGCAGATGTCAGGGCACCCCGCGTCCCTTCAGGGAAGCTCCCTGAAGGCACGTGGGGTGGGGGAAAGGGCCCAAATTGGTCGAATTTATTCGGGAACACCCCAAACTCGGCCAATTCGGCACCCCGGTTCCCCCCCCCCCCATTTTTGAGTTCGGTTTGTCCAAACCAAAAAACCGCCAAATTGAGAGAAATTCGGCTGTTTTTCTGTTCGGCCGAACCGAATCAACAGCTTTACCTGTGTGGCCCAGGCTAGCCTGTTCTCATCAGATCTAAGCTAAGCAGGATCAGCCCTGGTTCGTGTTTGGATGGGAGCCCCCCCCCCCCACAAGGAGGTCATAAGAACATAAGAAAGCCCCTGCTGGATCAGACCAAGGCCCATCAAGTCCAGCAGTCTGTACACACAACCAGGGGGCTCTAGGAAGCCCACAAGCAAGACGACCCCAGCATTATCCTGCCTGCGTTCCACAGCAGCTAATGTAATAGGCAATTGGACTTTATGGCACTGAAGTCCCAAGAAAATAAAATTAAGCATAAAGTGGAAAATCAGTGGTTTAGTAAAAACAATGCTAATAAATGGGGAGGGGGAGTAATTGTTGCAGATGGGAAACAGTAGGGAAATTCCCCACTGATCCAAGTTCTCCCTTCCAGCTTCTACAGCTCTTGGTATCTTAAAGAGGTCAAATTCTCCGCCAATCCCGACCCCCCTGCTTTAAGCGATACTCAACTTCTCCTGGAGTTTTGTGCCCTCTAGTGGATGCATTTGTTTTGGCTTTTCTTCCTTTTTAAATCGACAGAGTAATATATTTCTACCTTGAATGCATGTATGCATGTGTCTTAATTTTACAAAGTAATAGATTTCAGAACACCTGGGGAATCCCCCTGAGGTTGCAGAAACCTAAATCTCATCTGCAGCTGGCCCAGTTTCGATGCTCTCAATGAGCTGCTTCTCTATTAGAAGCTGATGGTGCAAAATAAGGTAAAATATATTTTATGTCTCAGTTTAAATTCCCAAAGTTAGCTACTAATCTTGGACTCTTTTGGGGAAATCAATGCGAGGCTAACAGGTTCCCCTGAAGAAGCCTCTTTGCGAAATGCGTGGGGAATTTTGGAAATTTTAACTGAGTCATAAAATATATTTTAACCTTATTTTGCATCATTGGCGTTGGCCAGCGTGGTGTAGTGGTTAAAAGTGGTGGACTCTAATCTGGAGAACTGGGTTTGGATCCCCGCTCCTCCACATGAGCGGCCAGAGAACTCGGTTCGATTCCCCACTCTAATCTGGAGAATTGGGTTCAATTCCCCACTCTTCCACGTGAAGCCTATTGGTTGACCTTGGCCTAGTCACAGTTCTCTCAGAACTCTCTCAGGCCCACCTACCTCACAAGGTGTCTGTTGCGGGGAGAGGAAGGGAAGGCGATTGTAAGCCTCTTTGAGACGCCTTAAAGCTAGAGAATAAAAACCAGCTCTACTTATTATCTGATGTGGCCCTTTTATTTCTCCTTGTCTCAAAGAAGCAGCATTCCGATGGTTTTATAACTTTAAAAAAAGAGGGTGGGGAAAGCAAACCTAAATTTGAGGCTACCCATTACTTGAAATGTTGGAAAGAACATTGAATTAAAAGAAGGAACATTTGTGGCTTTCCCCCCTCTTTTTTGCAAGCAGATTTGAGGTCAGCGAAAGGCACGCCGCAATTCTGAAGCTGGACTGCCCCCTCCTGCCTGTTAGAAGAACAGCATATTATAAACTGAATAATAGTCCAAACCATAGGCCTGTGCTTACAAGGCTGTCCCCTGGAAAGATGGCTTACTGCCAAGAAAGTATGCTTCTTAGCACAAAAGTGTGCATGAAAGTGTTCCTCTAAGCACTTCCTACACTGTACAATTTTATTCAAAATGGCCTTCGGTCTAAGAGCCCTCAGAAGGTCCTGCATTGAATTCCCGTTTAAAGGATCCTGGGGTATCCCACGTTCCCCTAACTTCTGCAGTTCCCCCCCTTTTTTTTTTAAAGATAACCATTCAAATGTATGAACACTTGGAAGGGACGAAAAAAGCATATTTCCCAGAAATATCTGCCTGTCCCATTTCTCCTAAGAGCTCAGGGGTCTCCCCTCCCTATTCTGATAACAGCCCTGTGAGCTAGGCAAGGCTGAGTATGTGTGTCAGTGAACCCCATAGCTGAGTGCAGATTTGGACCCAGATTGTCTCATTTTTCAATCCACTATGGTCTTTTATGCACGGGTACTTGGACTCATGTTCGCCCTGGGGTATTTTTCACGGATATTTGCTGCTGTTTCGACCCTGATTTGCGTCGGAGTCAAATTTTGGTTATTCACTGCAGATCCGTGTTTTCCCCCACTGAGCAAAATAAGCCGGGTTAAAAGAGAGGCAATCCAAACCACTTTTGAGACGATCTTTACTGTGGACACGTGTTTTGTGGTTCGGATGCCCATGAAAAAATGTTTGCTTCACTCCCCGGGACGTCTCTTTTCTCCTCCCCCAAGAACGGTGATTGGCTGGGGGAGTTTCGCGCTCGGACAAGAATACCACCCCTTTTGCTGCCTGCCTGCCTGCCTAGAGTCCTGGCACTTCTCTCCCTCCGTCCTGGAGGCTGGCGGGCGGGCAGGCGGCACGCCTTCCCCGCCCCTCGCCCGGGATGGGCCTTGGAGCTGGGCCCACACCTCCAAGCCCAGGGGGACTTCGGACGGATGGCTCCAGGGGGAGACCGGCGGGGCCACGCCAAGTGCGCCTCGCACGCTGGGGGTGGTGGTGGTGGCAGCTCGGTCTAGGGAAGCTGGACCCATGGGGGGATGTTCAAGGGAAGGGTCTGTTGGCCCCTCTATCCCAGCGGGGAGGGGGGATTTTTGAGAAATCGGATGGGAAAAATGTGCATCCTGAGAGTGGAAAACCCAAGGCAAAACTCCCTCCTCTCTCTCATGATGCACTGTGGCCGGATTATGGCCAGCGCGCAAGCCAGGGGCCTCCTTCCCTCTCCCCCCCCCCCACCATGCACACTGGCTGGATCGGGGCCGGCGCACAAGCCAGGAGCCCTCCTCTCTCTCACGATGCACTGGGGCCGGATCAGGGCCGGCACACAAGCCGGGGGCCTTCTTTCCTCTTCCCCCCCCCCCCGCCATGCACACTGGCTGGATTTGGGCCGGCGCACAAGCCAGGAACCCTCCTCTCTCTCACGATGCACTGGGGCCGGATCAGGGCCGGCACACAAGCCAGGGGCCTTCTTTCCTCTCCCCCCCCCCCCGCCATGCACACTGGCTGGATCGGGGCCGGCGCACAAGCCAGGAGCCCTCCTCTCTCTCACGATGCACTGGCTTTAATGCAAGAGGTTTACAGTGGCCATTTTTGCACGGGAGGTTTTTCCTTGGATTTGCTGCTCTCTAGATGCACCCTTTTCCCATCCCAATTCTCAAAACTCAACAATCAGCCCCCAAGAAGAGTTTTGAGAATTAGGATTGGGAAAATGTGCAGCTAGAGAGCGGCAAATCCAAGGCACACCTTGGATCCAAGGCACACCTCTTGGCACATGGATGCAATTCCTGCCCCCCCCCCCAATCCTGCCTTTCATTAAAGGGCAATGGGTTCCACACCTATAGAAAATAGAGGGAAGCGAGGAAAGCGCTTCCTTGCCCCCCCCCCGCCCCCCAAATTGGAATCTGACTGTTCCAAAAGCAGAACAGAGTGAGGGTGGAAGAAAAATGGAGGAGACCAGAGGGACTGGTGCTTGTTTTTTGCACTGGGGCTGTAATCTGCTGGGCGGAGTTGGGGGAAGGCATAAACAATGAGCTTGTTGGAAGGGGAGGCCTCCTGCAAAAGGTGCAGACCAAACCGTTCTCAAATACAGCGTGCTTTGTTCCCATGAAAAACCAAAACTACAGATAATTGACGGGGATAAATTGCCGCCACGAAAAAACACACATTTAAATCGGGTTTTTTATTGGTCCGTGGCAAAAGAGAAGCAAAATCTACCGTGGAAAATGCCCCTCTCTGTCTGACTCGGTTGTTCCTTGGAGTTCTGCATGAGTTTTCCTCCATTAGAGCTGACCTCCCTGCCAGCCCTCGTGATGTCCGGGTCTCCTGTTCCTCTGTTAACCCGACTCTTCCCTCTCCCCTGAGCTCAGCCCGGGTAAAATCCCCGTGCATAAGGCAAAACACACAAGCTTCATTTCTCTCACTAAGCAGCATGTAAAGTGGCGGGAATTCAAATGCTTCCTGCTTTCTGGGAGCTTTCTGAGCAGAAGAAAGGCTTTTTAAAACCGAGGCTAGGATTTCTTCCTCCCCCCTTTCAGATTGCTCAATTTTTTTTTTTTTTGTTCTTAAAATGTTTTTTTATGCGGCAATTGGTTTTTTTGGGGGGGAATCTCCTCTCACAGTGAGCACTGCAAAGCAAGCCAAATGCAAAGCAGCATTTAAAGGGGCAGGACTTGATTTGGGCTTGGAGACTGCTGGTGCAGAGATTCCCAACAGGAAAATGTGGGTCCAGCCAGCAACGAACCTTAGATAAAACTCCCATGCATAAATGACCCATGAAGCCCTGGCCATTTTGGATGGAGAAACTGTAGTGCGTGTGTGCAAACCATCACTGGCAACAAATGCCTTCTCCCTGGTTCACCTGTGTGAGGTGCCCTGCCCTTGAATTGCCCCACCCCGTTCCAGATCTTTGACTTGATCCAAGGTGTTACCTGGATGGCACCTCTACTCTCAGAGGTGGGGACACAGAGGCACAGACGAGATTTCCCCATGTTACATTGCCATCAGAATATGGACATCATTGTTGGCACAAGAGACAGCCAGATGAATGTTGTGGTAATTGTATTGTCCTACTGCAATAGTTATGTATTGACCATATTCAATAAATGTTAATGTTAATGATTTCCCCATGCTTTTTGTTAACTGCGACCATTTAGAATCAAAGAATCATGGAATCATAGAGTTGGAAGGGACCACCAGCCAACATGGTGTAGTGGATAAGAGCAGTGGTTTGGAGTGGTGGAGTCTGATCTGGATAACCGAGTTTGATTCCCCACTCCTCCACATGAGTGGCGGGAGGCTAATCTGGTGAACTAGATTTGTTTCCCCACTCCTACACATGAAGCCAGCACGACCTAGGGCTAGTCGTGCTCTCTCAGCCTCACCTACCTCACAGGGTTTCTGTTGCGGGGAGGGAAAGGGATCGTAAGCCAGTTTGATTCTTCCTCAAGTGCCAGAGAAAGTCGGCATATAAAAACCAACTCCTTCTTCATCTAGTCCAGGCACAATGCAGGAAATTCACAACTACCTCCCCCCCCACACACACCCAGTGACCCTTATTCCATGCCCAGAAGATGGCAAAAAAAAAAAAACCCTCCAGGATCAATCTGGACCAATCTGGCCTGGAGGAAAATTGATTCCTGACCCCAAAGTGGTGATCAGCATTACCCTGGGCATGAAAGAAAGGTGCAGGGAGCCAAACACTGGCGCAACCCTTCCTGCCTGTTGGAAGAGTGGCAATGTCTAGCGTGCAAAGGAACTGAGAAGAGGATGCAGCAGGGTCAGGACCAGGCAAGTGGTCCGCTAATTAGGGCTGTAAGGTTAGAGACCTTTTCCACCCTTTTTTCACACGTCTGTCCTTAGACCAGTGGTTCCCAACCTTTTTTTGACCAGGGACCACTAGGACTTTTTTGTTCGGTGCAGGGACCCAAAGGTTCAAAATAAAAATTCCAAGAATTTGAAAATAAACTTTAATCATAACTGTTAGTTAAACATTAAACTTAGAATAATATTTGAATATATATTTTATAATAGATAACTTTTAATTGAAAATATTAATTTATTATGGGTTTATAACTTTGTTTCGCGGACCTTAATTTAGTTCTTGCGGACCCCTGGGGGTCCACGGACCCCTGGTTGGGAACCAGTGCCTTAGACTGATATTCTTAGGGGACAATTTCCTCCTCCTCCTCGGAAGTCTTTCTACCCTCTCTCTCCCTCCTTTGCTAGATAGACAGCTAGAGGCTCTGTCTCTCAGCTTTCCTATCCTAAAACGTAGTTCTTTCAATAAAGGCAACTTTAATCAGTGAGACTCACCCTTCACTGCATACTTAGCATACTCTGCCAACACTGCCCTCCCTCTCATGATCTGCCTAAGTTCACAGATTCAGCACTGCTGACAGATGGCTATTTAGCCTCTGCTTCAATACCTTCCAGGGAAGGAGAGCTCACCACCTCCCAAGGAAGCCTGTTCCGCTCAGGAACCGCTCTAATGGTTAAAAAGCTCTTCCTAATGTCTAGACAGAAACTCTTTTGATTCAATTTCAACCCGTCGGTTCTGGTCCGACTTTCTGGGGCAACAGAAAACAACTCGGCACCCTCCTCTATTTGACAGCCCTTCAAGTGCTTGAAGATGGTTGTCATCTCACCTCTCAGTCTTCTCCTCTCCAGGCTAAACATACCCAGCTCCTTCAACCTTTCCTCATAGGACTTGGTCTCCAGACCCCTCACCGTCTTCGTTGCACTTTTTGTTTTTTTACCCTTTTCCAGTTCGCAGGGGGGGAAACCTCACTACCAATGACACCTGCCATTCAGATGACCACTTGCTTCCTCAAGACTGTTCTGATTGTCTTTTTGGACTTGCTTTTCAGGACCATAGGTGGTATTTCCAACCTTAGGGACTGACTCCTTTCTTGGCATGCAGCAGTGACTTTAAGAGCCAGCATGGCATGGTGGTTAAGAGCGGTGGTTTGGAGTGGTGGACTCTGATCTGGAGAGCCAGGTTTGATTCCCCACTCCACATGAGCGGCGGAGGCTAATCTGATGAACTGGATCGGTTTCCCCACTCCTCCACATGAAGCCAGCTGGGTGACCTTGGGCTAGTCACACTCTCTCAGCCCCACCTACCTCACAGGGTGTCTTTTGTCAGGAGGAGAAGTGAAGGAGATTGTAGGCCGGTTTGATTCTTCCTTAAGTGGTAGAGAAAGTCGGCATATAAAAACCAACTCCTCCTCCTCCTCCTCCTCCTCCTCCTCCTCCTCTTCTTCTTCTTCTTCTTCTTCTTCTTCTTCTTCTTCTATGTGCACACACAAACATATTTTGTAGCTAGGGTTGCCAGCTCTGGGTTGGAAAATAACTGGAGATTTGGGGGGTGGAGCCTGAGGAGGGGAGGGTTTGGGGAGGAGAGGGACTTCGATGCCATAGAGTCCAATGGCCAAACCAACTCTTCTTCTTCCTCCTCTTCTTCTAGTGGTTAAGAGTGGTGGACTGTAATCTGGAGAACCGGGTTTGATTCCCCGCTCCTCCACATGAAGCCTGCTGGGTGACCTTGGGCCAGTCACAGTTCTCTTCAAACCCTCTCAGGCCACAGAGGGACTTCTGAAACTCCTCAGAGTAGAGGCCAGAGATGTTCCTGACAGAAAAGGAGACCCTCTATACTCTGTGAGACGTGCACAACGCTGACACATTGTACAGCGCGTACACAGATTTGAAACCATAAGTTCACATACAAAACTCTCTACAGTTGACACTACCAGAGAGACTTTAATCAGCTTTAAGCTAACACATAGCATTTATATATTCAGCATTGCTGTCTAATACTAAAAGGAACATGCATAGCATGTACATAGACAATGCCTGATCTTAATGACGATCAGAGGTCTTCTTTATAGCTAAGAATACTGATAAAAGTCTTTAGGGATTTAAGACTTAGCAAATACAAATACTTTGGGATAAATTCATATGTTCTTATAGAACTTTGCTACTTAGAGGTTTGCAGATGACATAGCAAGATATATTGTCTTCTGTACGATATTTTGAATGATTTAAGTTAGGATGCTTGTAACCTAATCTTTTTCCATGCAACGGAGGTGAAAAGGAACCACCAGCCAGGAGTTGTGGGCTGTGAAGATTTAGCCGGGGCAGGGGCATGGGGGGCGTGGGGGGAGGCGGCCAGGCAGGTCCAGGGGCGGGGGGATTGATGGAGGAAGGGGTCCCTTGGCCCTCCTTCCAGAGAACCTGCTGGAGGCGGCAGTTGGAGGGAGGGTTCTAGGTGCCCAGGTGTTGATGCCGGTTGCCATGGTTCCCTGCCGGGGCTCCGAGACCCTCCAACTGCCCAGCAGCTGGAAGGAGGGAGACGCTGGTGGCTTCGTCTCCTGCGGTTGGGGTATCACCCCCCATCTCCAAGGTGGGGGCAGAGGCCTGGGGTCCCTTTCGTATGCTTTGTGTTTGCTTTGGGGGGCCCTTTCTCTCCCCAGGGGACAACCTTTGTGTCCTGGGGACATTCCTCTTTGTGGGGCTCACGGTCTGGCCACGGGGCCCCCAACCCCCCCTCCTTGAGAGCCAGCGTGGTGTAGTGGTTAAAAGCAGTGGTCTGGAGCGGTGGGCTCTGATCTGGAGGACAGAGTTTGATTCCCCACTCCTCCACGTGAAGCCAGCTGGGTGACCTTGGGCTATTCACAGCTCTCTTAGAGCTCTCTTAGCCCCACCAGCCTCCTAGGGAGGGGAAGGGAAGGTGATTGTAAGCCGGTTTGATTCTTCCTTAAGTGGTAGAGAAAGTCGGCCTCCTCCTGGGCCTTCGACTGCCCTTTTGGACCTGAGGGTGGGGTGTCTGTTCCTCAGACAGCAGCTGTATTGACTTCCCCTTGGGCCAGAAGGACCACAAAGCCAATGCCCAGTTGGAGCCTCTGTTGGAGATCAGGCTTGCCACCTGAAGGGATGGGACACTGGTTCCAGTCCTGAGCCCTTGAAACCGATCCCTCGAGCTGTCCCTTCAATACCAGTTGGTCGGCCCATTTCCACTCTCGATACATTTCATGAGTTATAAGATCATGATAAAATCTATTGTACTCGCCTCGCGCTCACCCTTGGTAGATTGGCTGCCCTGCTGGTAGACTGGCTGAAGATGGGTGATCAAGAGGATCTGACTTCGGGGGGTGGGGGTGGGCAGCTGCAAAGTAGTGAACTCTTCTTGAGCTCTTTGTCTTTTTGGTCACGACCTATTTGGTACGCTCCCCTTCCCTGGAGGTTTTTCAGAAGAGGTTAGATGGCCATCTGTCAGCCATGCTGGTTTTATAAGGACGGACCCCCCTTTCCACCACTTCAGCATCCCGCTCACTCAGCCCGGCCATATATGCTGAGGGAAAAGCGCTGGCCTGAGTGGATTTGGGAGGAGATGGTTTCCCTTCTCCTCCAGTCCCACCACACCGGTATTTGCCTCAGAGAGAAATAGGAGGCTTTTTAACTCAGAGAGACAAAACAGGGAAGTTTATTGAACAGAAGTCACAGAGATGGGTTTTCAAGGAAAAGGCTGACTGTGGAGGGGAAACTGAGTCAGATTCATCTAGGCCAGAGTCCTTCAGAGAAAGAGCGGAGAGGTTTTCTTCACAGGAGCGAAGGGAGTCTGGGCTCCTCTCCTCATTCTCCTCAGGGAGAGTTTGGGGCCATGTCCCCCATCCCTCTTCCCGCTCTCTCCCTGACTTCTCCCCCTCCACCTCAGGGGCTGGGATCCTCCACAGCTCTCCCTCCGAGACTCCTTCCCCTTGGGGGCCTGAGGATGGGCCCTCAGCCTCGGACCCCACAGGCCGTGTGTGTGTGTGTGTGTGTGTGTGTGTGTGTGGGTCAAGGGCTGTGGCTTTCACAGACCCCCCCCCTCAGGTTCACAGAGGACCACATGGGTCAGGCTTCTTCCTCGCCTCCTCTGTGGGGACAGGCAAGGCTGCCCTATTCGCTGTGGCAGGCAGAGTTCGATGGAGGGGATCTCACTGTCCCCCTGGGCTGCAAAGCCCCTCGGAGGCCTGGGGACCCTGGCCAGAAGCCGCGGAGGCCAGAGGCTGAGGGGATGTGTGGCACCTGCAGGGTGACTCCGCCTGAACTGCTCACTGATCCCTGGTGGAGGCATGGTGGAGATCAGGGTTGGACTCCATGAGTCGGGAGAGATGGTGGATAGAGTATGTATTTAGCACTGTCAATAAGCAACTGCATTTCTATCAGCTCTCGTGGTTCTGGTGCTCATTCCTGGACGTTGGCACCATCCGCCAGCTCCCGCGCCATCCTCTCCACCCAGCTCTGAACGCTTCCTCTGTCCCTCAGAGCTCTCTGGCTGCGCCCACGCTTGGCCCGTCAGCCCCTCACCCATCACAGCCAGCCATGCTGGTTCTGGGACCTTAGGCAGAGGATGAGAGGGAGGAGGGCATCTTGGCCACGCTATCCAGATAGGTCAGAGCAAAGGAGAACGTACTGGAGATCAGGAGTTAGTTTTACAGCTATGCCTTTTAATGGTACCAATTGAAACCATACAAGCTGGGATCAAATCTCTCCAGCCGAGACCCCAGAGAGTCACACTGCAGAAAGAATGGCTAAATGTGGCTGTTTAGAATTGCTCCAGCTTTATAGACTTCTAACAATAAGGATACTTTTCTGGGTTGTTTTTTTGTTTTGTTTCCATACTGTCATTCTTAACAAACAATTTCTGCATTAAGCCAGTTCTTTAGCTGAGAGGTGAAGTTCCCGTTACCAAGATAACAAACTAGCGAAGCCCAGGAAAGCCGGCCCTGTTCCCACATCTCAAAAAGCCGGCTACCTGAAACCAACTCCCGTCGGGATCGAACTCAGGTCGTGAGCAGAGCTTGGACTGCAGTACTGCAGCTTACCACTCTGTGCCACGGGGCTCTTTTATGCATATTATTACTACATTATCATTATTGTATTATGTAACACTTATAATTGTTACGATTTCTCTTTCAGTGCGTATTACTCATAATAATACAGGCTGTTATATCCTTTCTTTTTATTCTGCGGTCATGATACCACCTTTTTTCTTTTCTTCTATATTTTGTGTTTATATTTTGGTTTTATGTTTGTTTGTTTGTTTTAAAATTAAACTTTCTGACCATGGAAACTTGCTGTGCTTTCAGAGGAAAGAGGAAGAGCGCCGGAAAGCAGAAGAAGAAGAAGAGAGGAAGACCAGGTAATGACGGGATGGGTTTTTTGGGTGCCTGGGGGATGGAAAAGGCAGGATTTGGGGGGAAAACTGAGTCAGATTTATCTAGGCCAGGTTTCTTCAGAGAAAGGGCGGAGAGGTTTTCTTCCCTCAGGCGCCTTCAGTTCCTCGTCTCGGGCTGAGTTGTGTCCCTCAGAGCTGTTCTTCAGCCTCTCCTCAGCCTCGGTCCCCAGCCCAGCTCACGGGAGCGAAGGGAGTCTGGGCTCCTCTCTCTCCTCATTCTCCTCAGGGAGAGTTTGGGGCCATGTCCCCCATCCCTCTTCCCGCTCTCTCCCTGCCTACTCCCCCTCCACCTCAGGGGCTGGGATCCTCCACAGCTCTCCCTCAGAGACTCCTTCCCCTTGGGGGCCTGAGGATGGGCCCTCAGCCTCTCACCCCACAGGCCGTGTGTGTGTGTGTGTGTGTTTCAATGGCTGTGGCTTTCACAGACCCCCCCTCAGGTTCACAGAGGACCACATTGGTCTGGCTTCTTCCTCGCCTCCTCTGTGGGAACAGGCAAGGCTGCCCTATTCGCTGTGGCAGGCAGAGTTCGATGGAGGGGATCTCACTGTCCCCCTGGGCTGGTGTCCTGGCCTGCAAAGCCCCTCGGAGGCCTGGGGACCCTGGCCAGAAGCAGTGGAGGCCAGAGGCTGAGGGGATGTGTGGCACCTGGAGGGTGACTCCGCCTGAACTGCTCACTGATGCCTGGTGGAGGCATGGTGGAGATCAGGGTTGGACTCCATGAGTCCGGAGAGATGGTGGACAGAGTATGTATTTAGCACTGTCAATAAGCAACTGCATTTCTATCAGCTCTCGTGGTTCTGGTGGTCATTCCTGGACATTGGCACCATCCGCCAGCTCCCGCGCCATCCTCTCCACCCAGCTCTGAACGCTTCCTCTGTCCCTCAGAGCTCTCTGGCTGCGCCCACGCTTGGCCCGTCAGCCCCTCACCCATCACAGCCAGCCATGCTGGTTCTGGGACCCTAGGCAGAGGATGAGAGGGAGGAAGGCATCTTGGCCATGTTGGGCCTAAAAAAAACGCTATCCAGATAGGTCAGAGCAAAGGAGAACGCACCGGAGATCAGGAGTCAGTTTTACAGCTATGCCGTTTAA
Organism: Euleptes europaea; assembly: GCF_029931775.1. Classification (NCBI taxonomy): domain Eukaryota; kingdom Metazoa; phylum Chordata; class Lepidosauria; order Squamata; family Sphaerodactylidae; genus Euleptes; species Euleptes europaea. The sequence goes on from NC_079332.1 coordinate 16,568,889, forward strand.
TGGTACCAATTGAAACCATACAAGCTGGGATCAAATCTCTCCAGCCGAGACCCCAGAGAGTCACACTGCAGAAAGAATGGCTAAACGTGGCTGTTTAGAATTGCTCCAGCTTTATAGACTTCTAACAATAAGGATACTTTTCTGGGTTGTTTTTTTGTTTTGTTTCCATACTGTCATTCTTAACAAACAATTTCTGCATTAAGCCAGTTCTTTAGCTGAGACGTGAAGTTCCCGTTACCAAGATAACAAACTAGCGAAGCCCAGGAAAGCCGGCCCTGTTTTGGGATGTTGCAAACTTAGGACTGTTTGTGTGCTTCTGCAAACTAAGTGAATAGAGAGCAAGAGGAAAAAGAGTAAGGGGGGTGATTCTTGACACGCACTTACCTACATGGGTATAACGTCTCAAAGGGGAAACCTGAACCTGTTCATGTACTGTCTTTAGTGCCACAGGTAAAATACCTTTATTTGGGGCACTTCAGGGAGAGGTAGTTGTGAATGCCTTGCATTGCGCAGGGGGTTGGACTAGATGACCCTGGTGGTCCCTTCCAACTCTATGATTCTATGATTCTCCTCTGCTCCATGTCATCCCCAGAACAACCCTGTGAGGTAGGATAGGCTGAGATTGCGTGAGCGGCCCAAGGTCACCCGGCACGTTTTTGTGGCAGGGTGGGGATTTGAACCTGGGTCTCCCCGATCCTACACTGACACTCCAATCGCTACACCACCCTGGCTGTCACGTCTGGTTCCTCTCCTGCTCACAGAAGACCTGTATGGTGCAGTGGTTCAGAGTATTGCACTTGTATCTGGAAGACCTGGGTTCCAATTCCCATTCCTGCCATGGGAAGGTTTGGGAGGGTCCTGAGGAAGGCATGGGACGGTTTGCTGTTAAAAGAGAAAAATAAAAAAAAAAGTTTATTCAAAAAGACCCACGCGACGGAGGTGAAAAGGAACCACCAGCCAGGAGTGGTGGGCTGTGAAGATTTAGCCAGGACAGGGGCGTGGGGGGCGTCAGCCAGGCAGGTCCAGGGGCGGGGGGATTTATGGAGGAAGGGGTCCCTTGGCCCTCCTTCCAGAGAACCTGCTGGAGGCGGCAGTTGGAGGGAGGGTTCTAGGTGCCCAGGTGTTGATGCCGGTTGCCATGGTTCCCTGCCGGGGCTCCGAAACCCTCCAACCGCCCAGGAGCTGGAAGGAGGAAGACGCTGGTGGCTTCGTCTCCTGCGGTTGGGGTATCACCCCCCATATTCAAGGTGAAGGCAGAGGCCTGGGGACCCTTTCGTATGCTTTGTGTTTGCTTTGGGGGGGCCCTTCTCTCCCCAGGGGACAACCTTTGTGTCCTGGGGACACTCCTCTTTGTGGGGCTGACGGTCTGGCCACGCTGCCCCCAACCCCCCCTCCTTGGTGTAGTGGTTAAAACCAGTGGTCTGGAGCAGTGGACTCTGATCTGGAGGACAAGGTTTGACTCCCCACTCCTCCACATGAAGCCAGCTGGGTGACCTTGGGCTAGTCACACTCTCTCAGCCCCACCTCCTCACAGGGTGTCTGTTGTGGGGAGGGGAAGGGAAGGTGATTGTAAGCCGGTTTGATTCTTCCTTAAGTGGTAGAGAAAGTCGGCATGTAAAAACCAAAACTTCCTCTTCCTCCTCCTGGGCCTTCGACTGCCCTTTTGGACCTGAGGGTGGGGTGTCTGTTCCTCAGACAGCAGCTGTATTGACTTCCCCTTGGGCCAGAAGTCACCCCTCTGTACTCGATGCTGCTTGGGTTTTGGTTGAGCCCCCACAGACTGCCCTATGGCAGCCGGTTCTCCCCGAGGTAATGGGCCCCTGAATTAAGCAGATGCCATCAGGTAAGGCCCCTGGGCCTGGTTGAATACCAGTAGGTCTTTGGAAAGCTAGTTTGGTATGCTGGAGTCATCTGCTGGCCCCTCTCTTCACTGAAATTAATGATTCAGGAATTATTCCTGCAGTTTAGAAACATGCAATAATGGTTCCCACATCTCAAAAAGCCGGCTACCTGAAACCAACTGCCGTCGGGATCGAACTCAGGTCGTCAGCAGAGCTTGGACTGCAGTACTGCAGCTTACCACTCTGCGCCAGGGGCTCTTCTATGCATATTATTACTATATTATCATTATTGTATTAAGCAAAACTTATAATTGTTACGATTTCTCTTTCAGTGCATATTACTCATAATAATACTGTTCTTGCTATATCCTTTCTTTTTATTCTGGGGTCATGATACCACCTTTTTTCTTTTCTTCTATATTTTGTGTTTATATTCTGCTTTTATGTTTATTTTTTTTTAAAATTACATTTCCTGACCATGGAAACTTGCTGTGCTTTCAGAGGAAAGAGGAAGACCGCCGAAGAAGAAGAGAGGAAGACATCTGACCAGGTAATGACGGGATGGTTTTTTTGGTGCCTGGGGGATGGAATTTCTTGGTCCCGCGTGGCTGCTGGGACGTTGAGATAGGGGGCTTTGAACGCAAACTGGTGCTCACAATTCCGCATTGAGAAAAAGGGAATTCTGCAATCTGCTAACAATCTGATAAGTTTAAGTTTATGTCTTCAATGTGGGGTCCTCAGTGTGGCGCCAGAGGTTGCCAGGGTGCCTGCTAACACCTTTTCTGACACCCACCAAGTGTTTTTTAGAAAGTGGGTGAGGCCTACTGGGGGGGGGGTTGTCCATCAGAGCATTTAATTGGCCAGTGGAGATCCGATGGGCTGTGCAGATATTCAAAAGGCTGCTTTGGCATCAACTGCATTCTTGTGTGTGTATGCAAGAAAATACTTTTAAATGTTATAATTTTATAAGGCATCCTTCTAAGCAGAGCTCGGCCTGAAACGATGAAGGTTTGCTATTACAGTTATGCATCACCTTGCTCCCTAACATGTAAGGGTTGGCTCTGCCTCCTGTGGCAGTCATTTTACAGTTGGCTCTGTGTCCTAAAGGGCCCAAGAACAATCCTATAAATGATCGGGCCATTAGCCTACTGTCGACAATAGGTGAGGTTGATGCAGCCTTTTGGTATTCCAAGCTCTGGAATGGGGTAGATGTAGAATCTCTATTGTACCCTAAACAAGCCTGATTTAGGAGGGGTGTTTCAGTTCTGGATCATGGCCTATTGCTATGCCACTTAGCTAGGGTTGCCAACCTCCAGGTACTGCTAGAAAATCAAACCTCTATATTCAATCAAGTTTGTAGAACTCAGTATAGTATGACAAAAACCACTTACAATATATTGCATTCAAATAATGCTTAATATTACTAGTTTACAAATCCCTATCACAATATAACCCCATCACTTCATCTATACATCCGAAATGATGCTATCAACAATCCTATGGCCTAACAAAGTCCATACCTGGGCTACTTTCTCTGGTGAATATCACTGTGAAATTTGCAAGAATATTAGAGCTTCAGTGTTCAGCGAACTCTGCCGTGAGAACGGCTGGTCAACGGGAAGAATTGACTTTGCCTCTTGCCTACAAGGAAGTTTAAAGCACAGTCAGCCATGCTGGTTCTGGGACCTTAGGCAGAGGATGAGAGGGAGGAAGGCATCTTGGCCATGTTGGGCCTAAAAAAAACGCTATCCAGATAGGTCAGAGCAAAGGAGAACGCACTGGAGATCAGGAGTTAGTTTTACAGCTATGCCGTTTAATGGTACCAATTGAAACCATACAAGCTGGGATCAAATCTCTCCAGCCGAGACCCCAGAGAGTCACACCGCAGAAAGAATTGCTAAATGTGGCTGTTTAGAATTGCTCAAGCTTTATAGACTTCTAACAATAAGGATACTTTTCTGGGTTGGTTTTTTTTTCATACTGTCATTCTTAAACAATTTCTGCATTAAGCCAGTTCTTTCGCTGAGACGTGAAGTTCCCGTTACCAAGATAACAAATTAGTGAAGCCCAGGAAAGCCGGCACTGTTTTGGGATGTTGCAAACTTTGGACTGTTTGTGTGCTTCTGCAAACTAAGTGAATAGAGAGGAAAGAGAGGAAGGGGGGGATTCTTGACACGCATTTATCTACATGGGTGTCACGTCTCAAAGGGGAAACCTGAACCTGTTCATGTACACAGGGGCAGTCTTTAGTGCCACAGGTGAAATACCTTTATTTGGGGCACTTCAGGGGGAGGTAGTTGTGAATGCCATGCATTGCGCAGGGGGTTGGACTAGATGACCCTGGTGGTCCCTTCCAACTCTATGATTCTATTATTCTCCTCTGCTCCATGTCATCCCCAGAACAACCCTGTGAGGTAGGACAGGCTGAGATTGCGTGAGCGGCCCAAGGTCACCCGGCACGTTTTTGTGGCAGGGTGGGGATTCGAACCTGGGTCTCCCCGATCCTACACAGACACTCCAATCGCTACACCCTCCTGGCTGTCACGTCTGGTTCCTCTCCTTCTCCCAGAAGACCTGTATGGTGCAGTGGTTCAGAGTATTGCACTTGTATCTGGAAGACCCGGGTTCGAATTCCCATTCCTGCCATGGGAAGGTTTTGGAGGGTCCTGAGGAAGGCATGGGAGGGTTTGCTGTTAAAATGTTTATTCAAAAAGACCCACGCAACGGAGGTGAAAAGGAACCACCAGCCAGGAGTCGTGAAGATTTAGTCGGGACAGGGGCGTGGGGGGCGTGGGGGGAGGCGGCCAGGCAGGTCCAGGGGCGGGGGGGATTGATGGAGGAAGGGGTCCCTTGGCCCTCCTTCCAGAGAACCTGCTGGAGGCGGCAGTTGGAGGGAGGGTTCTAGGTGCCCAGGTGTTGATGCCGGTTGCCATGGTTCCCTGCCGGGGCTCCGAGACCCTCCAACCGCCCAGGAGCTGGAAGGAGGCAGACGCTGGTGGCCTCGTCTCCTGCGGTTGGGGTATCATCCCCTATCTTCAAGGTGAGGGACCCTTTCGTATGCTTTGTGTTTGCTTTGGGGCGCCCTTTCTCTCCCCAGGGGACAACCTTTGTGTCCTGGGGACACTCCTCTTTGTGGGGCTCACGGTCTGGCCACGGGGCCCCCAACCCCTCCTCCTTGAGAGCCAGCGTGGCGTAGTGGTTAAAAGCAGTGGTCTGGAGCGGTGGGCTCTGATCTGGAGAACAGGGTTTGTTTCCCCACTCCTCCACGTGAAGCCAGCTGGGTGACCTTGGGCTATTCACAGCTCTCTTAGAGCTCTCTCAGCCCCACCCACCTCCCAGGGAGGGGAAGGGAAGGTGATTGTAACCCGGTTTGATTCTTCCTTAAGTGGTAGAGAAAGTCGGCATGTAAAAACCAAAACTTCCTCTTCCTCCTCCTGGGCCTTCAACTGCCCTTTTGGACCTGAGGGTGGGGTGTCTGTTCCTCAGACAGCAGCTGTATTAACTTCCCCTTGGGCCAGAAGTCACCCCTCTGTACTCGATGCTGCTTGGGTTTTGGTTGAGCCCCCACAGACTGCCCTATGGCAGCCGGTTCTCCCCGAGGTAATGGGCCCCTGAATTAAGCAGATGCCATCAGGTAAGGCCCCTGGGCCTGGTTGAATACCAGTAGGTCTTTGGAAAGCTAGTTTGGTATGCTGGAGTCATCTGCTGGCCCCTCTCTTCACTGAAATTAATGATTCATTGAGAAAAAGGGAATTCATTGAGAAAAAGGGAATTCTGCAATCTGCTAACAATCTGCTCAGTTTAGGTTTATGTCCTCAATGTGGGGTCCTCAGTGTGGCGCCCGCGGGTACCAGGGTGCCTGCTAACACCTTTTCTGGCACCCACCAAGTGTTTTTTAGAATGTGGGTGAGGCCTAGTGGGGGGGGGGTTTGTCCATCAGAGCATTTAATTGGCCAGTGGAGATCTGATGGGCTGTGCAGATATTCAAAAGGCTGCTTTGGCATCAACTGCATTCTTGTGTGTGTGTATGCAAGAAAATACTTTTAAATGATATAATTTTATGAGGCATCCTTCTAAACAGAGCTCGGCCTGAAACGATGAAGGTTTGCTATTACAGTTATGCATCACCTTGCTCCCTAACATGTTAGGGTTGGCTCTGCCTCCTGTGGCAGCTATTTTACAGTTGGCTCTGTGTCCTAAAGGGCCCAAGAACAATCCTATAAATGATCGGGCCATTAGCCTACTGTCAACAATAGGTGGGGTTGATGCAGCCTTTTGGTATTCCAAGCTCTGGAATGGGGTAGATGTAGAATCTCTATTGTACCCTAAACAAGCCTGATTTAGGAGGGGTGTTTCAGTTCTGGATCATGGCCTTTTGCTATGCCACTTAGCTAGGGTTGCCAACCTCCAGGTACTGCTAGAAAATCACACCTCTATATTCAGTCAAGTTTGTAGATGTTAGGATCTGAAACTCACTTAATTAATCTGCTACCATTCAGGGCGATGAATCTTGGTTTTGGCTTATTGATAATAAAGGTTAATCACACACAAAAATACCACAGAGTCGTTTTCTTAATCAAATCAATTCTTTACTAACTAATCTCAAGGATAAGGTACATGGATTAAACAATAAACATCCTACATCTCTAAGTTCCCTAGACTTGCTAAACTCCTTTAGCAGTTACTACGCTTACTCACGAGTAGCCATTCTCACAGGGAGAATGTGCTCCTCCATGTTTGCAGGTTGGTAACGTACAAGTAAGTGGGATACAGTTTCTCTTTCAAACAAAGGATATACCAAAGCAGTAAAATGCAGATTACTTTGCCTACGTGACCATATGACATGGAAGCAATGGTGATCTGCTCTTCCTGACCATTTGGCTAATTAACCCTTTGACTGTCTGACATGCAACGAATCTCGCTATCTAAGACCCAACAGTAGAACTCAGTATAGGATGACAAAAACCACTTACAATATACTGCATTCAAATAATGCTTAATATTACTAGTTTACAAATCCCTATCACAATATAACCCCATCACTTCATCTATACATCCGAAATGATGCTATCTATAATATCAACAATCCTATGGCCTAACAAAGTGCATACCTAGGCTACTTTCTCTGGTGAATCTCACTGTGAAATTTGCAAGAATATTAGAGCTTCAGTGTTCAGCGAACTCTGCTGTGAGAACGGCTGGTCAACGGGAAGAATTGACTTTGCCTCTTGCCTACAAGGAAGTTTAAAGCACAAAATGAAGATGGTTTATGGATTTCGTTAGACCATAGGATTGTTGATATTATAGACAGGATCCTTTCTGATGTATAGGTGAAGGGATGGGGTTATATTGTGATAGGGATTTGTAAACTAGTAATATTAAGAATGATTTGAATGCAATATATTGTAAGTGGTTTTTGTTATCCTACACTGAGTTCTGCAAACCTCCAGGTACTAACTGGAGATCTCCTGCTATTACAACTGATCTTCAGCCAATAGAGATCAGTTCACCTGGAGAAAATGGCCGCTTCGGCTCTATGGCATTGAAGTCCTTCCCCTCCCCGAACCCTGCCCTTCTCAGGCTCCACCCCAAAACCTCCCACTGATGGTGAAGCGAGACCTGGCAACCCTACAACTAGCTGACAAATATTCCTCTTTCCCAGGAGGCTGTCTTGACGTGGCATTCATGGATCTTAGGGCTGCCTTTGACTCTGGTCCGAGATCCCGTCTCTGGGCTAAGCTGGCTGAGGCAGCGATAGATAAAAGGCTCCTGTGGTTGATTTTGAAACTGTCGGAGAACCCAACAGCACCAGTTCGCTGAGGAAAGGCATTAAGCAAGGCTGCCTCTTAACCCCTCGGCTTGTTATCCTTGATGTCAACCTCCTGACCCCCTACCTCCATACATGATCACTTCGTGCACCTATATGGGCTGGTCACGAAATGCCAGTGCTGTGTGCAGATGACCCGGTGCTGATATCTAGGGCAGAAGCTGGTCTTTGAAGGGCATTAAAGGCATTTATGGATTCCTGTAAATTACGACAAATCAACAACAACATTTTTCTGTAGGTCTCGCTCTAGGTGGAAAGTTTGGAACATTAAGGGAGGGTAAATAGAGCAGGGGGCGTATTGTAAATGCTCAGGAACCATGTTTTGGTATAATCTTAATTGGGAAGCTCGCGTCCGCTCAGTAACTAACTCTGCTAGGATTGATGTCAATGCACTCCTAAGGTGCTTTTGTTCAAAAGGTGGCCAATATATACCTGCAGCCACAGAGGTTTTTAATGCAAAAATAATCCCTCAGGTTCTGTTTGGGACAGGAATTTGGATAGGTGGCGTTTCTGAGTATTTGGACAACACCCTTCTCCAGTTCCCACGGGAAGTTGGCGGGACTAGTGCCCGGTTATGTTGCCGGAACGGCACGCAGGGTGGAGTTTGCGCAGCCCAGCTTTGAGTCTAGGCCTTGGGTTGCTGCTTTTGCATTGAGAAGGAAGGTCCTTTTTGCGGCACCCAATAACTATGGGGGTGGGCGGGGGTGGGCGTTTGCACCTCTTAAAGGAAGACAGTTTTAGGTGAATACCAAGAGGAACGTACAGACCAGTGGAGCATGTCACCCCCTTCCCCTAGGAGTAGTGGCTGCTGCCTAGTCTTTGAGGGAGGGGGTGGAGCTGGATCCCACCCCCCTGAGAAGAGCGAGGAGGTTAGATCAGCCTCGCCTCTGAGAACTTCGGTCAGCCTCACCCCTGGCCAGGGAAAGAGCGCCTCTCCCTTGGAAGGGGGCACTTGGGGCTTCCTAGAAGGCCTGGAGCTCAAGAAGGTCCCCTGAGCAATGCTGCAGACCAGGCTGACCTCGCAGGGGCGGCGGGAAGGGCCCGTTTCATTCAGAGCTGGCAGCCCGGTCCCTTCTTTATTTCAGTCAGGGGAGGGGGGATTGATGGAGGAAGGGGTCCCTTGGCCCTCCTTCCAGAGAGCCTGCTGGAGGCGGCCGTGGGAGGGGAGGTTCTAGGTGCCCAGGTGTTGATGCCGGTTGCCATGGTTCCCTGTCGGGGCTCTGAGACCCTCAAACCGCCCAGGAGCTAAAAGGAGGAAGACCCTGGTGGTTTTGTCTCCTGCGGTTGGAGTATCATCCCCATCTTCAAGGTGGGGGCAGAGGCCTGGGGTCCCTTTCGAAGGCTTTGTGTTTGCTATGGGGGGCCCTTTCTCTTCCCAGGGGACAACATTTGTGTCCTGGGGACACTCCTCTTTGTAGGGCTCATGGTCTGGCCACGGGGGCCCCAACCTCCCCTCCTTGAGAGCCAGCGTGGTGTAGTGGTTAAAAGCAGTGGTCTTGAGCAGTGGACTCTGATCTGGAAAACAGGGTTTGTTTCCCCACTCCTCCACATGAAGCCAGCTGGGTGACCTTGGGCTAGTCACACTCTCTCAGCCCCACCTCCTCACAGGGTGTCTGTTGTGGGGAGGGGAAGGGAAGGTGATTGTAAGCCGGCTTGATTCTTCCTTAAGTGGTAGAGAAAGTCGGCCTCCTCCTGGGCCTTCGACTGCCCTTTTGGACCTGAGGGTGGGGTGTCTGATCCTCAGGCAGCAGCTGTATTGACTTCCCCTTGGGCCAGAAGGACCACAAAGCCAATGCCCAGTTGGAGCCTCTGTTGGAGATCAGGCTTGCCACCTGAAGCGAAGGGACACGGGTTTGAGTCCTGAGCTCTTGAAACCGGTCCCTCGAGCTGTCCCTTCAATACCAGTTGGTCGGCCCATTTCCACTCTAGATACATTTCATGAGTTATAAGCTCATGATAAAATCTATTGTACTCGCCTCGTGCTCAGACCAGTATGCACATTACCTGGGGACATCTCCTTGGGTTGTCCATTCAGGACGGAGAGGTCTCAGATGGAAGCTGTAACAGGCGGTAGCCTTTCCATGTTAAATTTGCTACCCTTAAAGGTTCTGGGAGGGAGCACATCTGGAGCCTTTCGCTGGTGGTGCTAAGCCCAAATGAGTCCATCAGACTTCACCTGAGGGCCCGAGTCTAGCATCTAGCATCTCCCGCAACCAAAACTGATACATTTAAGGAACACGGGAGTCAGGAAGCTAAGCAGAGGTCAAACCTGGACCAGGTTTCACGTGAGCCTTGTCTAGTGCCCTAGGAAGGTCGATCGACATTTATCCTCAGGAGGGTTTTTCTCCTTAGTTGGACTGTGCCGGCCTGTGCCCAGAGTTGGCTTGTTGTCAGAGGGATGACCGTTCCCTGCAGTCTGGTTGCTATAAGGAGCCTCTCTTGGCCCTTCCTTTGCCTTTCCCTGGAGTGGCTGAAAGTGGCTGTAAATCCGTCTACAGACCGTGGGTCTTTGGACCAGGTTTCGTGGAGGCAAAATGATGTCAGGTTGAACCAGGAAGGAGTTCAAAGAGTTATCCGTTCTCTTAGATGCCCAGTATGGCTGCCAGCTCCGGGGCTGGGAAATAGCTGGAGGTTTTTGGGGTGGAGCCTGAGGAGGGGGGCGTTTGGGGAAGAGAGGGAGTTCAGTGCCATAGAGTCCAATGGCCAAAGCGGCCCTTTTCTCCAAGGCGACTGATCTCTATCAGCTGGAGATCAGTTGTAATAGTGGGAGAGCTCCAGTCACCACCTGGAGGTTATACGAATAACTCACACTACTGTAAGTGGTGTTGATCAAACAAGACAGTAGTAGGCAAAAATAAACAAGCAATAAACGAGGATAGCAGTTAGTCTGGACAGCAAGGCTATCTCTGTAATACAATGATTGCAACAAATCTGAGCAAACAAGCTAAGCAACCAAGGTTACAAAGCGAAAATAGCAATAACAGTGTGACAAAAGCTGATAATAAATATACAAAAGTTCATGTGAGGCATGGAGTTGCGTTCTAGTCAATTTCAAATTCTTTAGGCAACAGATATATTCGTTGACTAGAACGCAACTAGAACGCAACTCCATGAAATTGACTAGAACGCAACTCCATGTCTCCCATGAACTTTTGTATATTTATTATCAGCTTCTGTCACACTGTTATTGCTATTTTCACTTTGTAACCTTGGTTGCTTAGCTTGTTTGCTCAAATTTGTTGCAATCATTGTATTACAGAGATAGCCTTGCTGTCTAGACTAACTGCTATCCTCGTTTATTGCTTGTTTATTTTTGCCTACTACTGTCTTGTTTGATCACCACCTGGAGGTTGGCAACCCTAATGCCCAGAAGTGATATTCCATGTTAGGATTTGCATTGGATTTCGGGGTCTTGACCCAAAGCAGGGGTGGGGAACGTCAGGCCCCCTCCCGCAGACAGGAATAGCCTCTATTCAAGGCGGATTTGAGTTTGTTTTGCCTAGAAAAGGAACCTTCTTTCCCCCTTGCAGAAGAGTCCTTAGCTATGAAGCTGCTAGGACCGCCCAAGAAACTATGTGAACCCTTTCCCACCTGGGCCGCGGAGAAACGTATTTCCTCTGCACTACAAGAGGGCTGGGGGCGGAAGTGGCGCCAATGGAGGGGGTTAAAGGGGGCCGGGCCAGAATGCGCGGCCCGCGAATGATGTTATAAATATCGAAATGGCCCTTGGCAGAAAAAAGGTTCCCCACCCCTGACCTAAAGGGATCGACATGTAACCTTCCTTGGTGTTTGGGTGTCCAGTTCCCCCTTGGTAGATTGGCTGCCCTGCGAGCAGCTGCAAAGTAGTGAACTCTTCTTGAGCTCTTTGTCTTTTTGGTCACGACGTATTTGGTACGCTCCCCTTCCCTGGAGGTTTTTCAGAAGAGGTTAGATGGCCATCTGTCAGCCTTGCTGATTGTATAACGAGGCACCCCCCTTTCCACCACTTCAACATCCCGCTCACTCAGCCCGGCCATATATGCTGAGGGAAAAGCGCTGGCCTGAGTGGAGTTGGGAGGAGATAATTTCCCTTCTCCTCCAGTCCCACCACACCGGTATTTGCCTCAGAGAGAAATAGGAGGCTTTTTAACTCAAAGAGACAAAACAGGGAAGTTCATTGAACAGAACTCATAGGGATGGGTTTTCAAGGAAAAGGCTGACTGTGGAGGGGAAACTGAGTCAGATTCATCTAGGCCAGAGTCCTTCAGAGAAAGGGCTGAGAGGTTTTCTTCACAGTTCCTCGTCTCAGGCTGAGTTGTGTCCCTTAGAGCTGTTCTTCAGCCTCTCCTCAGCCTCTCAGACCCAGCCCAGTTCACGGGAGCGAAGGGAGTCTGGGCTCCTCTCCTCATTCTCCTCAGGGAGAGTTTGGGGCCATGTCCCCCATCCCTCTTCCAGGTCTCTCCCTGACTTCTCCCCCTCCACCTCAGGGGCTGGGATCCTCCACAGCTCTCCCTCAGAGACTCCTTCCCCTTGGTGGCCTGAGGATGGGCCCTCAGCCTCTCACCCCACAGGCCGTGTGTGTGTCTGTGTGTGTGTGTGTGTGTGTGTGTGTGTGGGTCAAGGGCTGTGGCTTTCACAGACCCCCCCTCAGGTTCACAGAGGACCACATTGGTCTGGCTTCTTCCTTGCCTCCTCTGTGGGAACAGGCAAGGCTGCCCTATTCGCTGTGGCAGGCAGAGTTCGATGGAGGGGATCTCACTGTCCCCCTGGGCTGGTGTCCTGGCCTGCAAAGCCCCTCGGAGGCCTGGGGACCCTGGCCAGAAGCCGCGGAGGCCAGAGGCTGAGGGGATGTGTGGCACCTGGAGGGTGACTCCGCCTGAACTGCTCACTGATGCCTGGTGGAGGCATGGTGTAGATCAGGGTTGGACTCCATGAGTCTGTGTCCGGAGAGATGGTGGATGGCACTGTCAATAAGCAACTGCATTTCTATCAGCTCTCGTGGTTCTGGTGGTCATTCCTGGACGTTGGCACCATCCGCCAGCTCCCGCGCCATCCTCTCCACCCAGCTCTGAACGCTTCCTCTGTCCCTCAGAGCTCTCTGGCTGCGCCCACGCTTGGCCCGTCAGCCCCTCACCCATCACAGTCAGCCATGCTGGTTCTGGGACCCTAGGCAGAGGATGAGAGGGAGGAAGGCATCTTGGCCATCTTCTGGTCTCACTGGGTGTGTGTGTGTGTTGTGCCTAAATATGCAGATAGGTCAGAGCAAAGGAGAACGCACTGGAGATCAGGAGTTAGTTTTACAGCTATGCCGTTTAATGGTACCAATTGAAACCATACAAGCTGGGATCAAATCTCTCCAGCCGAGACCCCAGAGAGTCACACCACAGAAAGAATTGCTAAACGTGGCTGTTTAGAATTGCTCCAGCTTTATAGACTTCTAACAATCAGGATACTTTTCTTTTTTTTTTTTTTCATACTGTCATTTTTAACAAACAATTTCTGCATTAAGCCAGTTCTTTAGCTGAGACATGAAGTTCCCATTACCAAGATAACAAACTAGCGAAGCCCAGGAAAGCCGGCACTGTTTTGGGATGTTGCAAACTTTGGACTGTTTGTGTGCTTCTGCAAACTAAGTGAATAGAGAGGAAAGAGAGGAAGGGGGGTGATTCTTGACACGCATTTATCTACATGGGTGTCATGTCTCAAAGGGGAAACCTGAACCTGTTCATGTACACAGGGGCAGTCTTTAGTGCCACAGGTAAAATACCTTTATTTGGGGCACTTCAGGGGGAGGTAGTTGTGAATGCCTTGCATTACACAGGGGGTTGGACTAGAGGACCCTGGTGGTCCCTTCCAACTCTATGATTCTATGATTCTCCTCTGCTCCATGTCATCCCCAGAACAACCCTGTGAGGTAGGATAGGCTTAGATTGCATGAGCGGCCCAAGGTCACCCGGCACGTTTTTGTGGCAGGGTGGGGATTCGAACCTGGGTCTCCCCGATCCTACACAGACACTCCAATTGCTACACCACCCTGGCTGTCACGTCTGGTTCCTCTCTTGCTCCCAGAACACCTGTATGGTGCAGTGGTTCAGAGCATTGTACTTGTATCTGGAAGACCCGGGTTTGAATTCCCATTCCTGCCATGGGAAGGTTTTGGAGGGTCCTGAGGAAGGCATGGGAGGGTTTGCTTTTTATTGAGAAAAATAAAAAAAAAAGTTTATTCAAAAAGACCCACGCGACGGAGGTGAAAAGGAACCACCAGCCAGGAGTTGTGGGCTGTGAAGATTTAGCCGGGACAGGGGCGTGGGGGGCGTGGGGGGAGGCGGCCAGGCAGGTCCAGGGGCGGGGGGGATTGATGGAGGAAGGGGTCCCTTGGCCCTCCTTCCAGAGAACCTGCTGGAGGCGGCAGTTGGAGGGAGGGTTCTAGATGCCCAGGTGTTGATGCCGGTTGCCATGGTTCCCTGCCGGGGCTCCGAGACCCTCCAACTGCCCAGGAGCTGGACGGAGGAAGACGCTGGTGGCTTCGTCTCCTGCGGTTGGGGTATCACCCCCCATCTTCAAGGTGGGGGCAGAGGCTTTGTGTGGGCTTTGGGTAGTCAGTACCCCGGAGGGTAGGGTCAGAGTTCAGAATGACCTTGATAGACTGGAGAGCTGGGCCATAAGTAATAAAATGGATTTCAATAGGGAGAAGTGTAAGGTACTTCACCTAGGCAGAAACGACATAAGGCACAGGTAGAGGATGGGAGAGAGTTGGCTTGACAACAGTACACGTGAAAGAGATCTGGGAGTCTTAGAGGACCACAAACTGAACATGAGTCAACAGTGTGATATGGCGGCTAAGAGGGCCAATGCAATTCTGGGCTGCATCAATAGGAGTATTGTGTCTCGATCCAGGGAAGTGATACTACCACTGTAGTCTGCATTGGTCAGACCTCCCTTGGAATACCGTGTCCAGTTTTGGGCTCCACAATTTAAGAAGGATGTTGACAAGTTGGAGCGTGTCCAGAGGAGGGCGACCAGGATGGTCAAAGGTCTCGAATCCATGCCCTATGGGGAGAGACTTAGGGAGTTGGGTTTGTTTAGTTTGGAGAAGAGAAGGTTGAGGGGAGACATGGTAGCCATGTTTAAATATTTGAAGGGAAGTCATGTTGATGAGGGAACTAGCTTGTTCTCTGTTGCTCCAGAGACTAGGACACGGAGTAATGAATTTAAACTAAGAGAAAAGCGATTCCACCTAAACATTAGGAAGAACTTTCTGACGGTGAGGGCTGTTCGACGGTGGAATTCGCTGCCTAGGAGGGCGGTGGAGTCCCCGTTTTTGGAGGTCTTTAAGCAGAGGCTGGATGGCCATCTGTCGGGAGTGCTTTGATTGTGGGATCCTGCATGGCGGGGGGAGGGTTGGGGTCACTGGGGATGTGCGGGGGGAGGTAGTTGTTAATTTCCTGCATTGGGCAGGGGGTTGGACTAGATGACCCTGGTGGTCCCGTCCAACTCTATGATGTGTTGGTTTCACCAAGTTTGTTCTCTCAGATCTGCGACTTTAGGCTGGCTTGCTCTATGTAAATATTGGAAGGTTCTTTTCTCTGCTGTTAATAATAATGAGTCACAGATCTGTCGGTGGAGACTAGTATTCCATCATGCATGTGACATGGGAACACCATTTCACCCCTCTGTATTCGATGCTGCTTGGGTTTTGGTTGAGCCCCCACAGACTGCCCTATGGCAGACGGTTCTCCCCGAGGTAGTGGACCCCTTAATTAAGCAAATGCCATCAGGTAAGGCCCCTGGGCCTGGTTGAATACCAGTAGGTCTTTTGAAAGCTAGTTTTGTATACTGGAGTCATCTGCTGGCCCCTCTCTTCACAGAAATTAATGATTCAGGAATTATTCCTGCAGTTTAGAAACATGCAATAATGGTTCCCACATCTCAAAAAGCCGGCTACCTAAAACCAACTGTCATCAGGATCGAACTCTGGTCGTGAGCAGAGCTTGGACTGCAGTACTGCAGCTTACCACTCTGTGCCACGGGGCTCTTTTATGCATATTATTACTACATTATCATTATTGTATTATGTAACACTTATAATTGTTACGATTTCTCTTTCAGTGCGTATTACTCATAATAATACTGGCTGTTATATTCTTTCTTTTTATTCTGAGGTCATGATACCACCTTTTTTCTTTTCTTCTATATTTTGGGTTTATATTCTGCTTTTATGTTTTTGTTTTTAAATTAAATTTTCTGACCATGGAAACTCGCTGTGCTTTCAGAGGAAAGAGGAAGAAAGAAGCGGAAAGCGGAAGAAGAAGAGAGGAAGACATCTGTCCAGGTAATGACGGGATGGTTTTTTTGGTGCCTGGGGGATGGAATTTTTTGGTCCTGCGTGGCTGCTGGCACGTTGAGATAGGGGGCTTTGAACGCAAACTGGTGCTCACAATTCCGCACTGAGAAAAAGGGAATTCTGCAATCTGCTAAGTTTAGGTTTATGTCCTCAATGTGGGGTCCTCAGTGTGGCACCCGCGGGTACCAGGGTGCCTGCTAACACCTTTTCAGGCGGCCACCAAGTGTTTTTTAGAAAGTGGGTGAGGCCAAGTGGGGGCTTGTCCATCAGAGCATTTAATTGGCCAGTGGAGATCTGATGGGCTGTGCAGATGTTCATTTTTTAAATTAATTTTGTATTTATTTTTAGGATACAAAAAGAAGAAGAAAAGGGATAAGAAAACAGAAAAAAGGTATTACATCTTGTTTGTAACTTGCAACCCTTTCTTAACATGCCATATTATACCTAGGATCAGATATAGAGTTTATTGTATTGTAGATTAAGTGTCACAAGATTAAATCAACTACACATTTCTTATTGATTGTATAACAAACTAAAATATCATTATCTACCATAATAATTATTCATCATCTTGTAAATAATATGTCATGTCTATCAGTTTGTTAAATCCGGTATTGAAATGAAATATACTGTCTGTCATAATAAGTCATAATCACTAAATTGAATCACATCACATTAATCCAATCCCTACACATATCTTATTTATTATGTATCCAACTGAAATATCATTTTCAACCATATTTATTATAAAAAGATTGCCATTCCTTTTAATGTTCTTCATGTTGTCTATCTTGTATTTGATCAGTAAGCTTCGCCATAGTAGCAAATTCCATCATTTTTGTAATCCATTCAGTCAAACTGGGTATCTCTTTGTTCTTCCAATATCTGGCATATAGGACCCTAGCCGCGGTAGTTGCATATTGAAAAAGTTCTGTTTGAATCGGTTCTTGTAGGTTATCCGGGCTGTGTAACCGTGGTCTTGGAATTTTCTTTCCTGACGTTTCGCCAGCAACTGTGGCAGGCATCTTCAGAGTAGTAACACTGAAGGACAGTGTCTCTCAGTGTCAAGGGTGTAGGAAGAGTAATATATAGTCAGAAAGGGGTTGGGTTTGAGCTGAGTATTGTCCTGCAAAAGTAATGTGCTAATCATTGTCCTGTATCAAGATAATGTGCTAATGAGGATATGGTATGTTAATATGGAACCATTGTATCCTGAAGTGATCTGTTAATGTGTGTAATCCAAAACTAATCTGCATGGCTACAGTTGAATGTTGTCTTTGTTAGTCTGTAGGTTTTTTAGAACAGGAAGCCAAGCCTTATTCATTCTTAAACTCTCCTCTTTTCTGTTAAAGTTGTGCTGATGTTTATGAATTTCAATGGCTTCTCTGTGCAATTATTAAGTCTCCATATCTTAAAAAGTCATTGAGTTTCCGGCCTTTGCAGGCTGTGCAGATATTCAAAAGGCTGCTTTGGCATCAACTGCATTCTTGTGTGTGTATGCAAGAAAATACTTTTAAATGATATAATTTTATAAGGCATCCTTCTAAGCAGAGCTCGGCCTGAAACGATGAAGGTTTGCTATTACAGTTATGCATCACCTTGCTCCCTAACATGTTAGGGTTGGCTCTGCCTCCTGTGGCAGCCATTTTACAGTTGGCTCTGCATCCTAAAGGGCCCAAGAACAATCCTATAAATGATCGGGCCATTAGCCTACTGTCAACAATAGGTGGGGTTGATGCAGCCTTCTTGTATTCCTAGCTCTGGAATTGGGTAGATGTAGGACTTTATTGTACCCTAAACAAGCCTGATTTGGGAGGGGTGTTTCAGTTCTGGATCATGGCCTTTTGCTATGCCACTTAGCCAGGGTTGCCAACCTCCAGGTACTGCTAGAAAATCTCTATATTCAGTCAAGTTTGTAGAACTCAGTATAGGATAACTAAAACCACTTAAAATGTATTGCATTCAAATAAGGCTTAATATCTATCACAATATAATATCTATCACAATATCTATCACAAATGTCTATCACAATATAACCCCATCACTTCACCTATACATCAGAAATGATGCTATCTATAATATCAACAATCCTATGGTCTAACAAAGTCCATACCTAGGCTACTTTCTCTGGTGAATTTCACTGTGAAATTTGCAAGAATATTATTCTGTGACCTTAGGCAGATGATGAGAGGGAAGGCATCTTGGCCATCTTCTGGTCACTAGGGGTGTGGAGGGGGGAGGTAGTTGTGAATTTCCTGCATTGTGCAGGGGGTTGGACTTGATGGCCCTGGTGGTCCCTTCCAACTCTATGATTCTTTGATTCATGTAAAACACAAAAGATAAATGTCAGAATTGAGACCAGCTGGGTTCAGAGTATTCAAAGTGTCAATCAATTTGCATTCCTGTGGAAGTAATTTCTTCTGAATATTAGAATAATCAAGAGATGGTGAATTTTCTGCAACAAAAAAACTGAAAATCATTCTCAGAGTGATTTGTTTTCAATAAAATGTTGCATTTGAGTCCTGCGGATTAGGTGTCGTGCTGAATAAGATAACATATTCCATCTCAGGAAGGGGTCCATTCTAAGAGCATATGCACTGAAACGCACAGACCCGTCGCAGGTGACCTGGGCGCCAATCTCTGTTCTTCCAGGACATGTGCAGAGTGTCTTTGGGGCAATCACTCTTGATCTCATCCTGGCCACCTGGAGGGGGCTGTTTTGAGGACTGAAGTGGGACAGTGAGGATGACGTCCGTCACCCTGAGCTCTTTGGAGGATGGGGGTGGGTGGGTGGGTGGATGAAACTGAGCTCTGCAGGGAGGGGCGTTTCAGTCTGCCTGAGTGAGCACCCATGTATCTTCTGTCTTCCTGACCCTTCCTGACCCCTCCTTTCCTGCCTTTCCCAGGCATGCCGGATGAAAAAGAGCCCCCCAATCCTTTCCCCATACATGCCTGGGCCGAGAAACCGGGGCGGCCAAGAAGACCAGCCGCAGAAGATCAGGAGCCCCCGGAAGTGGTGACTTCTTCATGGGCCTCTTCGGCCTCTGTTGAAGGTGAGCCCCCCACCCTATCCACCCCCTCCTGGGGCTGAGCAAAGCCCAGGCTGCAAACACCCCCTGCCTCCAGGCTTGTGGGAAGGTGGTAAGAAGAAAGTGGCAACAGCCAACTGTGCAATCGGCATCTATACTGGGTTCAAACTATTCAAAGTATAAATCAATCTACATTCCTGTGGAAGTAATTTCTTCTGAATATCAGAATAATCAAAAGATGGTGAATTTTCTGCAACAAAAAATTGAAAATCATTCTCAGAGTAATTTGTTTTCAATAAAATGCTGCACCGACGGAGATACTATGTTTCTATTTCTAATTCTAGACTTATGTTCCAAAATGTGAGTTTTTATTGATCTCAAAGCTCGTCCCACGTACAAAAGAGTGTATTTACATATAATAACATACACCACCTGTTTGGCATTGCAATTGCAAAAATCCCTTAAACCTATTTTGAACTTGGTTTTCTGCCATATGAAATCTCTGACCTCACGTGGCAAGGGGCAGATAGGACACATTTTTAAGAAACCTCTCGTAAAAGAAATCTCAGAGGTAGGTTTTTTCATGTCAGCATGTACTAATCTATCCTTCAATGAAGCTGTCCTCTTATATCCAACCAACGGTTTATTTTCACATCCTGGTTAAAGAAGCAGCAATGTGCCAACGTTTTCTGATTATAGTGCTAATGCCAAAAGACAAATGGTTATGATGTAAAGAGCAAACAAATCAACAGTTGATGCTTGGAAGTGGCCACTGTTTGCTTAAGAGCTTGTTTAGCAATATTATTGTGGAAAGCTTCTGCGAAAAAATTGTGTAGACATTTACTCTGCCTCTCTGTCAAAATCCTCATTATTTGTGCAGTTCCGTTTCAAACGCAGAAATTGTCCCTAAGGAATATTTCTAATCCAATGTTGAGGATGATGTGATGTCAAGGGAAGTACAGAATTTTTATCAGTCGGTTTTACGTAAATGTTAATGCCTATCCGATTGTGTGATTCATGATATATTTTCTAAAAAATAAATCTGATCAAGATCCAGTGCCAAAGTCCAGAGAATGGAGGGAGGCAGACCCGTTCTCGGCTTCAGATGCCACGCTAGGAGGGGCTCTGCAGCCAGGACCAAAACATGGACCGAAGGAAAAGAGCCAGAGTCCAGTAGCAACTTAAAGACTAACCACATTTCTGGCAGGGTTATGAGCTTTCGTGAGTCACAGCTCGCTTCTTCGGATCCCTTCCCAACTCATTTCGTCAGCTGTGACTGGCAAAAGCTCCTACCCTGCCAGAACCTTGGTTGCTGTTTAAGGCGCCACTGGACTCTTGCTCTTTTCTGCTGCTACAGGCAGACTAACACGGCTCCCCCTCGTGATCTGTTGACGGAAAGAGTCTCTCTGTGTGGAAGGAAAGGCCCCAGGGTCCGGGTGGCATTTGCTTGGTGCTGCTTCTGGATTGTTCCTCCTTGGGACAGGCCAGGGAACCAGGAACCTCCTGACTCAAGTAGGGGCCAAACAGCCCGGTGCCGTGAAGACCCCCCATGCACACTGCCTGCCCCTCCCAGAGTCCAGAAGACATCCCGCCATGCCGCCCTTCGGTACAAAGGGCGTGCTCCGCGGGAGAACTCCCTGCATCTCTTGAACCTTTCAAAGGCGGCCGATTTGCACTGGGGCAAGAGCAGGGGAAGAGGGAGTGTTATCTCTTTTCCTCTGCACCAGTTCCTCAAGAGAAACTGAATTTCCTGTACTGCTCTTTGGTTACTCCAGAGAAAAAGAGGGCCGATAGAGGAGCCGGCCTTTCTCCAACGGAGCTTATAACAACTCAGTCATTTGTGTGTGTGTGTGATTTCTGTCTGGAAAGCAACCTGGGGGTGGGTTAAAAGACCCCTCCGTAGCACAATGGTCTTCCCCAGCTGCTTCTCAAGGTTCGCTTTCTCTTCCGTTGAGCCTCGTGGACCTCCCACATCATGTGCCATTCAGCCATTAAATCGGCCACATGGCCCTTTCCTCTGCCCAGGAAACCCTGAGAAGTTGGGTTCCGGGAGCTGGGTTCTCGAGGCCCCCTCCCCAGGCGACAATCCCCAGACTTCTTGGGTGGAAGCCTTGAGTGTTCAAGGGGTGGAATAGACAGGAGAAGTCAAACGGCGGCGGGGGGGTGGGGAGTGAGAGAGAGACCCTGGCTTTTGAGCCCTTTGGAGTTTCCGGCAGGGACGGGAGCATTTTTTTCTTTTTCCCTTCTTCCCTTGCTACTAAGATTCATAGCTGTTTGGGGTCTATATGAGAAACCCTTTTGTCATCACCTGAACAAGGCATTTCCTTTGCAGGAGTTGGACATCGGGTGAGGAGCACAGAGGCCCTGAGCTTTGTCCGCACCTTTCTTCTGAACACCCAACAGGTATGTATATTCTTTTTTTAAACTTTTTTTTTAAAAAAATCACAAAACTTAGGGATACAGAAAAGAAGAGGAGGGATAGGGGAAAAGGCAAGATAAAACAAATTGTGTTTTCTGAGCCTTAGCAAAACTATATTAATAAAAAAATAAAAAATAACAGATTTATCCAAGTTTCAATTCATATACTGTAGCCTAAGACAACTTTAAAATCTTTCTAGTTACTTAAACATTTCAACTTCTAAATATTTCAATGGATTAATTGATTGACTACCTTCTAGAATGCTAACATGGTTATAAAACATTTAAATAGCAAACTTTCCCAAGAAATTTAAGCATTACATACTCTTAAGACATCAACATCTGCTCTCACTACAAATACTCTCTACCTTCTAGAAATGTTTATGAATTGTTAGAATAGTAAACGTAAAAAGGTTGCTGTGTGAACTCGAACTCTTCAATTGACTTCTGATTCACCAGTTGTGTTAGCTTAGCCATCGACACAAAATCAAAAGGTTTGTCAATCCACTCAGGAGTTACGTTGGATTTCCAATATCTCGCAAATACAATTCTGGCAGCGGAAATTGCATATTGAAAAAGCTCGTTCTAATTTGAATTTAGTTGTGAGGGAAACATTCCCAGCAACATATGTTTAGGATCTCTTTCATACTTCTCCCGGAACATTTTCTGGAGTTCCAAATGAACCGCACCCCAAAAGTTTTGACTTTTGTGACAAGCCCATCATTGGTGATAGAAAGTTCCTTCCGCATCTGAACATTTCCAACATTTGGCTTGGGACATATTATACATCTTGAGTTCCCTGGGCGATAAATACCATCTAAAGAAAATCTTGTACCAATTCTCTTTTATCCTCTGTGAAGAAGTCAACTTGATTTCCATTGTTCCCATTGTTTGCACATTCTTGGCCTTTCTCCAGGTATCTTGGAACCTTCTGGACTGTGGGTCTCACAGACTCCTCTCCCCAAGCAGGGCTGGTTGCCTGCTGAAAGAAGGAGCCAGGAATCGGGGAGAGAAACGGGGAGGAGCTCCCTCAGGACCCCAAGATGTGGGGGAGTTTTCTGGCAGACATCCAGGGCTTCCTCTCCAGGCTTGTGCTGGGATGGGTGGTCTTCCCTCAAGTTAATCTACCTCCTGGACCTCATCTTCAGCTCCTACTCGAGAGCTTCCCAAAAGCCGGATTTGAGATGCGGTGATCCGATCCTGCCAGACAGTTCGGAAGGGTGTCAGGTTGATCCCCTGGCTCTTTGGCGAGGCAGAGAAGCTCCAAGTCAGGCCCTGGTCCAGCGGCATAGCACTGCTCCCCGGTTCATTCTCAGGAGCCCCCTCTGAAACACTGGCAAGTCTCTGAAGGAGGTCTTTCTCTGGCCAAGACCAAGAGAGCCCGGAGTGGACTCATAGAATCAGAGTTGGAAGGGACCACCAGGGTCATCAAGTCCAACCCCCTGCAGAATGCAGGAATTGCACAACTACCTCCCCCCCCCCACACCCCTAGTGACCAGAAGATTCCCAACATGCCCTTCCTCTCATCATCTGCCTAAGGTCACAGAATCAGCATTGCTGACAGATGGCCATCTAACCTCTTCTTAAAAACCTCCAGGGAAGGGGTGCTTACCACCTCCCGAGGAAGCCTGTTCTTCTGCGGAACCGCTCTAACTGTTAGAAAATTCTTCCTAATGTCTAGACGGAAACTCTTTTGATTTAATTTCAACTCGTTGGTTCTGGTCCGACCTTCTTGGGCAACAGAAAACAACTCGGCACCATCCTCAATATGACAGCTCCTCAAGTACTTGAACATGGTTATCATATCCCCTCTCAGTCTTCTTCTCTTCAGGCTAAACATACCCAGCTCCTTCAACCTTTCCTCATAGGACTTGGTCTCCAGATCCCTCACCATCTTTGTTGCCCTCCTCTGGACACATTCCAGCTTGTCTACATCTTTTTTAAATTGTGGTGCCCAAAACTGGACACAGTACTCTAGTTGAGGTCTAACCAGAGCGGAGTAAAGCGATACCATCACTTTGCGTGATCTGGACACTATACTCCTGTTGATGCAGCCCAAGACCTCGACACACAGTGCTACTCCTCCCCACTTCCTTATCTGTCTATCCATTTTAAACAAGTTGTACCCCTCAATCTTAATATTCCAATCATGAGTGGCCTGCATCCCACCAAGTTTCAGAAATGACTATTAGGTCAAAATCCCCTTCTTGTATTAGGGCTTCGAGTTCTTCCTGCTTGTTTCCCATACTCTGCGCATTAGTGTACAGACATCGGAATCCGTGGTTTCTGTGCCCCGTGGTTTTCGTTTCTTTACTTACCTCTGAGTTTATGCCTTTTTGCATACATGCCACTCCCTGCAAATCTTTATTGTTCTCGTCTCCACATATTGTCAGCATACAAGGCTTTAAGTTGTGGTCTCGCTCCCCCATAGGATTTAGTTTAAAGCCCTCCTGATCAGGTTTGCAAGGCTACTCTGATAGCTCCCCTGACAACCCTCCTCTCAAGGCTCCCTCCTTGAAGAAGCCAAACACTCAGCACATACAAAATATAAAAACTTGTCAAAGGCTTACAGGGTCCCCAGGCCACACCCCCAGGTTAAGAGACCCGATGGCCCCCTGGTCACATTTGATAGGAGGAGGCAGCTTCATGGGTTCTCGCATTTCCCTCCCTTCTCCTCTTTGCCCCCTTTTCTCCTGGTGATTTCCTGCTTTCCTTGGTTGGCCTTCAGGACATGGCTCAGAAGATGCTCTTCATGGAGCAGGTGGAGATCCTCTGCCAGCCCGCCACCGAGGACAGGTTCCGATTTTTCCCGTCGGATCTGCTCGTCCAGGTCGTCCAGGTGAGTTGGGGCGCACTTGGAGCAGGGGCAGCTGGAGAAGGCGTGCCCGAGGAGAGACGCTGCGCCAACCTCAGGCGTCAGCCAGGGGAAAGGCGCGGGATGAAAACGAGGGCCTTCTGGCGCCTCAGCAGGCAAGCCGAGGGCAAGCGAGGAAGGCTGAACTGAAATGAGCCCGATCCGTTGATCTGACCTTGTGAGAAAAAGTCAAGGTGACCACTCAGTGGAAGAGGGGAAGGAAGTGGAGACATGGTGAAGAGAGGAAGGGAAGACCTTGCAAACAGTCCAGCCCTGCCTCAACCCGAGCGCTGCAGGTTCCTCGGGGCAAGACGACCATGTAGCCAGGGCTGTCGGAACATCCTCTTTCCCCCCAACCCACCGGTCTCCCTAGCCCTGCGTGGCCTTGTCTGGCCAGCAGCAAAGCTCCAGGCAGGGGTCCCAGCAGAGAAAGAACTTTCCTCATCACTCAGAGCCTTTGCATGCAGGTCAGGAGAAGCGCTCTTTGTGTTTGCATCACGGAGCCCTGTTTTCCCCTTCTCAGGTCCTGATCCTGTGGACAACTCCTCGGAACACGCTTCAGAGGAAGAGGGCAACTGAAGTGCTCGCCAGGATCTGCAGCGTCCTGCGATTTCGGTGTGGCTACCAAGTGAGTTGCACGCTGCATGCCCCTGCGTGTCTTTCAGCCCGTGACTCTGGCTTCTGGGGATGGGATCCCCACCCCACACGCCTTCTCTGTCCGTACTCTGGTCTCAGGGTGGCATCTTCACCCGCACAGTCACGCCGCTGGAGTGAAGGGCAGGGATGTGAGGTCTAGGGTTGCCAGGTCCCTCTTCGCCACCGGCGGGAGGTTTTTGGGGCAGAGCCTGAGGAGGGCGGGGTTTGGGAAGGGGAGGGACTTCAATTCCATAGAGTCCAATTGCCAAAGCGGCCCTTTCCTCCAGGTGAACGGATCTCTATTGGCTGGAGATCAGTTGTAATAGTAGGAGATCTCCAGCTAGTACCTGGAGGTTGGCAAACCTAGTGAGGTAGGAGAAGGGGATCAGATCTATCAGCTGCCCTCCAGGCCCTTGATAAGGAGTGGGCCCATGATACGGGGGTCGGGGATCTGTTCCTAGCAATGCCCTGTCCCTAAAATGAGTGTCAGCCCTGACCTGGGTGCTGGAGCAAGGACAGTCTTTCCTCATGCTGGGGCCAATAACCTCTCTTCTGGGGAGGGGCTTTTGCTTAAGGAAGTCAAATCCCTTCCCCACCCCCACCCCCAGGGCAGCCCCAGCCACAAAAAGCCACCCTGGGGTAGAAGCAACTCTGCTGTAGTTGTCGGGAAGGGTAGAGGGCAGAGGTGAGGGTGGAGCTGCCTTCCCTTCCTGGCCCTGCCAGGTCTCTCTGACAGGGATTGGGGGTTTCTGGGTCTCCCGGCCTCTGCAGGATCCAGCCCCCCCCCCCTCCACTCACAGACAGCCTGTAAGAAGCGGGGGGGGGTTGTCCAAGGGTGGGGTGAGGGGGGGTTGTACACATCAGCACGGTGGAAGCTGCACCAGCTGTTTAGACTGGCGCCCCCCTCGCCGCGGGGGTGTCATTCCTGTGTCCCTCCTCCTCCCGTTGGTAATCTGGTTTCCTCCCCTCCCTTTCAGGCCACGTCCGACTTCCCAGTGATGGGTCAGCTCGTTGGGTGCTTGACACTGTGCATCTTTGACAGCAGCAAGATGGTGGCACATTGGGCAGCCAAAGGCCTCGGCCACCTGTACGGCTTGGCTGCCTGGTGTCAGGGTGAGAGAATCCTCCTCCCCAGCTGCTCCCCCTCTTCTGAGTCTCGGGGCCTGAATAAAAATCCTTCCTCTTTCACCAACGCTTCTTCGCTGCGGTTTCACCCACTGCCGCATGAGGCCATCCTGATTCCTGTGCATCCTTGGAGCAGGGCCGGCGTCAGCATCCCCTGAGGGGGGGCAGTGGCCAGGGCCCATGGATTCTGGCGGAAGGGGGCTCACTGCTACTGACTCCCTCCTCACTCCTCTCCTCCGAGGCTGGGGCTCAGCCCCTTCCCCTGCCCGCTGGTCCCCTGTGCTCCCAGCAGCATCCGCTGCCCGGCACTGCTGGGGAAGGGCACACGAAAGGCATCAGCCTTCCTGGTCGACGTGGCACTTCGAGATGCACCCAGTGGTGTCGGCTGGAGGTTGTGGGAGAGTTCGCGGGTGGGCAGAGGCCTGTGGGGAATTGGGGGGGGGGGCAAAGAGGGAGGCGCAGGGGGGCCAGGGGTCTCCGAAACCTGGAAGTCGCCCTGACTGGTAGTCCTAGGTCATTTATGCAGAGGAGTTTTGCCTGAGGCTCGTTGTTGGCTGGACCCACACTGTCCTGTTGGGAATCTCTGCACCGGCATCCTCCAGGCTCAAATCGAGTCCAGTCTCTTTAAATGCTGCTTTGCAATTGGCTTACTTGTAATGCTGACTGTGAGAGAAAAGTCCCCCCCAAAAAAAGAAACCCAATTGCTGCCTAAAAAAACATTTTAAGAAGAAGAAAAAACAAAGAAACAGAGCAATCTGGGGGTGGGGAGAGTCCAAGCCTCGGTTTTAAAAATTCTTTCTTCTGCTCCGAGGAGGAAGCGGGAAGCATTTGAATCCCCGCCTCTGGACATGCTGCTTTGTAATTGGCTGTGAGCGAAACCAAGCTTGCTTGACCTATGCATGGGGATTTCACCCGGGCTGAGCTCAGGGAAGAGGGAAGAATCGGATTAACAGAGGGACGGGAAGTCCCGAGAGTTGTGAGGGCTGGCAGCGAGGTCATCTCTAATGGAGGGAAAACTCCTGCGTAACTCCAAGGAACAACTGAGACAGACCGGGGGCGAACCTGAGCGAACGTACCCGTGCATAAATGACCAGAGACCGTTCTGTTTCAAGGCTCTAGGACGAGGCTCTTCCCTGTGCCTTTGTGGAGAGAAGGGAGCTCTGGGAGCTTGGCTTACTGCGGAGTGCCCTTCTGTGGACAGAGGGGTGCGCCGGTGAAGCCCGCAAGCCCTCCTTGGCGCTGCCAGGAGCAGAGCTTCCGGTGGCTTCCAGCCAGGCTCAGGATGGTCTGTGCATCTCCCAGGTCACAGCAAGACAGAGCAAGACATCTTGGCTCAATTTCTGAAGAGAGAGCGAGAGCGAGAGGAGGAAGTTGGCAACAGCGAGGACTCCTTGGAGAATGCTGGCATCATCGCCACGGTAACTACCCCCTCCCCAGAAGTGTGGCAGACCCCAGGAAGTGCTCTCGGTCGTCCGGAGAGAGCGTGGTTTGCAAACCAGGACCAGTGCCTGCCTTGTTGGCCAAAATCCAGGACAGGTCCCCCGCATCCCTGCCACCTTCCACTTGGTCCCGTTTGCAAGGCGGGTTCTGTGCCTGGCGAGATCTCCAGGAGAGGAGAGAGGATCCTGATCCCACTGGCCTGGGAGATCCTCTGCAGGCCTCCAGGGAGCTTCCTGCTCCAGCCACCCTTTTCTCTCCCCTTCCGTTGCAGTTCTTCAAGAAAGTCCTCAGCCCGGAAGAACTGGCTGACGTCTACCTCTCCGCCCTCCACGGGCTTCCAGAGAACACCGCCTGCAACACCGAAGCCGCAGTCTGCGTAGAGAGGGCCCTCCACGGGGTCCCCTCCGTGGCCTTGGAGAAGGTGAGCTGCTCGCTGGGGGACTTTTCCCCTTCGGGTGACCCCGGGCCTTTCCATAGAGTCCAATTGCCAAAGCGGCCATTTTCTCCATCATTTGTAATAACAGGACATCCAGCTAGTACCTGGAGGTTTGGAAATGAGCACAGAGCCAAGGAGATATCACAAAGTGCAAATGTATTGAGTGCTACAAAATAGAACTATATCCAAAATGTCTCTGGTTTCAATTATATACACACAATCCTGTATGATATCTATAAGTCATTCATAGTTTGTTCATAAAACATTGAAGTCCAATGCTGGTACCAGAAGAAATAGAAGGGGACACGGCCATTTCGATTCTTCAGTTCTTCAGCAGTCCCACTTCCAATAATAAATCTCAATTTCATGGTTTACATATACATATACTTCCAATAAGGGATGCAAATATCAGGAAAGTTAACAGTTCCCCTGAGGAGTATAATTGTAATAAAATTATTTATCCATCCTGGTATATTTTTATTTATTATTTATCCATCCATACTGATGGAGGGAATTCTTCATATGGTGGCGCTTTTCGCTTCTGCGAATGTGGTGTAGTCAGCATGGCGTAGGGGTCGGGGTGCCAACCTACACTTTGTAACCCTGTTGGGAACTGGCTAACTCCTCTTGATATACCAGGATGGATAAATAATTTTTATCACAATTATACCCCAAACCTCTTCGGTATAAGCACAGAGGTGTTTGTTTTACTTCCAGTACCTGGAGGTTGGCAACCCTTTTCGCAGAGTGCCTTGCAGAAGTTCGAAGGCCGTTTAGAGGAACCGATGGTGCGAGCGGCACCCAAAGAACGTGGCCTTTGGCGTTCCCTTAGCTGGGGGCTCCTGCTGGGGAGGGAGGGGGCATGCCAGCCCTTGAGGACCAGTCCCAGTTTTGAGCGGAAGCTGGTTCTGTGCAGTGCTGATTGGCTGCATCCCCTTTGGCGTCGTGTGACCCCCAAACTCCCCAGAGACTCTCCCTGTAGCGTCAAAGGTAGTCGGCAAAGGGCACAGCAGGACCAGACCGTCCCCTGAGCCAGAAGACAGACATCCGTCTCACGCCGGTCCCTGTGCTTTCCCTCCAGGCGCCAGAGATCATCAGGTTCATGCATGGGAACCTGGACGACATCACCAACCGTCATGCCAGGACCCATGCCACTGGCGTCCTTCAGGAGCTCCAGGACCACCGATTGAGCGAGGTGGCCTACACCCTGCTGAGCTGGTCACCCCAGTGTGACAGGTACCGCCCAGCGATCCTCCTGTGCCCCCCCCAAATGCCCCCGTCTTCTCCAGAGGGTCCTGCTGCCGTGTCCCCTCAGCTGCCCAAGGTCCTCCTTGTCTCTCTTCACAGCTCAGCGGCCACCTTGTGGAGGATGCTGGTGGACCGGGACAGAAGCGCAGCCGAAGTCCTTGAACATCTGATGGCCTGCTTGCAGGGGCAGCCGCTCAAGCCCCATCTCACCGCAGAGGAGGCTGCCCCTCTGCGCGTGGCGGTGAGTATGGCAGGAAGGACCCCTCCCCACCTCCGATGCCCGATTCAAGAGGCGAGCCCCCCACCCACCCTTTTTTCTAACATGTTGTGGTTCTCTGAATCCCCAGCTTTCGTTTTTTTTTTAAAGGGAAGCCCCTACCGCCTTCCGTCACAAAGACGTAAGGAAAACAACATGTCTGCACAAAGGGAGGGGGCTAGAGACTTACTTTACTGGAAATTCAGCGAAACTTTTATGACATACCAATATGGGGGGGGGAGTGCTGTGAAGCCCCCCCTCCAATTGAGATCCACAGCGGATCCAACAGGGATGGCCGCTTGTTTCTTTGCCACCCCCTCTCTGTCTGCCACCTCTGTCTGGGGGGATGAGGCCCCTGCAGCTGGTTTGAGCTGCTCAGCCCGCCCCCTCCTCCCGGGGGTGTGTGAAGGGGTCTTGCCTGCACCTGAGTGCCCAAGACAGCACCTGGATGCCCAGCAAAGGGAAGGAGAGGAGGAGGAGAGGAGGAGGCAGCAGCCACCAGGCCCTTCACCAATGAGTCGGATCCAGTCCTAGGCGGCAACGTTACCCCCGTTCCAGAGGAAGCTCCGAGTCTTTATGTAGCGCTGTGAGCTTCCTTTGGGGTCTGCCTCTGAGCCTCCTGGTGGTGGCTTTGCACAATCGGCCTTCGTTCTCCCATCAGCATGCACAGCACCGCACAGGGTCCCCCAGAGATCTGCTGGCGCCAAAAGGTGCTTCCCTCGCCCAGGGTGCTTTCCCTCCCGGTCTCCTCCTCCTGCTGCCCCCTCCCTTGAGCACATGAAGCTGCCTTATAGTGAATCAGACCCTCGGACCATCAGTGTCAGTATTGTCTACTCAGACCGGCAGCGGCCCTCCAGGGTCTCAGGCAGAGGTCTTTCCCATCACCTCGCTTGCCTAGTCCCTTGAACTGGAGATGTCGGGGATTGAACCTGGGACCTTCTGCATGCCGTGCAGAGGCTCTACCACTGAGCCAGCCCCCCCCTTCCCAGGCTCTGAGGAGCGATGGCTTCCAGGTCTGGAGAGGCAGCTGCCCAGAGCCTTGCCCAGTGAGCGGAGGAGCCCAACTCACAGCAGTGTCCTTTCCAGGCTGCCCACGTCCTCCCAGCGCTCATGGACCAGCCTCTCTTGAGCTTGCGTGTGGCTCTTGAAGATCAGTGGGAGGCTGTTTGCCTGGCCTGGGTCTTCTGGATGTCCCACCTCCACCAAGGGGTCCAGGAGATCCCCCCGAGCCCCGTGCTGGAGAGTGCCGAGCCTGCCCCTGAGGAGCTTGTCAAGTGAGTCCTGCCAGGGTTGCCCCCCTGGCAATTGGCGGGAGGGTTGCGGGCTGGGAAGCGGGGTCACCTAGCCTTGTCTGCCTCACTTCCGAGGACCCCAGGAGAGACATGTGGTAGCTCTAGCAATCGCCACAGCCTTGTTTCTGGTGGTTCCTAGAGCTACCCTACGCTACTTCCGGGTATCCCCCCAGATGTGACTTAGCAATTACTCCCTCCCCTCCGCAAGATGGGAGAGGCCTGGGGTGCCTAACCGGGCCTTGGCTCTGCACACAGGTCAGCTGCCGGCACTCTCCGAAAGCTCCTGGGACAGGTCAGGCCGGAGCTCCTGCCCAAGGCCAGCAACATCTGGCCACTCCTGGAAAACGCAGAGTCTTTCAACAGCGGCGTGACTCTCTTCTTTCGGTAAGAGCTGGGGAAGGGAGAAGTGCTGGGGCTGAGTCTCTTAGGGGGCTTCCTCCGTTGGGAGAGGAGGGCTGGAGAGAGAGGCGGGCCGGGCGGAGGACGGCGACACAGGCGTCCGCGTCCAGTTCGACTCTCTGGGCATGAGCATGGAAGCCGTCAATGGGTGTGGGGAAGATCACTCACTCACACGCGCACACCAACACACACACACAATGTTCTGGGCTGCAGGGCCTGCTGCCCACCCTGGCTCACAAGGCCACCTTGGTCCTTTTCCTCTTGCAGAGCCCTCAACATCAGTCTCCCCTCCCGAGAGGGGCAGCAGGTGGTGGACCACCTCGCGGCCGTTCTCCACGGCCATGAGGAATACCAGCAGGTCACCGCCATGGCCATCCTTGCTGAGGTAAGCTTTCTTGGCAAAGGGGTTGGTGGGGAGAATGCTTCCTCTGGCCCAGAGGGAGCTCGGCAGTCCCCAGACATAGCTCCCGGGGGAGGCCGTCCCGTCGGTGCGGATTCTCTCTCCCGGCCCTGGGCACATCCAGGTGTCTCTGCCCGGATGTCAGCCCTTGGCCCACAGAACCAGAAATCACCACAAAGTCATATAGAGTCCAAACAGATGGCTTTTACTGATCAAATAGGCATACAGTGCAAACGAATAAAATGACAGCTATGAGAGGCTCACTAGCTGGGAGATATTATAAGGCAGGAAAGGCGGGAGATTACACGCATGAATACAGTTTCCCAGGAGCTGAGTTCCCAGGCCTAGGTATGCGACCTTGGGGGGCAGACAATACAGCACAGAGACAGAGGCAATAATGAAACCGAGATAGCAGCCTGACATTCTGCTCCCCTCAAGGCCCCCTCCCAGTTCGCAAGGGGGCTGGCCTGTCCGGGTAAGCAATGTGAAAGGCGTCGACGAGGTCGGGGTCGGAGACATCCCGTGCGCGCACCCATTCGTCATAGGCAGGGGGGAAATGTTTCCAACGAACTAGATATTGCAGATTGCCATGGTGAATACGGGAGTCAAGGATCTTGGAGACTTCGAAGTGTTCTTCCCCCCCCACCATGATGGGTTGCGCAGGCGGTGGGTCCGGATGCCACCGTGGAGAAGCAACATGGGGTTTGAGGAGGCTTATGTGGAAAACAGGATGCACACGCCTCAAGGATTTGGGGAGAGCCAGTTCCACTGTGACAGGGTTTATGACCCGAGTAATGGGGAAAGGGCCAATGAATTTGGCGCTGAGCTTATGGCACGGTTGGGTGGAACGGAGATTTTTGGTGGAAAGGTAAACCAAAGCACCCACTTGCAGATCACCCCCGGGGGAGCGATGTTTGTCAGCTTGCGCTTTGTATTTACGTTTGGCCCGGTCGAGGTTGCTAACGAGCCAGGGCCAAGTGGTACGGAGGGCGTGTGCCCAGGAGGCAATGTCGGGGTTCCCCTCCCCCTCTACATCATCTGTAGGAGCGATGGGACTGAAATCTTGTCCATACACAGCAAAAAACGGGCTAAAACCTGTGGATTGATG
Source organism: Euleptes europaea (assembly GCF_029931775.1). Taxonomy (NCBI): domain Eukaryota; kingdom Metazoa; phylum Chordata; class Lepidosauria; order Squamata; family Sphaerodactylidae; genus Euleptes; species Euleptes europaea. Next base: position 16,601,521 of record NC_079332.1, read on the forward strand.
CATGGCATTATTGTAGGCATATTCTGCTAAAGGTAACAGTTCCACCCAGTTATCCTGGTGGTAGTTAACATAACAACGCAAATAACATTCAAGTACAGCATTGACACGTTCAGTTGGACCATCAGTTTGAGGATGGTATGCACTAGACAATCCCTGTTCCACCCCCACCAACTTGAGGAAAGCTTTCCAAAACTTAGAAACGAAACCACTTCCGCGGTCACAAATTATTTTACGCGGAAACGAATGTAAACGAAAGATATGCGTCACGAAGAGGCGGGCCAGTTTCTGAGCAGAGGGGATCCCTGCGCATGGAATCAAATGTATTTGCTTAGAAAACAAATCAGTAACAACCCACAACACAGTTTTACCCCCACTGAGAGGGAGATCAGTCATGAAGTCCATAGCAATCACTTCCCAAGGTCTGCTGGGCGTTTCAAGAGGTTGTAGCAGTCCCGGGGGTTTGCCCTGCGATCGTTTCGCAGCGGCACAAACGGGACAGCTGCGGATGAAGGAGTCAATGTCGGAACGCATTCCCCCCCACCAGAACTGTCTGCGCAATAAGTGAAGGGTCTTCAGAAACCCAAAGTGCCCAGCTGTTTTGGCTCCATGAGCTAAATGTAAAACGTCCTTCCGGAGAGCTTTGGGTACATACAATTTTGAGTCTTTGTACCAGGACCCCCCTTGTTCCAAAACACCAGGAGGTAGGGTATGAGCGGAACGTTCTAAAAGGCACTGGTCCCGAAGGACAGTTAAAAAGGATTCGGAGATGGGGATTTTGGAGGGAGCCCCCCCATCGGTCATGGAGATCTGAGAAACAGTTATAGGGCTAGTGCTTACGTGCGGCGGCGCGCAGACTGCAGGCGGCTGAGCGGTCGGAGGGGTAGGAGGGGCGGGAACTCCGGTCTGTTGCGGTGGCGGCTGGGCAGCCGGTTGGGCTGGCGGAGCTTGCGAGTTAGGGAAGGTGTGCTGATGCTGGGATCGGGTTTGCACAGCCAGCATAGGTAGGGCCCCACGTTGCATAGGGGTGAACAGAGAGTTGGTGGGTCTTTCGAGTTTTACCGGATATTGTGGTAAACGGGAGAGGGCATCCGCGAGAACGTTCTGCTTCCCAGGGACGTGCTTCAGGGTGAAACGGAACTGAGCAAAGAACTCCGCCCACCGTTGTTGTTTCGCCGATAGCTTATGGGACCCCGTGAGGGCAGCTAGATTTTTGTGATCGGTCCAAACTTCAAAGGGTACTTTAGACCCTTCCAAGAATTGCCGCCATAAAGTCAGTGCATGATGAACTGCAGAGGCCTCTTTCTCCCAGATGGGCCAGTTTAATTGAGCGTGCGCAAATTTTTTTGAAAAGTAAGCGCAAGGGTGAAGAAGACCGTCCGGTCCTTGCTGGAGGAGAGCCCCTCCCATGGCTACATCGGAAGCATCGACTTGCACAATGAACATTTGATTTGGGTCTGGGTGCCGTAGCACCGGCTCCGAAGTGAAGAGGCGTTTGAGGGCCAGAAAGGCGGCTTGGCATTGCTCAGTCCATAGGATTTTTGCGGAGGGCAAGGCAGCCGAGCTTACTTTTCCCTTAGTTTTCAGCAGGTCCGTAATGGGTAGAGCCACTTGGGCGAAGTTAGGGATGAATCCCCGATAGAAGTTTGCAAATCCCAGAAATTGCTGTACTTGCTTACGGTTGGTGGGGGGAGTCCAATCGAGGACGGCTTGGACTTTGGCGGGGTCCATGCGAAGACCTTGGTGGGAGATGATGTATCCCAAAAACGTGAGTTTGCTTTGGTGAAATTCACACTTAGCTAGTTTAGCGAACAGTTGATGGTTACGCAGGCGTTGTAGAACTTCCCTGACCAGAGTCACATGCTCGTCCACAGTTTTCGAATAAATGAGAATGTCATCTAAGTAGACCACCACCCCACGATATAGAAGGTCATGTAGGATTTCATTGATGAGTTGCATGAAGACCCCCGGGGCCCCTTTTAATCCGAATGGCATTACAAGGAATTCATACATTCCGAAACAGCTAGAGAAGGCAGTGAGGTGTTCATCTCCTTCGCGGATACGGACTCGGTAGTAGGCTTCCACCAAGTCTAATTTAGAGAACACACGGCCTTCCTGTAATTGTCCCAAAATATCCGATATTAATGGGATAGGATAGGCGTTGGTCTGGGTAACCGCATTGAGCTTTCTGAAGTCAATGCACAGGCGAAGGTCGCCCTCTTTTTTCCGGACGAAAAACGCGGGGGCCGAGTTTGGGGCATTCGAAGGGCGAATGAACCCTCTGGCGAGGTTTTTGTCCAAAAAGTCCCGGAGGACAGTGCGCTCGGAAGCGCTCATAGGGTAAATCTTACTTTTGGTTAATGTGCAGTCCTTTACTACTTCAATCGCACAGTCTGAGGCCCGGTGGGGGGGTAAGGCATCACATTCCCTAAGGTCGAAGACATCTTCAAAGTCCCGGTATACAGCGGGTAGAGCCGGTGGTACTGGGGCAGTAGAGGTTAATGCTGGAACGGGCGGAAATGGCAGAGCAAAGTTTTGCCGATGCTGGTCGCAGGTGGGACTAGCGAAAGAGATAGTGTTTGTTTCCCAATCAATACTGGGACTATGTCCTTTAATCCAGTTAATTCCCAAGACCACTTCAAATCGGATAGGGGCTATAGTGAAGTCTATTTGTTCCCAGTGGGAACCAATTCCCATTGCCACCCCTATGGTGCGGTGATCAACTGGACCCCCCTGGAATTGGCTCCCGTCCATTTGAGCAAATTGGACGGGGGCGGGTAAAGCCTCTGAGTCGGCTCTGAGTGCAGCAAACGTGGCTTCGCTTATGAGAGTGCGACAGCAACCGGAGTCAATTAGTGCTTTGACGGGGATTTGTGGACCTCCGTTAAGTTGTTGTAAAACTGCATCCACGTAGACGGTGGAGTCCACTTCTTTGATTTTGGTAGGAGCATTCGGTTTGATAGGAAGATCCTGAGAGGTCTGTGGAGATGCTCCATTCACCACAGACCGGAGCCGTTTTTTGACAAGTCGAGGGGAGATTCCAGGTTTAAGGCTGGAGAAATCCAAGGGTTTTCCTCATCCGAAGAGGGAAAGCTGTCCCCCAATGGGGCACTTGTAATCCGAGACCCGGCGGGGTCGTTGGAAGCAGGCAGGGAGGCTGGGTCCCCGGCATGGAGTGCAGAGGGTGTGGGCCTTCCCGGAGCTGCGCTGCGGGTGGCCGCGGTGCCTCTGCGTGGTGGACGACCTCGGGCGCGGGTTGTCGTGCTGGGACGAAATAATTCCTGGCGGCGTGGGCAAACGGCTGCAAAGTGGCCCATTTCTCCGCATGTAAGACAGGCACCCCTCTGAAATCGGGCTTCACGTTCCTGGAGCGGACGTGGGGGATTTCGTGGGACGAGCAGTGGTGCCTTGGGTTGAGGCTTTTGGGTGCCCTTCTCCTTGTGCTTTTGACGGACGAGAGAAATAAAGCGGCGGCGGCTTTCCACTTCCTCGGCTAATAGGATCCAGCCTTCGAGGATATCGGGATCGCCCCGCATGTAAGACCAGTTCAGAATGTCAGGATGCAAGGCTTCCCTGAAATGATGGATTAGGGTGGTCTCGGGCCAACCTACAATTTTACTTGCCAGTCGCTGAAATTCATCGGCAAATTCCCGAACTGTAGCAGAGCCTTGTTTTAATTGTAAGAGTTCCGTTTTGGCTCTTTCCCCCAGGAAGGGGTCCTCAAACCTCCTTCTCAGGGCAGTCATGAAGTTGTTGAGGGAACGAATCGCACGAGAGCGGGTGTCAAACTGGAGGACCATCCAGTCAGCCGCTTTGCCTGTCAGGAGGGAAGCTACGTACCGCACCCGGCTATCTTCCGTGGGGAAAAGTTGACCTTGTTCTCGCATATAACTGTCCACTTGATGCAAGAAACAAGGCAAAGTCTCAAGAGATCCGTCATACGTAGTCCTCAATTTGAGTTGCTTCCAAGGGCCGGGCGCGGGTTGACCCGGTTGCACGGGTGGTCCGGGCGGAGGAGCAACAGGAGCTCCAGGAGGCAAGGGTGGAGCAGGCACATTAGCAGGTGGTTGCACGGGTGGTCCGGGCGGAGGAGCAACAGGAGCTCCAGGAGGTAAGGGTGGAGCAGGCACATTAGCGGGTGGTTGTACGGGTACCCCCTGACCCGGTATCGGAACGGGCTGTCTCTGAGCTATCAGGGTTTGTTGTAATTGCCTGTTCTCTTGAAGCATAAGTTCCATTACTTCCTGGAGTTGATCAACACGGTCGGAGAGCTCCCGATTCTGGGCTCGTAAAAGATGAACCTCCTCACTTGGGCCACCAGTAAGATGAGGCTTACTGGTTCGGAAGCTCGTGGCCCATTGAGAGCTATCCCCATATAAATCCTCGTCTTCAGACTCATCTGAGTCTCGACGTCGGTCAGCCAAACGGCGTGCGCGTTGGGTCGCACGCGACGGGACAAACGCCGGGGAAAAAGTTAGACCTGATAGTCCCAGTACATAGTCCTTGGGGCGCGTGTCCACGTTCGCCTGATTCCTAATCCTTGCTGCAGCCGCCCTGGCTGCTTCCGCCGCCTCTCTCTCTCTTGCGACCCTAGCCGCTTCGGCGGCTTGCTGATCCGCAAGAACTTTGGCATTCTCAAGTCTTAGGGCAGTCTCTGCCGTAATGCGCGGCAAAAGTTCTGTCTCGAGGAGCAAGAGTATGGGGTCAGGTTCCCCGCCCAGCAGAGGTTGTACTCGAACCGCCAGTGCGGATGCCTCGGCTCCAAACGTCGGGGTCAAAACTTGAGCCAAGGTGGCTACCGGGGTGTCCTTTGTACATTCCACAAGGAGAAGAGCGGTGCTAATAGCGACTCGCTTGGCCTCAGCCTGGCAGCTGGCCGCATCCGGGATCAGGGAAAAACCCTCCGGCGGGGCTCCCGCCATGGTAGAAAGAGTTTGTCGAGAAATAAGATTATCCAAAAGTCCAGTTAATATTTGTAAATCCTCAGTCGCCAATCGGGCATCGTCCAGTAATTGATCCAAGTCCTGAAGATCTAAACGAGCATCAGTATCCTCCGATGTTAACATCCAGAGACGTCCTGTAAGAGATTGCCACTGCGCCTGTACCAGTCCCCTCAAGCGGCAAACCTCTCGGGTCGTCCGGAAAAGTTCAGCGATTAAGTCTTGTAACAGAGTAGGGTCCTCTGAGAAGGGCTCCAGGGTAGTAGATCACCTGGAGAGCTGCACAGCTCCCATCCAAGTGGCAGGCGAACCCCCCTGGGCTCCAGCCTGGCTAGGAGAACGGTGAAGATGAGAGTTAGCTGTCATAATGTCAGCCCTTGGCCCACAGAACCAGAAATCACCACAAAGTCATATAGAGTCCAAACAGATGGCTTTTACTGATCAAATAGGCATACAGTGCAAACGAATAAAATGACAGCTCTGAGAGGCTCACTAGCTGGGAGATATTATAAGGCAGGCAAGGCGGGAGATTACACGCATGAATACAGTTTCCCAGGAGCTGAGTTCCCAGGCCTAGGTATGCGACCTTGGGGGGCAGACAATACAGCACAGAGACAGAGGCAATAACGAAACCGAGATAGCAGCCTGACACCGGCGCCCCTCTGGCTCTCCAGGAAGCTTTCGGCTTCAGCTTTGACCGCTCAGAAGCGCGAGAGATGAGGCCCAATTAGAGTTGCCTGCTCCGGGTTGGGAAACACCTGGAGGTTTTGGGGGCGGAGCCTGAGGAGGGCGGGGTTTGGGGAGGGGAGAGGCTTCAATGCCATAGAGTCCAGTGGCCAAAGCGGCCCTTTTCTCCAGGTGAACTGATCTCTATCGGCTGGAGATCAGATGTCATCGCGGGAGAGCTCCACCTACCACCTGGAGGTTAAGCAAAGTCACGGTACTAGGCTCTAAACTGATATGAAACACGAATCAAACTCAAATAAGTGCAAATGTTTAACATGAAAATTTACTTAGCATAACAACAAGCAATGCAAAAGGTGAATAGTGTATGTCAACACAGACATGATATTGACATACAACAAAACAGGTGAGACAAAATGCAAGGTCCCAATTGGAATACAAAGTCTCTGCAAGTATTTCCTGCCATTCTTTCTTGTTTCTTCTTTAAGCAGGTATCTGAATGTATTCAACAATATCATGTGGAAACACCAATATCGGTCCAGAAGGACTCTACGACATAAACGTTGTCCGGTTTAACAAACACGCGTTCACCACTACAGAGTGGCTCCTTCAGCCAATAGTCCAAGCTTGGTTTTTCAAAACTTCAAGCTTAATTATTCGAAATTTGGTTTGTCAAAAATAAATTCATGAGGATCTTAGAGCACCTCTGCGGCTGTTCATTCCTTCATAGCTTCTCATGCATTTATCTTTGACGAACCAAACTTTGAATATTGAAGCTTGAGGTTTTGAGAAACCAAGCTTGAACTATTGGCTGAACTATCATGTCTGTGTTCTGCACTATTCACCTTTTGTGTTGGTTGTTGTTATGCTAAGTAAATTTTCATGTAAAACGCTTGCACTTATTTAAGTTTGATTCGTGTTTCATATCAATTTAGAGCCTTGTACTGTGACTTTGCTTAACTTACCTTACAGTATTGGTGATGCCTTGACCGTGTAACCACCTGGAGGTTGGCAACCCTAGGCCCAATCCTTCCCACCCGAGTGCCCCCAGGGGAATCAGGAGAAGTGGGGAATTGAGCCCGGGGTCTCTTGCCCAGAGTCCCTGAGCTCTGGTTCCTCCCGGAAGTCTTTGCTGGCCTCCAGGCAGCCTACTAGTGGGGGGGGGGTTACTTCCTGCTTGGAGGGTGGGGGTCCTCCGCAGAGGTCCCACTCTAGGGTGAGCCAGAGAAGAGGCTTAGTTGGGGGGGGGGAGGTTGGAGGAGACCTTGTCTCAGGTTCTCCGGGGTGTTCCGAGGCTGATCTCTCCTCCTGTTCCTTTCAGCTCCTACAAACCTCTGATTCCACCATACCAGAGGACACCTTCCATCTTCTGATGGGGCAGTTGTCATCACCTAACGCTGCCATCCACTCGCTGGCCCTTGACGGCTTGAACCATCTGGTGGACAAGCCTCGGCAGGTGAGTGAGAGAGAGAGAGAGAGAGACTAGTCTCCTCTCGATTGTAGGGAAACTCAACACCAAACATCTATTGAATAAACTCTTAGCTTGGATGGCAGAACATAAGACTCTAGGCCCTGAAAAAGTGGGCTTCTGCCAGGGGAAATCCACTTTAGACCACTGCATTGTACTGGCACATCTAGTTAACAAGTACGCTAGGGATTATACTCAGCCTTCCTGGACCTTAAGGGAGCATTTGATTCCATCCCAAGAAAACTTCTATGGGATACGTTAATGAGCATGAACATCAACAAACTATCCCCGAAAATCAATATCAATAAAAGGGTTAAGCAGGGCTGTATCCTGGCCCTGAAATGTGAAGCAGGTATGCACCGGCTTTGCAGTGGCTTCTGGAATGACGGTTCAGCGTGAAGAACTCAAAGCAATATGTGGGGCACTTCAGCCTGGAACACGCTGCTCATTACCATGCATAAGCAGCCTAAGAGGAGCACTCTGGGTAACAAAGGGACAGCTGCAGGCATGGACAAAAGGAAGAAGGGAGCATCCGATCTACCCCTAGACCAACTCTCCTCTGCCCTCCCCGGTAGCTCCAAGGCCAGTGCTAGCAGTAAGCGACATGGCACAGTCCGTTCCTTCCAGCACCGCCTACTCCTCATTGTGCCGGAGGTCGCACCTTCGAGTCTTGGGCTCATCCAGCAGGCGCTTCGACTGCTCAAGCCCCCCCCCCCGGAAAGACGAGAGGCTCGACAAGAGCATGGCCATGCTGTTGCGCATATTCCAGTCTTGGCCCTGGGGCTGGTGCCGGGAGACCTTCTTGCTTCACTTCTTCGGAAGCTGCCCCACCCTTGTGGCCTTGTGGGGCCCCTCCACAGAGCCAGGTGGGCAGCTTCAAGGAGTGTTTTGTCTCCCTCAGGTGTGGAAGCTGCTGCCTCTACTGCCAGAGGCGGCCAAGACCTTGCAGGAGCCGGACGAACAACAGGCCCAGAGGCTCTTTGGCCAGCTGCACCACTGCTTGGCCCAGACCACCGACCCCTCTCTGGCAGTGGCCGCGGCTGGCCAGCTGGTCCCCCTCTTTCACGCAGTAAGTCCCGCTCTGCCAGGGTCGGCCCCTGCTGGCTGGGGGGAGGAGCTAGGAGGTGCCAAGTGGGCGCCAGAGCAGCACAGCCAGGCCCGTTTGGGTGCCTTGTTCCCCCACAGGAGTCCCCCCAGGCCCGCGCCTTTGGATTTGACACCTTTGCGACAATGCTGAGAAGAGGAGCTACAGAAAGGGCCGTGAAAGACCTGGCCCTCAGCAGCCTGGTGCCTCTCCTGCTGCACCTGCACGATGAGAACATCGACGTCATCGAGGTAGGCACCTGGGCACACCTGGGGGAGGCAGAGGCCGTTGCAGGCCCACAGGTGGAGAGCTCTCCCTGGAGCCCCCCTCTCTGTCTGTCCGGAGGGGGAAGATGGAGCCGTGCGACGCTTGACCCTCCCCTCCCCCTCCTCCTCGGCAGGCTTGTTGGGACACCCTGAGAACTGTGGCTGTCCTCCTGGGGCACGAGAAGCTGCGCTGGCTGATCCCAAAGCGGGACTCCTGGGCCATCTGGCTTGTCATCGTAAGTCGCCCCGCTCTGCCTTTCCGGACCCCTCTCCCACCGGCCGGGGAGGCCAGGGGCTTTTTGCAGAGCCCCGAAGGTCGCCTGGTCAAGAGAGGGTTGATTTCACACCTTTGTGTTAAAGCCAGCGTGGTGTAGTGGTTAAGAGCGGTGGCTTGGAGTGGAGGAGTCTGATCTGGAGAACCGGGTTCGATTCCCCACTCCTCCACATGAGCGGCGGAGGCTAATCTGGTGAACCGGGTTGGTTTCCCCACTCCTCCACGTGAAGCCAGCTGGGTGACCTTGGGCTAGTCACACTCTCTCAGCCCCACCTCCTCCCTCACAGGGTGTCTGTTAAGGGGAGGAGAAGGGGTGATTGTAAGCCGGTTTGGTTCTCCCTTGAGTGGTAGAGAAAGTCGGCATACCCAAACCAAGTCTTCTTCTTTGGCCCCATCGATCTGGGTGAGCCAGATGTTGGAGTTATTCCAAAGCCCTCTGTTTGAGCAGAGGGCGAAAGACACGCATCCCCAGTGGATCCTGATGCGGGACAGCAAGCACAGATCCAAGGGTGGTTCACCCTCCCCCTCCGCGTGCAGTTGTCATCAAAAGAGAGTTTGGGCCTGGGTTAGAATTGGGTTCCTTTCCCCAAGGAAGGAGAGGAGAGTCTCCTCGCGCCAGCGCTAACGGCCCGGTCCTTCTTTGGCTCGTCTCCTAGGTAAAGCGGTTCAGGAAGGTCCCGAAGTGCCGCTTCCTGCAGCAGATCCTGGAGCAGCTGAGGAGCCCTCAAGCGAACATCCGAGAGGCGGCGGTCAGGATCCTGGGTACGTCTGCTCTTTCCTTTTCCAGCTGGCTCTCCCTTTTCTCTCTCTGAAAATGGAAAGGAAGAAAAACGCGAATGGTTCTTCACCCTCAAGCTGAGATGTCCTGAGGCTTAGGGTGGCCCGCATTTCTTGAAGAGCCTTCCCTGTCATCCCCGTGATGTGGGTGTGAGGTGGGAGTCTCTGTGTGGCCATGTGGCCCCTGGCGTCCCAGGACCACGACCAAGTGGACTCTCCCCCTGACGTCCGAATCTTAAGAACATCCTTTTCTCTTCGTAGGCTTGGTAGGGCAGGAGACCAAAGATAGAAGAAAGTTGACCATCATCTACCAGGGTGAGTTTGGCTCTTCTTTTGGCTGGAGCATTTGGAGATACCTGTCTGTCTATCCGTCACCCTGGGACCCTTCTGTCCTGGAAAGATCTCAGGATAGTGTATCCTGACAGTAGCCCTGTGAGGTAGGACATTGGGCCAAGGACTGTCCGTCCAGCTCCGGGCTGAACGGAGACTCCACCCAAGTCGCTCCTGTCGGAGCTTGGTGCTCTAGCCACTAGCCCACCCTGCCAGGAGATCAATGGTCCGCAGACCTGCTTTCTCCCCCTCTCTTCTCCTCAGAGAAGGGGATAACATGGCCAGCGGCCATGTTGGTTTAGCCAGGCGATTCTCCAGTTAGTATTTCCAAGGAAGGGCTCTTTGCATCAGGCGAGGCGTGTGGGCAAAGGGAGCGGCAGCGTCCCTCTTCCCTGCCCGCTTTCTTCCCATCCCCAATCCTGGAAGTGAGCTCGGAGAAAAGCTCCCGCCTGGCATGAGGGATCAGACCCCCCCAGGCCCCCTTCCACCCCATGAATGGGACCCTGCTGGTGTGTCCTCTTCAGCTGCGTGGCTTTTGACCCTTCCTTCCTTTCCTTCCTTCTTAGCCCTGCGAGACATGAGGCAGGATAAGGATCCATCCATCGGCACCCTGGCCCTCCATACTGTGGACGTCCTGGAGGCTATGAATGAAGGGGTCTCCCCCTGCTGGAGCCTCTGGGAAAGGCTGAGGCGGAGGTTGAGGGGCTGCTGCTCACCTGCAGAAGGTAAGCCTTGGCTGGGGCCTGGGGGGTACCCAGAGCGGAGGCTGTGTTGGATTGTGAGGGCTTTGTGAATCCCAAATCCCTGTTAAATTAGCAGAGTGCACAAAGGCTGTTGTGCGCAGAGAAGCCCATCCAAACCTGTGTGCGTGCCAGGAACAAAATTGCTAGGAGCCTTTTGTCTACTTAACTAATATACTTCATTTATTGTAGGAAATCCATTTCTGGGTAGGATAAAGTATAGTTGCCTATCTGTTCTAACTAACTGGGATGGAGGGAGATCCAGGACATGCGTCCTTCCCTCATGGTGGCAAGATGGAGAAGAGGTGCCAGTGTGTGTGAGGAGGTGGGGAAAGAAACAGGAAGGAAGGAAGGAAGTTTCCCGAAGAGTAGCCATCTCCATATCAAAGGGCAGTAGAGAAAAGGATGCCCCAGCGTCTTGTCCCCTCTACCTCTCTGACTCACTAGTCTTGTCCCCCTCTGGAGTCTGAGGTTGAGAGAGAGCGCAAAGTCCTTCACTTCCGACAGGCTGCACCTCTCCCCGCCTTCCAGCCCCCCACCTTCCATGGCTGAGATGAAGCACTGCCCTCGATCCTCCCGAGAGGCAGATGGCTGAAATGATGCCTGAAAAGGCCACTGCATGGATTTGGCGCATACAAAAGACCTCTCGAGGTGGTTTTTCAGGGTTCTGGGTTGCATGTGCCGAACCTGAAAATCTGTGCCTTCCCCTTTCAGACAACATGGTGACTGAGCGTATCAGGAAGAGCTCCGCGTGGCACTCCTTGACTGTAGCATCTGAAAAGGGGTAGAGACAGGCAGGCTGTGAGGAAGGGAAAATAAAGGACAGAAGAAAGAGACAGGAAAGCTGGGGAAATGAGAAAGGAAAAGTCATGGAGGGAGCCAGAAGACTGGGGGTGCCTTGAAAAGTAAGGAGGAGGAAAGGGACACCCTTCTGCTTCTGAAACCTACAGACTCCTTCCCCTCACAAAAAGCAGGGTTGAGGGACTTATGCCCTGTAAGCTCTAGCCCTGCGGCAAAACCATAAACAGATTCCAGCAGACGGCAAGTCCACGAAAGCAGTTTTATTTGGTTAGAATCGACAGGTTTCAGAAGCCCTATTCAAAAGGACACTAGTAAGGGGCAAAGGCAAGGTGCAGAGCATATATTGAAAAGCAACAGGAGATAACTGGTAACCTAGACAACCCCCCTCCCAGAGGCAGGAAGGAGCACTTGGCAATTCCCACAGTATGGGAATTTATGAAGACTAAACACGGGGCACAGATTGGCCTTGAACAGAACAGCACAACAGCACCTGGGAGCAGCACAAGCGCCCCACCGCATACCATTCCCCTGGCTTGCTCTTGACACACCCCCCCCCAGTTCTAATGCTGGTAGCTGATCGCCGTGACAAATGGGTTCTTGTCCTTGCAAAATTAGAACTTCAGCTGCTAGATCCAATTCTCTGCCCTTGGACAGAGATTTCAGGTAGCCCAGGGCAATCCTTTTTCTCTCCATAGAGGCCACACACACACACACACACACACACACACACACACACACACACCAGCGCTGTGTGACCATTCAGATTCTCCGCCCACCCTGTTATAACACTGGAGTAACAAAACATCCTTCAAGCTCAACTTTTGAAAAGACCTCTGGGTATTTGTGGACACCTCCAATGACCCCACCCTCCCTTCCTGAAAGGCAGGCTGAGCCGAGGGTGATTCTCTTCTGTTCTTGAAGAAAACAAAAAATAAAACCAACTTGAGATAGGGATGAAGACCTCCCTTGACCCCCTTTCCAAAAGTCCTCCTCCCGGGAGCCCCTCCCTGCTGTTTCCAGCACTGGCCATTCTCTTCTGCAGGGGACGGCCCCCCGTGCAGCCATCCACACTTGAACAGGGATGCTCAGGAAACAATCTTTGTTGGGGTTCTCGTTGTTGTTTTGGAGGGAGGAACGGGTTGTGAAAGGTCTATTCCCAGAGGACCACGTCATGTGGAAACGTGAAAAAACCCACCCCAGTTGGGTGGCTGAAAGGCGGGGAACCCTTGCTGTCAAAGCAGCCCTGTTCTCTGGATCGCAGCGCACATTGCTGAGTGCAACAGGCTGAGATGCTTCCACGTGGCAATGATTCTCCACATTGCTTTCTTCACATGCTCACCGGCAGTGGAACGCCCACGCGTGCTCCATGACATCTCCTCAAGGCGTCTCCAGTGATGCTCGGGGAGCGGAGATTAGCTGCCCGGTGGAGAGGTTGTAATTCAAATCCAGCTACAGATCCCTCTCCATCTTTCTCACCTCTAGATGTCTGAAGCCACTCTCTGCCCAGGGACAGGTAAACCATCAGAACGAGGATTGGGGAGGCAGCGCTCAGAAGATCCATGAGCAGGAAAGTATGGGGGATCTGTAAATATTTTGTAAATTATCCCAGTTTAAAAAAAAAATCATAAAAGCCAAAAAAAAAAAAACCCTCTTTTAGACTCAATTAGTTCATTAAGTTATTTGTTGTTAATAGAAAATTATCCCAGTAAAAAAAAAAAAATCATAAAAGCCAAAAAAAAAAAAAAAAACTCCAGGGAGGGAGGGAGGGAGGGAAGGGAGGGAAAGGAAAAGAGGGAAGGTTTGGAAGGAAATCCAGGGTTGCCAGGTCTCCAGGGAGGGAGGGAGGGAGGGAAGGGAAATAAAAGAAGGGAGTCTAGGAAGGAAAACCAGGGTTGCCAGGTCTCCAGGCAGGGAGGGAGGAAGGGAAGGGAAAGAAAAGAAGGAAGGCTGGGAAGGGAAGCCAGGGCTGCCAGGTCCCCAGGTGTCAGGCCTCAGCCAGTCGATGCGTTCCTGGCAATAACTTTCCTCCAGACGATGCAGCGAGGTAAAAGTTTATTTCAGAAGAACAGCGATTTCAGCAGGTCAAAAGGCTTAAGGCTAGCATACAGGTATGGGGGAATATTGAAACATATATAGGGTGGATACAATGGGGTTGATTGGATTATTGGAAACAAAGACACAATACCGAAGCTAACTACCAGTGAAGACTTGAGCAAAAGTATTCGGAGTTAAACGCGTGCGTTAAGTGGCTGATCCCCCCGGGCTCCCAGTATTGTTCTGCGGGACCCGGTATCAGATCGGCCATTACCGGGGCGGGTCTCCATTGAGCTGCAGATCTTGGGCAGGAGACCAGGTGCAAACGGGGAGGGACGGAGTGCAAAAGGACTCCATTTTGACCATGGGGGAAACCATCTTGTTTCTATCCGGGGCCGGCGGAGAGCCTATCTGGCATCTTGCCTCCCCAAAGACCCCCTTCTCTGATTCCCAGGTTTGTCGGGACAACTCTGGTGAAATTCAGCGACGAGGAAGGGGGCATTTACGTGTACCGCGGAAACCCATTCGTCATGGCTGGAGTTTAGGTGTTTCCAGTGGACAAGTACTCCAGCTGACCCCTTTGCAGTCTGGAATCCAGCACCTTAGAAATTTCAAAGTGTTGTTCTCCCTGAACCATAATAGGGGTTGCAGCCGGGGGATCAGGATGCCAATCGCGGGCAGGGAGAAAGGGCTTTAAAAGGCTTACGTGGAATACCGGGTGTACCCCCTGCAAAGTCTTAGGAAGGTCTAGTTCAGCAGTGACCTCATTAATGACCCAAGATATTGGAAACAGACCCACATATTTTCGGCACAATTTCTTACATGGGCGCAACGACCTTAAATTCTTTGTGGAGAGGTAGACCTTCTCTCCGACCTTCAGGTCCCATTGGGGCGCCCTGTGTTTGTCTGCCTGCGCCTTGTATCTTTCCTTAGCTTGGTCTAATTGCTTCACTAACCAGGGCCAAGTATTCCGTACGGTATTAGCCCATGCGGAGACTTCCGGGGGGTCCCCCTCCCGGCGGGAGAGGAACAGTTCCAAAGGATCGAACTCCACCCCATAAACTGCTTCGAACGGACTCAAGCCAGTTGCGGAGTGTACAAAGTTGTTGTAGGCATACTCTGCCAACGGTAGCAGGTCAACCCAATTGTCCTGGTGGTAGTTAGAAAAGCAACGGAAGTAGCATTCGATCACGGCGTTAACCATTTCGGTCTGCCCATCCGTCTGCGGGTGATAGGCAGAGGATAGACCCTGATCCACCCCAACCAGCCCCAGGAATGCCTTCCAAAATTTAGAAATGAAGACTGAGCCCCTGTCGCTCACGATCTTCCGTGGAAATCCGTATAGACGGAAGACCTGCTGCACGCACAGATGGGCCAATTTGTGGGCAGAGGGCATTCCTTCGCAAGGTATGAGGTGAACCTGTTTTGAAAATAGGTCAGTGATCACCCACAGTACAGACTTCCTCTGGCTAGGAGGGAGGCTAGTGATAAAATCCATGCCGATTACTCGCCAGGGTGCCTCCGGAGTTTCTAGGGGTTTCAACAATCCGGGGGGTTTTCCCATCAGGCGTTTATTGGTGGCGCACGCAGGGCAGGACCTAATAAACCCGTCGATGTCCTGGCACATCCCTGGCCACCAGAAGCGGCGTCGCACTAGGTGCAGGGTCTTAACAAAACCAAAATGCCCCCCTACCTTGGAGCTGTGGCTCCACTCCAGTACCTCTCGGCGCAGTTTCTGGGGAACATACGTTTTTCCCTCCGGAGTGCCGTTCTCCCCCTGCCCCAGGAGCTTTTCCCCTCGTTCCTCCTGAAGAGCGTCCTCCCACCTAGCATGAGTGGCCTTGGGAAGATCCCCTGGGATCGCTAGGGGGTGGGGGATAGAGGCCGCCTCCCCGTGTGGGAGATCCGGGGCAGCCGGTGGGGCCACCACACAGGTTTGGGCTCGGGTCAGAACCCCTGCGATTGCCCCTTCCGGGTCCAAGCCAAGGTGTTCCGGGGTGAAAAGGGAACCTACCGGCCGCTCGACTCTACAATTGTACTGTGGCATGCAGGAGAGTCCGTCCGCCAGACTATTCTCTTTTCCGGGGACATGCTTAATAGTGAAGCGGAACTTTGAAAAGAAGTCCGCCCACCTAAGCTGCTTGGCAGAAAGCTTCCTCTGCCCCAGAATGGCTTCCAGGTTGCGATGGTCCGTCCAGACCTCGAATGGTTCCATTGCCCCCTCCAGGAATTGACGCCAGTCCGTGAGGGCGTGCTTAATCGCCATGGCCTCCTTCTCTCCGATCGGCCAGTTAAGCTCGGGCCCGGAGAATTTTTTTGAAAAGTACACACAGGGTTTGAGCTCCCCTTGCTCATTTCTCTGGAGGAGCGCTCCCCCCATGACTTTGTCAGAAGCATCTACCTGGAGGGTAAACGGGCGAGCACAGTCCGGATGGGCCAGAACGGGCTCCGAAGTAAAGCGGCTTTTCAGAACATCAACCCTGTGCGTACTTTTACCTCGCTGCATCGTCTGGAGGAAAGTTATTGCCAGGAACGCATCGACTTGCTGAGGCCTGGAAGAAGTTAAGCCAGGGTTTCTAGGTCTCCAGGGAGGGAGGGAGGGAGGGAGGGAGGGAGGGAAGGGAAAGAAAAAGAAGGAAGTCTAGTAAGGAAAACCAGGGTCTCCAGGGTGAGAGGGAGGGAGGGAGGAAAGGGATAGGAAAAGAAAGCTCTAATAAGTGAAAAGAACGGAGTAGACCTATAGACTTGCCAGGTCCCCCTTCCAACCGGGGGGTGGGTGCGGGGGGACTTACCGGGACCAAAGAGAGGCCTAGGCCAGATGGAACTGAGGTCACCGTGTTGCAAGCGACACCGGCGTAGGCGTCCTTTTGCTCCCGGTAAGTCCACCCGCTGGCCAGCTGATTGGCGGCTGGGGGAGGGTCCCCGGGGCGGGGTTTACCCCGCCTCTGGTGGGGGCCTGGCAACCCAAGTAGGAGATGTAAACTCCGCCCTCAGAAAGCTTGGGGCAGGACCCCTCAGGGTGCTTCTGTAAATACTTCTTTGTAAATCGTTTCTGTGATTATTTTAGCCCATAGTTGTCACCTTTCCCCTCTCCTTTTTCTTCCTCCTCCTCCTCCTCCTCCTCTTCTTGATGTTGCTTTTGTTTTTGTCCTTGGGGGTTTTTTTTGCATCTCCTTGCAAGCAGGTCACCCTGTGAAACAGCTCCCTCCCCTCCGCAGAATGACAGACCTTCCCCCCTTGAGAAAGAGATCCTAGTCCTCTCTGCCCCCACCCCACCCAGACTCCTGATGCAGCCACCCCAAAGAGTTGTTGGAGCCCCCAGGAGAGCCCCCCCTCCAAAGGAAGGAGCAGCAGGCTGGAGGAACAGAATGGGGGAGGCTGTTGAGGAACGCTTGAGCGGGAGCCAAGAGTCTCGCACCGAAGGTGCTGGGTGGCTTGAAGCCCTTATCTCAGGGAGATGCCCAAGAGACTCGTCCCACCCTTTTTACTCCCAGGGAGATTTCTGTTCTCTGTGTTGTGGGGATTGGGGCCCTTCCTGGCTTTTTTCCTTCTTTGTGTCAGTCAGATGCGGGTGTCTGGGACCAGCTGCCAGAGGAGAGCAACGAGATGGGCCGGCAGGCACCTCCGTGGCCGGCCGAGGATCTCACCAGCTCCATCGATGACCAGGTACCCCCCAGGGCCAAAGGGTCTCCTTCCCTTCCTCCCTCGCCCCTCCCTTTCCCTGCTGGGTCTTGCAGGGCTAGCCAGCAGACAAGGAAACCTCTCTTGGCCAAGTGGCTGTCTGGTTCCTTGGATGACATCTGCGAGGAGAGTGGCCAGAACAGGGGTGGGGAACCTTTTCCTCTCCAAGGGCCATTTGGATATTTATAACATCATTTGCAGGCCACACAAAATTATCACCTTAAAAATTAGCCGACCAAGCCCCAAGCAGGCAACTGCCCCAGATGGCACCACCACCCCGCGTGGACAAGCAGGCAGGCATCCAACCAGTGGTGCACTCGCCCACCTGGAGGCACAGGATGGTCTGTTGAACCAGCCGGGCATAGCCATACAGCTGCATGCCAGAGTTGGTCCTGCTCTTCATGGTTGGGGCCGGATTCTACAGCCGGCTCCTGCTACCTCCGCCTGCAGGGATGAAATGAGGACACACTGGCTGAGAACTTGCAACGCCCCCCCCCGTGCATTCTCTCCCTGCCCCCTTTAACCCCTCTAGTGTCACCACTTCCACCCCCAGCCTTCTTGTAGTAGAGAGGGAATATGTTTCTCCATGGCCCGGGTGGGAAGTGGTCAACACAGTTTCATGGGCGGTCCTAGCAGCTCCATAGCTAACGATTCTTCTGCAAGGGGGGGAAAGGTTCCTTTTCTTGGCAAAACAAACTCACATCCGCCTTGAACAGAGGCTATTACTGCCTGCAGGAGGGGGCGGATCACCAGTCTTAGATCCTTCTGAGTTAGAGATCTGCCAGGACCCACAAAGGGCCAGACCAAATGATTTCATGGGCCTTCAACGGCCCCCGGGCCTGACGTTCCCCACCTTTGGGCTAGAAGAAAAGGCCAAGTGGAGGGGGAAGAACAGCAAGCCACAGCAGCCAAAGTCCCCCCCCCCCCCAGCCAGGTGACTGGGTGCCAGGCTCAGCCAAGTGCTTAGGCAACACTGCCCTCTGGCGCTCAGCATGCCCAGTGCCTCGAGGGAAGGGGGGATGGACCACCCTTTCAACACGCTGCTTGCCGAGGGTTTTTCTCTCGGTGCTGAGGGGTCGCACCCCCTCCGGGCAAGAGAGATCCTCTCCTGCCTTCCTGGATTCCCACCAGCACTGCTTGGCAGGCCTCAGCTGAGACACAGGGGCTTCCGAGGGATCTCCCCCCGTCTTTCCTGCCCGGGGCCGAGGGAGGGACGGCCCCTTCCCACAGAGGGCAGGGCTCGTGTTCAAGAGGCCTGGCTTGAAATCCTCGAGCCAAGGAGGTCTTGGCCAACCCCTTTCACCAAGAGCTCTGTGGGAGACGGAGGCACAACAGCCGCCTTGAAGCTTCGAGCGCCTTAAAGATGGGGGGAAGGGGGGTTGCTTTGGCATCGGTCGGTGTGGGTCAGGACCCCGGTTGTCAGGCGGGGGAAGCGGGCATCATCAAGGTGCACGTTGCGTGTGCCTGTTGACGTCTTTATTTCGTTTTTATGCCTCTTCCCTTCTGCAAAGAGCTGGAAGTGGTTTTCCAGGATGAAGAGTGACAGCAATTGAAATGGGTGTTTGGTGCCTCCCGAAAGACTAGGGTCCCGACAGGGACCCCAGAGATGGTTAGAGGATGAAATGAAGAAACCCCCGTTGGTCATCCTGCATTTCTCGAAGCGAGAGAGGAGACTGATGTGGTGCATTGACAAAGAGGAAACCCCAGCCCTTCCTCTCCTTTCCTGACAGGGATCGCCCGCTGAAGAGGACAGCCATGCCCCGGACCACCCTTGGACTTCTGAGGAAGGGGCGAAAGGCCTGAAGGGAGGCGGCCTTCCCAATTCCCTGCAGCCGCAGAATCCTGAACACCTGGAGGTGAGTGAAGGAGGGGCACATCCCCCACTCCTGAACCCCCCCCCCCCGACCAGGAATGGGCCAAGTGATCTCTGGCGCATGGTGGAGAGGGCTTCCCACTGTGACTATGCGCCAGAAGAAAGCCGACCGGCCAGGGGATGGGGCTTCTTAAGGTAGGAGCCCTGTTAGCAGCAAAGAGGGAATCTCGTGAGGCCTGTGGTGTCTCTGTGTGGGGTAGGATGTAGTTTGGGAAGGGGACATCCTGGACATTTGTCCAGGAGCCGGCCTGTCTGTGTTGCACCTTTGCAAAGAGGGAGCCATGGGAACCTGTTTCAGAGAACCTGCTCCCCTGTTCCCTCTCTGGCCTCTTCTTTCCTCCGTTGGACTCGGCAGCATCTTCCATGTTGGACTTGCTACACCGGCTTTGTGGCTTCCCTGGTGAGGCCAGTGGGGCCCCCTCCCTTGCCAAGGCAGGAGTCCGGAGCAGTACTGTAGCCTCAGGGGGGTCTGAGCCATAGAGTCCTGGGGGACAGTGGATAGCACTGAGGGAGGCTGGATGCTGGGGGGACGCTTCCCTTCACCTGTCTATGTTCAACTCTGGGAGCCATTTCTCTCTCTCTCTCTCTCTCTCTCTCTCTCTCTCTCTCTCCCTCTCCCTCCCCCCCTCCCCCCCCCTCCTTCCTGCCTTGGAACATCCACCCCCAACCCTCACTTTCCCGTCTCTGCAGAGAGGCCGTGGGGCTCTTCCAGGAAGCCTCACAGATGCAGCAGAACAGCTGGAGACCCCCAGAGCAGCTGGCCGCCACGTCCCACCACATTGAAGCATGTTCCAGAGGGCCCAGTCCGTGTCGGGCCGGAGTGACCCCTGTGGAGTCACCAGACTTTCTCACCTCGGGGGCAGGCATTTGGACGGACAACCCTCTGGTCCTCTCCTTCCCTCATCCTGACCACAGTATCCCAGAGCGATGCGAGCATGAACTTTCCAACAGAGACCAGAACCCAAGAACAGAGGCACCAGTGCCAAAATGCAATGAACCGAACAATGTACCTGTAAGGAGAACCCAAAACCAACAGTCATCGTGGAAAGCTGATACATAGATATTTTTCTCAGAGGACGATGACATTTAGTCCATCACATATAGAATACGTCTTAAAAGCACAGAAGCCCTACAACTACGCAGCTTCCATATAAACTGAGGGATTTTTTTCCAGACCAGCCTGCCTTCTAGACAGTTGGAAGCTCAGTGAGTAGGAGAGAAGGAAAGGGGAGACGATCTTTGGGGGACTGAAAGTTGTACATGAGATGAAGACAGAAAGAGATCGGTCAATTGGGGCGGGGGGTTTAGAGGATGCCACGGAGGGCGGTTGGCCAGAGTTGGCGGAAGCAGGAGCCAAACAGCACTGAGGATGCCTCCTAGGTATAGCATGGGGGGGGGGGACACCTTCAATCGGCAAGGGAGACACACGCCCACCCTTTATTTCAGAGTGGGTGCAAGCTGGTCGCCCGTTTGGGGGCCGAGTAGGAATTTCCCCCCCTCCGGCAGATTGACGCTACGCTGGACGGGGTTTTTGCCTACTCCGCTCTGAAAAGGGGTCTAAGGCAGCGGGCAACAATCATGCCTGGGCAATAGTCTTCCATGTTGGCAGTAGCAGTCTGGGTCTCGTCTCTCAAGAGGGATCGCCCCGAGCTCGGGGGAGGGCGCCAAATGGCCAGTTCCCATGGAGGGGGAGGGACGCGGGCTTTTTGCATGCAGGCCCCACCCAAGAAATCCTTGGGCATCCTTGGCAGCCCCTTTGGGGCTACCAGAGGTTTCCCTGCCACAATTCCGCGTCCCTCCCAGCTGAGAAAGAGCAGCACCCCAGGGCACCTTGAATTAATTAATCGATCTATTAATTAATTCATTATCTGTCTGGCATCTTGTAAAGGAAAAGGGAATGGGTTTTTTTTCTGTGTGCATACGATTGCCCTCTTCTGTGCAAATGGCTCCTCCAATATACATCTCTGTGCATGTTTTGTTGGGGTATGTTTGGGGACAATGTTTGAAATGAGAACCTGCCAAAATAAACGTTTCACTTTATGCACCAAGCTTTCTAGAGCGTCAGCCTCCTCATTCCTGCATTTCAACCGCTGCATCCCCTCCCCAACAGGCAGACCCTTCCCCCTTTAGAACGCAGACCGCTCTGGGGAAGAAGCAGAGAAGAGCTCTTGCTGGATGCTCCATCCTGGCAGACACCCTCTCTCTTGGCCAGGCGGAGCTCAGCATCTGCTCGGAAGGGCTGCTGACAGAACAGTGATGTACCTGCCCAGCCAGTGACCCCTACTCCATGGCCAGAAGTTGGCCGAGATGCCCTCCCTCTCATGAACTGCCTAAGGTCACAGAATCAGCATTGCTTACAGATGGCCATCTAGCCTCTGCTTCAAAACCTCCAGGGAAGGAGAGCTTACCACCTCCCAAGGAAGCCTGTTCCGCTGAGGAACCGCTCTAACTGTTAGAAAGTTCTTCCTAATGTCTTGACAGAAACTCTTTGGATTTATTTTCAACCCTTTGGTTCTGGTCCGACCTTCTGGGGCAACAGAAAACAACTTGGCACCATCCTCTATATGACAGCCCTTCAAGTCCTTGAAGATGGTTATCATATCCCCTCTAAGTCTTCTCTTCAGGCTAAACATACCCAGCTCCTTCAACCTTTCCTCATAGCATTTAGATGTAGATGTAGACAAGCTGGGACGTGTCCAGAGGAGGGCAACAAAGATGGTGAGGGGTCTAGAGACCAAGTCCTGTGAGGAAAGGTTGAAGGAGCTGGGTATGTTTAGCCTGAAGAGGAGAAGAGGAGAAGACTGAGAGGGGATATGAAAACCAGCTTCAAGTCCTTGAAAGGCTGTTACTCCTTCAGTGTTACTCCTCTGAAGATGCCTGCCACAGCTGCTGGTGAAACATCAGGAAAGAAAATACCAAGACCACGGTCACACAGCCCGGATAACCTACAAGAACTGATAAATCAGAACATTCTCTGTCTTGACATTAGGAAGAATTTTCTAACAATTAGAGCAGTTCCTCAGTGGAACAGGCTTCCTCGGGAGGTGGTAAGCTTGCCTTCCCTGGAGGTTTTTAAGGAGAGGTTAGATGGCCATTTGTCAGCAATGCTGATTCTGTGACCTTAGGCAGATGATGAGAGGGAGGGCATCTTGGCCATCACCTTGTCACTGGGGATGTGGTGGGGAAGTAGTTGTGAATGTCATGCATTGTGCAGGGGGTTGGACTAGATGACCCTGGTGGTCCCTTCCAACTCTATGCTTCTATGATTTCTTCTCCAGACCCCCCACCATTTTGTTGCCCTCCTGTGGTCACGTTCCAGCTTGTCTACAGCCTTCTTAAATTGTGGTGCCCCAAATTGAGCACAGTACTCTCGGTGAGGTCTAAGAAAAACGGTGCTGTCCTTAAGGGTCAGTGGGCATTTTCCACATCGGATGGTTCTAGTGTTCTATCCTGGGAAGAAAGTGCCATTAAGTCCCAGCTCACTTTCGGCGACCCTGTGAAGTGTTTTCACGGCAAAGGTGCTTTGCCGTCGCCTACCTCTGCGTAGCAACCCTGGAACTCCTTGGTGGTCTCCCGTCCAAGTTCCCACCAGGGCTAGGGTTTCCAGCCTCCAGGTACTAGCTGGAGATCTCCCGCTATTACAGCTGATCTCCAGCCGATAGAGATTAGTTCCCCTGGAGAAAATGGCCGCTTTGGCCATTGGACTCTATGGCATTGAAATCCCTCCCCAAACCCCGCCCTCCTCAGACTCCGCCCCAAAAACCTCCCGCCGGTGGCAAAGAGGGACCTGGCATCCCTAACCAGGGCCAGTCCTGCTTGGCTTTTGAGATCTGGCAAGATCGGGCTAGCCTGCCCCATACCGGTCAGGGCTTGGTTCGAGTCCGCATCCTAGACATTTGCACCGAATCTCAATTCAGTCACAGCCCGGTGAGAAGGACTTTCTGAACTGTAATTCCATGTAAGGGTTAGGTATTCCTTAAAAAATAGAAGAAGAAGAAATTCGGTAGCTCTCACAATTACAGCCTCCGGGGATCTGGTTTTGTGACACTGCTTTCAATGAGTCGTCACCAGATTTTTGACATGCCCCACAGAGAGTCTGGAGCACAGAAGACCGGGGTCAAGAAGGCAGGTCCCAAGCCCACCTCTGAGATTATTTCAAGGTGTGGCCGCAAGAGGGAGCCATTTCCAAAAACTGTTTTAAGTTACACATTTTGTACAAACAACAACAACTACAACACTGTTTCAAGTGGGATCGGTGCCATTCCCAACCTCCATGCATTGATTTGAAGTCTGCAATAGGGCCCTCTGGGCATATACCCCTGGGATCCCTTCCCTTCCCTTCCCTCCCCGAACCCCACCCTCCTCAGGTCCCACCCCCAAATCTCCAGGAATTTCCTAATCTGCAATTAGCAAACCTTTCAGGGAAATGGCAGAGAGATTTGAGACACACACGGACCTTTTCCTGAGGGTAGGGATGCCAGCCTCCAGGTGGGACCTGGAGGCTGGCATCCCCCGGAATTAAAGCTATTCTCCAGACTAAAGAGGTCAGTTCCCCTGGAGAAAATGGATGCTTTGGAGGGGGTGGACTCTATGGCTAGGGTTGCCAACCTCCAGGTACTAGCTGGAGATCTGCTATTACAACTGATCTCCAGCCAGTAGAGATCAGTTCCCCTGAAGAAAATGGCCACTTTGGCAATTGGACTCTATGGCATTGAAGTCCCTCCCCTCCTCAAACCCCGCCCTCCTCAGGCTCCACCCCCAACCTGGAGGTGGCAACCCTAGGAGGGACTTCAATGAGTCCAGCGTGGTGAAGTGGTTAAGAGTGGTGGTTTGGACTCCCCTCCTCAAACCTCGCCCTCCTCAGGCTCCTCTGGCAACCCGATCTATGGCCCTGTACTCCAGAGAGGTCCCAGTCCTCCCCAGTCTCCATCCCCAAAGCTCCAGGAGTTTCCCACCCTGGATCTGGCAGCCCTGTCTGTGAGTCAAGAATGGAAACAGAGAGGGGGAGAGAGGAAAGGGTGGGGAGCAAAAGGAGCACAAAGGCTCTTCCCGGTCATCCCCAAATCAAATCCTCATCATAGGAAAGGAGAACAGAAAAACTGCCCTGAGGCACAAGACCCAGGCCCATCTGGTCGCCTCCGGAAAAGCCGGGGAAAGCCGGGCAAGAAGAAGCAACAGACCTTCCTCCCAGCCGCCGGCATCAGCAGCAAACTGCCTCTGAGAATGGAGGTTCCACTGAAGCATGGCCATCGACGTTCCTCCTCCGCCGAGTTCTTTTCCAATGTCCTTGAAGCTCCGACTATTTCCATGTCTTCTGGCAACTGACCAAATAAATGGTATGTCATGTGAACCAGGTTGTCTTTGCCTCTGTTCAATATGTCCCCAGCTTTCATTTGTTTTTATGTATTGAATTCATGGAGACCCCGCCTTTCTGCCCAATGGGGTCCCGAAGGGGCTGACTTCATTCTCCCACCGGGAGGCAGGCAACCCTCCCCTGGGAATCTCCCAGAAAGAATTGCAATGGATCTCCAGGCCTCCGAGATCAGCTCCGCTGGAGAAAGCAGCTGCTGTGGAGGGGGAAGTCTATGGCATGGCACCCCACTGAGGTCCCTCTCCTCCCCAAACCCTGCCCTCCCCAGGCTCCACCCCCAAAATCTCCAGGGATTTCCCCATCTGGAGTTGGCAGCCCTACAGAGAGGGAAGCCCTTCTCTTCCCTCCGGAGACCCAAAGGTCCCTGGAGGAGAAACCACCCTGCATGCTCAGAGGAACTTCGGGAACGGAAAACGTTCCCATTATTATATACCTCCGATTCATAGTTCTGTTTCGGTAGATGCATGTGTCTGGGCTGGCACACGGCATGCCATCGTCACGTGGCTCTTGTGGCGGATGGGAAACGTGGCTCTCTGATTCCTGAGTTGCCACCAACAGGAGGCCATTCTTAACCCCAGTTCGCTCCCATTCAAGCATTAGGCGTTGAGATCTGTTTTCCTCCCGTTTTGTGGGTTACCAAAGCAACATCGGAAGGGATGGATTCTTGAGCAGAGAACAAATCCAGAACACCCTTGGGATGTCAGCTCACAAACCGAGCCTGCCTTCTGAGTTGGGAGCCCAGCCCAGGTTGGACGGTGGGTCAACCGGCGCTTGGCCATCTGATGCCAGGAAAAGCTAGATCATTTATTGAACAATCAACGATACCATCTACCGTTACTACTGTTCTGCATCATTATAATGTAGTACTGTCACTATAGCACAA
The DNA here is from genome assembly GCF_029931775.1 of Euleptes europaea. Classification (NCBI taxonomy): domain Eukaryota; kingdom Metazoa; phylum Chordata; class Lepidosauria; order Squamata; family Sphaerodactylidae; genus Euleptes; species Euleptes europaea. Next base: position 16,626,724 of record NC_079332.1, read on the forward strand.
CCCTAGTATTATCTCTATAGCTCAGAGACCTGAGTCATGGCTGAGGAAATGGTATGGAAGATTTTCTCTCCCTTTCTACAGGTTGGGAGGCTTGTGGGGGCACACAGAGAAATGCCACTGGCATAGAGGAAAAGCTAGAGAGGTTGGGCGGGCCAAAGGGGGGAAATCTAAAACGGGTGGTAAAAATATTGTTATAAATCGGTTCTATCATGTTAGATATTTTCGGAGGGTAGCCGTGTTCTCCTGGCCTGCTTTTCTACTGCAGACCGTCATGTCAGATCTGTGACAATAAATGTCACAGTAAAAGTACAGTAAAAGAGACGGCAGTTTGTTGGCCTTGAAGGGTCTTCAGTGGTCGGAGGCAGGTCACCTCCTCTTGCACAACCATAAAGTCGGTCCCGGTCCTGTTTTTCCCTCCAAGCTGTCCTCTGATGTGTCCAGACTGGTTTTTGCACTGGATTCCCCACCTCCAAAACAAAACGGCCTCCGCTTCTGGACTTCCCAAAAGCTCTTTCCCCTGATCCAAGAAGCTCTGCTGCTATCCGGGGAGGGGGGCAATATGTTTAATCAGAAAACTGCCCCCCAACGACCCTTCCTTCAGCACCAGGCCCTCCTCAGTTAACCCCACGGCTTTTCCCGTTTTGCATTTCCTCCATTTCCCTGAAGCTTAACGTTGGCGATTCTGAGGACATCTTTAGCGAAAGATTCTGGAAAGGTGCAAAAGGTTTCTGGGGGGGTAGGGCTGCCAGCTCCAGGTTGGGAAATACCTGGAGATTTTGTGGGAGGAGCCTGAGGAGGGTGGGGTTTAGAGAGGGGAGGGACTTCAATGCCATAGAGACCAATGGCCAACGAGGCCATTTTCTCCAGGTGAACTGATCTCTATCGGCTGGAGATCTGTTGTAGTAGAAGGAGATCTCCAGCCAGTATCTGGAGGTTTAACTATTAAGCAAGGGCGTGTTGCATATAATAGCTGGCTAAATCTCCTGTTATCACACAGTATTTCAACACGCAGCCACAAAAATCCCTTTTGTTATTTTTATATTTTTCTTATGCTCACATAGACAAGTTCTTCCAGTTTACAGAATCATCATTATAAACAAGGAAATCTTGTAATATTACAACTAACACAAGCTTATCCAATAACTATAAAGAGACAGGATCGAATTACTGTTCATCAGAGTCACACAAGTCTCTACAGCAACACATTCACTTGCTGCAACCCTCTGTGTTGTATAAGCCCTGGGCTCCTCCGTAGTCAGCTGATGGCGGCTGGCCAATAATGTCTCTTTCTCTCTTTCTCGAGGCTGTATCGTTGTCCGTGTGCAGCAAGCACTCTGGTAAAAATCACAGCCAGACGTTATGTCCACCATAGGACAAGCCACCGGTTTAAGCTTTGTTTCGCTGGTGATTGCTTCATCAGATTAATAATTTCTACATCTAAAACACAACATTACAATTATACAACATCACAGTTATGAAAATATTTCTAAACATTAAAATTTAATTCCATATTATAATTCCTTATTATTCTTACCCGAGCACCATTGTGTGGTTCACACATCCAAATCTGTCAGCCTTGTAGGCACCTCTAACTGCTATATAATTGTCAGCCCTTGGCCCACAGAACCAGAAATCACCACAAAGTCATACAGAGTCCAAACAGATGGCTTTTACTGGTCAAATAGGCATACAGTGCAAACGAATAAAATGACAGCTATGAGAGTCTCACTAGCTGGGAGATAATATAAAGCAGAAAAGGCGGGAGATTACAAGCATAGGCTGAACACAGTTTCCCAGGAGCTGAGTTCCCAGGCCTAGATATGTGACCTTGAGGGCCAGACAGTACAGCGCAGAGACAGAGGCAATAACGAAACCGAGATAGCAACCTGACATTCTGCTCCCCTCAAGGCCCCCTCCCAGTGCGCAAGGGGGCTGGCTTATCCGGGTAAGCAATGTGAAAGGCGTTGACGAGGTCGGGGGCGGAGACATCCCGTGCGCGCACCCATTCGTCATAGGCAGGGGGGAAATGTTTCCAACGGACTAAATACTGCAGGTTGCCATGGTGAATACGGGAGTCAAGGATCTTGGAGACTTCGAAGTGTTCCTCCCCTCCCACCATGATGGGTTGCGCAGGAGGTGGATCCGGATGCCACTGTGGAGAAGCAACATGGGGTTTGAGGAGGCTAATGTGGAAAACAGGATGCACACGCCTCAAGGATTTGGGGAGAGCCAGTTCCACCGTGACAGGGTTTATGACCCGGGTGATGGGGAAAGGGCCAATGAATCTAGCATTGAGCTTATGGCACGGACGGGTAGAACGGAGATTTTTGGTAGAAAGGTAAACCAAAGCACCCACTTGCAGATCACCCCCGGGGGAGCGATGTTTGTCCGCTTGTGCTTTGTATTTAAGCTTGGCCCGGTCGAGGTTGCTAACGAGCCAGGGCCAAGTGGTACGGAGGGCGTGTGCCCAGGAGGCAATGTCGGGGCTCCCTTCCCCCTCTACATCATCTGCAGGAGCAATAGGACTGAAATCTTGTCCATACACAGCAAAAAATGGGCTAAAACCTGTGGATTGATGCATGGCATTGTTGTAGGCATATTCTGCTAAAGGTAACAGTTCCACCCAGTCATCCTGGTGGTAGTTAACATAACAGCGTAAATAACATTCAAGTACAGCATTGACACGTTCAGTTTGACCATCAGTTTGGGGATGGTATGCACTAGACAACCCTTGTTCCACTCCCACCAACTTGAGGAAAGCTTTCCAAAACTTAGAAACGAAACCACTTCCGCGGTCACAAATTATCTTACGCGGAAACGAATGTAAACGAAAGATATGCGTCACGAAGAGGCGGGCCAGTTTCTGAGCAGAGGGGATCCCTGCGCATGGAATCAAATGTATTTGTTTAGAAAACAAATCAGTAACAACCCACAACACAGTTTTACCCCCACTGAGAGGGAGATCAGTCATAAAGTCCATAGCAATCACTTCCCAAGGTTTGCTGGGCGTTTCAAGAGGTTGTAGCAGTCCCGGGGGTTTGCCCTGCGATCGTTTCGCAGCGGCACAAACGGGACAGCTGCGGATGAAAGAGTCAATGTCGGAACGCATTCCCCCCCACCAGAACTGTCTGCGCAATAAGTGAAGGGTTTTCAGAAACCCAAAGTGCCCAGCTGTTTTGGCTCCATGAGCTAAATGCAAAATGTCCTTCCGGAGAGCTTTGGGTACATACAATTTCGAGTCCTTGTACCAGGACCCTCCCTGTTCCAAAACCCCAGGAGGTAGGGTATGAGCGGAGCGTTCTAAAAGGCACTGGTCCCGAAGGACATTTAAAAAGGACTCGGAGATGGGGATTTTGGAGGGGGCCCCCCCGTCGGTCATGGTGATCTTAGAAACAGTTATGGGGCTAGTGCTTACGTGCGGCGGCTCGCAGACTGCAGGCGGCTGGGCGGCCGGAGGGGTAGGAAGGGCGGGAACGCCGGTCTGTTGCGGTGGCGGCTGGGCAGCCGGTTGGGCTGGCGGAGCTTGTAAGTTGGGTACGGCGTGCTGATGCTGGGATCGAGTTTGCACAGCCAGCACGGGTAGGGCCCCACGTTGCATAGGGGTGAACAGAGAGTTGGTGGGTCTCTCGAGTTTTACCAGATATTGTGGTAAACGGGAGAGGGCATCCGCGAGAACGTTCTGCTTCCCAGGGACGTGCTTCAGGGTGAAACGGAACTAAGCAAACTCCGCCCACCGTTGTTGTTTCGCCGACAGCTTATGGGACCCCGTGAGGGCAGCTAGATTTTTGTGATCGGTCCAAACCTCAAAGGGGACTTTAGACCCTTCCAAGAATTGTCGCCATAGAGTCAGTGCATGATGAACCGCTGAGGCCTCTTTCTCCCAGATGGGCCAGTTTAATTGAGCGTGCGCAAATTTTTTTGAAAAGTAAGCGCAAGGGTGAAGAAGACCATCCGGTCCTTGCTGGAGGAGGGCCCCTCCCATGGCTACATCGGAAGCATCGACTTGCACAATGAACATTTGATTTGGGTCTGGGTGCCGTAGCACCGGCTCCGAAGTGAAGAGGCGTTTGAGGGCTAGAAAAGCGGCCTGGCATTGCTCAGTCCACAGGATTTTTGCGGAGGGCAAGGCAGCCGAGCTGACTTTTCCCTTAGTTTTCAGTAGGTCCGTAATGGGTAGAGCCACCTGGGCGAAGTTAGGGATGAATCCCCGATAGAAGTTTGCAAATCCTAGAAATTGCTGTACTTGCTTACGGTTGGTGGGGGGAGTCCAATCGAGGACAGCTTGGACTTTGGCGGGGTCCATGCGAAGACCTTGGTGGGAGATGATGTATCCCAAAAACGTGAGTTTGCTTTGATGAAATTCGCATTTAGCTAGTTTTGCGAAAAGTTGATGGTCACGCAGGCGTTGCAGAACTTCCCGGACCAGAGCTACATGCTCGTTCATAGTTTTCGAATAAATGAGAATGTCATCCAAATAGACCACCACCCCACGATATAGAAGGTCATGTAGGATTTCATTGATGAGTTGCATGAAGACCCCCGGGGCCCCTTTTAATCCGAACGGCATTACAAGGAATTCATACATTCCGAAACAGCTAGAGAAGGCAGTGAGGTGCTCATCCCCTTCACGGATACGGACTCGGTAGTAGGCTTCCACCAAGTCTAACTTAGAGAACACACGGCCTTCCTGTAATTGTCCCAAAATATCCGATATTAATGGGATAGGATAGGCGTTGGTGTGAGAGATCCCCCTCTCTGAGTTTGCTTCTCCAAATCAGTTGCTCAGACGTTGATACAGAAACAATCGATTTATTGAAGCCTTCAGGAGATGAGACAGGCACAGGTAGAAAGTTGCAAGTGAGGGGCTCTACGGGTTTACAGAATATATTGACTCCAGGGCACTGGGGCACTGGGGTTCACACTTATTGTTATGGGAAGTTACAAGCTTGGCATAATACAAAACATCAGACAGATCCCAGGAAGTCTGGGCGGCTATCACACTTCCAAGGCCGCATCGGCCTGAGGGAGTACTGGCAGGAAGAACAGCGGGGGGGGGGAAGATACATGGGCCATCAGGCCTGGCGCCTGAGACCAGAAGGTGTGAACTGCTTTTACGAGTTCACTGATAACACAGCAGGTGATGGAAAGCAGAGACACAAAGACAGAGACCCTCACATTCTGCCCCCCTTAAGGCCCCCCCCCGGGGTCCCCGAGAGGACGAGGCTTATCGGGATAAGCAAGGTGGAATTCCCGGACTAAGCGAGGAGCCGCCATGTGGGGTGCGGCCACCCATTCGTCATGAGCGGAGCCAAGGTTTTTCCAGCGAACAAAGTAAAACAGTTTCCCTTTCTTCCATTTGGAGTCTAAAACCTTGGATATTTCCAAATGGGTGTCCCCTCCCACTACGGTAGGAATCTCGTGTGCGGGAGGGGGGTGGAACTGGGGGGCTGCCACATAGGGTTTGAGGAGGCTTATATGAAAGACTGGATGGACTCCTTTCAGAGTTTTTGGGAGGTCCAGTTCCACAGTAACCTCGTTGATTACTCTGGTAATGGGGAAAGGTCCCACATAACGGTCGCTCAGTTTTTTGCAGGGGCGAAGAGAGCGGAGGTTTTTGGTGGACAGATAGACTTGCTCCCCCACCTTGAGTTCCCATCCCGGAGACCGGTGTTTGTCTGCTTGTTCCTTGTACTTGCTTTTTGCCCTTTCCAGATTTTTGAGCAACCATGGCCAGGTGGATTTAACCACCTGAATCCACTCCTGAAGGTCAGGGGTAGACTGGAGCTCTGGCGAGACGGGGGCAGAACCGAAAGGGCCGAAATCCGTCCCGTATATAACTTGGAAGGGACTAAAGCCGGTAGAGGAATGAGGCGCATTGTTATACGCATATTCGGCAAATGGCAGCAGGTCGACCCAGTCGTCCTGGTGGAAATTTACATAGCAACGCAAATAACATTCTACCACCGCATTTACTCGTTCTGTTTGACCATCCGTTTGGGGGTGATAGGCGGAAGAAAGGCCCTGCTCTTCCACTCCCATTAACTTTAGGAAGGCCCGCCAGAATTTGGCAACAAACTGGACCCCCCGGTCGGAGAGGACCTTCCTCGGGATCGAGTGTAGCCTGAGGACGTGTGTGATGAACAGTTTAGCTAAGCCCTGGGCTGAAGGAAGGCCTGCACATGGAACGAAGTGAACCTGTTTGGAAAAGAGGTCTGTGATAACCCAAAGAACCGTTTTTCCCCGACTCGGAGGTAGGTCGGTGATAAAATCCATGGCGATGACTTCCCAGGGACGGGAGGGGCTCTCAAGCGGTTTGAGAAGCCCTGGGGGTTTTCCCATCCGTTTCTTGGCTGTGGCGCAGGTGGGGCAGCTGCGCACATACAACTCTACATCAGATCTCATACCGGGCCACCAGAATTGTCTTCGAACCAGGTGAAGCGTTTTTATGAAACCAAAATGACCCGCTAGCCTGGCACCATGTACAAGTCCCAATACTTCCTTGCGAAGAGAGGAGGGGACGTACAGTTTCCCCCCTTGCACCCACCAAGTGTTGGTACGTTCCAGACCAGTGGGGAGGAGATGATGCTCCTCCTCCTGCAAGGAGGCGTCCCGGAGTCGCTGTTGGAAGGCTTCCGGGATGCCTTTGAGTGTAGGGGGGTCTCCGGTGGTCGGGCTTGGGACCGGGTGGTGACGGCTAAGCTAGGAACTTCCCCTCGCTGCTCGGGAGTGAACAGGGAGTCGACTGGGCGATCGAAATCGTTGCGATACTGGGGAAGTCGTGACAAAGCGTCGGCTAGGGCATTTTCTTTGCCAGGGACATGTCTGAGAGTGAACCGGAACTTAGCGAAAAATTGGGCCCACCGAACCTGTTTGGCATTGAGTTTTCTAGCCCCCTTGAGGGCCTCAAGATTCTTGTGATCGGTACACACTTCGAATGGCAGTTCGGCCCCTTCCAAGAAGTGTCGCCATATGGTAAGGGCATGTTTGACCGCTGCTGCCTCCTTCTCCCAAATGGCCCAGTTGATTTCAGACTGGGAAAACTTCTTGGAGAAGTAGGCGCATGGTCTCAACCGTCCCCCCTCATCCCTCTGCAATAGGGCCCCGCCCATGGCTACATCCGAGGCATCCACTTGCACCACAAAAGGCTTGGTGCAATCTGGGTGAGCCAAAACGGGTTCGGATGAAAAAAGTAGCTTCAAACGTTCAAAAGCTAGCTGGCACTGGGGGGACCATTGCAAACGGGCTGAGGGAAGCGCGGCGCTAGCCCCCTTGTCCTTGGTACGCAACAGGGCAGTGAGGGGAAGCGCAACTTGGGCAAAGTTAGGAATGAAGTTCCGGTAAAAATTGGCAAACCCCAAAAACTGCTGAAGTTGGCGGCGGGTAGTGGGGGGTTCCCAGTCCCGCACTGCCTGGACCTTGGCGGGGTCCATTTCCAACCCTTGGTGGGAGATCACATACCCCAGAAATGTAATGGAGGGTTGGTGGAATTCACATTTGGACACCTTAGCATACAGTTTGTGCTCCCGCAGCCGCTGGAGCACCTCTCGCACTAGGCGCACATGGTCTTCCATGGTTTCAGAGTAAATAAGGATGTCATCGAGAAATACCACCACCCCCCGAAACAGCAAATCATGCAAAACCTCATTAATTAATTGCATAAAGACACTCGGAGCCCCCGAAAGTCCGAACGGCATGACTAGGTACTCAAACATCCCAAAACAACTGGAAAAGGCCGTTTTGGGTTCGTCTCCTTCTTTGATGCGAATGCGGTGGTAGGCTTCTACCAAGTCCAGTTTGGTGAAGATTCGGCCCTCCTTTAATTGTGCTAGAAGGTCAGGAATAAGAGGGAGGGGGTAAGCATTAGACTGGGTGACTGCGTTCAGTCTGCGAAAGTCAATACACAGTCTTAAATCTCCCGTCTTTTTCTTTACAAAGAAAGCTGGGGCTGAATAAGGAGCCTTGGAGGGGCGTATGAAACCCCTCGCCAGATTGACATCCAGATAGTCTCGCAACACTGTCTTTTCACTAGGGCTCATGGGGTAAACCTTTCCCTTAGACAGTTTGCCTTCCCCTACAATCTCGATGGCACAGTCCGTTTCTCTGTGGGGAGGCAGTTCGTCGCACTCTCTAACATCAAAAACATCAGTAAATTGCGAGTACTCAGAGGGTAATTGAGGAGAGACTGGGGCGGGGGACCCTACCAGTGCGGCGGCTGGAGTCCTGAGTACCCGTTCCTTGTCATGCAACCCACAGGGGTTTTCGGGGAAGGAAAGCACCCGTTTAACCCAATCAATGGAGGGATTGTGCCCCCTTAACCAGTTCATCCCTAACACCACAGGGGTTACAATAGGGGCGATAGTGAAATACAACCGTTCCCAATGTTCCCCCACGGACATAATCACGGCTGCAGTTCTGTGGGTCACCGGGCCCCGTTTAAAGTCACTCCCGTCCATTTGGGAAAAACGGAGGGGTCCCGGAAGCCGCTTGCGCCGGACACCCAACTTCTTGGCAGTTTCCTCATTTATCATGGTGCGGGCACACCCCGAGTCGACCAACGCGGGGACCTCTAACGGGGGACCCCCTTTGGGTAGGGACAGATGGACACGCACAAATACATTGTCCTCTTGGGCGCTTACCATCGGTGGAGCTCCTTGCACAACGATAGGGACGGTCTGCTGCGGAGCCCCCTCTACAGCAGACCGACGGCGTTTTTTGCCGGCTGTTCCCACTCTTCCTCCTCGCTGGAAGAGGGGGACGGGGTAGTGGCCTCCGGGGAGCCGTCCGAATCAAAGACGGTATTTGTAATCCGGGACCCCGATGGGACCGTAGAGTCGGATGCCCCATCCTGGGGACGTGCGTGGAGAGCGGAGGGTGCGCCGGAGCGCCGGCTCAGTGGTCCACTTCTGCGGCGAGGCTGGCTGTCGGCGGCCGGTTTCGTCGGCTCGGCCTGGGTTTGGCGGGGAGGGGTCGGACGGCCTGAGCGAGAGGGGCATTGCGATGCAAAGTGACCCTTTCCCCCGCAGATCAGGCAGACGCCGGCCTCGAACCGCTTGCGGCGTTCCGCGGCCGAGAGGACCCCGCCACCCCCTTGCCGGAGTTCCCGGCCACGGTCACCCCGGGGCCTGGGGTCTCGCCCAATCCGTTGCTTGGACAAGTTCAGGAGTTGTTTGCGATTCTCGATGTCAGCAGCATGGCGAACCCAACCTTCCACATCCGGGGGGTTCCCTTGCATGAAGGCCCAATGTTGGAGGTCTGGGTTGAGACCCTCCCTGAAACATTGTACCAAGGTAGCCTCACTCCAGTCCAGAATTCGGCTAGCCAGTGACTGGAACTCACTTGCATACTGCGCCACCGACTTAGTCCCTTGGCGCAGTTGCATCAGGGAGGCTTTAGCCCGCTCACCTAGAGTCGGGTCCTCAAAACGGTTTCGGAGTGCTACCATGAACTCGTCCAGGGTTCGCAGCACCGGCGAGCGGAGTTCATACTGCAACACCATCCAGGCAGCCGCCTCCCCTTGCAGTAAGGAAGCCACGTACTGCACCCGGGACTCCTCAGAAACGAAGGTTCGGCCTTGTTCCCGCATAAAAATGTCTACTTGGACCATAAAAAAGGTCAACTGGTCTCCCGACCCGTCATACGTGACTTTCAGGTCCCGACGGGCCGGGGGGGCAGGGGTTGCGGGCGGAACTACTGGCGCCCCGTCTGGGGGAGCACCGGCTGGAGGTTGCAATTTCAGCGCATCTAGGGTCGTGGCCATCTCACCCATTACGCGTTGCATGATCTCCATCTGCTCCTGCATAGCCCGGCGGTCTTCCTGCCACTGCTTTCGTTCTTCCTCCATGAGGGCCTCTTTGCGGGCCGGGTCCCCTTCGAGTCCCGTGCTGGGGAAGGCCAACCGGCGATCCTTCGCCGCAGTCCGCGAGAGCGACCAGCCCTTGGGAGAGTCCAGCCAATAAGTGAGCCCCCGGGGACGTCCGTCCCGATCTTGGTCGGGGGCGCGACCCTTCGGTTTCTTTGGCTTGGCTCCCTCCTCTTTAGGGTCCGGCTTCTCCGGCTCGTCCGGTTCCTTGGGGGCATCGGGGTTAGGGGTGGTGTCCTCGTCGGCTGACATTCTGTCCAAAGCGGTACAGCTGCAGTCCGAGAGGCAAGGACTTGCAACTTAATGTGAGAGATCCCCCTCTCTGAGTTTGCTTCTCCAAATCAGTTGCTCAGACGTTGATACAGAAACAATCGATTTATTGAAGCCTTCAGGAGATGAGACAGGCACAGGTAGAAAGTTGCAAGTGAGGGGCTCTACGGGTTTACAGAATATATTGACTCCAGGGCACTGGGGCACTGGGGTTCACACTTATTGTTATGGGAAGTTACAAGCTTGGCATAATACAAAACATCAGACAGATCCCAGGAAGTCTGGGCGGCTATCACACTTCCAAGGCCGCATCGGCCTGAGGGAGTACTGGCAGGAAGAACAGCGGGGGGGGGGAAGATACATGGGCCATCAGGCCTGGCGCCTGAGACCAGAAGGTGTGAACTGCTTTTACGAGTTCACTGATAACACAGCAGGTGATGGAAAGCAGAGACACAAAGACAGAGACCCTCACAGTTGGTCTGGGTAACCGCATTGAGCTTTCTGAAGTCAATGCACAGGCGAAGGTCGCCCTCTTTTTTCCGGACGAAAAACGCGGGGGCCGAGTTTGGGGCATTCGAAGGGCGAATAAACCCTCTGGCGAGGTTTTTGTCCAAAAAGTCCCGGAGGACAGTGCGCTCGGAAGCGCTCATAGGGTAAATCTTACTCTTGGTTAATGTGCAGTCCTTTACCACTTCAATCGCACAGTCTGAGGCCCGGTGGAGGGGTAAGGCATCACATTCCCTAAGGTCGAAGACATCTTCAAAGTCCCGGTACACAGCAGGTAGAACCGGTGGTGCTGGGGCAGTAGAAGTTAATGCTGGAATGGGCGGATATAGCAGAGCAAAGTTCTGCCGATGCTGGTTGCAGGTGGGACTAGCGAAGGAGATAGTGTTTGTTTCCCAATCAATACTGGGACTATGTCCTTTAATCCAGTTAATTCCCAAGACCACTTCGAATCGGATAGGGGCTATAGTGAAGTCTATTTGTTCCCAGTGGGAACCAATCCCCATCGCTACCCCTACGGTTCGGTGATCAACTGGACCCCCCTGGAAATCGCTCCCGTCCATTTGGGCAAATTGGACAGGGTTTGGCAAAGCCTCAGATTCGGCTTTGAGAGCAGCAAAAGTGGCCTCGCTTATGAGAGTGCGACAGCAACCGGAGTCAATGAGTGCTTTGACGAGCAATTGGGGACCACCTTTATGGTGTTGTAGAACTGCGTCCACGTAGACAGTGGTGTCCACGTCCTTGATTTTAGTGGGAGCATTCGGTTTAGCAGGGGAATCTGCAGAGGTCTGTGGAGACGCTCCATTCACCACAGACCGAAGCCGTTTTTTGACAAGTCGAGGGGAGATTCTAGGTTTAAGGCTGGAGAATTCCATGGGTCTCCTTCATCCGAGGAAGGATTGTCCCCCAATGGGGCACTTGTAATCCGAGACCCGGCAGGGTCGTCAGTAGCAGGCAGGGAGGTCGGGTCTCCAACGTGAAGTGCAGAGGGTGTGGGTCTTCCCGGCGCTGCGCTGCGGGTGGCCGCGGTGCCTCTGCGTGGTGGACGACCTCTGGCTCGGGTTGTCGTGCTGGGGCGAGATGCTTCCGGGCGATACGGGCAGACCGCTGCAAAGTGACCCATTCCTCCGCAGTTAAGACAGGCCCCCCTCAGAAATCGGTCTTCCCGTTCCTGGGGCGGGCGTGCGGGATTCCGTGGAATGGGTGGTGGCGCCTTGGGCTGAGGCTTCTGGGTGCCTTTTTCCTTGTGCTTTTGGCAGACAAGGGAAATATAGCGTCGGCGGCTTTCCACTTCCTCGGCTAATAGGATCCATCCCTCAAGAGTATCAGGATCCCCTCGCATGTATGACCAGTTCAGAATATCAGGGTGTAGGGATTCCCTGAAATGGTGAATTAGGGTGGCCTCGGGCCAACCCACAATTTTACTCGCCAGTCTCTGAAACTCATCGGCAAACTCTCGAACCGGAGTGGAGCCTTGCCTGAGTTGTAACAGTTCCACTTTGGCTCGTTCCCCCAGAAAGGGGTCCTCAAACCTCCTTCGCAAAGCAGTCATAAAGTTGTTGAGGGTGCGGATAGAGCGGGAACGGGTGTCGAATTGGAGGACCATCCATTCTGCTGCTTTACCCTTTAGAAGGGAAGCCACGTAGCGCACCCTGCTATCCTCTGTGGGGAATAATTGTCCTTGTTCCCGCATATAGCTGTCCACTTGATGCAAAAAACAAGGTAGAGTCTCGAGGGACCCGTCATAAGTAGTTCTCAATTTGAGTTGCTTCCAAGGCCCGGGTGCAGGCTGAACTGGTTGAACAGGCGGTCCAGGTGGCGGTACAACGGGAGCTCCGGGAGGTGGAGGCAGAACAGGCACATTAGCGGGTGGCTGGCCGGGAACCCCTGGCCCCGGGAGTGGAGCGGGCTGCGCCTGGGCTAAGAGAGCTTGTTGTAACTGTCTATTGTCCTGAAGCATACGCTCCATTAGTTCTTGGAGCTGATCGACACGGTCGGAGAGCTCCCGGTTTTGGGCACGTAAGAGGTAAACGTCCTCACCTGGGCCGCCAGTGCGTTGAGGTTTACTTGTCCGAAAACTCGTGGCCCATTGAGAGGTGTCTTCGTAAAGGTTCTCTTCCTCAGACTCCTCTGGGTCCTGACGTCGGTCAGCAAGACGGCGTGCGCGTTGGGTTGTGCGCGACGGAGCAAAAATTGGGGAAAAAGAGAGACCTAACGGGCCCCCTGTTCTGTCTTTAGGACGGGTGTCCATTAGTGCCCGTTCCCTAGCCCTGGCAGCCTGAGCCTCGGCCTCCGCCTTAGCTGCTGCAGCAGCGTCCTTTTCCGCAAGGACCTTGGCGTCCTCAAGTCTCTGGGCTATAGCTGCAGTAACGCGCGGCAATAGCTCCGCTTCCAGGAGTGTAAGTATGGGATCGGGTCCCCCGCCCAGTAGTGGCTGTAGCCGAACTGCAATTGCGGGCGCGTCTGCCTCGAATGTTGAAGTCAAAAGTTGGGCCAAGGTGGCCACCGGGGTGTCCTTTGTACAGTCCACAAGGAGGAGAGCTGTGTGAACGGCAAGCCGCTTGGCTTCAGCCTGACAATCGGCTGCATTAGGTACCAGGGAAGAACCTGCCGGCGCGGCTCCTGCCATCGTAGCTCTCCTGGATGGGAGAGACTCCCGAGAGATGAGATTGTCCAAAAGTTCGGTCAGTACTTGTAAATCCTCGGTTGCCAACCGGGCATCATCCAGTAATTGGTCAAAATCCTGAAGGTCCAAACGAGTATTAGTACCCTCCGAAGTTAACATCCAGAGAACCCCCTTGAGAGACTGCCACTGGGTCTGCACCAGTTCCCGCAAGCGGCAAACCTCTAGGGTAGTCCGAAAAAGTTCAGCGATTATGTCCTGTGACAGAGTAGGATCCTCAGAGAAGGGCTCCAGGGTAGTAGATCACCTGGAGAGCTGCACAGCTCCCATCCAAGTGGCAGGCGAACCCTCCTGGGCTCCAGCCTGGCTAGTAGAATGGTGAAGAGATAGCTGTCATAATGTCAGCCCTTGGCCCACAGAACCAGAAATCACCACAAAGTCATATAGAGTCCAAACAGATGGCTTTTACTGGTCAAATAGGCATACAGTGCAAACGAATAAAATGACAGCTATGAGAGTCTCACTAGCTGGGAGATAATATAAAGCAGAAAAGGCGGGAGATTACAAGCATAGGCTGAACACAGTTTCCCAGGAGCTGAGTTCCCAGGCCTAGATATGTGACCTTGAGGGCCAGACAGTACAGCGCAGAGACAGAGGCAATAACGAAACCGAGATAGCAACCTGACAATAATAAGCATATACCTTATTAGAAGGATCACAGAGTAAGTACCAGGTGCCTACATTCAGTTTTTTCAATATCAGGTAAGTATTCTGAAAAACGTATCACTCTTACTCTATAAGGCTCCTAAACATTTATACAGTCCTAGTGTTTTGATGCAATACAGTTAATGTTTGGTATGTTTTTTCTCAGACACAGCAATTACCCATAATCTATACCCAATTATAAAACAGGTAAGGTCTAGAGAAGACCTACGACCACTAACCAGCCTATACCTTATTAGAAGGATCACCGAGGATCACAGAGTAAGCATCAAGTGCCTACATTCAGTTTGTCAATATCAGGTAAGTATTCTGAAAAACTGATCACTCTTACTATAAAGGGCTCCTAATAATTTATACAATCCTAGTGTTCTTGTGCAATACAGCTAATGTTTGGTATCTTTTATTTCAGATACAGCAACAACTCATGATCTATTCCAAATTATAAAAAACAGGTAAGGTCCAGGGAAGAGTTTAATCCCAAAGGGTGAACCTATGGATAAGGGCAGCCACGCCCACCCCCTCCATCACGCCTGGATCCAGCCTCCGTGGGAACCTTCAGCCTTGCGTCTCAAGTAGTATTCTTACCAGGGAAGCCCTTGGGGAAGAGGATGGGGAGGAATTGTTAGGGTCGAGTCTCCCAGAGGGACGTCCATCCACAGAATTCACCACGAGCTCCCAGCCGGTGAATTTGCCTCCCCGACTGGAATGGTGAGCTGTGTGGCTGGGTTTCCCTTGCCTCTGTTATGCTCACAATAGCCCTGTGAGGGAGGTCAGTGGGGTGGGGGGGAAGCAGCCGGGTTTCCTTTGCCTCTGTAATGCTCACAATAGCCCTGTGAGGGAGGTCAGGGGCGGGGAAAGCAGCTGGGTTTCCCTTGCCTCTGCTTTGCTCACAATAGCCCTGTGAAGGAGGTCAGTGTGTGTGGGGGGGAAGCAGGTGGGTTTCCCTTGCCTCTGTTATGCTCACAATAGCCCTGTGAAGGAGGTCAGGGGGGGAAGCAGCCGGGTTTCCCTTGCCTCTGCTTTGCTCACAATAGCCCTGTGAAGGAGGTCGGGGGGGGGGGGAAGCAGGTGGGTTTCCCTTGCCTCTGTAATGCTCACAATAGCCCTGTGAGGGAGGTCAGGGGGAGAAGCAGCCGGGTTTCTCTTGCCTCTGTTATCCTCACAATAGCCCTGTGAGGGAGGTCAGGCTGGGGGTGGGAGGAGCAAGGGGCCGGGTGTGTATAACAGAGCAAATCTGGAATTAGAGGGATGGGATAGGCATTAGTTTGGGTGGCCGCATTACGTCTACGGAAGTCTCTGCGTAAGCGCAGGTCACCCGTCTTTTTCCGCACCAAAAAGGCTGGCGCGGAACAAGGAGCTGTGGAGGGCCGAATGAAACCACGGGCCAAATTCTTGTCCAGAAAGTCCCGGAGTACTGACTTCTCTTTCGGACTCATTGGGTCAATCTTTCCCTTTGGCAGTTTGCCCTCCCCCACCAGTTCAATGGCACAATCCGTCTTGCAATGGGGGGAAGGACATCACTCTCCCTCTCATCTGACACGTCTGCAAAGGCTGCATATTCTCTAGGCAGCTGGGAGGTGGGAGGGCACGTCACCCCCATTGTCAATGCACTTGCTTTGACCGCCACCTCTCTGCGATGGCGTTCGCACTGGGGTTGAGTGAATGCGATGGTTCTGGCGGTCCAATCTATGGTAGGACTGTGTCCATGCAACCAGTTGGCCACCAGCACAACGGGGTATCGAATGCCTAGAGCAATAGTAAAATGAAGTTGCTCCCAATGGTCCCCCACTCCCATGGCTATTGGGCGGGTGCGCTTTGTGACGGCCTTTGATAGTTTTGCCATTGAAAATCTATAAAAACCCCTTAGAACCCTATAAGAAACCTTAAAAGATTAAGTATGACATGTGTTGAGAAGAAACTTGCCTTAGGAGAATACAGAATTGCATTAGTGTTAAGGTCTTCCTGTCTTGATGGAAGAAAAGCTTCCACAGTACTCGGGGAATATTGCCAGAGGAATAGATAAAAAAGTACACCTGCTCCAGAGGGAAATGTATACCAAGTAGGGAAATTCCCAGAGTAGTATTGGAAAACCTTTTCTAATAGAGATAAGAGGCAAGCATCAGATAGGGTTACATATCTGTGCAAGGACAATGGTGTGGTTGCAACTCACACCTCAATGTGCAATACAATTTCCCTCAAAATATGCTGACTCAGAGGGTGAGGGGTGCACAGCACACCTTAGAAATGCTGATGCATGAAGAATAATCAGATTATCTACATTATCAGATGTAGAAGGGGCAACAACACATACTGCAGATGTGTTGATAACATAGATCTGAAGAGTATATAAGACAGGATAGCCAGTACTTCAGAGTGTTATTGCTGGGCAGACTGCAGCTGCACAGACATAGCATCTCTCCATCTCAGAGGCCTGAGATGTAAAACATTGAGACTCTGATCCCTGCGTGGACAGAAGTTCTCTGAGGTATCTTGAAGTATCAAGATCTGGATATTTCAACATATCTTATAATATTCACAGTCTTCTTGTGAGACTGCTCTATTCCTGGAAGAGGATGGAGACCCTTAGAATTCCTATCCTTTGAATGGGAATCTAAGTGCAGTGATCTTTCTTACAAATTAAACCTATTTGGCTTACCAATGCTAAAGAACATTTTGAACACAGGACTAATAGATAGACCTCTGAGATAGTGTCAGAAAGTACTCTACCTAACCCGGAGCCAGGAGATGGCCAACCACCTCCAAACATCTCTTGCCTTGAAAACCCTATGGGGCACCATAAGTCAGCTGTGACTTGATGGCAAAATCACATACACACACACAGTGTCTTCAGGAATCATAAAATGCCAATTTTCTGCAAATGTGGACAAATGAATATTGGCATCTTTGATGTGAGTTTTGTCCTTGAAAAGCTTACATGGTTTGGGACAGGAGTATCTGAAGTCTATATGGTTTGGGACAGGGGTATCTGAAGTCTATATACAGGGGTATATAGTCTTCTCCTATATATTCCTGCCCAGGAATTAAGATGACAAGGAGAGACCCTCCGGACTGCCCCACTAAACAAAGAAGCTCCTTGGGTGAGTACACAACACCAGGGCCTTTTTGGTAGCAGCATCTTAATTATGGAACAACCTCCCCAGGCAGGTGTGGCTGGTCTTCCAATCTTTAGGAGGAAGTTGCATTATTTAGGGCCACATTTAATTAAGTCCTAAATTGCAGTTTTAAAATTGTAGGGTTTTTTTTTTTAAAAAAAATGTTTTTCATGTGAATTTCCTGCATTGTGCAGGGGGTTGGACTAGATGACCCTGGTGAACCCTTCCAACGCTATGATTCTATGATTCTGTGTTGTGTATTTTACTTGCATTGTAAACCATCTTGAGATCTGTAAGGTAGAAAGGCTAATAAACGTTTTAAGTAAATAAATAATCCTTCTGCCCCAGTACGTGAATTTAGAATATATCGGGATGCATCAAGCAGGGGCGGGGGATGGGGTGGGAAGAAAATTTTTCCCGTGACAAATCTTCAGACAGTAGATGGCACTGTAGGATTACATTTCAAAAGCTGTGCCAATTGGGACTTCCGGTGGAGTTTGGCGAGCCAAAGGGAATGCCTTACAAGCGCTCTGGTACATTCCCCCCCTTGCTGGGACCCCAAACCATTCGGGGCCAGGAGAGAACCCTCCGGGAACTCTCCCCCTCCTTTGAAAAGCCAAGTGAACTGGCAGCAAAGCGGCGGGGTGGAGAGCGGACAGTAATGGGGAGAAGAAAAGAAAAAGACACTTAAAGGCACTGGTTCTCGTAGGTTATCCGGGCTGTGTAACCGTGGTCTCGGTCACGGTTACACAGCCCGGATAACCTACGAGAACCAATGAACTCTGACCGTGAAAGCCTTCGACAATAACCTAAAGGCACGTTTGGATATTTCAAACACACATAAGGGGAGAGGGGAATATCCAGAGTTCCTAATTATCAGCATTGGAGAGAGGAAAAAAAATCTCTGAAAGGCAGCTCAAGTCTGTGCCGCAAAATCCAAAGTAAAAGCGGACAGTGAGTTTTGGAACGGGCGCCGTTGCTAAAGCTGGGAACGCCAAAGGATGGCGGGGAGTAGGCCCATTCAAAAGGCTTAAAATCTTCTTCCCCTGCTGAAAGAAAGAAAGAAAGAAAGAAAGAAAGAAAGAAAGAAAGAAAGAAAGAAAGAAAGAAAGAAAGAAAGAAAGAAAGAAAAAAAGAAAGAAAGAAAGAAAGAAAGAAAGAAAGAAAGAAAGAAAGAAAGAAAGAAAGAAAGAAAGAAAGAAAGAAAGAAAGAAAAAGAAAGAGAGGAAAATCCATCCCCCTCATTGAAGAGAAGAAACTCCAAAGCTATAATAGAAGCCCCCTCCCCTTCTGCCCTACCTGGGCTTCCACCGTGAACTGGAGCATAGGATATAACTGCACTGTGTGTGGCTCAGGACTGACATCTGCTGGCAGAACATTGAAAGCACACCACAAATCCTTTTCCCCCTATCTAAATAACATTGGCTAAGAATCTGCAGTCGGGCTAACACATAATCATTTACTTTCAGCGTGGCTTAACATCAAAATAGATCTATCTCCCTACCCAAAACCTTTTCTTCTTCATTTTTTTAAATAAGGCATAATAATCAGATCATGTTCTTTCACTAATGAATTAATATAGCTGATTAAATTTAGAAAACCACATTGGTTCTTGTGGGTTATCCGGGCTGTGTGACCGTGGTCTTGGTAGTTTCTTTCCTGACGTTTCGCCAGCAGCTGTGGCAGGCATCTTCAGAGGAGTAACACTGAAGGACAGGGTCTCTCGGTGTCAAGTGTGTAGGAAGAGTAATATATAGTCAGAAAGGGGTTGGGTTGAGCTGAATCATTGTCCTGCAAAAAGTATCCAAGGTAACGTGCTAATCATTGTCCTGTAAGTATCAAGATAATGTGCTAATGAGGGTGTGGTATGTTAATATGGAACCATTGTATCCTGAAGTGATCTGATAATGTGTGCAAGATTTTGTGTGCAGATTAGTTTTGGATTGCACACATTATCAGATCACTTCAGGATACAATGGTTCCATATTAACATACCACACCCTCATTAGCACATTATCTTGATACTTACAGGACAATGATTAGCACATTACCTTGGATACTTTTTGCAGGACAATGATTCAGCTCAAACCCAACCCCTTTCTGACTATATATTACTCTTCCTACACACTTGACACTGTCCTTCAGTGTTACTCCTCTGAAGATGCCAGCCACAGCTGCTGGTGAAACATCAGGAAAGAAAATACCAAGACCACGGTCACACAGCCCGGATAACCCACAAGAACCAAAGATGTTCCAAATTTAGAGAGATGGCAGAAAATGACAGAATATGCAGTGGTGGCCAAATTAACCAACATGCTGAAAGGAAAAACGATGGAAGAATTTCAAAAGAAATGGGAATGTTATTTTGAGTATGCTAATAAGAATAGACAATGAATGTGTAGAGAATATATAGAATTAAAATAAGAGATGAAGTTAGAATAAAGCAGAAATATTAGATATAAGTTTATAATGTTAGTAATAAAAACCTTGGAATTAGAAGCAATTAGAGGATTATTAATTAGTATTAATTAATATTAGCATTGCTATGCATGTATGTTAGGCATTGACTAATCGTGGTATTATTTAAAAATGTTAATTGATTGCCCTGGAAGAAGCCAAGTTTGTAAACAAATGGGTATTGTGTATGTGCAAAAAATAAAATATTTGATGGGGGAAAAAGTTGTGCCACTTGGAACCCAACAAATTCTTGGTGTCACTTTGAAAATCCTTTCTTTCTTTCTTTCTTTCTTTCTTTCTTTCTTTCTTTCTTTCTTTCTTTCTTTCTTTCTTTCTTTCTTCCTTCCTTCCTTCCTTCCTTCCTTACTTCCTCGCTTCGCTTCGCTTCGCTTCGCTTCTACTTACTGCACCCTGGAAGCCAGAAGAGCTCTAAAACAAGCAGAAACTGAGGCAGAACTCCCGGAGTCTGACAGCGAGGAGGAGAATTGTCCAAGAGGAATTTCCAGTCGCTGCCATGCCAGAAGCTGTAGCTCCCCTGGTGAACAGACAAGCCAGGGAAATGGGAAATCTGGGTCTGATGTGTTAATTAGGCCTCCTTTTTAACCAGCAATGCAGGAAAGGTTATTTTGGAACCAACTCAAAGCGTGGGTGAATACCATTCGGGTGACGGTTCTGGGATTTCAAAATCAGAAGTTGCCAAGGACAGCTCTTCATAGCTTCCTAGATCTTAGGCTGTGACATCTTTGCCACACAAAAATAACACACACACACACACACACACACACACACACACAAAAACCTGGACATGATCAGGTTTTTCATCAGCTCCGACCGCGGCCAGATAAAGTTCAAACCGCTGCCTAATGGGGACACTCTCTGCGGTGTCCCCAGAGAGCTGCAGGCCGGATGATGGTGGCAACAGATCCACGCTGAACAAGGGCTACGTACGGAGGCTGTCTCACTTGCTGTGGGTGTAGGTTGCACTGTGCCCAACTCACCTGTCAGGTTCTCCAGCCAACCCGGGCGATTCCCCAAAAGCCACTCGCTCAGGCAGCCAAGTCAGAAGCAGGCAAACTTTATTGTAGAAGCAACAGGTCCAGCTAAGGTAACGTGCAGGGTTCAAAGCTGCTAATGTAGTGCCTTAGTAACTTAGTTTATATAGGGAAAACATATATGCTGTCACATATATGCATATTTACATAGCATAACACACACACACACATATATATATTCTTATGTACAAGTCTAGAATCACTTTGCATTATGGGTAACCTGTATTCTTTGGTCAAGAGACATTTACTACTGGGTCAGAGTGACCTGCACACTGTTTGCAAGGCAGCTGCAGGTGAGATCATTATTTCTGATGTGTGTTTGGATGGTACAGTCAGGTTTCTTAATTAAGCCTGGAGCTTTGATTTAAGACAAGAAGTGTCATCCTGGAATGTAAACTTGTGTCTCCTCATTAACCATTAGGGAACGCCTTGAAGAGCATTTTCTATTGGATATGCAAATAATTGCTTATACGTCTATAAGGATTCATTGGGCAGTTGGATCTTACGCGTGTATTACCCTCTGTAACCACCCATCATCAAAGTCTATATCCATGCTTGCAATCCTTTGATGTGCGTGGAAATTGCTCTGCGCTTTAGGCAATTTTCACCAGCATTTTGCATATTGGCCAATAAAACAAACTGCTTTGAACCTTCAACTTCCAACTGTTTTATTGTGATTGAATATTGATACAGTAAGGCAGGAGCCATAACACTAATGGCGAGCCTGGCTACAGGGCATAACTTAAGCATGGTTACATGGTTACATCACAGGGGCAGATTCTAACAAGCCTGGGAAAGGAATTGATAACGGTGTCTGGTGGGAGGTGGGAGAGCGAAGGGAGAGCGAAGCAACCTCAACCGACTACAGCTCCTTAGCCGCTCAAGGCCAAGGCCAAGGGCGGAGGGAAACCGGGAGGGAGAACAGCAGAGCAAATATGTAAACACCCACCACCACTCATGTCAAGAGTCTAACCACTTGTACGGGCCAGCTCCAGCATGGCTAAAAAGAGAAACACAAGGCATCAGCGAAGAACCAGAAGACCACCTCTGGCATCACCAGAGAAACGGCAGTCGAAGCCAGCACACTCCTCCATATTCCACTTCTGACACCACGGAATGATTCTGTGTTCCAAAACAGAGACCTAAAGAAGGAGGAGTTGTTCAAACAGCTTTACTCTAAGGAGCAACTCCAACAGAGTCGTGCCAGCGCTCTCAGGTAGCTGACCTGCCTACTTGACTTTAGTCTTCAAACTAACACACTAGACTAATAGGGTTGCCAACCTACAGGTGGCACCTGGAGTTCTCCCACTAATACGATCTCCAGATGACCAAGATTGGGTCCTCTGGAGAAAACGGTTGCTTCAGAGGGTGGACTCTATGGCTTTATACCTTGCTGAGGTCCCTCCCTTCCCCGAACCCCGCCCTCCCCAGGCTCCACCCCCCAAATCTCCAGGTATTTCCCAACCCAGATTTGGTAACCCTATTTAATATAAGGGATAGGGTTGCCAGGTTCCTCTTCGCCACTGGTGGGAGTTTTTGGGTGTGGAGCCTGAGGAGGGCAGGGTTTGGGGAGGGGAAAGACTTCAATGCTGAATTCTACTAGTCATGGCCCTTCAGGTGCTCAGGTCTGAAGGTAGAAAGTTAGGGTTGCCAACATCCAGGTAGTAGCTGGAGATCTCCTGCTATTACAACTGATCTCCAGCCGACAGAGATCAGTTCCCCTGGAGAAAATGGCTGCTTTGGCAATTGGACTCTATGGCATTGAAGTCCCTCCCCTCCCCAAACCCCACCCTCCATTGGCTTTGCCCCCAAAACCTCCCGCCAGTGGCGAAAGGGGACCGGCAACCCTACATGGTTCCCACAGGCACATGGGAAGCCCTGCTGTATATTACAGGTTGGTTCGTAGCACCATTCCCAGTTGAGCGTACCTATGCACGGTGGCATTTCATGGCTATGCCAAGTTCCCTCCCCTCAAAAAAATCAATTGCTCTCTTTCTACAATTCTTGTTCCCTTTTTTCATGTTTTTTAGATAAAGAGGGGGGGAGAGAGCATCTCAGTTGTTGTTTGTCCCCAATGCACCCGGACCTGGGCAGAAACTAACTTGTAAAGTATGAAAATGGATGAAAGGCCAGGCGGTGACTCATTTCGGCGGAAAAAGGAGGATGCAGATAGCACAGCGGCGCTGGAGATAAAATTAGGAACTGGAGATCCGAAATGGAGAGATCAAATATTCCATAAATTCCAAAGGGACATGAAAGATTTTGATCAGGACGTGTAATCGGCATAGGAAACCGCCTCGGGAAACATGAATAGCAAATCAGATATTTTAAATTTAGCATTTGATGCCAGTCGAGGTATTAGAGGTAAAATAGGGATATAGAAGAGTTTGGTAATGATGGGATGGGTAGGGTTGCCAACCTCCAGGTACTAGCTGGAGATCTCCTGCTATTACAACTGATCTTCAGCTGACAGAGATCAGTTCCCCTGGAGAAAATGGCCGCTTTGGCCATTGGACTCTATGGCATTGAAGTCCCTCCCCTCCCCAAATCCCGCCCTCCTCAGGCTCCGCCCAAAAAATCTCCCACTGGTGGCGAAGAGGGACCTGGAAACCCTAGAAGGAACCTGCAATAAATTCCTTGTCATGCTCTAACCTTTACACTATACTGCCTCTTTTGAATGCCTTCTTCTAACAAAGACCACTTGTGGGTATAAACTCACCTCAAAGGCACAAATATATCCCACCCCTAGAGTTGCCAGGTCCTCTTCACCACCGGTGGGATATTTTTGGGAGCCTGAGGAGGGCAGGGTTTAGGGAGGAGTGGGACTTCAATGCCATAGAGTCCAATTGACAAAGCGGCCATTTTCTCCAGGTGAACTGATCTCTATCGGCTGGAGATCAGTTGTAATAGCAGGAGATTTCTAGTTACTAGCTGGAGGTTGGCAACCCGGTGCCCAAATGCCCCATGATGCACACCAAACAAAAAACAGATTATGTGACTGTTTTTAGTTTATGTACATATTTACTGTTGACTGTCCGTTTTTATTAATAAAAATTAAAAGAAAAACGTGTCAGGGTACAAAGGTTTATTTTTTTTAGGCAGAGAGGAACCCAGCAGAAAATAAAGATGGCTCCACTTACGTCAAGTTAAAATTCACTCTCAAGGGTCAGACTACGATCCGGGAAACCCAGGTGCAAATCCCTGCTCTGCCATGGAAACTTGCTGAGTGACCTTGGGTCACTGGCACACTCTCAGCCTAACCGACCTCACAGGGTTGTTGTGCGGTTGCATAAAAGGGCAGGAGACCCCCCCCCATCCCTCTTCCTGGGCACTCGGTGGAAGGCACAGCAGGCAGCGAAGAGAGGAACCCAGAGGCCGTTTCGGACAGCACCCCCCTGAGAAGAGCAGGGATGCCATGACCAGCCTCGCCTCTGAGAGCTTCTGCCTGCCTCACCCCGGCCAAGAATACAGTTGCCTCTTCCTTGGAAGAGGTTTCAGGCACGGAAAGGGGCACTTGGGGCTTCCTCGGAGGCCGGGAGCTCGAGAAGGTCCCCTGAGCAATGCTGCAGACCAGACTGATCTCTAGGGTTGCCAACCTCCAGGCACTAGCTGGAGATCTCCTGCTATTACAACTGATCTCCACCTGATAGAGATCCGTTCCCCTGGAGAAAATGGCTGCTTTGGCCATTGGACTCTATGGCATTGAAGGCCCTCCCCTCCCCAAACCCTGCCCTCCTCAAGCTCTGCCTCCACAACCTCCCGCTGGTAACGAAGAGGGACCTGACAACCGTACTGATCTCACGGGCAGCGGGAAGGGCCCGTTTCAAAGCTGGTAGCCTGGTTCCTTCTTTATTTCAATCGGGGGGTGGGGGATTCCTATCCTCTTCCTTAATGAGAAATAAAGTCCACCGCTCCTGGGGGGAGTGGGGAATCGAACCCGGTTCTCCAGATTAGAGTTCGCCGTTCATGCAGAGTGGGGAATCGAACCCGGTTCTCCAGATTAGAGTTCGCCGTTCATGCAGCGGAGTGGGGAATCGAACCCGGTTCTCCAGATTAGAGTTCGCCGTTCATGCAGAAGAGTGGGGAATCGAACCCGGTTCTCCAGATTAGAGTTCGCCGTTCATGCAGAGGAGTGGGGAATCGAACCCGGTTCTCCAGATTAGAGTTCGCCGTTCATGCAGAAGAGTGGGGAATCGAACCCGGTTCTCCAGATTAGAGTTCGCCGTTCATGCAGAGGAGTGGGGAATCGAACCCGGTTCTCCAGATTAGAGTTCGCCGTTCATGCAGAAGAGTGGGGAATCGAACCCGGTTCTCCAGATTAGAGTTCGCCGTTCATGCAGAGGAGTGGGGAATCGAACCCGGTTCTCCAGATTAGAGTTCGCCGTTCATGCAGAAGAGTGGGGAATCGAACCCGGTTCTCCAGATTAGAGTTCGCCGTTCATGCAGAAGAGTGGGGAATCGAACCCGGTTCTCCAGATTAGAGTTCGCCGTTCATGCAGAGGAGTGGGGAATCGAACCCGGTTCTCCAGATTAGAGTTCGCCGTTCATGCAGAAGAGTGGGGAATCGAACCCAGTTCTCCAGATTAGAGTTCGCCGTTCATGCAGAGGAGTGGGGAATCGAACCCGGTTCTCCAGATTAGAGTTCGCCGTTCATGCAGAAGAGTGGGGAATCGAACCCGGTTCTCCAGATTAGAGTTCGCCGTTCATGCAGAAGAGTGGGGAATCGAACCCGGTTCTCCAGATTAGAGTTCGCCGTTCATGCAGAAGAGTGGGGAATCGAACCCGGTTCTCCAGATTAGAGTTCGCCGTTCATGCAGAAGAGTGGGGAATCCAACCCGGTTCTCCAGATTAGAGTTCGCCGTTCATGCAGAAGAGTGGGGAATCGAACCCGGTTCTCCAGATTAGAGTTCGCCGTTCATGCAGCGGAGTGGGGAATCGAACCCGGTTCTCCAGATTAGAGTTCGCCGTTCATGCAGAGGAGTGGGGAATCGAACCCGGTTCTCCAGATTAGAGTTCGCCGTTCATGCAGAGGAGTGGGGAATCGAACCCGGTTCTCCAGATTAGAGTTCGCCGTTCATGCAGAGGAGTGGGGAATCGAACCCGGTTCTCCAGATTAGAGTTCGCCGTTCATGCAGAGGAGTGGGGAATCGAACCCGGTTCTCCAGATTAGAGTTCGCCGTTCATGCAGAAGAGTGGGGAATCGAACCCGGTTCTCCAGATTAGAGTTCGCCGTTCATGCAGAAGAGTGGGGAATCCAACCCGGTTCTCCAGATTAGAGTTCGCCGTTCATGCAGAAGAGTGGGGAATCGAACCCGGTTCTCCAGATTAGAGTTCGCCGTTCATGCAGAAGAGTGGGGAATCCAACCCGGTTCTCCAGATTAGAGTTCGCCGTTCATGCAGAGGAGTGGGGAATCGAACCCGGTTCTCCAGATTAGAGTTCGCCGTTCATGCAGAAGAGTGGGGAATCCAACCCGGTTCTCCAGATTAGAGTTCGCCGTTCATGCAGAAGAGTGGGGAATCGAACCCGGTTCTCCAGATTAGAGTTCGCTGTTCATGCAGCGGAGTGGGGAATCGAACCCGGTTCTCCAGATTAGAGTTCGCCGTTCATGCAGAAGAGTGGGGAATCGAACCCGGTTCTCCAGATTAGAGTTCGCCGTTCATGCAGAAGAGTGGGGAATCGAACCCGGTTCTCCAGATTAGAGTTCGCCGTTCATGCAGCGGAGTGGGGAATCGAACCCGGTTCTCCAGATTAGAGTTCGCCGTTCATGCAGAAGAGTGGGGAATCGAACCCGGTTCTCCAGATTAGAGTTCGCCGTTCATGCAGAAGAGTGGGGAATCGAACCCGGTTCTCCAGATTAGAGTTCGCCGTTCATGCAGAAGAGTGGGGAATCGAACCCGGTTCTCCAGATTAGAGTTCGCTGTTCATGCAGAAGAGTGGGGAATCCAACCCGGTTCTCCAGATTAGAGTTCGCCGTTCATGCAGAAGAGTGGGGAATCGAACCCGGTTCTCCAGATTAGAGTTCGCCGTTCATGCAGAAGAGTGGGGAATCGAACCCGGTTCTCCAGATTAGAGTTCGCCGTTCATGCAGAAGAGTGGGGAATCCAACCCGGTTCTCCAGATTAGAGTTCGCCGTTCATGCAGAAGAGTGGGGAATCGAACCCGGTTCTCCAGATTAGAGTTCGCCGTTCATGCAGAAGAGTGGGGAATCCAACCCGGTTCTCCAGATTAGAGTTCGCCGTTCATGCAGAGGAGTGGGGAATCGAACCCGGTTCTCCAGATTAGAGTTCGCCGTTCATGCAGAAGAGTGGGGAATCGAACCCGGTTCTCCAGATTAGAGTTCGCCGTTCATGCAGAAGAGTGGGGAATCGAACCCGGTTCTCCAGATTAGAGTTCGCCGTTCATGCAGCGGAGTGGGGAATCGAACCCGGTTCTCCAGATTAGAGTTCGCCGTTCATGCAGAAGAGTGGGGAATCGAACCCGGTTCTCCAGATTAGAGTTCGCCGTTCATGCAGAAGAGTGGGGAATCGAACCCGGTTCTCCAGATTAGAGTTCGCCGTTCATGCAGAAGAGTGGGGAATCGAACCCGGTTCTCCAGATTAGAGTTCGCTGTTCATGCAGAAGAGTGGGGAATCCAACCCGGTTCTCCAGATTAGAGTTCGCCGTTCATGCAGAAGAGTGGGGAATAGAACCCGGTTCTCCAGATTAGAGTTCGCCGTTCATGCAGCGGAGTGGGGAATCGAACCCGGTTCTCCAGATTAGAGTTCGCCGTTCATGCAGAAGAGTGGGGAATCGAACCCGGTTCTCCAGATTAGAGTTCGCCGTTCATGCAGAAGAGTGGGGAATCCAACCCGGTTCTCCAGATTAGAGTTCGCCGTTCATGCAGAAGAGTGGGGAATCGAACCCGGTTCTCCAGATTAGAGTTCGCCGTTCATGCAGAAGAGTGGGGAATCCAACCCGGTTCTCCAGATTAGAGTTCGCCGTTCATGCAGAGGAGTGGGGAATCGAACCCGGTTCTCCAGATTAGAGTTCGCCGTTCATGCAGAAGAGTGGGGAATCCAACCCGGTTCTCCAGATTAGAGTTCGCCGTTCATGCAGAAGAGTGGGGAATCGAACCCGGTTCTCCAGATTAGAGTTCGCTGTTCATGCAGCGGAGTGGGGAATCGAACCCGGTTCTCCAGATTAGAGTTCGCCGTTCATGCAGAAGAGTGGGGAATCGAACCCGGTTCTCCAGATTAGAGTTCGCCGTTCATGCAGAAGAGTGGGGAATCGAACCCGGTTCTCCAGATTAGAGTTCGCCGTTCATGCAGCGGAGTGGGGAATCGAACCCGGTTCTCCAGATTAGAGTTCGCCGTTCATGCAGAAGAGTGGGGAATCGAACCCGGTTCTCCAGATTAGAGTTCGCCGTTCATGCAGAAGAGTGGGGAATCGAACCCGGTTCTCCAGATTAGAGTTCGCCGTTCATGCAGAAGAGTGGGGAATCGAACCCGGTTCTCCAGATTAGAGTTCGCTGTTCATGCAGAAGAGTGGGGAATCCAACCCGGTTCTCCAGATTAGAGTTCGCCGTTCATGCAGAAGAGTGGGGAATAGAACCCGGTTCTCCAGATTAGAGTTCGCCGTTCATGCAGCGGAGTGGGGAATCGAACCCGGTTCTCCAGATTAGAGTTCGCCGTTCATGCAGAAGAGTGGGGAATCCAACCCGGTTCTCCAGATTAGAGTTCGCCGTTCATGCAGAAGAGTGGGGAATCGAACCCGGTTCTCCAGATTAGAGTTCGCCGTTCATGCAGCGGAGTGGGGAATCGAACCCGGTTCTCCAGATTAGAGTTCGCCGTTCATGCAGAAGAGTGGGGAATCGAACCCGGTTCTCCAGATTAGAGTTCGCCGTTCATGCAGAAGAGTGGGGAATCGAACCCGGTTCTCCAGATTAGAGTTCGCCGTTCATGCAGCGGAGTGGGGAATCGAACCCGGTTCTCCAGATTAGAGTTCGCCGTTCATGCAGAAGAGTGGGGAATCGAACCCGGTTCTCCAGATTAGAGTTCGCCGTTCATGCAGAAGAGTGGGGAATCGAACCCGGTTCTCCAGATTAGAGTTCGCCGTTCATGCAGAAGAGTGGGGAATCGAACCCGGTTCTCCAGATTAGAGTTTGCTGTTCATGCAGAAGAGTGGGGAATCCAACCCGGTTCTCCAGATTAGAGTTTGCCGTTCATGCAGAAGAGTGGGGAATAGAACCCGGTTCTCCAGATTAGAGTTCGCCGTTCATGCAGCGGAGTGGGGAATCGAACCCGGTTCTCCAGATTAGAGTTCGCCGTTCATGCAGAAGAGTGGGGAATCGAACCCGGTTCTCCAGATTAGAGTTCGCCGTTCATGCAGAAGAGTGGGGAATCGAACCCGGTTCTCCAGATTAGAGTTCGCCGTTCATGCAGAAGAGTGGGGAATCGAACCCGGTTCTCCAGATTAGAGTTCGCTGTTCATGCAGAAGAGTGGGGAATCCAACCCGGTTCTCCAGATTAGAGTTCGCCGTTCATGCAGAAGAGTGGGGAATAGAACCCGGTTCTCCAGATTAGAGTTCGCCGTTCATGCAGCGGAGTGGGGAATCGAACCCGGTTCTCCAGATTAGAGTTCGCCGTTCATGCAGAAGAGTGGGGAATCGAACCCGGTTCTCCAGATTAGAGTTCGCCGTTCATGCAGAAGAGTGGGGAATCCAACCCGGTTCTCCAGATTAGAGTTCGCCGTTCATGCAGAAGAGTGGGGAATCGAACCCGGTTCTCCAGATTAGAGTTCGCCGTTCATGCAGAAGAGTGGGGAATCCAACCCGGTTCTCCAGATTAGAGTTCGCCGTTCATGCAGAGGAGTGGGGAATCGAACCCGGTTCTCCAGATTAGAGTTCGCCGTTCATGCAGAAGAGTGGGGAATCCAACCCGGTTCTCCAGATTAGAGTTCGCCGTTCATGCAGAAGAGTGGGGAATCGAACCCGGTTCTCCAGATTAGAGTTCGCTGTTCATGCAGCGGAGTGGGGAATCGAACCCGGTTCTCCAGATTAGAGTTCGCCGTTCATGCAGAAGAGTGGGGAATCGAACCCGGTTCTCCAGATTAGAGTTCGCCGTTCATGCAGAAGAGTGGGGAATCGAACCCGGTTCTCCAGATTAGAGTTCGCCGTTCATGCAGCGGAGTGGGGAATCGAACCCGGTTCTCCAGATTAGAGTTCGCCGTTCATGCAGAAGAGTGGGGAATCGAACCCGGTTCTCCAGATTAGAGTTCGCCGTTCATGCAGAAGAGTGGGGAATCGAACCCGGTTCTCCAGATTAGAGTTCGCCGTTCATGCAGAAGAGTGGGGAATCGAACCCGGTTCTCCAGATTAGAGTTCGCTGTTCATGCAGAAGAGTGGGGAATCCAACCCGGTTCTCCAGATTAGAGTTCGCCGTTCATGCAGAAGAGTGGGGAATAGAACCCGGTTCTCCAGATTAGAGTTCGCCGTTCATGCAGCGGAGTGGGGAATCGAACCCGGTTCTCCAGATTAGAGTTCGCCGTTCATGCAGAAGAGTGGGGAATCCAACCCGGTTCTCCAGATTAGAGTTCGCCGTTCATGCAGAAGAGTGGGGAATCGAACCCGGTTCTCCAGATTAGAGTTCGCCGTTCATGCAGCGGAGTGGGGAATCGAACCCGGTTCTCCAGATTAGAGTTCGCCGTTCATGCAGAAGAGTGGGGAATCGAACCCGGTTCTCCAGATTAGAGTTCGCCGTTCATGCAGAAGAGTGGGGAATCGAACCCGGTTCTCCAGATTAGAGTTCGCCGTTCATGCAGCGGAGTGGGGAATCGAACCCGGTTCTCCAGATTAGAGTTCGCCGTTCATGCAGAAGAGTGGGGAATCGAACCCGGTTCTCCAGATTAGAGTTCGCCGTTCATGCAGAAGAGTGGGGAATCGAACCCGGTTCTCCAGATTAGAGTTCGCCGTTCATGCAGAAGAGTGGGGAATCGAACCCGGTTCTCCAGATTAGAGTTTGCTGTTCATGCAGAAGAGTGGGGAATCCAACCCGGTTCTCCAGATTAGAGTTTGCCGTTCATGCAGAAGAGTGGGGAATAGAACCCGGTTCTCCAGATTAGAGTTCGCCGTTCATGCAGAAGAGTGGGGAATCGAACCCGGTTCTCCAGATTAGAGTTCGCTGTTCATGCAGAAGAGTGGGGAATCCAACCCGGTTCTCCAGATTAGAGTTCGCCGTTCATGCAGAAGAGTGGGGAATAGAACCCGGTTCTCCAGATTAGAGTTCGCCGTTCATGCAGCGGAGTGGGGAATCGAACCCGGTTCTCCAGATTAGAGTTCGCCGTTCATGCAGAAGAGTGGGGAATCGAACCCGGTTCTCCAGATTAGAGTTCGCCGTTCATGCAGAAGAGTGGGGAATCCAACCCGGTTCTCCAGATTAGAGTTCGCCGTTCATGCAGAAGAGTGGGGAATCGAACCCGGTTCTCCAGATTAGAGTTCGCCGTTCATGCAGAAGAGTGGGGAATCCAACCCGGTTCTCCAGATTAGAGTTCGCCGTTCATGCAGAGGAGTGGGGAATCGAACCCGGTTCTCCAGATTAGAGTTCGCCGTTCATGCAGAAGAGTGGGGAATCCAACCCGGTTCTCCAGATTAGAGTTCGCCGTTCATGCAGAAGAGTGGGGAATCGAACCCGGTTCTCCAGATTAGAGTTCGCTGTTCATGCAGCGGAGTGGGGAATCGAACCCGGTTCTCCAGATTAGAGTTCGCCGTTCATGCAGAAGAGTGGGGAATCGAACCCGGTTCTCCAGATTAGAGTTCGCCGTTCATGCAGAAGAGTGGGGAATCGAACCCGGTTCTCCAGATTAGAGTTCGCCGTTCATGCAGCGGAGTGGGGAATCGAACCCGGTTCTCCAGATTAGAGTTCGCCGTTCATGCAGAAGAGTGGGGAATCGAACCCGGTTCTCCAGATTAGAGTTCGCCGTTCATGCAGAAGAGTGGGGAATCGAACCCGGTTCTCCAGATTAGAGTTCGCCGTTCATGCAGAAGAGTGGGGAATCGAACCCGGTTCTCCAGATTAGAGTTCGCTGTTCATGCAGAAGAGTGGGGAATCCAACCCGGTTCTCCAGATTAGAGTTCGCCGTTCATGCAGAAGAGTGGGGAATAGAACCCGGTTCTCCAGATTAGAGTTCGCCGTTCATGCAGCGGAGTGGGGAATCGAACCCGGTTCTCCAGATTAGAGTTCGCCGTTCATGCAGAAGAGTGGGGAATCCAACCCGGTTCTCCAGATTAGAGTTCGCCGTTCATGCAGAAGAGTGGGGAATCGAACCCGGTTCTCCAGATTAGAGTTCGCCGTTCATGCAGCGGAGTGGGGAATCGAACCCGGTTCTCCAGATTAGAGTTCGCCGTTCATGCAGAAGAGTGGGGAATCGAACCCGGTTCTCCAGATTAGAGTTCGCCGTTCATGCAGAAGAGTGGGGAATCGAACCCGGTTCTCCAGATTAGAGTTCGCCGTTCATGCAGCGGAGTGGGGAATCGAACCCGGTTCTCCAGATTAGAGTTCGCCGTTCATGCAGAAGAGTGGGGAATCGAACCCGGTTCTCCAGATTAGAGTTCGCCGTTCATGCAGAAGAGTGGGGAATCGAACCCGGTTCTCCAGATTAGAGTTCGCCGTTCATGCAGAAGAGTGGGGAATCGAACCCGGTTCTCCAGATTAGAGTTTGCTGTTCATGCAGAAGAGTGGGGAATCCAACCCGGTTCTCCAGATTAGAGTTTGCCGTTCATGCAGAAGAGTGGGGAATAGAACCCGGTTCTCCAGATTAGAGTTCGCCGTTCATGCAGCGGAGTGGGGAATCGAACCCGGTTCTCCAGATTAGAGTTCGCCGTTCATGCAGAAGAGTGGGGAATCGAACCCGGTTCTCCAGATTAGAGTTCGCCGTTCATGCAGCGGAGTGGGGAATCGAACCCGGTTCTCCAGATTAGAGTTCGCCGTTCATGCAGAAGAGTGGGGAATCGAACCCGGTTCTCCAGATTAGAGTTCGCCGTTCATGCAGAAGAGTGGGGAATCGAACCCGGTTCTCCAGATTAGAGTTCGCCGTTCATGCAGCGGAGTGGGGAATCGAACCCGGTTCTCCAGATTAGAGTTCGCCGTTCATGCAGAAGAGTGGGGAATCGAACCCGGTTCTCCAGATTAGAGTTCGCCGTTCATGCAGCGGAGTGGGGAATCGAACCCGGTTCTCCAGATTAGAGTTCGCCGTTCATGCAGAAGAGTGGGGAATCGAACCCGGTTCTCCAGATTAGAGTTCGCCGTTCATGCAGCGGAGTGGGGAATCGAACCCGGTTCTCCAGATTAGAGTTCGCCGTTCATGCAGCGGAGTGGGGAATCGAACCCGGTTCTCCAGATTAGAGTTCGCCGTTCATGCAGAAGAGTGGGGAATCGAACCCGGTTCTCCAGATTAGAGTTCGCCGTTCATGCAGCGGAGTGGGGAATCGAACCCGGTTCTCCAGATTAGAGTTCGCCGTTCATGCAGAAGAGTGGGGAATCGAACCCGGTTCTCCAGATTAGAGTTCGCCGTTCATGCAGAAGAGTGGGGAACCGAACCCGGTTCTCCAGATTAGAGTTTGCCGTTCATGCAGAAGAGTGGGGAACCGAACCCGGTTCTCCAGATTAGAGTTCGCCGTTCATGCAGAAGAGTGGGGAACCGAACCCGGTTCTCCAGATTAGAGTTCGCCGTTCATGCAGAAGAGTGGGGAATCCAACCCGGTTCTCCAGATCAGAGTTCCCCGTTCATGCAGAAGAGTGGGGAATCCAACCCGGTTCTCCAGATTAGAGTCCGCCTCTCTTAACCACTACACCATGCTGGCAATTGTAAGCAGGTCTACTCAGAATCCTACCGTGGTATATTCCATAAGGCTTACTTCCAGGAAAGTTCTTACAGGATTGAACTGTTGATTTTCTTTTAGACTGTTTATATTCTACTTGTCCATCGAGTTTGCTTGAGGCAGCTGGTTAGAGAAAAGTTGACTTTATTAAAGGAAGACACTGTAGGGTTGGTTTTTTTTGGGGTGGGGGTGGGGGGTAGGGACAGAAAAATACAGCTCAAAACTGTCCTGGTAAGTTTTTTTCGCACATATTTGGTGCGATATTATTGTTCTGTTTCTCCTTGGGAGGCGTCTGTCTGTTTCTTTCCCTTGCTGAATCATTCTCCACTATCAAAAATGTATTTTTGAAGGTAAAAAATATTTTTTTTCAAAATATTTTTCAAAAAATATTTGATTGTAAAACCATTTCTGGATGGGTTTTCTGGATCCTGTGCTATTCTTCTCCACATCCCAAAGAGGGCAGGCAGGTTTCAAAAAACAAATGCATGTGCCTTCAAATCATTCACAGCGTGGAAGATAGAGAGAGAATTGAACAAGCTCTGAAACACACTGGAAAAGTGAGCAGATGTAAAAAAAAGATGCAGTTCAACAAGGATCAGGGCTGAGTTCTACATCTGGGTAACAAAAATGAGGGACACGCATACTGGAGGGGGGGGATCTAACCCCTATGTTGGGGAGTGTGTGCAGCTAGGAGGGTTTGGACCAGGGGGCTCACAACAAGCAGGTGGGCAGCAGGCGAGTTGAACGGGTGGAGGGTGGCTGCAGTACCCTCCCCCAGAAGACCCAGGCCTGGGCAGCTGCCTGTATCTAGGTCAGTGGTTCCCAACCTTTTTTTGACCAGGGACCACTAGGACTTTTTTGTTCGGTGCCGGGACCCCAAGGTTCAAAATAAAAACTCCGGGAATTTGAAAATAAACTTTAATCATAACTGTTAGTTAAACATTAAACTTAGAATAATATTTGAGTATACCGTATTTTTCGCTCCATAGGACGCACCGCTCCATAAGATGCACCTAGTTTTTAGAGGAGGAAAACAAGAAAAAATCTTGTTTTCCTCCTCTAAGCGCTCAGAGCGGGCTGGGAGGAGGCAGGTGGGCGCGCCAAGCGCTCAGAGCGGGCTGGGAGGAGGCGGGCGGGCGCGCCAAGAGCTCAGAGCGAGCTGGGAGGAGGTGGGCGGGTGCGCGCGCCAAGCGCTCATAGCAGGGCGGGGGGCGGGCGGGAGCGCCAAGCACTCAGAGCGGGCTGGGAGGAGGCGGGCGGGTGCGCCAAGCGCTCAGAGCGGGCTGGGAGGAGGCAGGCAGGCGGGCGCGCCAAGCGCTCAGAGCGGGCGGGGAGGAGGCAGGCGGGCGCGCCAAGCGCTCAGAGCGGGCGGGGAGGAGGCGGGCGGGCGCGCCAAGCGCTCAGAGCGGGTGGGGAGGCGGGCGGGCGCGCCAAGCCGCCCCCGCTCCGCTTCCCAGCTGGGAGGCGGGCAAGCGCACAGAGCGGGCTGGGCGGGAGCACAGAGCCGGCTGGGCGCGCTGGAATGGCGCGAGGCAGCTTTCCCCGGCCGCCTCCCAGCGCGCCCAGCCGGCTCTGTGTGCACATTCGCTCTATAAGATGCACCCACATTTCCCCTCACTTTTGAGAAGGAAAAAAGTGCGTCTTATGGAGTGAAAAATACGGTATATATTTTCTAATAGAGAACTTTTAATTGAAAATATTAATTTATTATGGGTTTATAACTTTGTTTCGCGGACCTTAATTTAGTTCTCGCGGACCCCTGGGGGTCCACGGACCCCCGGT
Organism: Euleptes europaea; assembly: GCF_029931775.1. NCBI lineage: Eukaryota > Metazoa > Chordata > Lepidosauria > Squamata > Sphaerodactylidae > Euleptes > Euleptes europaea. The sequence goes on from NC_079332.1 coordinate 16,661,961, forward strand.
TGGGAACCAGTGATCTAGGTACTGTTTCCAGTTTCATTGTTAAAGTGAACGTGCATTGGCTCTTTCTTGCAAACAGATGCATGCACGTATGGGTAAGGAATGTCCATGCGTTTGCTGTAATATTTCTTGTGCTCCATGTCAGAATTTTCACTTGGCGTCTTTTCTTCTTCATGCCCCAATGCTGCCAGAAATTGATAAAACAATGCAAAAAAGAAAAAGAAAAAACCCAATCCTGACATCTTCATAAGATTGTGTCAAGGTTTTGTTTAAGCCACATTTCACTAAGCCACAGGAGTCCATAGGACACATCCATACATAGTGCACAAACACAGCCAAGCATATTATCGCATCCGACTTGCTTTTTCGCATTGTTTCAGCATTGCACAGCTATTTATTTTATTTTTATTTTACTTCATTTCTATCCTGCCTTTCGCCCCAATGGGACCCTCTGTTTTATCTTCACAACCATCCTGCGAGGTAGAGTAGGCTGAGGATGTGTGACCGGCCCGAGATCACCCAGTGAGCTTCCATGGCAGGGCGGGGATTCGAACCTGGGTCTCCCGAGTCCTAAACTCACACTCTAACCACGATACCACACAGACTGCCTGGACCCAAATAAGACCAAAAGACTGGCGTTGAAGTGATGGTCTGTCGGTCTATTTATCTGGAGAGGGGGGGAGAGAGAGAGATAGAAAGAGAGAAAGAAAGCAAGAGAGAGAGAGAAAGAGAGAAAGAGAGAGAGAAAGAGAGAGAGAAAGAGAGAGAAAGAGAGAGAAAGAGAGAGAAAGAGAGAAAGAGAGAAAGAGAGAAAGAAAGAAAGAAAGAAAGAAAGAAAGAAAGAAAGAAAGAAAGAAAGAAAGAAAGAAAGAAAGAAAGGAAGGAAGGAAGGAAGGAAGGAAGGAAGGAAGGAAGGAAGGAAGAAAGAAAGGAAGGAAGGAAGGAAGGAAGGAAGGAAGGAAGGAAGGAAGGAAGGAAGGAAGAAAGAAAGAAAGAAAGAAAGAAAGAAAGAAAGAAAGAAAGAAAGGAAGGAAGGAAGGAAGGAAGGAAGGAAGGAAAGAAGGAAGGAAGGAAGGAAGGAAGGAAGGAAGGAAGGAAGGAAGGAAGGAAGGAAGGAAGGAAGGAAGGAAGGAAGAAAGAAAGAAAGAAAGAAAGAAAGAAAGAAAGAAAGAAAGAAAGAATGAATGAAAGAAAGAGATTCAAGGCACAGCATCTTGACATTTAGTGATAAGTGGCATACCGTTGTTTGAAAATAATACTTCAGAGACAAGGTGGCTTATAAGAATCTAAGACTCATAATCTCCTTTAATGGATAAAGCATGTACAGACGTGTCTGGAGAGACTTTGATTGAAACGGGGAACTGGTATTCATAGCCAGCGACCTTTCCTTTCCGTTTTCTGCCTTACTCCCGCAGCGCAGCTAGTTATTACGTCCCTTGTTTTTGCTCCACACTTTAGGAAGCAATCTCCATGTCACTATAACCTCTGCTCGGAGACCTGGCATGAACAGGCGCCCGCCCTTCTTGATACGTTCTATTTTTACCAAGCATTGCTGGGCTGTTTCATTATTTGTAAATGGCTTAACTCATATCCATGCAGCTGTATCACCCTTCCCCTCTGCCTGAGTCGCTTCTTGAATCTGAAGCCGTTGAGCCAAAAGGTTCCGGGATGGAAGACCCTGGTTCCAATCCCCATTCTGCCATGGAAAGGGTTGCCAACCTCCAGGTGGTGTGGAATTCAAAATATAGCACAAGACAATTGTTTCTAAAATGAAGAAACCAAACAATAGCAACTCATGCTATTACAGATATATATTGGAAGCATTCAATAACCACAATTCTGGAGCAAAGAAATGTATATCACAATTGGTCTAGGTAAGACCCCCAGCTCTCAGCATAAGGCTTTACAATACAAAATATAAGCCAAAAATGCTCAGTCCTTATTCAGTCCGTATTAATAATTTCATAATAATAATTTCATAAAGTGCATCAGTAAACCACGGCAACAGGATGTAGAGCAATGGAGATCCGGTATAATTCCATTTCGTGTGGACTTTTTCAAGCCTTCAGTCTTTCCGTGCACTGTTCAAGCAATGCATGAAGGAGTGTAGGGCTGTCAAAAAAAAAAAAAAATTCGGTACAGTTCGGATTCGGCCGAATTTGGCCCTTGTGGGTTCGGTACGTGCCAAAGTCCGAACTCCCCCACTTCGGATCCGTTCAATTCGGCGGGAATTCAAAGTTCGGGAAAAAAATTCGGCCGAATAAAGCCATTAAAAACACAACCGCGCCTTTCCGCGGCTCTTGGGGGGGCATTTTTGGGCTTAGAGGTCCCAAACTTTCAGCAGAGCTTCAAAGGACATATATTGAAAGACTCCCCAAGTTTTGTAAAGATTGGGTCAGGGGGGGCTGAGATATGGGCCCTGAAAGGGGTCCCCCCCACCCTTAATGTGTATCTCTCTGCAGAGCTTGCCGCCCACGCACAAAGCTCCCGGCCCGACAAACAGCTGATGAGAGCAAGGGCGGGGCAGGTGCTAAGAACTTTGCAAAGCAACACAACTGCAGAGCAACCCCTTTGCAAACATGCAAAGGGCGGGGCAGGTGTGAAGAATTTTGCAAAACAATACAACTGCAAAGCAACACAAGCACGCAATGCAACATCTTTGCAACAGTGCAAATCAACACCTGACACCTGGGAGTTTGCATACCATGGAAAGGGACAGAGGCAGCTAGCTATGCATAATGAGCAGGAGGGGGTGGAATTTCTCCTTTTGCATTGGACTTGGGACCAGGCAGATGCATTCTTTAAGTCACCATTTGAAAACCAGTTTTGAGCAAGCATCAAAATAACCTAACTGATCTTATGAATGAGGAAAAACCTGAAGAATAAAAATGAAGCCCCCCCTCAAACCAGGGAGAGAGAGACTGGAGGGGGAACACACACCCCAGGCAGAACCGGCAAAAGCCCCCTTTGGCTTCCCCCCCCACCCACAGAAACTGCTCCCTCCCCACACATACACACAGACTCTGCTTTCCCCCCCACACACACACAGAAAAGAAAAAATATAGATTAAAGCCCCCAAAGGGGTCTTACTGTGGCTGTCTTCTGTTCCAGCAGGAGGGGCTGGGAGGCTGGGTAATCCAATATGATTCCATTTGTATCCAATATAAGATCCATATGTATGCATCTCTCGAGGGTGATCCATTCATCCCAATAGGGGAAAGGGGAAAGCCCATATCTCAGGGGGCCCTGACCCAATGTTTACAAAACTTGGGTGGTCTCTTAAAAAGCCTTGACTGAAGCTCCGCTGAAAGTCTGGGGTCGGCACACCCAAAAATGCGCCCCCTGCAGCCATGGAAAGAGAAAAGGGGGGGAGCCAATATTTCAGCCCCCACTGAACCCATCTTTACAAAACTTGGGTGGTCTCTTAAGAGGGATTCTCTGAAGCTATGACAAAAGTTTGGCGGCTGCACCCCCAAAAAAGCGCCCCCTGCAGCCACGAAAATAGAAAAGGAGGGAGAGGAAAAAGGGGTGGAGCCCATATCTCGGGGGCCCCTGACCCAATGTTTACAAAACTTGGGGGGTATCTTAAGACGCCTAGTCTGATGCTCCGCTGAAAGTTTGGGGTCGGCACACCCAAAAATGCGCCCTCTGCAGCCATGGAAAGAAAAAGGGGGGAGCCCATATCTCGGGACCCCCTGACCCAATGTTTACAAAACTTGGGTGGTCTCTTAAGAAAACCTGTCTGAATATCCCCTGAAAGTTTGGGGTCGGTACCCCAAAAAATGCGCCCCCTGCAGCCACGGAAAGGAGCGAATGTGCACAAGCACCCCCTCACACACACATGAGGATTTCCCTCTCTCTTTTTCCCCGGCGGGCCGCACATCAGCTGATTCCTCCAGTACTCAATCCTGACTGATTGGCCAGAAGAAGACCCAGCTTGGCCACCGATTGGCCGGGGGAGGAGAATGCTGCTTACTGAAGGTTATGCTGCTTACTGACGCCCGAATTGGCCGAATTTATTCGTGAACTCCCGAACTCACTGAATTCGGCCCCCCCGGTTGCCCGCCAGTTTTGAGTTCAGATCCGTCCGAACAGAAAAGCAACGAATCAGGGGAAATTCGGTTGATTTTCAGTTCGGACCGAACCGAATTGACAGCCCTAAAGGAGTGTACCTTTCCTATGTATCTGGACGGCAAAGTAGAGACGTCCTACTTTGCCGTCCAGATACAGAGGACTCAGACCAATTGTGATATACATTTCTTTGCTCTAGAGTTGCATGTTTCCAATATATATCTTTAACAGCAAGAGTTGCTTTTGTTTGATTCCTCTAATTTGGAAATAATAGTCTTGTGCTGTATTTTGAATTCCAATATCCAGGTGTTGGCTGGAGATCTCCCTGTATTACAACTGATCACCAGGCGACAGAGATCAGTTCACCTAAAGAATATGTCCGCTTTAGAAGATGGACTCTATGGCATTATACCCCATTGAAGCCCCTCCCCTCCCCAAACCCCGCCTTCCTCAGGCTCCACCCCCAAATCTCCAGATATTCCCAACCCAGAACTGGCAACCCTAGCCATGGAAGCTGACGAGGGGACCTTGGGCCAGTCACAGACTCTCCTCCTATCCTACCTCACAGGGTTGTTGTGAAGACAGCACAGAAGAGAGGAGAATGAAAGGTGGGATATAAAGGATGTAAATAAATAAATAACAGTGTTGTGCCCAGAAAAAAACTGCTATCCTAGACAGGTCAGATCAAGGATAACGCCGGAGATCAGATGTTAGTTAAACAGCTATGTTGTTTAATGGTACCAAGTTTTAAACAGTTACAAAGCTGGGCTTCAAAATCTCTCCAGCCCAACAGAGTCAGACAGCAAAAATAAATCAAACTTGTTCTGCAAGCAGCAAGCTTTATACATTTTCTGGCAATAAAAGATACTTTTCAGAATCAGACCATAAGCATCACTTCTTGGCTACTGAAGAAAACAAGCGTTTCTGCCTTAAACCAGTTCTTTAGCTGAAACATGAATGTTCCCTTTGCCTAGTGGAATGGAGTGCTTTATGCAAACTGTTTGAATAGAGAGAGAAACATAGAGGGAAGGGGGGGGTCTTGACACGCATGGTGTCCCGTCTAAAAGAGGGATTTCTGCACCTGTTTATGTACACAGGCAGTTCAGTAGTGCCACAGGTAAAATACCTTTATCGTGGGCACTTCAACAAAAAAACCTCCTTGGAGGTTTAAGGGGGCTAAATGCTGAGGGCAGGAGGCACCCCCCCCCCTCGACGGGATGTCTCCCAGCTCAGGTCCCAGTTCCTAAGCAGTCCTTTTCAGGCATGACATCTGGATTCAAATGCCAACAAGAAGGTTGCTGTAAGGACAGCATTTGTCCGGTCAGAGCCAGTATGGTGTAATGGTTAAAGGGTCGGACTAGGATCTGGGACTCAACTGAGGCTGTCGTATTTTGGTCACGTCATGAGACGACAAGAGTCACTGGAAAAGACCGTCATGCTAGGAAAAGTGGAGGGCAGCAGGAAAAGAGGAAGACCCAACAAGAGATGGGTGGACTCAATAAAGGAAGCCACAGCCTTCAATTTGCAAGATCTGAGCAAGGCTGTCAAAGATGGGACATTTTGGAGGACTTTCATTCATGGGGTCGCCATGAGTCGGAAGCGACTTGATGGCACTTAACACACACACACAGGATCTGGGAACCCTGGGTTTGAAACTCCACTCTGCTTTGGGAGCTTGCTGGGTGACCTTGGGCCAGACGCTCACTTTCATCCGAACCTACCTCACGTGTTGTCATGAGGATAAAATTAAGAAGAGGAGAACGATGTAAGTTGGTTTGGGTCCTCACTAGGGTTAGCCACTCCGGGTTGGGAAATACCTGGAGATTTTGGGGGTGGACCTTGGGAAGGGTGGGGTTTGAGGAAGGGAGGGACTTCAGTAGGGTATAATCCCATAGAGTCCACCTTCCCAAGTAGCTATTTTTTCCAGGAGAGCTGATCTCCCACACCTAGATAGGGTTGTCAGGTCCCTCTTCACCACTGGTGGGAGGGTTTTGGGGCGGAGCCTGAGGAGGGCAGGGTTTAGGGAGGGGAGGGACTCCAATGCCATAGAGTCCAATGGCCAAAGCGGCCATTTTCTCCAGGTGATCTGATCGCTATTGGCTGGAGATCTGTTGTAACAGCAGGAGATCTCCAGCTAGTACCTGGAGGTTGGAAAGAAAAAAGGCACCACTATGAACAGGAGCAAATAAGTATAACAAAGTGCAAATGTTTGTATTGCTACAACATATAACATAGAGTCACAACTACACACTAAGAACAAACAATCTAAATAATCTATCCTACTATGTACAATATATATTACAACAATCAAATGGGAACAGCCAGGCTTGAAAATTCAAAGTATAGGTTTAGTCCTTAGGTTATATTCACAAGAAAGTCCTGGGTTCCTCTTCAAGTTATAATGATGTTTCTGACCTTACCAAGAGATGATGCCAAAAATTGAAGAAGGGATACAGCCATTTCGAATTCTTTGACTTTACGTTTCTTCATCAGTCCCTCAAAAATCAGTCATCATGTAATATCTCTAGCTTACATATTGCATCTTCGCTAAGAATTCAAGCAGGATAAATTTTGACCAGTTCCCACGTAGGGTAACACAACCTGGAGGTTGGCAACCCTATGGGTGTACATTGAGTTGCGTTGGGACCCTGTCGATGGAAATGCTGTCCCAGGAAGAGGTGGACACTCCCTGCTTGAAATAATAACTTGAATAGGCCCGAACATTGGGGAGGTTACCCACACAGGTCAATCGCAGATGCCCCTTGATACAGTTCCAGTCACCAGTGGGGAGCAAAGTGGGATATAAATAAAGTAATTAAATAAAGCAGAGCAACGTTTTAAAAGAAAGATTCCGATAGCTGTTCTGCAAACTCTGCCTTTCAGCCTGCGAGACTCAGTCGCTCCCCTGTCCTTTGTATAGATGGCAGTATAGGATCTGGAAAAGAGGGCCTCTTTCCATTTTTACTGCAGCGTCTCAGCTTCCCCAGCAAAGCATCCATCGTGGGTTTCTCATTGTGTGTTGGCATGTTCGGCGGGTATTTTAGGACAATATGGACATTGCAGAGAAGGGAAGGCTGCAAAGTGGGGGGAACGGAAAATTGCTGCCGCTTCCAAAAACACGCGGGCTTAATTGAACACAGGGGAAATTCTGCCTTTATTTAGAGCAAATAAGGACGTCTCCCAGCGCCTCTGCCTACACCCAAATATGCAGACCTCATCAGCCAGCATGGAGTCTGAAGATGCAGATTGGGGCACAAATCTTTGGTAGCACCAGAGGCCTCAACTCATGAGGCTATGCGGAAGAGGAAGAGTTGGTTTTTATACCCCGCTTTTCTCTACCACTTAGGAGAGAATCAGACTAGCTTACAATCACCTTCCCTTCCCCACAACAGACACCTGTGAGGTAGGTGGGGCTGAGAGCGCTCTAAGAGAGCTGTGACTGGCCCAAGGTCACCCAGCTGGCTTCATGTGTAGTTGTGGGGAAACAAACCCAGTTCATCAGAATCAAATCCGGTTCTTCAGATCAGAGTCCACTGCTCCAAACCACTGCTCTTAACCACTACACTGCTATACCCCTCTGCAGCCAGGAGATGTTGAATGGGTTGTGAACGGCCTTGGGCCCTAACTCCAGCCGTCAGCTGCCCAGATCCTTTTGCTGGGTTTCCAATTCAAAAGTTTCCGTCCAAACCTCCAAAATTCTTCAGTATGGCTCAGAAATCTCACCCTGATCAGTTATGTGTGTGTATGTTTCAATACATAGCGAATGTATTGATTTTTATTAGTACATCAGTCTTCGTTCCTGCTGGTTTTACCAAGCATATTTATTCTCTTAATACATTTCAAATATTCTAAGTAGGGTTGCCAACCTCCAGCAAGCCGCCCGCCAGAAATGAAACGCTATACGCACAGTTCTGGAACAAATGTTTCGTGAATGAATCTACATCATAGGATTGCCAGTATTGATGAAGCCTGAGCGAAATGGGAATTAATACCGGAAACCCATCTTATTATTGGCATCTGTGAACTTTGATATATGTATCAAACGTTGTGCTGCAGAGCTTGAATTTTTTCTTCAATTGTATTCTAATTCAATGTTTACTGTTCTTCACAACTGCAAACATATGCTGTCTCTTTAAGTGGTTGTTGCAGTACACTCACTTTTGTGCATAAGTGTGCTTATTATTGCTTTATTGTGTCATAAGTGCCACGGTGTGTTATAGATATAACCTCCAGGTACTAGCTGGAAGTCTCCTGCTATTACAACTGATCTCCAGCTGATAGAGATCAGTTCACCTGGAGGAAATGGCCACTTTGGCAATTGGACTCTATGGCATTGGAGTCCCTCCCCTTCCCAAACCTGCCCTCCTCAGGCTCTGCCCCAAAAACCTCCTGCCAGTGGCAAAGAGGGACCTGGCAACCCTAATTCTAAGGCATCCCCCAGGGTGTGGGGTGGTAGGTTGTCCTCCAGATGGGGCCCGGCGTTCTCCTTAAGGTTGCCAGCTCTGGGTTGGGAAATACCTGGAGATTTTGGGGGTGGAGTCTAGGGAGGGTGGGGTTTGGGGAGGGGAGGGACCTCAGCAGGGTACAATGCCTTAGAGTTCAGCCTCCAAAGCAGCCATTTTTCCTGGGGAACTGATATCTATTGTCTGGAGAGCATTTGTAATAGCAGGAGATCTCCAGGCCCCACCTGGAGGTTGGCAACCTCCTGGAATTACAATTCATCTCCTGACTGCAGAGATCAGTTCCCTGGGAGGAAATGGTATCTTTGGAGGGAGGACTCTAAAGAATCAAATCCATCCTGACTTCCTGGGATTACAGCTCATCTCTGGAGATCAGTTCCCCTGGTGAAAATGGACACTTTGGAAGATGGACTCTGAGGCATTGTACCCCACTGAGGTCCATGACCTCCTCAGGTTCTGCTCCCAAATTTCCTGGAGTTTTCCAGTTTGGATCTGGCAAACCTACTGCCCCCCGCCCCCATTCCTTGCAAGTGGCCTGGGGGAACCTGGCAACCCTACACTGGTCTGATCTGAAAGGGTTCTTCTAATGTTCTTATGAAGGCCTCACTCAGCCTCGGTGCCCTGTTGTTGGTCCTCCGGAGGAACTGGTTGGCCAGTGTGTGAGACAGGATGAGACAGGATGCCTCCCTAGATGGACCTTGGTTGGCCAGTGTGTGAGACAGGATGAGACAGGATGCCTCCCTAGATGGACCTTGGTTGGCCAGTGTGTGAGACAGGATGAGACAGGATGCCTCCCTAGATGGACCTTCCCTGGTCTCACCCACAGGGCTCTTCTGAAGTTCTTTCCAGGGGAAGGAAGGCCCTGTGGTTGGACCTCTAGGTTGGCCACTGCGATGGACGGGGATGCTGGACTAGAGGGACCCCCAGTCTGATCCTGCAGGACTCCTATCAGAGGACAGCCTGGGCCTCCGTGCCCTGTGGTTGGCCCTCCAGAGGAAGTGGTTGGCCTCTGTGTGAGACGGGGTGCCTCCCTGGATGGACCCTCACTGTTCTGATCCAGCTGGGCTCTACTTATATTTTTCTTGTGTGCTTGCATGTCAAGCTCTTGAACTGTCTGGCTTTCCTGACTCATGTTAAAAGGGCAGGAAGGGTGGAAATGATGTCAGGTAGGATTGCCAGGTCCCTATTTGCCAAAGGAGGGAGGTTTTGGGGGGCGGGGCCTGAGGAGGGCGGAGTTTGGGGAGGGGAGGGACTTCAATGCCATAGAGTCCCATTGCCAACGCGGCCATTTTCTCCCGGTGGACTGATCTCTTATCGGCTGGAGATCAGTTGTAATAGCAGGAGATCTCCAGCGAGTACCTGGAGGTTGAAACAAATAACTCACTCTACTGTAAAAAGTATTGCTCAAATAAGGCAGTAGTAGGCAAAAAAAGCAAACAATGGACAAATATAGAAAAGGGCAACAGCAGCAAGGCCATTACTATATTACAAGATGCAACAATATAAGCAAACAACGCTAGGTTGCTTATATTGTTGCACCTTGTAATATAGTAATAGCCTTGCTGCTGTTGCCCTTTGCTATATTTGTCCATTGTTTGCTTTTTTTTGCTTTTTTTGCCTACTACTGTCTTATTTGAGCAGTACCTGGAGGTTGGCAACCCTAATGTCAGGGGACATTGGCCATGACATCTCAGTCCATGCGCTTTTCGAGAAGGGGAGGCCACCGATGCCCCTTCTAGGAACAAGCTGCCCCCTCCCTCCCGAGGAGGCACGTCTGCATTTAGTCTTTCTAAAAGAAGGGAGAGGAAACATTTTGAGGAACAAAATGTGCTGCTTGCATTTCGGGGTCTTTGGGGACCACTCCTTTCCTCGCTCGTTTGAAGTTAACAATGCATCGTTAGCCGGGATGACTAAATTGCAGTGGCGTTTGGGGGGTGGGGGGTGGATTCTTTGGTAGAACATGAAAAGCTCGGTTTCTTTCTCCAGCCATTCTTACTTATTCCCCGTTCTCCTGAACGGGGACAGGCAGAAGCGGGTCTGAGCCAGAGCATACCCTCCAAAAATGGAGAGGCGGTGTGGTGTAGCGGTCAGAGTGGTGGATTCAGTCCTGGGAGGCCCCGGTTCGAATCCCCACTCCGCCGTGGAAGCTCATGGGGTGACCTTGGGCCAGTCACATGCTTAGGGTGGCCAGGTCCCTCTTCGCTACCAGCGGGAGGTTTTGGGGCGGAGCCCGAGGTGAGCGGGGTCTGGTTAGGGGAGGGGCCTCAATGCCATAGAGTCCAATTGACATAGTGGCCATTTTCTCCAGGGGAATCAATCTCTGTTGTCTCAAGATCAGTTGTAATAGCAGATCTCCAGCTAGTACCTGGAGGTTGGCAACCCTACACATGCTCTCAGCCTAACATACCTCACAGGGTTGCTGTGAGGTTAAAATGGAGGAGAAGAAGATGATGTATAAGCTGCTTTGGGTCCCCATTAGTGAAAAAAGTGATATATAAATGAAGTAATTAAAAAAAAAAGATTTTCTTCCAAGGGGAGATGCAAATGGGAAAGTCAGTAAAATTGGCTGGAAATCAGGGCCTTTGTCATATAGGATGGATAAGATGGAAGTCTGGAATGACAAATGGGTAGAGTGGCCAGCTCCCGGTTGGAAAACTCCTGGAGATTTGGGGGTGGGGCCTGGGGAGGACAGGGACTTCAGGGGGGTACAGCCAAAGCATCCAGTTTCTCCAGGGGAACAGATCTCTGTAGTCTGGAGATGAGCTGCAATTCCGGCGGCTCCCCAGGTCCCACCTGGAGGTTGGCATCCCTACTTACAGAGTTCCAGGGCTGTCTGAGTCACTTGCCATCCCAACAAGATAAAAATGCAGACCTTCTGCCATTTATTGTTAATACAATTTATGTCTGTAATGAGGTCGTCCATTAAAGGAATAATATATGAGCCGTGGGGAGTTAAGGGAACCTGTAACCATGCAAAGCAGGGCTGCTAGCCAGCAGCCCCAAACCCGGTGGGATGGTGGAGAGGCAGGGACTTAGGGGTGAGCCACTGTGTAGGCTTGGGGGTTAACCATTCTTCACCACCAGCAGGAGGTTTTGGGGGCGGAGTCTGAGGAGGGTTTGGAGAGGGGAGGGACTTCAAGGCCATAGAGTCCAATTGCCAAAGTGGCCTTTTTCTCACTGGGAGTGGGAGGGGGGCTGCTGGTGGGTGGTCTACCATGCTAGCAGGATACCTGGCAACCATGATATATAGAGGCAGCATACCTCTGAATGCCAGTGCCGGGGGCAGCATCAGGGGAAGGCCTTGGCCTCTAAATGCTCTTCATTAGCCCTCTAGGGCAACTGGCTGACCACTGAGTGAATAAAATCCCAGAATCATAGAATCATAGAGTTGGAAGGGGCCACCAACCCCCTGCTCAATGCAGGATCAACCTAGAGCATCCCTGACAAGTGTTCATCCAGCCGCTGCTTAAAGACTGCCAGTGAGGGGGAAGCTCACCACCTCCCTAGGCCTAGGGTTGCCAACCTCCAGGTACTAGCTGGAGATCTGCTATTACAACTGATCTCCAGCCGATAGAGATCAGTTCACCTGGAGAAAATGGCTGCTTTGGCAATTGGACTCTATGGCATTGAAGTCCCTACTCTCCCCAAACCCCACCTTCCTCAGGCTCCGCCCCAAAACCTCCCGCCAGTGGTGAAGAGGGACCTGGCAACTCTACCTAGGCAGTTGGTTCCACTGTTGAACTACTCTTACTGTAGGGCAGGATTTGGAGAGGGGGGGGACTTCAATACCATAGAGTCCAATGGCCAAAGCGACCATTTTCTCCAGGTGAACTGATCTCTATCGGCTGGAGATCAGTTGTAATAGCAGGAGATCTCCAGCTAGTACCTGGAGGTTGGCAACCCTAGGCCTGAGCCCTGCTGTAGCGTTGGAGGGGCAGTATATAAATAGTTTTGCCAGGTCCCCCTTCTTCACCAGTGGGAGCTTTTTGGGGCGAGGCTGGTGGCAGCGATCCCGTGCGCAAAGCCATGATGCCATTTTTTGTCTTTACGAAATTGCACAGGACGCTCTAGCCTGCTCCCCCCCCCCCAAAAAACTCTCTGGAAAGCATGTTATGGGGAGCATGCTAGAGCATCCCCATCATGATTCCAGTGCTTCTAGGGTAAACCCAAATATGACATCATCGCATCATGCGTGGCCGTGAGCGCATGGGATTGCTGCTGCAAGCAGCCCGGCTAATTGGCAGGCAATTGCCCTGCTGGAACTGGCAACTTCGTAAGCCTAGATATCAATCTAAAATGTAAATAAATTAAAACAAATAAAAACCAAAAACTAGGAAACAGAATGTATGCATTTTAATAAACTTGGTGTGCATTTTGGGTATGTTGCAAATGAAATATTGATCTACCTGCAAAGGAACATACAGCTGGAAGGGACCTCAAGGGTCATCTAGTCCAACCCCCTGCAGAATGCAGGAAATTCACAACTACCTCCCCCCACCCACAACCCCACTGACCCCTTCTCCATGCCCAGAAGATGGCCAAAAAAAATCCCCTCCTGAATCCCTGGCCAGTCTGTCCTGGAGGAAAATTGCTTCCTGATCCCAAAGTGGCGATTGGCATTACCCTGGGCATGCAAGAAAGGGCCATGAGAGCCAAACACTGGGGCAAACCTTCCTGCCCTCCCTCTCATGATCTGCCTAAGGTCATGGAATCAGCCTTTGTGAGCTCCAGCCCTGCGGCAAACCCATAAACAGATTCCAGCAGACGGCAAGTCCACGAAAGCAGTTGTATTGGTTAGAATCGACAGGTTACAGAAGCCATATTCAGGATGACACTAGTAAGGGGCTAAGGCAAGGCACATGGCATATATGGAAAAGCAAAAGGAGAACCAGTAGCCCAGGCAACCCCCCTCCCAGAGGCAGGAAGGAGTACTTGGCAATTCCCACACTAAAGGACTCTATGAAGTCTAAACACGGGGCACGGACTGGCCTTGGAGAGAACTGCAAAACAGCACCTGGGAGCAAAACCATGAACTGTCTTCATGGCCTGCTCCTGCCATTCTGCCCCCCTAAAGACCCCCCCCTTCACCCACCAAGGGTTTGTGAGGGTAGGCGGCATGGAATTCTTGTACCAAGCGGGGGGCGGAGACATCACAGGCACGCACCCATTCATCCTGGGTAGGACTAAAATGTTTCCAGCGGACCAGGTATTGAAGGGTACCGTAGCAAATGCGAGAATCCAGTATTTTAGCTACTTCAAAATGTTCCTTTCCCCCCCCCCCATTTCAGGCACTTCGGGTTGTGGCTCAGGATGCCATTTTTGGGAAGGAACTTACGGTTTTAAGAGACTGATATGGAACGCAGGATGAATTCTCCGTAGAGACTTGGGCAAGGAGAGTTCTACAGTCCCTGGATTAATAATCCGGGAAATGGGGAACGGACCCACGTACTCGGCACTGAGTTTATCACACGGGCGGGGGGATCGTAGGTTCTTGGTGGACAGATAGGCGAGATCCCCCACCCTGTATTCCTTACTGGGGGAGCGATGGTTGCCAGCCTGAGCTTTGTACTTCCGTTTGGCTCGCTCCAGATTTTTTTTTTAATAAATTTTATTGGTTTTTTTTAAAACTATAAATTCTTCGTAATTTTAACAACAATTTAAAAATAATGTCAAAGTCACGATTATATCAATTGTTGTCTTGATTACAAGTAAACAGAAAAAGAATAAGTTGACTTCCCCACCACCTCCGTCTACCTCTTAATAATGTATTACAATCCATCGTTAATATAGTCTGATCCTAATATTAATCTCATTCTAAAGTTTCATATCTTATAAAATTTTACATTCTGGATCAGAGTAAAGAGTAACGTTCCATTTTTCCCAGATCTTATACATTTTCACAATGATTCGTCCAAGCCTCCCATTTTCCCATAAATTGTTCATTATCTCTTTGATTTAATGTAGCATATTAATTTCTCCACCTCCACCAGCTCTAACATTTTAATAATCCAATCCCTTTTTTCTGGAACATCTGCCCCTTTCCGTTTGGCTGCATTGCTCGCTCCAGATTTTCAACCAGCCGTGGCCAGGTTGTTTGAATGGAACGCACCCATCCGGCCACGTCAGCTCCCCCCTCCAACTCAGAAACATCAACATGGCCCACAGGATTAAACTCTTTACCATGAACAATCGGAAAGGGGCTGAACCCTGTGCATTGGTGAACCGCATTATGGTAAGCATCCTCGGCAAAAGGCAGCAGGTTGACCCAGTCATCCTGATGGTAATTGACATAACAGCGCAAATAGCATTCCAAGACCGCATTTCCCCGTTCGGTTTGACCATCCGTTTGGGGATGGAAGGCACTGACTAGATAGTCCCTGTTCCACTCCAACCAGTTTGAGGAAGGCTTTCCAGAATTTGGCCACAAAGTTTGAGCCCCTGTCCGTCAGCACCTTGCGCGGGAAGGAATGGGGACGGAAGACATGTGACACAAAGAGGCGGGCCAGTTTCGGGGCAGAAGGGATACCTGCGCAGGGCACAAGATGCACCTGTTTGGAAAACAGATCAGCAATCACCCAAAGTACAGTCTTTCCCCCACTAGGGGGTAGATCCGTCATGAAGTCCATTGCAATCGCCTCCCAAGGCTTAGAGGGGGTCTCTAACGGTTGCAAAAGTCCGGGCGGTTTTCCCTGTGCCCCTTTGGCCGTTGCACAGATGGGGCAGCTGCGGATGAAGGAGTCCACATCTGACCGCATGCCCGCCCACCAAAATTGCCTCCTTAGTAAATGCAACGTCTTAAGGAGTCCGAAATGTCCGGCGGTCTTGGCACCATGAACCAAACCCAAAACCTCCCCCCGCAGTTTTATTGGTTAGAATCGACAGGTTAGAATCGACAGCTGACAGATGGCCATCTAGCCTCTGCTTAAAAACCTCCAGGGAAGGAGAGCTCACCACCTCCCGAGGAAGCCTGTTCCACCGAGGAACCGCTCTAACTGTTAGAAAATCCTTCCTAATGTCTAGACGGAAACTCTTTTGATTTAATTTCAACCCGTTGGTTCTGGTCCGACCTTCTGGGGCAACGGAAAACAACTCGGCACCATCCTTTCCATGACAACCCTTCAAGTCCTTGAAGATGGTTCTCATATCACCTCTCAGTTGTCTCCTCTCCAGGCTAAATATACCCAGCTCCTTCAACCTTTCCTCACGGCATATACCTCCAGAAACGTGTTGATCTTTAAGGTGCTTATTGGACTCGAATCTAGTACCTGATGAAGGAAGCTTTAACTCTTGAAAGCATATACCCTTCCCCCCCCAAAAAAAACATGTTGGACTTTAAGGCGCTACTGGACTAGAATCCAGTATCTGATGAAGGAAGCTTTAACTCTTGAAAGCTTATATCTCCAAAAACCTGTTGGTCTCTGAGGAGCTACTAGACTCGAATCCAGTACCTAAAGGAAGCTTTAACTCTTGAAAGCTTATATCTCCAAAAACCTGTTGGTCTCTGAGGAGCTACTAGACTCGAATCCAGTACCTAAAGGAAGCTTTAACTCTTGAAAGCTCATACTCCCCACATCCTGGGGGTCTCTAAGGTGCTCCTCGACTCAAATCCAGCTGTTCCTACTGTAGACCAACCCCGCTACTGTCTGAAACTATCTTCTGTGAAATGTTCCCCTCTTTTTGTTCCCAAAGATCGCCTCCGTTGGCTCGAGAGAGGCTCTCGTGCTTTGGGGCTGGGAATGAATTGAAAGGGAGAGGTGAGCCGGATGCTCGCGCGGCGTCGTGATCATGCAACCGCTCAGAAGACGGCGTCTTTTCGGCGAGAGATTCCAATCCACCTACGCCGCTGACTCATCTTCTGCCTCTTGAACATGGGTGGGAAGAGAAACGCAGCCTTTCCACCGACCACTCCAAGCATTGTCTTCCGCAGGGCAAGAAAGGCCCGCTTGCAGTCACTGGGACAGCCTGACCTTTGACTTTGCTGGGCCGTCGCCCTTCTGCATGGGTCCCTGTGACCCACACTTCTCCAGAGCAGGGCGCCCGGCCCCATTGGCAGAATCATTGACCCCCAAAAAACCACACCCATTGTTTCTGCGGCACCTGAAAGACCAACGTTTATTTCAGCATGAGCTTTTGTGAATTGCCACTCACCTCTTCCGACACATGAAGAGCAGGGTTGCCAACCCCCAGGTGGCTCCTGCAGATCCCCCCCAGAATTACAATCGATCTTGGGTTGCCATTTTAGGGTGGGGAAATTCCTGGAGGTTTGGGGATGGAGCCTAGGGAGGGCAGGGAGCCCAGCGGGGCACGACGCCGTGGAGCCCCGCCCTCCAAAGCAGCCATTTTCTCCAGGGGAACTGATCTCTGTCGTCTGCAGTTGTCATTCCAGGAGATCTCCAGCCTCCGCCTGGAGGACGGGAACCTTGATTCCCAGATGACAGACATCAGTCTGGAGAAAATGGCTGTTTTAGAGGGGGGAACACGATAGCAAGATATCCCCCTTCCCCAAACCCCACCATTTCCAGGCTCCACCCCCAAATCTCCAGGAGTTTCCCAACCCAGAGTTGGCAAGAGGACAATCTGCCATAGACTTGCTTGTTGGTTTGTCTCAGCCAAATTTTTTTTTTGAAAATTTTTATTGGTTTTTATAATATAAATTTTCCATATTAACAAACAACAATGAAAGTAATATGAAAATCTAAATCATAACTAATGTTGTTATAATTACTTAAGTACTTAATAAAAATAAAAAATATAGGAAAATCTTTTGACTTCCCCATCACCTCCGTCCGCCTCTTGATAAAGTATTCTATCCCATCGTGATCTGATCTGATCTTAACTATTCTTATATCTCAGTTCAATTTCATTTACATTAATCTGTTAATATAATGAATTACACTTCTTTGTATTAACGATGTCATCTAGATCAGAATAAAAGGTACTCTTCCATTTCCCCCAGTCCTAATTCATATTCACAGTATTTTTTCCAAGCCTCCCATTCCCCCATAAATCGTACATTGTCTTTTTGGTTTAAAGTAGCTGTAAGTTTTGCCATTTCCACCAGTTCAAACATTTTCATAATCCAGTCTTTTTTTCCCAGGGGTATCTGCCCCTTTCCATTTTGAGTTTGTCTCAGCCAAATTTGAGGCTGTCTAGGGGCCACGCCCTGCTCCCAAGGAAACCATTTGGACGTAAGAATATTCTGTTGCCTTCCACCACCCCCAAGATGGTCAGGCTACAGACAGATACTCTTCCTAGCTGTGACAATGCAAATGGCCATCCATCTCTGTTTGAAGGGTGGCCGGTGAGATCTCTCTTGCTTTGCTGCCCAGCGACGGGTCCCAGGTTCAATCCTCAACATCTCCCATTGAAAGGAAGAGGCAGTAGGTGATGTGAAAGACCTCTGCCTGGGGAGCTGCTGCCAGTCTGAGTAGACAATGCTGACCTTGATGGACCAATGATGGGATACAGTATAAGGTAGCTTCATGTGTTTGGAAAGGGGCTGTGGCTCAGTGGTAGAGCATCCGCCTTGTAATGCAGAAGGTCCCCGGTTCGATCCCCGGCATCTCCAGTTAAAAAGAGCAGGCAGTAGGTGATGTGAAAGGCCTCCACCTGAGACCCTGGAGAGCTGCTACTAGTCTGAGTAGACAATACGGACCTTGAAGGACCAAAGGTCTGATTCAGTATAAGGCAGCTTCATGTGTTGATGTGTAGTTGCCAAGAGGGTTGTATTCAGAGAACTGGGTTCAGATCCTAACTCTGAAGTTTGCCATGGGATCTTGGACCGGACACAGTCTCTCTCTCTCTCTCTCTCTCTCTCTCTCTCTCTCTCTCTCTCTCTCTCTCTCTCTCTCTCTCAGCCTGACCTACCTCGCAGGGTTGATGGAAGACACACGTTGAGTGAAAATGCATAGGTGTTGGAGGGTTTGTGTTTTTTCCCCCTCTCTGGGGCAGAGATGTGGCTTAGCAGATGGCTCTCTGGGCACGTTTGAAAGAGTGGGAAGCCGGCGCGAGAGCTGCTGATGCAGCAAGACACAAAACTCCCAGGGCTTATTTTTGAGGCTGAATATTATCGATTTCCCGTTGCTGTCAGGCAGATCGCACCAACATTGCGCTCACCTCTGCTCCTTTCTTAAGCCGAGCTTTGAGGGAGGTGATCCTCCAGGGCGGACCCATGCCTACGTGGATGGGGTTGGCATGCTTGGAATGCCTTATTTCTTGCAGTTTGAAATAACGGGCCAAGATCCTCCGCAGTGAAGCTTCGCCTGCATGTTCTTATCACCACAGCGGTCAATACCAAGGATTTGCGGCATAACGCCATAGGCTCCGCCTTCCAAAGCGGCCATTTTCCCCAGGGGAACTAATCTCTGTCGCCTGGAGATCAGCTGTAATCCCAGGAGATCTCCAGCCACCACTTGGAGGATTATAAACTGCAATGGGCTTCCGGTAAAGTCCCCATTTCATATTCTTTTTTCAAGCTTCAAATGTATCCGTGTGCCAATAACCTAAAAGCCAAAAGAGAAAATGCAAAACCACCAATAATATATACTAAAATTACTGTTAAAGTCAATTGATTCATATTATATACATACCCTTATGGGAAAAGAAGCTTATAAGCTTGCAATTAAATATGGACAGCTTTGGTAAAGCGTCTAAAGTGACTTATGCTGAGTTACATTAATATAACATTCTCTTAATTCCACAGGTGTCATCAGTTTTCTGTATATACGGTAACCTCCAGCTTGACTGCAAGAGGAGGTTTAACTTGACTTTAACAGTAATTTTAGTATATATTATTGGTGGTTTTGCATTTTCTCTTTTGGCTTTTAGGTTATTGGCACACGGATACATTTGAAGCTTGAAAAAAGAATATGAAATGGGGACTTTACCGGAAGCCCATTGCGGTTTATAACTACTCCGTTGCCTGTGCATACTTACCAGTTGGATGTTTGGACTTTTTGCCTATTATACCTCTATTTGCCTTTTAGAGAAATTGTATACTTACACTTACCTTTGGGATACTGTAACTGTGAATTTTGATTGGTTTTTGTCTTTTGCTCCTTGAGCACGTATTTATTCTTATTATTGAGGTTGTTCTTTTGAATAGACCTAATTGCATTTCAGTTTGTGTCTGTGCTTTTATTGTTAGCTGTACAAGTGCATTATTTTGATTCCTTGCCTTCCTTGTGCACTTGGAGCCAGTTTTTGATTACTCACCACTTGGAGGATGGCAACCCTGCGCTCACCTCTGTCCCTTCCTTAAGCCAAGCTTTGAGGTGGGGCCTCAGGCATCCTGCAAACAAGCCCTATAGGGTCTGGAAGTTCATGGGGTTTTCATGGCAAGAGGCTAACAGAGGTGGTTTGCCAGTAGTTTTATATTTTTTTAAAAAAATGGGCATGTGGCGATTTTTATATGAAAACCGGGTAATTTATCTCAGCGAGCTTTTTTAATATTACTACTTCAGAGAAGATCTCATGGGGCAAAGCTCGGCTGATTTAGATAATGGATTTTGCTTTGACGCGACAGCTTTTATTCTTGATTATGGAGTGGTGCGGGGTTTTTTTTTAAGTTCGGTTTTGACAGCTCCCCCTCCCCACCCTGAAAGCTTTTCTTCGATCTCCTCCCCCTCCAATGACCTTCCCCAGGGAACAAATCCCTTTCATTTCAAGCAAAAACCGCCGTCGCTTGGGAAACAGAAGATATGAAATTTGGCCCTGCGCTTGTGGATAACTGTGCATGGGAGTTAGGCGCGACGTTCGGCACCGCGAGGCAGTGCCGGGACCTGATCCGGCGGACCCCCTTCTAATTAAATGGGGAAAAATCCTCTCCGTTCCTCTCCAGTCATCGTTCTAGTTCCACAACCCCGCTGGCGGTGTATCAAAGAGTGGGGGTGTGTGTTAAGACCCCAACCATGTCTTTCTCTGCAATAAAATCGCTGGCACGACGCTGCTTCTGCCCACTGCTTGGCCTGGCAGGCGCGGGACACCTGCTTGCCAGCACGTCTCCTTCCAAGCAAGTACTCCCACCTGCCATTTCCAACTGATAGTATCTCTGTTGTAGCCCGTGGCCTTTGAAACGGCTGCAGTCAATTATATTTCTAAAGAGGGGCGGGGGACTCCGGTTCTTTTATGGTTCGCTCCCCAGGGACCGGTTTTGCACGCATGCAACGAAACACATGAACACATGAAGCTGCCTTTTACTGAATCAGACCCCGGGTCCATCAAAGTCAATATTGTCTACTCAGACAGGCAGCAGCTCTCCAGGGTCTCGGGTAGAGGTCTTTCACATCACCTACTTGCCTGGTTCCTTTAACTGGAGATGCTGGAAATTGAACTTGGGACCTTTAACTGGAGATGCTGGAGATTGAACTTGGGACCTTTAACTGGAGATGCTGGAGATTGAACTTGGGACCTTCTGCATGCCAAGCAGATGCTCTGCCACTGAGCCACGGCCCCTCCCAATGTTCCTGGGTTTCCGTCTCTGGCACCTCCAGTTAGAAGATTTTGTATTGCAGGAGCTGCAGAAGTACTTGAAGGGCTGTCATGGAGAGGATGGTGCAAAGTTGTTCTCTGTTGGCCCAGAAGGTAAGACCAGAACCTACACAGGGGAGAGAGGGAAGAATTAAACACCCTCTCCCCCTGTATGACAGTCCCAGGCAAAATTATGGACTTGCATTGCTGGAGGGAAAAAAATGTCCTGCCCTTTATCAGAAATTGAACGTGTGGAAACGGGCAGCTGCAGGTGTTCGTAGCATTGCTCTCTTGAAGTATTTGAAGGGCTGTCACTTCGAGGAGGGCAGGGAGCTGTTCCTGTTGGCAGCAGAGGAGAGGACTCACAAGAATGGGTTTAAATTGCAGGTGGAAAAGTACTGGCTGAATATTAGGAATTTTTTTACAGTAAGAGTTGTTCAACAGTGAAATGGGCTGCCTCGGGAGGTGGAGAGCTCCCCCTCACTGGCAGTCTTTAAGCAGTCACTTGTCAGGGAGGCTCTGGGCTGATCTTGCATTGAGCAGGAGGTTGGACTAGATGGCCTCTACGGCACCTTCCAACTCTATGAATTTATGATTCTATAGTCCTTTTTAACTGGAGATGCTGCCAGGGATTAAACCTGGGACCTTCTGCATGCTAAGCAGATGCTCTACTCCTGAGCCATGGTTCCTCAGATACTTAGATAGGAGACCACCAAGGAAGACAGAAGTTGCAACGTGGAGGAAGGCAATAGCAAACCATCTCTGCTCATCTCTTGCCTTGGTGACCCCTTGAGGTGGAACTTCATGGGGTTGCCATGAGACTGTAGCACCTCAACAGAACTTATGTATCATATCAAAACTTGTTCCAACCTCGTCTTTTCAGAGGCTGGATATGAGGGGGGGGGATTTAGGCCATTTATGCAGGGTCAATTTTGATGCTTGCTCAAAGCTCTATTTTTTAAATGCGACCTTTAAAATGCGTATTCACGGTCCTGACTCAAAAGGAGAAATTCCACCCCACCCCCACTCGCCTGCTCCTTCTTTCCTTCCATTAGAAACCGCCGTTTGCATAGCTAACCAGCGGCTGTGATTTTGCATGCTTCCTTGAGGGGATCCTTCGAGGCGGGGCAGAGCAAACACAAAAGGTCTCGTTAAAGGGGCTCTTAAGAAATGTAAAGCAGGTAAGAGTTGTTCGACAGTGGAACCAGCGCCCTAGGGAGCTCCCCCTCCCTGGCAGTCTTTAAGCAGAGGCTGGACAAGCACTTGTCAGGGATGCTCAAGGCTGATCCTGCATTGAGCAGGGGGTTGGACTAGATGGCCTCTTTAGTCCCTTCCAATTCGATGATTCTATGGGACCTGGAAGTAAATAACATCACCTGGTAAATGTGTTTGTTATGTGGCATTAAGGCACTTCTGACCCTATGAATTAATGACCTTCAAAACATCCTGCTAACAGCCTTGTTCAGGTCTTGCAAACGGAGGGCCGCGGCTTCCTTGATGGAGTCCATCCATCTCATGCTGGGTCTTCCTTCCCCCCCGCCCCCGCTGCCTCCAACTTTTCCTAACATTATTGTCTTTTCCAGTGCGTCTTTTCTTCTGACGTGACCTGGTAAATAGCAATCCATTAAACTTCTGTTTAAAGGGATGGGGCATTTCTCTCTCTCCAGGCAGTTGGAAATCCTATGCGTGGCTGCTGTTTTACTTTAAAAAAGAAAACCCTGGCAGGATCCAGTCCAGGATTTTTACCATGTCTTTTCTGCTTCGACCCTTGGACAACTTTGTACATTTTTGCCGTAAGTAATAACTGGTCGTTCCAAAGGGACACCTAGTAAGCGGTCCTGAGATTCTTCCTTTCCCCTTGGGCCAATGCCAAGCCTGCAACGAGACAAATCTCCCCAGCAAACTGCTTGATATTCCTTTGACCAGCTTGACTTTATTCCCATTTTCCTGCCTGCCAAGAGACACGAGATGGCCTCGTTTTCATTTTAGCTGCCGCCAGTTGCTTCTGTTTTACGGCTTCCTCTGTTATCAGACGAAATGTGCCGGAGTTTAATTTTATCTCTCCCCGGGGAGCATCTTTCTCGGCTGCAGAGGTGGAGCGAAACGGATCAGGGATGTGGGAAAGAGGTTTGCAGTTGGCAGGTGCGGGTAGGAATTGGACCACAAATGGGGAGGGAATACTCCCCCCACAAAAAAACCTCTCTTTGCACGGTGACCAGCTAGAGCCGGAATTAGGGTTGCCAACTTCCAGGTACTAGTTGGGGATCTCCTGCTGTTACAACTGATCTCCAGGCAACAGAGATCAGTTCCCCTGGAGAAAATGGCTGCTTTGGCCATTAGTCTCTATGGCATTGAAGTCCTCCCCACCCCAAACCCCGCCTTCCTCAGGCTCTGCCCCCAAAACCTCCCGCTGGTGGTGAAGAGGGACCTGGCAACCCTAGCTTGTCCTTGTCATTTGCAATGATCTCCTTCATCTCCTTCATCACTGTTTCCTCTTGAACCACAGTCCATTGAACCTAGGGTTGCCAGGTCTGGGTAGGGAAATACCTGGAGATTTTTGGGGCAGAGCCTGAGGAGGGTGGGGTTTGAGGAGGGAAGGGACTTCAATGCCATAGAGTCCAATGGCCAAGGCAGCCACTTTCTCCAGAGGAACCGATCTCAATCGGCTGGAGATCAGTTGTAAGAGCGGGAGATCTCCAGCCACCCCCTGGAGGTTGGCAACCCTAGTTGAACTGTATTTGAGATGAAACAATTCTGGGTATTGTCCGAAGACCAAACAGCTGCAAAATTCATGCCAGTTCTGCAGGAAGGTGGCCTTTCTCCGTTTTACTCCCAACCTGGTCCGAAACAAGTTTGAGTTCCACCAAGTGCCTTCATCAACTGGCCTCAGTCCATCAGCCAGTTTCCAGCAGTGTTCATAAATAGGGTTGCCAGCCTCCTGGTGGTGGCTGGAGATCTCCAACCAGTGGTTCCCAACCTTTTTTTGACCAGGGACCACTAGGACTTTTTTGTTCGGTGCAGGGACCCCAAGGTTCAAAATAAAAATTCTGAGAATTTGAAAATAAACTTTAATCATAACTGTTAGTTAAACATTAAACTTAGAATAATATTTCAATATATATATTTAATAATAGAGAACTTTTAATTGAAAATATTAATTTATTATGGGTTTATAACTTTGTTTCGCGGACCTTAATTTATTTCTCGCGGACCCCTGGGGGTCCACGGACCCCCGGTTGGGAACCAGTGTCTCCAACTATTACAACTGTTTCCAGGCGACAGAGATCAGCTCACCTGGAAGAAATGGCGAAGAAGAGTTGGTTTGGATACCCCGCTTTTCTCTATCTTTAAGAGTTGCAAAGCAGCTCACAATCCCCTTCCCTTCCTCTCCCCACAAGAGGCCCTTTGTGAGATAGGTGGGGCTGAGAGAGTTCAGAGAGAGCTGTGACTGGCCCGAGGTCACCCAGCAGGCTTCATGTGGAGGAGCGGGGACTCAAACCCACTGCTGTTAACCACTACGCCATGCTGGACCCTATGGCATTATGCTCCATTGAAGTCTCTCCCCTCCCCAAACCCCACCCTCCCCAGGCGCCACCCCCAAAATCTCCAGGTATTTCCCAGCCCGGAGATGGCAAACCGGAGGCGTACATCATGCAATTAAAAAGAGCAGAATCATTTCTCTGTGGGGTGAAGCCTAAGGGGCATTCTGGGCTTTATCTTGGGCCATGGATTCTCGGGTGTTGGGGCCACAGCAAACAAGGTCCTGCTCTCATCTCTGACACAGATCCACGAGATGGAGTGAATTTACCGGAAGAGATCACGGTGGGTGGGTGTTGGCCGGTCGCGGAGAGGTTTCCATTAAAAGGGTGGGTTGGATCTGCCGACCCCAGTGGATTTTAAAAGAACCTCACGCTTCGAAAGGTTAGAAAGGCGTTTTCTGGAGCGAAAACGTCAAACGGCGAGGGATTTGCGCAAAAGGGCTCTGGCCGAAGAGTTTTGTCAAGCTGCTAAAACTGACGGCCAAACTCTTAAATAATGGAGAGGCGACTAAAAGAAAAGCAGAGTTATTAACCTCCCCGGTTGCATCTGGTTTCGGTAATGGACAAGGGAGCCGTCCCTCCTCTCCCGGTTGAAAGGGGCGGGCGAGCGACAAGTTTCGCGTTTCCAACTAAAAGGAGACCATAAAATATTCAGCTCTCCTAAGAGACCTTTCATCTTAATTTTCTCCCCTCTTTAGTCTCTCCCTCCTCTTCCCTCCACAGCCATGTCAATTAACAATTTATTTAAAAGCGGAGATATTATTTATGTATTTTAAAACATCTATTGCCTGGGTGGTGTAGTGGTTAGACTGTTGAACTAGGGCAGGGGTCCCCACAAAATGTGTTAGGGAGCCAGCGTGGTGTAATGGTTAAGAGATGGGGACTCTAATCCAGAGAACCGGGTTCGATTCCCCACTCCTCCACCTGAGCAGCCGACTCGAATCTGGAGATCCGGGTTCGATCCCCCACTCCTCCACGTGAGCGGCGGACTCTAATCTGGAGAACTGAGTTCGATTCCCCCACTCCTCCACGTGAGCATCCAACTCTAATCTGGAGAACCAGGTTCGATCCCCCGCTCTTCCACGTGAGCGGCGGACTCTGATCTGGAGAACCGGGTTCGATTCCCCACTCTTCCACATGAGCGGTGGACTCTGATCTGGAGAACCGGGTTCGATTCCCCGCTCCTCCACAGGAAGCCTGCTGGGTGACCTTGGGCAAGTCACAGTTCTCTCCGAACTCTCTCCACCCACGAGGAGGCAGGCAGTGGCCAACCACCTCCGAACGTCTCTTGCCTTGAAAACTCTACAGGGTCTCCCTAAGTCAGACAGCACTTTCCAACACCACCACAAAATGCCTGCCACAATAAATACCTTTGGAGCCATAGGGTTTAGTTTGCTTTTCGCCATGATCGATATGGCTTCCTCTCGAGAATAAAGCCAGTAGCATTCAACTGGTAGTTTGCAGCAGCTAAACCAGTGGTTCCCACCCTTTTTTTGACCAGGGACCACTAGGACGTTTTTGTTCGGTGCAGGGGCCCCAAGGTTCAAAATAAAAACTCCGAGAATTTGAAAATAAACTTTAATCATAACTGTTAGTTAAACATTAAACTTAGAATAATATTTGAATATATATTTTTATAATAGAGAACTTTTAATTGAAAATATTAATTTATTATGGGTTTTTAACTTTGTTTCGCGGACCTTAATTTAGTTCTCGCAGACCCCTGGGGGTCCACGGACCCCTGGTTGGGAACCAGTGATCTAAACAGTGCAGGGGGCACTGTGCACATGCTCAGAGGTGCTTCTTGTGTCATGATCTCACGCTGAACATATATATCCTGGGGAAGAGCCTTAGGCATAAACGAAGCCCAGTGCTGGACACCAATTTCTCTAATGTTTGTCTTATAAATGTAATGACAGGCAATATTTATATTATAGGCTTTTCCTATTATATTGACTTTTCCTCTTTCTTTAACGGAAAGGCCGAGCCAAAGATCAGGGAGGATGTTATTCAATGTGTTGATTCAAATAAGAGAGTATCAACACAGAAGTACAGTGTCCAGATCACGCGAAGTGATGGTATCGCTTTGCTCTGGTCTGGTTTAGACCTCACCTAGGGGTCTAAGACCGAAGGCAAAAATCTGGAGTCTGTTTTGAATTGTGTTCAGTTTTGGGCACCAATTTAAAAAGGATGTAGACAAGCTGGAACGTGTCCAGAGGAGGGCAACAAAGATCTGAGGGGTCTGGAGAGGGTCTGGAGGGGTCTGGAGACCAAGTCCTATGAGGAAAGGTTGAAGGAGCTGGGTATGTTTAGCCTGAAGAGAAGAAGACTGAGAGGGGATATGATATCCATCTTCAAGTACTTGAAGGGCTGTCATATAGAGAAGGGTGCTGAGTTGTTTTCTGTTGCCCAAGAAAGTTGGACCAGAACCAACGAGTTGAAATTAAATCAAAAGAGTTTCCGTCTAGACATTAGGAAGAATTTTCTAACAGTTAGAGCGTGTCCGCAGAAGAACAGGCTTCCTCGGGAGGTGGTGAGCGCTCCTTCCCTGGAGGTTTTTAAGAAGAGGTTAGATGGCCATCTGTCAGCAATGCTGACTCAGTGACCTTAGGCAGATGATGAGAGGGAGGGGCATCTTGGCCATCTTCTGGGCATGGAGTAGGGGTCACTGTGTGTGTGTGTGGGAGGAGGTAGTTGTGAATTCCCTGCATTGTGCAGGGGGTTGGACTAGATGACCCTGATGGTCCCTTCCAATGATTCTATGATTCTATGAAATAAGAGCAGAGCGACGTAACCAAGACCATCACCATCTCAACAAGATTCCCCCCCCCAATTTCCCCCGTTTCCTCAATTTGTACAGAAATTGGATGATTTGACAGTGCAATTCTGATAATCGGAGTTGTGACTGCTTGTTAAAGATGGCTCCGTTTTCCAGGGCTTTGCTTGGCGTGTTATGATTTGTTTTCTTCGATTCCCACTCGGCTCGACTGGGGTTTTCTTCCGAAATGCTGGAACGCTATTCTTTTTCAACCATTCTTGGCACGGAAGCATCATATTGTTTTCGTCAGGAAAAAGAACCCTCAAAACATCTATTATTCAGAAGACTAATGCTAGAAGAGGGGAAAGGAACAAGTTGCGGCTCTTGTAATAACTGGACTGCTCAACGGGGTGTTTTTTGGGGGTTGTGATTTTGGGTTAGGGTGGGGAGTTGCATATTCTCATATTCTAATTCGAGAAACTCAGTGTTTCATCTACAGTTAAGAGAAATCCTTTCCGTTCCTCTTTACCCAGTGTCTCCCTGAAACCCAACCATCTATTCCTTTCCTTCTTTTTTGGAATCTGGAGTCAAATCAAATTTATTTCAATGCAAGATCAGCTTTGGATATTTTTTTTTTTTAAGTTAGGTTTAAATAGTAAGATTATTAATGGTTCTGGGAAAGATGAATAGGAGGAAGAAAGATCATCTATGGGGTTAGATTTGCCGTCAGCCGTTTGCGGATCCCGCAAGACCGAAGGCAAAAATCTGGAGTCTGTTTTGAATCGATTCTATTTGGGTCAGGGAGAAATTCGAAAAGAAGATGGGCAGGGAGGGAGTTTCTAAAAATATGTACCAGAATTCAACTCTGTACGTGCTCAGAGGCAGGCAACATCTTCCCAAATGTTCCTATCCCCCCGTTAGGGCGGAAGTTACAAAAGGGTGTGTTCATGTCTCTACAAAGAGGAATGAAAGAGAAACCTCGCCTCACTGGTATTGTGTTCAAATCAAGACTCGGTTCTTTAGCTCTGCGGCGTTCATCAGATGTTCTTTTGTCTCCTGTCCTTTTGTCTCCAAAGGCAACATCCTCATTCTGACCGCAGGGGCATCTGTATCAATCTGTTCATAATGCCACAGCTGATTTTTGGGGAGATGTAGCGGCAGGCGACATGCGCAGCTCTTGGACCAAGCGCTGACCTCTTCCCTGACTCGTCAGCTGCCAAAAAGGGTCCGTTTGGCATTCAATTCTTGCTTCTATTGCAGCATCAAAAGCGCCTGCAGTTAAGTTAACTCAGTAGCTGGAGGCCTTGCAACCTTTCCAGACACCGACAAAGCCATCCGTCAATGTCTAATGTTATAACAACAGCGGTTATTGGAGTTCTATACCAATTGCTTCACAACCCAATTTCCAATTAGCATGGACTTAAGATGGCAACATAGGATGCATTTTTCTGATGTTGTCTTTATACTTGCGAGAGTTTTTTAAATAGCTAATGGAAGAAGAAGAAGAAGAAGAAGAAGAAGAAGAAGAAGAAGAAGAAGAAGAAGAAGAAGAAGAAGAGCTGGTTTTTATATGCCGACTTTATCTACCTTTTAAGGAGAATTAACCCAGTTTACAATCTCCTTCCCTTCCTCTCCCCACGACAGATACCTTGTGAGGCAGGTGAGGCTGAGAGAACGCAAGAGAGAACTGTGACTAGCCCAGGGTCACCCAGCAGGGTGTATGTTGAGGAGTATGGGATCGAACCCAGTTCTCCAGATTCGAGTCTGCCTCTCATGTGGAGGGGCTAGGGTTGCCAGCCACAGGTTGACATACCTGGAGATTTGGGGGGCGGAGCCTGAGGAGGGCAGGGTTTGGAGAGGGGAGGGACTTCAATGCCATAGAGTCCAATTGCCGAAGCGGCCATTTTCTCCAGGGGAACTGGTCTCTTCTCGGCTGGAGATCAGCTGTAACAGCAGGAGATCTCCAGCTAGTACCTGGAGGTTGGCAACCCTATCTAGATCTCATACAGTTATATTTGCATTTCATTCTTTACCCCCCCCCCCCGACCCCCACACACTTTATTTCGTGTTACTATCTTTATGGCTAGAATAAATTACATTTGTTGGCATCAGGTTTCATCCTTGCATTGACCTTGGGAAGTAAGACACTTGGAGAACGTTTTGTTACTCGATCGAATCCTTGAAAGGAGGCAGCCGTTATGGCGCATTGAGTTATTTCAGTGAAGATTCTTTAAGTTTTGGCTGAAGAAGCCACTTTGTTGGAGAAAGCGTGATTATTAATCCGGAGAACGTTTCCTTATATTTCACGTCAAACCTTATGAAGATACCATTTGCCATTATGGCTTAGTCCACGGAGACATCTACAAGAAAAAGAAAAGGAACATTTAAAAAGCTGAGAATTTTTTGCAAAACACATTTGGATATGAACTGATTTTGCACTTAACCTTCAAGAAGGTTCATTTCGCATGTTTCACATCATTGTTGTATTGGTTATATATTATTTGTTAATTGTGGTCTATATTGTACCAAGTTTGTCACTTGTCGTTAGTTGTTGTAAACAGATTTTGTATTATTTTCACTTAGTGTGGATTGAATTGTTATTCATACATTATCTTGAGCTTTATACTAGTTTTTTGCCCAATCACTGTGCAGTATTGGTGATAGTTTTGGATTATAACCTCCAGGTAGTAGCTGGAGATCTCCTGCTATTTCAAGTGATCTCCAGCTGATCAAGATCAGTTCCCCTGGAGAAAATGGCTGCTTTGGCCATTGGACTCTATGGCATTGAAGTCCCTCCCCTCCCCAAGCCCCATCCTCTTCAGGCTCCGCCCCAAAAACTGGTGGCGATATGGGACCTGGCAACCCTACATCAAAGCAATAGAGATCTGTTCCTTTGGACAAAATAGCCGCTTTGGCAAAAGGACTCTATGGCATTGAAGTCCTGCCCCTCCCCAAACCACGCCCTTCTCAGGCTCCACCCCAAAATCCTCCCTGTGAAGAAGGACCTTGTATCAAGCCCAAATGTGGGTTTTGTAGTGAGAGACAATAGGTTTTTGAAGTGGCAGTAGCTGATTTTTCTGAGGACCCAAAATGCCAGTAGCTAGGGTTGCCAACCTCCAGGTGAGAATGTGTGACTGGCCCCAGTTCGTCCAGCAGGCGCCCATGGCATGAGTGGGGGATTCGAACCCAGGTCTCCCGGATCGCAACCACCCTGTGAGGCAGGTTAGGCTGAGAGTGTGTGACCGGCCCCAGGTCACCCAGCAAGCTTCCATGGCGGAGTGGGGATTCGAACCTGGCTCTCCCAGATCCTCGTCTGACACTTTAACCACTACATGAAAACTCTTTTGATTTAATTTGAACCAACGGGATGAAACTAAATCAAAAAGAGTTTCCGTCTAGACATTAGGAAGAACTTTCTAACACTTAGAGCGGTTCCTCAGCGGAACAGGCTTCCTCGGGAGGTGGTAAGCTCTCCTTCCCTGGAGGTTTTTAAGCAGAGGCTATATGGCCATCTGTCAGCAATGCAGTTTCTTTGACCTTAAGCTGATGATGAGAGGGAGGGCATCTTGGCCATCTTCTGGGCATGGAGTAGGGGGTCACTGGGGGTGTGGGGGGGGAGGTAGTTGTGAATTTCCTGCATTGTGCAGGGGGGTGGACTAGATGACCCTGGTGGTCCCTTCCAACTATATGATTCTGTGATTCTATACACCACACTGGCTCACTTTTAATATGCAGGCCATCCCCAGGACACCTACGATTTCTTTGCTTTAAAAAACAAACAAAAACCTCCACCGAAAGTCTTCAAGAGCCCACAAAATCCATTGTTAGGAATTGCACTTGGCCCGTTCTGAATGCCAAGCAGGAGTTTTGCCAGCGAGCCAGACTCTCCCTCCGCCCTGCGGTTCTTGGAAATAAAACATCCGTGATCTGATTGTCAGACTCGCGGGGGTCCGCTGCCCGCCAGGCCTGGTGATTTAAAAGCGAGGCCAAGAACCATCCACGGTTTGCACAGCAGCCGCACTGCTCCTCTTTGCCTGTTCCGTCAGATCGGCCAGCACAGAGGGAAACCTTACGAACTTGTTCATTTCGCAGCCTCAGTAGATAATCCTTTTAATTAAATGCCAGCTCTCTTTGTTTCGCTGATCCCTGGCTAGTGTTTAATTTTGATACATTTTTTGCCCCCAGGAAAAGGAAAAAAAAGAAATTTCATTGCATATTAGCAAAACAGTATTTGTAGTGCTTCTGCTAAATATCTTAACCGGGCTTCTGGAAATGCATGCCAAGTCTGGAACTGCATGCCAAGAATCAAGAAGGGAACGGCAGTGGGGTTGCCCTTGAAGTTTAAAAATCGGATTCTGGTAGGGCTGCCAGCTTCGTGATGGGAAATACCTGGAGATTTTGGGGGTGGGGTTTGGGGAGGGGAGGGACTTCAATGCCATAGCCAAATCGGCTGTTTTTTCCAGGGGCACTGATGACTATCGGCTGGAGATCAATTGTAATAGCAGGAGATCTCCAGCTAGCACCTGGAGGTTGGCAACCCTAGGAAGGCAGGTTTTGGGAAGGGGAGGGTATAATGCCATAGAGACCACCTTCCGAAGCAGCCATTTTCTCCAAAAGGAGGAGGAGGAGGAGGAGGAGTTGGTTTTTATATGCTGACTTTATCATTTAAGGCAGAATCAAACCGGCTTACTGTCACCTCCCCTTCCCCTCCCCACAACAGACACCCTGGGAGGTAGGTGGGGCTGAGAGAGCTCTAAGAGAGCTGTGACTAGCCCAAGGTCGCCCGGCTGGCTTCATGTGGAGGAGTGGGGGAACCAACCCGGTTCACCAGATTTGTGCCCACTGCTCATTTGGAGGAGTGGGGAACCAAACCCGGTTCTCCAGATTAGAGGCTTCTGAGACCTGAGAAGATCAGCCTTCCCTCCCTGACTTAAGGCCGCACCTGGAGAATTGGGTGCAGTTCTGGAGGCCTCACTTCAAAAAGGATGTGGACAGAATGGAGGGGGGACAGAGGAGAGCGATGAGGATGATCGGGGCCTGGAGACCCAGCCCTACAGGGAAAGGCTGAGGGACTTGGGAACGTTCAGTCTGGAGGAGACCGAGGGGGGACACGATGGCTCTCTTGAAGTATTTGAAGGGCTGTCACTTAGAGGAGGGCTGGGAGCTGTTCCTGTTGGCAGCAGATGAGAGGACTCGCAAGAATGGGTTTCAATTGCAGGCAATTAAATAATGGGTTTCAATTGCAGGCAATTAAATTGCCCGCAATGGATATTAGGAAAGCATTTTTTTACAGTAAGAGTTGCTCCACAGTGGAATCACCTCCTTAGGGTGATTCCACTGCCCCTCGTTGGCAGTCTTCAAGCAGATGCTGGACAAACACATCTCAGGGATGCTCTAGGCTGATCCTGCGTTACTCAGGGGGGTGGACTAGATGGCCTCTATGTCCCCTTCCAACTCTATGGCTCTATGATTCTAAGATTACACATATTTTTTAAAAAAAACGGCGGAGGGGAAGAAAATTTTGTCTCGCTTTTCTCTTTTCTTGACAATGCTTTTACCATTTCTTGACCAGGAATGCAAATGGGAGCCAGCAGAGTTCAGGGGTCAAGCCGTCAAATGGTGAACCAGAGAGGCCCAGGTTCAAATCCTGACGTGACATCCGATGCTCACCGGGCGACGTTGGGCGAGTCACTCTCTCTCAGCCTAACCCTGGTGATGAATGAAGGCCGCGTAACCTCTTAGAGCACTGTTTCCCCCTCTGCATCCCTCCCGTTTTCCCTTCCATGCTGTTTCTTCCATCTTTCAGTGGATTAATCTCCTGGTGGTTCCTCCCGCTGTGAGAACAGGTCGATGCTTTGGACCACTGGGCTGTGCACATTACCTGTCGCCCTCCCTAAAACTGGAGTTAGCGCAGATGCAAGAACTTGGTTCTGTCTCTCAAATGAACTTGCTCCACCACCTGCACCAGGAGGTAGACATGAGGCATGTCTCCATGAGTTCTCTCATTATGGGGGAGGAAGAAAAACCTCCCCAGATCTACTTTCTCCACCCCAGGCATTGTTTTATCCACTAGCCAACGTGGTGAAGTGGTTAAGAGTGGTGTTTAGGAGTGGTGTACTCTAATCTGGGGAGCCGGGTTCGATTCCCCACTCCTCCACATGAGCGGCGGGGGATGCTTATCTGGTGAACTGGATTTGTTTCCCCACTCCTCCACACGAAGCCAGCTGGGTGACTTTGGGCTAGTCACAGTTCTCTTAGCACCACATACCTCACAGGGTGTCTGTTGTGGGGAAGGGAAGGTGATTGTAAACCGGTTTGATTCTTCCTTAAGTGGTAGAGAAAGTCGGCATATAAAAACCAACTTTATCATGTCTGTCCCCTCGATGGGAGTGGAAAGTGCTGTCAAGTCGTAGCCAATTCAGGGTTTGCCATTGCCTGCCTCTGCGTAGCAACCCTGGACTTCCTTGGTGGTCTCCCATCCAGGTACAAACCAGGGCTGACCCAAGATCAGATGGGACTGGGCCAGCCTGGGTCATCCAGGTCAGGGTAGAGACAAACAGAGGTGGTTTGCCATTGCCCCGGACTTCCTCAGTGGTCTTCAGTCCAAATACTAACCAGGGCTGACCCTGTTTAGCTTCTGAGATTAGACCAGATCAGACTAGCCTGGGCCATCCAGGTCAAGCAAGAAACAAACAGAGGTGGTTTGCGTTGCTTGCCTCTGCATTGCAACCCTGGACTTCTTTGGTGGTCTCCCATTCAAGAAGTACTAACCAGGGCCCACCTTGCTTAGCTTCTCAGATGTTATGAGTTCGGGTTAGCCTGAATCATCCAGGACAGGGCAAAAGACATACAGAGGTGGTTTGTCATTGTCTGCCTCTGCATAGCAACCCATGGTGGACTTCCATGGTGGTCTCCCCATCCAAGTACAAAGAAGAAGAACCTCTGAATATCTCTTGCCTTGAAAACCCTACAGGGTCACTAGAAGAATAAGAAGTAGAAGAAGAGTTGTGCTGACTTTTTCTACCCCTTAAGGATCAAATCTGCTTACAATCACCTTCCCTTCCCCTCCCCACAACAGACACTAGAAGAAGGAGGAGGAGGAGTTGGTTTTTATATGCTGACTTTATCATTTAAGGCAGAATCAAACTGGCTTACTGTCACCTCCCCTTCCCCTCCCCACAACAGGTAGGTGAGGCTGAGAGAGCTCTAAGAGAGCTGTGACTAGCCCAAGGTCACCCAGCTGGCTTCATGTGCAGGAAGCCAACCCTGCTTAGCTCCCGAGATCTGACGAGATCAGGCTAGCCTGGGCTACCCAGGTCAGGGCACCTTTCCGCTTCACCATCTTTTTTCCTTCCTCCATGGAAAAAAGCCTACTCTGTAGGGTTGTCAACTTCCAGGTACGAGCTGGAGATCTCATGCTATTACAACTGATCTCCAGCCGATAGAGGCACCTGGTTGGCCACTGTGTGAACAGACGTCTGGGCTTGATAGACCTTAGTCTGATCCAGCATGGCCTTTCTTATGTTCTAATGTGATTGTATGCTGGTTTTAGACTCATTAACTGATCTCCAGCCGATAGAGGCAATTGGACTCTATGGCATCAAAGTCCCTCCCCTCTCCAAACCCCACCCTCCCCAGGCTCTGTCCCAAACACCTCTCGCCACTGGCAAAGGGGACCTGGCAACCCTATTCTGGGGTTTGCCCAACGCACTGCGACGCTTCTCAATTATGAGACATTCTGAGAAAACGACCTGGCCTGATGATCATGGATCTTTCCCTTCATTTGCCAGTTTCCACCAGGTGTCAGAGGGCAAATTCTTTATTCCAGACCTGGCGGCCTCTTGCGGCTTGCGCCGCGGGACATAATTCATTAATTGAAAAGGAGATGGCGCAGCACCTTCCTATTTCGATTAACACGATCGCTCGGGCAGTCATGATCTGCATGGTACCGAAGCCATTAGGACTTCTTCTTTCGTTAAGGGGGAGGAAATACAATAATTGGGAAAGTTGTTAAGCTCCTCGTGTGAAACATTTTCACTTACGAGACGGCGAATGCGCCTGGTTAGTCACTTGGCATACGCCATAACCCACTGGGGAAAACAGCCTGCAATTGATTCCATGGAATGGCTTTCAGTTGTGTCCGAGAAGGTTGATAGTTTTTCAGGATTTCACCTTCTCAACTGGTCGGCAGTGGAGGCCTGCCAGCTTCCAGGTGGGGGCTGGAGATCTCCTGGAATTACAACTGATCTCTAGGGGAGGGAGATCAGTTCCCCCGGAGAAAATGGCTGGTTTGGAAGGTGGACTCTATTGGATGATGCCCCACTGACGTCCCTCCCCTCCCCAACCCTCTAGAGTTCCCTCTAGAGGAAAAAAAATTTTTGTTTAATTTCTTTTTCCTTTTCAAATTTATAGCCTGCCCTTGTCCCCAGCAAGCCAGGCTCAGAGCAGGTAGCAACAATTAAAGACATAAAATATATAAAATCATCAACATCATTAAAACCATAATCGCAATAATCACTTATACACAGATGGCCATAAATGTACCTAGGTGCTACGGTGCAATAGAATATCTGCAGTTTGCCCCCCCCCCCCAGATTTCAAGAGGCAGGATGGGGAGGCCAGTAAAGATGGATCCTCTCGTGGCTGTCCTCAGTTCTTGGAGATTTGGGTGCAATACTATTGCTACGGTGCAATAGAATATCTGCAGTTCACCCCCCCCCCCAGATTTCAAGAGGCAGGATGGGGAGGCCAGTAAAGATGGATCCTCTTGCGGCTGTCCTCAGTTCTTGGAGATTTGGGTGCAATACTATTGCTACGGTGCAAAAGAATATCTGCAGTTCACCCCCCCCCCCAGATTTCAAGAGGCTGGATGGGGAGGCCAGTAAAGATGGATCCTCTTGCGGCTGTCCTCAGTTCTTGGAGATTTGGGTGCAATACTATTGCTATGGTGCAATAGAATATCTGCAGTTCGGCCCCCCCAGATTTCAAGAGGCTGGATGGGGAGGCCAGTAAAGATGGATCCTCTCGCGGCTGTCCTCAGTTCTTGGAGATTTGGGTGCAATACTATTGCTACGGTGCAATAGAATATCTGCAGTTCATCCCCCCCCCCAGATTTCAAGAGGCTGGATGGGGAGGCCAGTAACGATGGATCCTCTCACTGCTGTCCTCAGTTCTTGGAGCTTTGGGGGGCAGTGCTTGGGAAATATGGAAATGTGGGGAGGGGGCTCAGAAGGGATGTGATGTCACACTAGGACTTCCATTTCACCATTCCGCTGCATACCATGGGGTCCACCATCTGAAGTTGCCGTTTCCTCCAGGGGAACTGATCTCTGGAGTATGGCTGTTAGGGAGGCATTGGGGGACTTTCCTCCCAGACACAAAATTGCAGGCTCCCTCGACATGGTCTGTTGCCTCCCCCCAACCTCAACACCATGAGCCAAAATGGTTCAGGAAGAGAAGAGGCAGTGCGGTACAGTGGTTAGAGCACCTGGGAGACCAACATTCCAGTCCTCTCTGAGCAAAAGCTCATGGGTGATGGTTGGGCTTGCCAACCTCCATCTAAGCAGCTAAGAGCAGAGCAGCCCAGTGGGCGCGTGAAACTTCTAACCTCAGAGAGATTATAGGAATATGGTAACTTATTGAAGGAGCTTTGACTCCAATTGAAAGGAGAGCTGATGAAGCTGCCCACGGGGTAGTGAAAACGCAAAGCATCCGGACGGCGTTCCTCTCCACCTATCGTCCATCATCTTTCTCCCGGTTCCTGAGGGAACAATAAGCATATGAACAGTACAAAATTCTAAGAGACTAATAAGTCATTGAATGAGATAAGCCAAAAATATATATATATTTGTATTTTTGTATTGTATTGTATTGCCTCACATGTACTCATAGTTATTTTCATAAGTTTCCTTTATTAGATTGTATGTAATTTTTTCACTTTTGTCACTAAATTCACCGGCTTATAGAATAAGAGTTTGTATGTCATTTATAGAGCCCTTATTATACTTTCTCTCAGCTTGACTTTTATAGTAGACGTGCCTTTTTTGCTCCAGCCTAACCTCCAGGTACCAGCTAGAGGTCTCCTGCTATTACAACTGATCTGCAATTGATAGAGATCAGTTCACCTGGAGAAAATGGCTGCTTTGGCAATTGGACTCTATAACATTAAAGTCATTGGCAACCCTGTGTGATGCAGAGGCGGCGGCGGGGGGGAAGAAACCCGTGTCTGTTTTTGGTTCAGCTTCAAGCACAAAGGGAGGACCTACCAGAGCTCTTCTCTACGAAAGCCCCCAAAGGGCAAAGCAATCTTCTGCTTATGTTGAAGAGCCATTAGAGGGTTTTTACTCTGTAGAGGCCTGGCAGGTACTGGGGGTTGGGGATGGGGAAAGCACAAAGAAGCATAACAGCATCGTTGTGACGCACCCCCGCTTGTACTGCAGAACAGGAGATGTGATGCTGTTTGGGCGACTCGTTTTTCAAGGCTTTGCAAAGAGCAACTGAGATTTTGAAGTGTAAGGCTGTGTCACTGGCCACCAAGACTAGATTAATTCATGCCATCATATTCCCTATTACTATGTATGGGTGTGAAAGCTGGACAGTGAAGAAAGCTGATAGGAAGAAAATAGATCCCTTTGAAATGGGGTGTTGGAGGAGAGGGTTACGGATTCCCTGGACGGCCAAAAAAACAAATCAGTGGGTTATAGATCAAATCAGGCCTGAACTGACCCTAGAAGCTAAAATGACCAAACTGAGGCTGTCGTATTTTGGTCACGTCATGAGACGACAAGAGTCACTGGAAAAGACCGTCATGCTAGGAAAAGTGGAGGGCAGCAGGAAAAGAGGAAGACCCAACAAGAGATGGATGGACTCAATAAAGGAAGCCACAGCCTTCAATTTGCAAGATCTGAGCAAGGCTGTCAAAGATAGGGCATTTTGGAGGACTTTCATTCATAGGGTCGCCATGAGTCGGAAGCGACTCGACGGCACTTCACACACACACAAAGAGCAACTGTGCCATTTGGCGCTCTCGAGGAGTTCGAATATATGGGCTGTGTTTAAAGACATACCAAGAAAGGTTTGCCAACCTCCAGGTAGTTTAAGCAAATTACCAGCAGATTGCCTAGGTTTATGAAATATGCTTATATTATTATTGTGCTCCAATCCACTCTAAATAAACATGTACACAAAATTCCCCAATATCAAAAACAATTGTTTACAACATTATTCATTACACTCTACGCCCTATCTTTGTGAAAACTAATTTGTGCAGAAGTTCTTATCATTTTAGTAAGATTATGCCAAGGTCTTTGTACATTTAGCCCCGTTTCCAAACAAGGAAAGGTGTTCCACAGATACATGGTTGTGCCATTCTTCTGACTTCGTCGCTGTTGTGTTGCAGCGATGTGGTTTATAGCGATCCTTAATGGGGATCCACAAGAGGTTATGTAACCTTCATAAGCCCTGGTGTACCTGAGAATCAGGCAACAACTACAGGCGTCCGGATAACTCTCCTGCTATTACAACTGATCTCCAGCCGATAGAGATCAGTTGCCCTGGAAAAAATGGCACCTCTAGCAATTGGACTCTATGGCATTGAAGTCCCTCCCCTTCCCAAACCCTGCCCTCCTCAGGCTCCACCCTCAAAATCTCCAGGTATTTCCCAACCCGAAGCTGGCAACGCTATACCGAGAGTCAGGCTAATTAATATCACAGAATCATAGAAACAGAGTTGGAAGGGACCACCAGGGTCATCTAGTCCAACCCCATGAACAATGCAGGGAATTCACAACTACCTTCCCCCCACACCCCCAGTGACCCCTACTCCATGCCCAGAAGATGGCCAAGATGCCCTCCCTCTCTTGCTTTGCCAGGGGTCCTAGAATCAGCACTGCTGACAGATGGCCATCTAGCCTCTTCTTAAAAACCTCCAGGGAAGGAGAGCTCACCACCTCCCAAGGAAGCCTGTTCCACTGAGGAACCGCTTGTGAGGGTCTCTGTCTTTGTGTCTCTGCTTTCCATCACCTGCTGTGTTATCAGTGAACTCGTAAAAGCAGTTCACACCTTCTGGTCTCAGGCGCCAGGCCTGATGGCCCATGTATCTTCCCCCCCCCGCTGTTCTTCCTGCCAGTACTCCCTCAGGCCGATGCGGCCTTGGAAGTGTGATAGCCGCCCAGACTTCCTGGGATCTGTCTGATGTTTTGTATTATGCCAAGCTTGTAACTTCCCATAACAATAAGTGTGAACCCCAGTGCCCCAGTGCCCTGGAGTCAATATATTCTGTAAACCCGTATAGCCCCTCACTTGCAACTTTCTACCTGTGCCTGTCTCATCTCCTGAAGGCTTCAATAAATCGATTGTTTCTGTATCAACGTCTGAGCAACTGATTTGGAGAAGCAAACTCAGAGAGGGGGATCTCTCACATTAAGTTGCAAGTCCTTGCCTCTCGGACTGCAGCTGTACCGCTTTGGACAGAATGTCAGCCGACGAGGACACCACCCCTAACCCCGATGCCCCCAAGGAACCGGACGAGCCGGAGAAGCCGGACCCTAAAGAGGAGGGAGCCAAGCCAAAGAAACCGAAGGGTCGCGCCCCCGACCAAGATCGGGACGGACGTCCCCGGGGGCTCACTTATTGGCTGGACTCTCCCAAGGGCTGGTCGCTCTCGCGGACTGCGGCGAAGGATCGCCGGTTGGCCTTCCCCAGCACGGGACTCGAAGGGGACCCGGCCCGCAAAGAGGCCCTCATGGAGGAAGAACGAAAGCAGTGGCAGGAAGACCGCCGGGCTATGCAGGAGCAGATGGAGATCATGCAACGCGTAATGGGTGAGATGGCCACGACCCTAGATGCGCTGAAATTGCAACCTCCAGCCGGTGCTCCCCCAGACGGGGCGCCAGTAGTTCCGCCCGCAACCCCTGCCCCCCCGGCCCGTCGGGACCTGAAAGTCACGTATGACGGGTCGGGAGACCAGTTGACCTTTTTTATGGTCCAAGTAGACATTTTTATGCGGGAACAAGGCCGAACCTTCGTTTCTGAGGAGTCCCGGGTGCAGTACGTGGCTTCCTTACTGCAAGGGGAGGCGGCTGCCTGGATGGTGTTGCAGTATGAACTCCGCTCGCCGGTGCTGCGAACCCTGGACGAGTTCATGGTAGCACTCCGAAACCGTTTTGAGGACCCGACTCTAGGTGAGCGGGCTAAAGCCTCCCTGATGCAACTGCGCCAAGGGACTAAGTCGGTGGCGCAGTATGCAAGTGAGTTCCAGTCACTGGCTAGCCGAATTCTGGACTGGAGTGAGGCTACCTTGGTACAATGTTTCAGGGAGGGTCTCAACCCAGACCTCCAACATTGGGCCTTCATGCAAGGGAACCCCCCGGATGTGGAAGGTTGGGTTCGCCATGCTGCTGACATCGAGAATCGCAAACAACTCCTGAACTTGTCCAAGCAACGGATTGGGCGAGACCCCAGGCCCCGGGGTGACCGTGGCCGGGAACTCCGGCAAGGGGGTGGCGGGGTCCTCTCGGCCGCGGAACGCCGCAAGCGGTTCGAGGCCGGCGTCTGCCTGATCTGCGGGGGAAAGGGTCACTTTGCATCGCAATGCCCCTCTCGCTCAGGCCGTCCGACCCCTCCCCGCCAAACCCAGGCCGAGCCGACGAAACCGGCCGCCGACAGCCAGCCTCGCCGCAGAAGTGGACCACTGAGCCGGCGCTCCGGCGCACCCTCCGCTCTCCACGCACGTCCCCAGGATGGAGCATCCGACTCTACGGTCCCATCGGGGTCCCGGATTACAAATACCGTCTTTGATTCGGACGGCTCCCCGGAGGCCACTACCCCGTCCCCCTCTTCCAGCGAGGAGGAAGAGTGGGAACAGCCGGCAAAAAACGCCGTCGGTCTGCTGTAGAGGGGGCTCCGCAGCAGACCGTCCCTATCGTTGTGCAAGGAGCTCCACCGATGGTAAGCGCCCAAGAGGACAATGTATTTGTGCGTGTCCATCTGTCCCTACCCAAAGGGGGTCCCCCGTTAGAGGTCCCCGCGTTGGTCGACTCGGGGTGTGCCCGCACCATGATAACTGAGGAAACTGCCAAGAAGTTGGGTGTCCGGCGCAAGCGGCTTCCGGGACCCCTCCGTTTTTCCCAAATGGACGGGAGTGACTTTAAACGGGGCCCGGTGACCCACAGAACTGCAGCCGTGATTATGTCCGTGGGGGAACATTGGGAACGGTTGTATTTCACTATCGCCCCTATTGTAACCCCTGTGGTGTTAGGGATGAACTGGTTAAGGGGGCACAATCCCTCCATTGATTGGGTTAAACGGGTGCTTTCCTTCCCCGAAAACCCCTGTGGGTTGCATGACAAGGAACGGGTACTCAGGACTCCAGCCGCCGCACTGGTAGGGTCCCCCGCCCCAGTCTCTCCTCAATTACCCTCTGAGTACTCGCAATTTACTGATGTTTTTGATGTTAGAGAGTGCGACGAACTGCCTCCCCACAGAGAAACGGACTGTGCCATCGAGATTGTAGGGGAAGGCAAACTGTCTAAGGGAAAGGTTTACCCCATGAGCCCTAGTGAAAAGACAGTGTTGCGAGACTATCTGGATGTCAATCTGGCGAGGGGTTTCATACGCCCCTCCAAGGCTCCTTATTCAGCCCCAGCTTTCTTTGTAAAGAAAAAGACGGGAGATTTAAGACTGTGTATTGACTTTCGCAGACTGAACGCAGTCACCCAGTCTAATGCTTACCCCCTCCCTCTTATTCCTGACCTTCTAGCACAATTAAAGGAGGGCCGAATCTTCACCAAACTGGACTTGGTAGAAGCCTACCACCGCATTCGCATCAAAGAAGGAGACGAACCCAAAACGGCCTTTTCCAGTTGTTTTGGGATGTTTGAGTACCTAGTCATGCCGTTCGGACTTTCGGGGGCTCCGAGTGTCTTTATGCAATTAATTAATGAGGTTTTGCATGATTTGCTGTTTCGGGGGGTGGTGGTATTTCTCGATGACATCCTTATTTACTCTGAAACCATGGAAGACCATGTGCGCCTAGTGCGAGAGGTGCTCCAGCGGCTGCGGGAGCACAAACTGTATGCTAAGGTGTCCAAATGTGAATTCCACCAACCCTCCATTACATTTCTGGGGTATGTGATCTCCCACCAAGGGTTGGAAATGGACCCCGCCAAGGTCCAGGCAGTGCGGGACTGGGAACCCCCCACTACCCGCCGCCAACTTCAGCAGTTTTTGGGGTTTGCCAATTTTTACCGGAACTTCATTCCTAACTTTGCCCAAGTTGCGCTTCCCCTCACTGCCCTGTTGCGTACCAAGGACAAGGGGGCTAGCGCCGCGCTTCCCTCAGCCCGTTTGCAATGGTCCCCCCAGTGCCAGCTAGCTTTTGAACGTTTGAAGCTACTTTTTTCATCCGAACCCGTTTTGGCTCACCCAGATTGCACCAAGCCTTTCGTGGTGCAAGTGGATGCCTCGGATGTAGCCATGGGCGGGGCCCTATTGCAGAGGGATGAGGGGGGACGGTTGAGACCATGCGCCTACTTCTCCAAGAAGTTTTCCCAGTCTGAAATCAACTGGGCCATTTGGGAGAAGGAGGCAGCAGCGGTCAAACATGCCCTTACCATATGGCGACACTTCTTGGAAGGGGCCGAACTGCCATTCGAAGTGTGTACCGATCACAAGAATCTTGAGGCCCTCAAGGGGGCTAGAAAACTCAATGCCAAACAGGTTCGGTGGGCCCAATTTTTCGCTAAGTTCCGGTTCACTCTCAGACATGTCCCTGGCAAAGAAAATGCCCTAGCCGACGCTTTGTCACGACTTCCCCAGTATCGCAACGATTTCGATCGCCCAGTCGACTCCCTGTTCACTCCCGAGCAGCGAGGGGAAGTTCCTAGCTTAGCCGTCACCACCCGGTCCCAAGCCCGACCACCGGAGACCCCCCCTACACTCAAAGGCATCCCGGAAGCCTTCCAACAGCGACTCCGGGACGCCTCCTTGCAGGAGGAGGAGCATCATCTCCTCCCCACTGGTCTGGAACGTACCAACACTTGGTGGGTGCAAGGGGGGAAACTGTACGTCCCCTCCTCTCTTCGCAAGGAAGTATTGGGACTTGTACATGGTGCCAGGCTAGCGGGTCATTTTGGTTTCATAAAAACGCTTCACCTGGTTCGAAGACAATTCTGGTGGCCCGGTATGAGATCTGATGTAGAGTTGTATGTGCGCAGCTGCCCCACCTGCGCCACAGCCAAGAAACGGATGGGAAAACCCCCAGGGCTTCTCAAACCGCTTGAGAGCCCCTCCCGTCCCTGGGAAGTCATCGCCATGGATTTTATCACCGACCTACCTCCGAGTCGGGGAAAAACGGTTCTTTGGGTTATCACAGACCTCTTTTCCAAACAGGTTCACTTCGTTCCATGTGCAGGCCTTCCTTCAGCCCAGGGCTTAGCTAAACTGTTCATCACACACGTCCTCAGGCTACACTCGATCCCGAGGAAGGTCCTCTCCGACCGGGGGGTCCAGTTTGTTGCCAAATTCTGGCGGGCCTT
Source organism: Euleptes europaea (assembly GCF_029931775.1). Lineage (NCBI taxonomy): Eukaryota > Metazoa > Chordata > Lepidosauria > Squamata > Sphaerodactylidae > Euleptes > Euleptes europaea. Next base: position 16,705,789 of record NC_079332.1, read on the forward strand.
CCTAAAGTTAATGGGAGTGGAAGAGCAGGGCCTTTCTTCCGCCTATCACCCCCAAACGGATGGTCAAACAGAACGAGTAAATGCGGTGGTAGAATGTTATTTGCGTTGCTATGTAAATTTCCACCAGGACGACTGGGTCGACCTGCTGCCATTTGCCGAATATGCGTATAACAATGCGCCTCATTCCTCTACCGGCTTTAGTCCCTTCCAAGTTATATACGGGACGGATTTCGGCCCTTTCGGTTCTGCCCCCGTCTCGCCAGAGCTCCAGTCTACCCCTGACCTTCAGGAGTGGATTCAGGTGGTTAAATCCACCTGGCCATGGTTGCTCAAAAATCTGGAAAGGGCAAAAAGCAAGTACAAGGAACAAGCAGACAAACACCGGTCTCCGGGATGGGAACTCAAGGTGGGGGAGCAAGTCTATCTGTCCACCAAAAACCTCCGCTCTCTTCGCCCCTGCAAAAAACTGAGCGACCGTTATGTGGGACCTTTCCCCATTACCAGAGTAATCAACGAGGTTACTGTGGAACTGGACCTCCCAAAAACTCTGAAAGGAGTCCATCCAGTCTTTCATATAAGCCTCCTCAAACCCTATGTGGCAGCCCCCCAGTTCCACCCCCCTCCCGCACACGAGATTCCTACCGTAGTAGGAGGGGACACCCATTTGGAAATATCCAAGGTTTTAGACTCCAAATGGAAGAAAGGGAAACTGTTTTACTTTGTTCGCTGGAAAAACCTTGGCTCCGCTCATGACGAATGGGTGGCCGCACCCCACATGGCGGCTCCTCGCTTAGTCCGGGAATTCCACCTTGCTTATCCCGATAAGCCTCGTCCTCTCGGGGACCCCGGGGGGGGGCCTTAAGGGGGGCAGAATGTGAGGGTCTCTGTCTTTGTGTCTCTGCTTTCCATCACCTGCTGTGTTATCAGTGAACTCGTAAAAGCAGTTCACACCTTCTGGTCTCAGGCGCCAGGCCTGATGGCCCATGTATCTTCCCCCCCCCCGCTGTTCTTCCTGCCAGTACTCCCTCAGGCCGATGCGGCCTTGGAAGTGTGATAGCCGCCCAGACTTCCTGGGATCTCTCACACCGCTCTAACTGTCAGAAAATTCTTCCTAATGTCTAGACTGTAATAAATGATATTGCCCAAGGCTGAGGAGGGCAGGGTTTGGGGAAGGGAGGGACTTCAATGCCATAGAGTCCAATTGCCAAAGTGGCCATTTTCTCCTGGTGAACTGATCTCTATTGGCCAGAGATCAGTTGTAATAGCAGATCTCCAGCTAGTATCAAGATGACGCAGATTCGCCATCTGTCTGTAAAGAGAGGCTATGTGCCTAGGATTTGGAACATAAATTCTGAAGGATTATAATGTGGAACGCCAATGATGAAAAAGCGAATGCAAAATAGGAACTTACCGGAGGCCTATTTTGGCTTTCACCACCTAGCTGCAAGGACCTGTTGAGTCTTTTGGCTTTCTTCAGGACCTTTGAGTCCCACGGACTGCCGTTGCAAAACCCATTCAGGACTGTATGAGGTTTACCTTCTGATATTTGTGACAGTGTAACACGTATCATTGACTTTGTGCTTTTGCATATTTTACTGTTTGTGCTTATGCATAGAATACAGTTTGGATATATGCACTATTGTGTTTGCTTTTTGCCATAAGTGCCTGAGATCTTCCAGTATCTGGAGGTTGGCAAACCTACTTGTGAGGTAGGTGGACCTGAGAGAGTTCGGAGAGAACTGTGACTAGCCCAAGGTCACCCAACAGGCTTTTTGCGTAGAGTGGGGAATCGAACCTGGTTCTCCAGATTAGAGTCTACTGCTCTTAACCACTACACCACACTGGCTATTTTGGTAGTCTTCCATCCAACTAGTGACCCTGTTTGCTTCCATCTTGAGGTGACCTCAGCAAGGGTCTTTACAGGCAAGTGAGGAGCAGAGGTAGTTTGCCTTTGCCTTACTCTGCAGAGCCTTCCTTGGTGGTCCCCCATCCTAGTATCAACCTTGCTTAGCTTCCAAAATCTGATGAGATCAGGTTATCCAGTGACTTGCCATATCCCGCATCACCTGCTACCTGGTCCCTTAAAACAACACACTAGAGATGCTAGGAACTGAATTTGGGACCTTGGTCACATTGTCACATGAAGCTGAATCAGACCCTTGGTCCATCAAAGAACTGTGACTAGCCCAAAGTCACCCACGCAAAGAAAATGCTCTGCCAGTGATCCACATCCCATCCCCCAAAGACAAAATATTCCCAAACACAAATGTGCATTAAGTTCTGAATTAAGGTTGCCAACCTCCAGGCAAGGCCAGGAGATCTCTTGGGATTACAACTGATCTCCAGACTACAGAGGTCAGTTCACCTAAAGGAAATGGATTCTTTGGATTGTGGACTCTATGGGGTTATGCCCCTCTGTGGTCCCTCCCCTCCCAAAAACCCCCTCTCCTCAGGCTCCACCCTCAAATTTCCAGGAATTTCTCAACCTGGAGGTGGCAGCCCTATTCTGAGTGTGGAAAGTTGTGCAAGACAGATTGCCAAGTATGATTGCAAGCCCCAAAGTTTATTTGGTATTTGGCTCCTGTGAAAAGCCACTATTCCTAATGCAAACTGTGATGGAAAATCGATTGTAATTACAGAAGGCCGTGGGTATATTGCAATCTTCTTGAGGTCAGGCCTCCACGTTCGTTGATGTTCCAAATTACATCTCCATTTCAAAAGAGAAAGTGACTTTGGGGAGAAGAATGCGAGATGAGAAAGAGAAACCAAGCGAGGCAATCCCTTGGCCACCAATGCGAGCCGGATAGTCCATGTGGGTGGATTTTACTCCTCATGCCCTCAACAAAATTCTCTCAGATTTACCGCTTGGGTGGCAAAGATATACTCATGTTCTACCCAAGTAGGACCAGTTCTTGTGAAATTGGCTTGTCAGGATGACGGGAAGGCACCGTAGCTCAGTGGTAGAGCATCTGCTCAGTACGCAGAAGGTCCTAGGTTCAATCCCTGGCATCTCCAGTGAAAGGGACTAGGCAAGTAGGTGACGTGAACGACCTCTGCCTGAGACCCTGGAGAGCCGCTGCCGGTCTGAGTAGACAATACTGACTTTGATGGACCCAGGGTCTGAGTCAACATAAGGCAGCTTCGTGTGTTCATGTGTCTCAATCAATGGCCAATGATTCAAAGCGGCTTTCAGAACATCATTTCCCCCCTCCTCCATTTCCTCACAACCACCCTGTGCAGTTGGCCAGGCTGTGAGTTTGTGACAGGCTCTATGGCAGAAGTGGGGATTCGAACTCGTGTCGCCCAGGGTTCTACTGCGCCACTCTGTCCAGAATGCCCCACTGGCTCTTAGTGGACCCTGCTCCTCTCTGAATTCAGCTCTGCTTGGCTGTTTCTCTATAGGTAAGCAATAGGGTTGCCAACCTCCAGGTACGAGCTGGAGATCTCCTGCTATTACAACTGATCTCCAGCCGATAGAGATCAGTTCCCCTGGAGAAAAGGGTCGCTTTGGCAATTGGGCTCTATGGCATTGAAGTCCCTCCCCTCCCCAAACCCTGCCCTCCTCAGGCTCCCACCAGTGGCAAAGAGGGACCTGGCAACCCTACTGAGAGAGCTCTAAGAGAGCTGTGACTAGCCCCAGGTCACCCAGCTGGCTTCATGTGTAGGAGTGGGGAAACAAATCCAGTTCTCCCGATTAGCCTCCGCTGCTCTGGTGGAGGAGCGGGGAATCAAACCCCATTCTCCAGATCAGAGTCCACCGGCTCCACCGCTCTTAACCACTACACCATGTGAGCCGATAAACTGAGCTCCTTCCTGTGGTCCGCTGCTTGGTAACCATTCTTCCGTGAAGGCAAGGTGAATTAAAATGCAAACCGGGCGCGGGAATCAACTGCGGAAAAAGAGAGAGAGGAGTCGTAGGCCATTAAAGGCGAATGGGGGGAAGCGGATAATTTGAATGGGTTGAGCCGGGGAACTTAATGAAGTCTGTTCTAATTTCGTGGCTGGTCAATTTTAGCTGTCAACAGAATATTCTGGCTGGGGGGGGGGGGGGGAAGGAGGCCCGCCGTGTCTATCAGAAATGCCAGCTTCACAGGGACTAAATCATGAGATCTCTCCCATGCCTGCAAGGCCAGGCAGATGCCACGGTCCTCTGGCTTTAATGGTCCACATTTGTTTCTCATTAACAGAAATGACCGGGAGCCAGATTCAGGCCGTTTTGGAGCCGGCTGCCGCTCCCCCCACCCCTTTCTTGGTTTGTGAAATCTTTTAGCTGAAAAGATCTGTGTAGCCCGACTTGGCCCTGACCTGGATGGCCCCGGCTAGCCTGATCTCGTCAGATCTCAGAAGCTAAGCAGGGTCGGCCCTGGTTAGTGCTTGGATGGGAGACCACCAAGGAAGTCCAGGGTTGCTAAGCAGAGGCAGGCAATGGCAAAACCACCTCTGTTCATCTCTTGCCCTCCCCTGGATAACCCAGACTAGTCCGATCTCATCAGATTTTGGAAGCTAAGCAGGGTCAGCCTTGGTTAGTACTTGGATGGGAGACCACCAAAGAAGTCCAGGGTTGCTACACAAAGGCAGGCAATGGCAAATCACCTCTGTTTGTCTCTTCCCTTGACCTGGATGGCCCCGGCTAGCCTGATCTCGTCAGGTCTCAGAAGCTAAGCAGGGTCGGCCCTGGTTAGTATTTGGATGGGAGACCACCAAGGAAGACCAGGCTTGCTGTGCAGAGGAAGGCACTGGCAAACCACCTCTGTTAGTCTCTTGCCATGAAAACCCCAAAAGGGGTTGCCATAAGTCGGCTGCGACTTGAATGCACTTTACACACACGCACATCCCGACTTGAGGAGAAACTCACAATGGCTTCAGATGGTGCCACACATCTGGAACATCTGCCGGGATTCTGAGGGTGTTTTGGTAGCAGCACCTCTCGTGGGGTTTTTAGAAAACCTCTAGCGTAAAACCCGCCCTGAGCCTGGTCTTAGTCTGGGATAGGTCAGGGTACGTTTAGCCTGAAGAGAAGACGGAGAGGGGATATGATAACCATCTTCAAGTACTTGAAGGGCTGTCATAGAGAGGATGGTGCCGAGTTGTTTTCTGTTGCCCCAGAAAGTTGGACCAGAACCAATGGGTTGAAATTAAAGCAAAAGAGTTTCCGTCTAGACATTAGGAAGAATTTTCTAACAGTTAAAGCGGTTCCTCGGTGGAACAGGCTTCCTCGGGAGGTGGTGAGCGCTCCTTCCCTGGAGGTTTTGAAGCAGAGGCTAGATGGCCATCTGTCAGCAACGCTGATTCTATGACCTTAAGCAGATGATGAGAGGGAGGGCATCTTGGCCCATCTTCTGGGCATGGAGTAGGGGTCACTGGGGATGTGTGGGGGGGAGGTAGTTGTGAATTTCCTGCATTGTTCAGGGGGCTGGACTAGATGACCCTGGTAGTCCCTTTCAACTCTATGATTCTATGAGGGTGGGCTACAGATCTAATAAATAAATAAATTACAGCCAACAAACCCCCATCAGCTCGAGAGAGTCTCATCCGCCTCTTGGATGTTGCAGTCCTGGGAAAAACCAAGAGGTTTCTTGAACGGTTGGCGACTGTTGTAGATGGCTGGGTGGGGGCATTATATTGCATAAGGCAGGTTTCCCTCGAGGTGTCACTGAATGGTGGGCAGGGAAAGCACCGTTGATGCCAGTATCACAAGACAACAACCTTTTTGGAACTGTTTCCACCCCCCACTCCCACCCCATTCCATTACGACTGCACAGGTTGCAGGTACTAAAAGGAACTCGACCAGCTGTCCTTGGCCTTGGCGGTGTTTTATTTTACATCTGCGTTTGAAGTAGCCACAACATGAAAATGCAGAAGCATGAAAATCCTTGGGTTTCAGGCACCGCTTTCCTGAACTCTAATGCCAAAGGAAAAGGGGAGGGAGAGAGAGGGTTATAGGAAGAAGCAGCTGCTTGAGAAAACATGAACAAAAGAGCAGTTTTATTCATATGAAGCGCGACATGCACTTTGTTGTCGTTTTGCCAGCTGGCGTGCGATTGAGAAGACATTCGAGGCCCGGTTAGCATGCATTTGCTCTGTGAATTTGAGAAGTTCTGGGGTTTTTTTTAAATCGGAGATGCATTGATTCAATGTTGGCTTTTGGGAAGAAGAAGAAGAAGAAGAAGAAGAAGAAGAAGAAGAAGAAGAAGAAGAAGAAGAAGAAGAAGAAGAAGAAGAAGAGGAGGAGGAGGAGGAGGAGGAGGAGGAGGAGGAGGAGATACTTATTAATCTGATCTAGAAGACACAATTAATATTAAGAGTTATAATCATTTACATTAATAGAAGATGTTTTATGAAAGTTAAATGAATTTATGATAGTTAAGATCAGACCAATTACGATGGGATGAATATTTTATTAAGAGGCGGAGAGAGGTGATGGGGAAGCCATAAATTTTCCTCTAATTTGTTTTTTTTTTTTGTTATGAATTCAAGAAATTATAACAACATAGAGTTAGAATTTTGAATTTCATATTGCTTTTATTGTTATTTACTATCATGGAAAATTTGTATTATAAAAACCAATAAAATTATTATAAAAAAAGAAGAAGAAGAAGAAGAGGAGGAGGAGGAGAAGAAGAAGAAGAAGAAGAAGAAGAAGAAGAAGAAGAGGAGGAGGAGGAGGAGGAGGAGGAGGAGTTGGTGTTTATATGCCAACTTTCTCTACCGTTTAAGGGAGACTCAAAGTGGCTTGCAATCATCTTTCCTTCCCCTCCCCACGACAGACACCCTTTGAGGTAGGTGGGGTTGAGAGAGCTCTGAGAGAGCTGTGACTAGCCCAAGGTCACCCAGCTGGCTCCATGTGTAGGAGAGGGGAAACCACCTGGGTTCACCATATTAGCCTCTGCCACACGTGGAGGAGTGGGGAATCGAACCCAGTTCTCCTGATCAGGCTCCACCGCTCTTAACCACTACACAGAGCTGGCTCTCCACTACAGGTGGGTTGTTATCAGACCCACAATTGAGTTGTGCTCCAGCTAGGGTTGCCAGGTACCTCTTCGCCACTGTTGGGAGGTCATGGGGGTAGAGCCTGTGGAGGGTTGGGCTTGGAGAGGGGAGAGACTTCAGTCCACCAGTAGCGAAAAGGGAATTAGAATCCCACCCCTGAACTGAGGCAGATTATGAGAGGGAGGGCAGGAAGGGATGAGTCAGTTTGGTTCTTGTGGCCCTTCCTTATGTGCCCAGGGAAATACCGATCACCACTTTGAGGTCAGGAAACAATTTCCCTCTAGGCCAGATTGGCCCAGGGATCCTGGAAGGGGTTTTTTTGGCCATCTTCTGGGTGTGGAGTGGGGGGTTACGGGAGGGGGGGAGGTAGCTGTGAATTTATTGCATTGTGCAGTGGGCTGGACTAGATGACCCTGGTGGTCCCTTCGAACTCTATGATTCTATTGTCCGGATGATGTGACTGGTCTCTACATTGTGGCGTCAGTTAAAGGGGGTGGGGGGTGGGAAAGAAATGAGCTTTCCTTCTGTTCTCCTCCAAGGAACATATGAAGCTGCCTTATGCTGAATGCGACCGTTGGTCAAAGTCAGTATTGTCTAAGACCGGCAGCGGCTCTCCAGGGTCTCAGGCAGAGGTCTTTCTCATCCCCTACTTGCCTTGTCCCTTTAACTGGAGATGCCGGGAATTGAACCTGGGACCTTCCTCATGCCAAGCAGATGCTCTACCACTGAGCCACAGCCCCTCCCTATAAGTAAAGCCCTGAACACATGAAGCTGCCTTGTACTGAATCAGACCCTGGGTCCATCAAAGTCAGTATTGTCTACTCAGACTGGCAGCAGCTCTCCAGGGTCTCAGGCTGAGGTCTTTCCCATCACCTACTTGCCTGGTCCCTTTAACTGGAGATGCCGGGGATTGAACCTGGGACCTTCTGCATGCCAGGCAGAGGCTCTACCACTGACCCACAGCCCCTCCCTATAACCCATGAAACTGCCTTCTATTGAATCAGATCCTCGGTCCATCAAAGTCAGTATTGTCTGTTCAGACCGGCAGCGGCTCTGCAGGGTCTCAGGCAGAGGTCTTTCCCATCACCTACTTGCCTAGTCCCTTTAACTGGAGATGCAAGGGATTGAACCTGGGACCTTCTGCATGCCAAGCAGAGGCTCTACCACTGAGCCACAGCCCTTTCCTAAGGAAGCTCCAAGCCACCTTCTATTCACCGCCAACTCTATTTTAGAACCATTTGAAAATGTCCTTAAGAATGAGGTGGAATAGCATGCCCGCTCACCAGAAAGCAAACATTTTTTTATTCTTTCCACGATAAAGAGAAAAAGGGGGGGGGGAGTCGAGTCCTCGGGCGAGGAGGGGAAATGCAGCTGTAAAAAGTCAGGCTGCAGACGGCAGAGGCAAGTTGCAGTTACATAAACATACGGGAGCAGGCTGTTGGGTGATGCGGCGGCAGAACATTGTTTTCTTCTATTTGCTGCTGGTGACCCCGAGGAGGTGATTTATTGGAAGCTGTGGGAACGAGGCTGGCCAGCCACACAGAAACCCTGTTGAAGGCCACGGCTGTAGAAGATTGCATTCTCCATATTGGCTGATATGTAAAAAATAAGTCTGCAAATCCCTTCTTCTTCTCCTGACTCTGATCTGGAGAACCGGGTTTCATTCCCCACCCCTCCACATGAGCAGCGGAGGCTAATCTGGTGGACTGGATTTGTTTCCCCACTCCTCCACGCGAAGCCACCTGGGTGACCTTGGGCTAGTCACAGCTCTCTTAGAGCTCTCTCAGCTCCACCTACCTCCCAGGGTGTCTGTTGTGGGGCGGGGAAGGGAAGGTGATTGGAAGCCGGTTTGAGTTTCCCTTAAATGGTAGAGAAAGTCAGCATATAAAAAACAACCCTCCTCCTCCTCTTCCTCCTCCTCCTTGGTTAGGTCTCTGCTTTCAGGTCACTGCTCTTCATCTACATTCATGTATGTCATCATGCCTAAGAAGAAGATCCATAAACTCATAGAGTTGGAAGTACGGTTGCCTGCTCTGGGTTGAGAAACACCTGGAGATTTGGGGGGTGGAGCCTGAGGAGGGTGGGGCTTGGGGAAGGGAGGGACTTCAATGCCATGGAGTCCACCTTCCAACGCGGCCACTTTCTCCAGGGGAACTGATCTCTATTGGCTGGAGATCAGTTATAATAGCAGGAGATCTCCAGCCACCACCTGGAGGTTGGAGAAAATAGAAGCTCAGTGCTGTATGGATAATGGGAAAAATCCAGACAGCACTCACAAATTATTATATAAAGGTATAGCTTTATCAAAGTGTGAAGTGGTGCAAAAGTGCAAAATATATACAACGATAACGAAGATACACATACAAAATAAATAATAGAAGTCCAATATGATGTCAAGTTCAAATATTTTAACTGGAGATGCTGCCAGGGATTAAACCTGGGACCTTCTGCATGCTAAGCAGATGCTCTACTCCTGAGCCATGGTTCCTCAGATACTTAGATAGGAGACCACCAAGGAAGACAGAAGTTGCAACGTGGAGGAAGGCAATAGCAAACCATCTCTGCTCATCTCTTGCCTTGGAGACCCCTTGAGGTGGAACTTCATGGGGTTGCCATGAGACTGTAGCAACTCAACAGAACTTATGTATCATATCAAAACTTGTTCCAACCTCGTCTTTTCAGAGGGTCAATTTCCACATCCAGCCACGTCCAGCCTACACCGAGAGAAAAATATCACTCCTCCAAGCTTCAGATTCGACGTCTCTGTTCACAGCTGAACAAACAAATGGAGCCAACGGGTAAGGCAGAGTTCCTTTTGGGAGAGAAAATATTTTCAGTCCAGGACAGAGATGGAGAATGCTGGAAACACAGCTCATTAGTCCTCTACAGCTTTTTCTTCGGAATCGATTGGAAAAAAAATAAAGATATAAAAATCAAGAAGACGTCCTGGATGTTACTGCAGCGCTGTCACCATCTTGAAAGATGTCGAGGTTGGAAATATTAAATGCTTAGAATCATAGAATTGGAAGGCACCACCAGGGTCATCTAGTCCAACCCCCTGCACAATGAAGGAAATTTACAACTATTTCCCCCCCAAACACCCCCAGTGACCCCTACTCCATGCCCAGAAGATGGCCAAGATGCCCTCCCTCTCATCATCTGCCTAAGGTCATAGAATCAGCATTGCTGACAGATGGCCATCTTGCCTCTGCCCTCCTCTGGACATGTTTCAGCTTGTCTACATCTTTCTTAAATTGCAATAATTATGTATTTGAAGAAGACAAGAGTTGTAGGCCTTGCTTTACCTTTAAGGAGTCTCAAAGCAGCTTACAATCGCTTTCCCTTCCCCTCCCCACAACAGACACCTTGCGAAGTAGTTGGGGCTGAGAGAGTTGGGAAAGAACTGTGACTGGCCCAAGGTCACCCAGCAGGCTTAACGTGGAGGAGCGGGGAATCGAACCTGGTTCTCCAGATTGGAGTCCACCACTCCTAACCACTACACCACGCTTGAGCAGGAAGGAATCTTCTTTAAGCAAACATTTTTTCCCTAGCAAATATCTCTCCATAGGGGTGGGTAAAACATGTCAGCAATTTGGGAAGAGGTGACATCTTCCGTCGAGCTCCCTGACCCTCTCCCATAGACACGCACTGAAAGGCAAGTTCGAAAATGTAAAAAAAAAAATATTTCCCCGAGCTGGATTCATTGAAGTGCTAAGTGACTGTCTGGGTGGAAATGGAGCAGCTCTATAAAGCAAAATAGCGTAGCAGGGTATAATGTAGCTTTTCATTAACATCTCCATGCCAAAAGCTCTTCCAACCTGGAGCTACAAGCTTCTGCTGTTGGCTGATGGACTGCCGGAGCCAAAATCCTTCTGGGTTCCCGCCCCCCCCAGCACACCAAGCAAAGGCTATTCAAATGGCTCACACTGAAAAGATCCGCTTTGTGCTCACGAAAGGGCAGGCCAGGGGGAGGGAAATGTGTCGGGCGTCCTTCTCAAAGGCCATTCTTTCACCTCAAAGTCTAGGTTTGAATTTTAGCGTTCCACCTTTCAACAAATGGTACGACGCCCAGGTTGGGCAACTCTGCTTGCTAACGGATAGTGACTCAGAGCAACAAAGGCTTCTGCCTGAGACCATGGAGGGTTGTTGACAATACGGGTCTGGCAGAACTGGTAGCCTGGAAAGATAAAGTTTTCATATGCGAGGAAGGCCATAACTCTGGCGTAGAATCGATGCCGGGCATTTTAGTGTGGGGCGGTTGTTATATCTCCCACTAACCTACCTCAGAAGGTTGATGTGAGCAGATACTGCAGGAGAAAGAATGCCACGTAACCACATTGTGAGTTCCTTGGAAGATAAATGAGATTGGCGGGGGGGGGGGACAACTAAGAAATAAATCCAAACTACCCCAGATGTGCTATCTCACTTGATTGCCCACATGGCTCAACCATTTGGCAAGGGGCATTTCTTTCACACATCTGGGGCATATCTATGCAAAATCAGTAAACTTTAGGACCTTGGAGAGCTCAGAGGAGCCAGAGAGAGGTTGCTCCAGCAGCATGCCAAACACCAACCAAATACTAACTAGCCTTGAGCAGAACCTGGGGCAGATCTGTGCAAAATAGCCTACGGCACGGGTTCGAAAAGCCATCCTGTCAGGCAAGGAGTGGACTTGGTAGACAGTTTCAACTTTGTTTAGGAGCACTGATATTTATCCAGGTGGCCATCTTCACGGGGGTTTATGAGTCACCCTGAGGAAACGGTTCCCTCGGCTCACCTTCCTGGAAAAGGTGCTGCCGTTCTTTCTTTGATCTGTCCCCAACTTTTTGGACTTCATAGTACTTTTCGGTATTGCTGAGCCAACAGTGCGAAAATTCTTGATAGTTCTAATCTGGTCAAGGCAATTTATTTAGCTGGCTTTTTTAAAAAAACCACCACAGGAACAGATAATATATCCAAGATTATGAATTCTTTTCATGTGGCGGCTTGGGGAATTCAGAGGGGGGGCGCGCGCTTCGTTTCTAGGTCACATTAGTTTGTCTGACTGCGTCGAGCTGCAAAACTAATCTCCACTTTGACTGCAGCCCGGCAATAACCGTTTACACCTTCGGAGGGCATGATTGACCACTTTTTGGAATAATTTCCCCAGTGGAAGCGGCAAATGGGAAGGAGAGTTGTAAAGCTCCTTCCAGCTTTGCTGAAATCCCTTCCTTTCTTGCTAGATTCTTTATTTTGCTGTTTCTTACAGGGGCGTGCCAACGTTTCGTCCGTGTTGAGGTTTTTATTACAGTGCTTTTCAAACTGCATGGCTTGGAGCCCTGCTGGGCCTGTGATTCAGAGGTTCCTCAATGGGCAGGCAGCTGAACCATGTCTCCATAGTGGCATTGTGGCTCAGAGTGCGCCGAGAACATTAGCATCTCCCAATCTTGTCCTGTTTCTCAACGAGAAGACCCGTAACTGTGCTCCTGCTTCCTTGAACAATTTAACCAACATTCTCGAATATCAGGTTTTTTTTTCCTCCTGCAAAGTGTAGAGATGGTGCATTTTGTCCTGGTTTAACAAAAAAAAAATAACGGGTTGTATATCTGAATCAAAGCAGTATGGCTACAAAATATGGTCAGGTTCCTAATTATGTCATTGCCAAATAGCTGAGTTAGAAATTGGAACAAGCTGAGTGGCCATGCTATGAAGCTAATTCCGAGTTGAGGCAATGCTCCCAGACTCATTCAGACTCGGTACATTGCCCCAGTTCAGAGATGCCTTCCTACGTGTACCTTTGTTCCAAAGACGTACTTTTCACCAATGGGACAAAAGTGTTTGCCAGCGTGGTGTAGTGGTTAAGAGCAGTGGTTTGGAGTGGTGGACTCTGATCTGGAGAACTGGGTTTGATTCCCTACTCCTCCACATGAGTGGCGTAGGCTAATCTGGTGAACCGGATTTGTTTTCCCACCCCTCCACATGAAGCCAGCTGGGTGACCTTGGGCTAGTCACAGCTCTCTTAGAGCTCTCTCAGCCCTACCCACCTCACAGGGTGTCTGTTGTGGGGAGGGGAGGGTGATTGTAAGCCTGTTTGATTCTTCCTTAAGTGGTAGAGAAAGTCAGCATATAAAAATCAACTCTTCTTCTTCCTCCTCCTCCTCTTCTTCTTCTTCTTCCTGCTCAGCTCTAGTTAGTGTTTGGTTGGTGTTTGGCATGTTGCTAGAGCAACCTCTCTCCGGCTCCTCTGAGCTCTTCAAGGTCCTGAAGGTTCCTGGTCTGACTAGCTTCTCCGGACCTTCTGCTGTTCTAAGCCCATTTCTCCAGGCTACAGTCTGTTCATCAGTCCAGGGGCTCTGAGGCGTGGCATGAGCTGACACAATGTGGTATTTCAACCCCAGATCTAGTTCTTTGGTGCTGTATAGACAAGAGTGCTAGCAAAAAGGGAGGACAGTTCAAATACTGCCATGCCAGACAGCATTAATATGACTGGTTGAGGTATTCATCCATCTATCATTCCACCCTCTAGTTTCCAGTCCACTCTGAGTGATTTCCCAGGTTATACTTGTATTTAAGGGATTTGTATCACACATTCCTTGAGTTCAAAGACATGCATACATGCACACACAGATAAAACACCCTCCCACCTTCTGACCTGGATATAAGGGCTGAGGAATGTTCATTCTGGTGTGTATCTGACAGTGGGAGCTGTGGCTCATGAAATTTTATACCCTGGAAAAAATTGTTAGTCTTTAACGTGCTCCTGGAGTTAAAGTTTGTTCTACAAATGTTAAAAGTTCTACAACCATGAGGACAATGAGAGCTAAGGTTACGGAGGACCTCAAAGTTCAACACTCTTTGGGTGGGGCCTCCTGGCCAAACCACAGTTCATGGTGGTGGTTCCCATTCTTTTCATGCCCCCAAAGCTGGCATTGCCCTGTCCTGGATGGCCCAGGCTAGCCTGATCTTGTCAGATCTCATAAGCTAAGGAGGGTCAGCTCTGGTTAGTATTTGGATGAGAGACCACCAAGGAATACCAGGGCTGCAATGGAGAGGAAAGCAATGGCAAACCACCTCAGTTGGTCTCTTCCTCTGACCTGGATGGCCCAGGCTAGCCTGATCTCATCAGATCTCGGAAGCTAAGCAGAGTCAACCCTGGTTAGTATTTGGATGGGAGTCCACCAAGGAATACCAGAGTGGCTACTCAGAGGCAGGAAATGGGCAAACCACTTCTGTCCATCTCTTGCCTTGGAAACTCCATAAGGGGTCAACGTAAGTTGGCAATTAGATGGCCAGGAGCCAGGCTATGCATTCCTCCTTAGGATTTCATGTCTTTTCTGTGTTCAGTGGCAGAAGGAGAACCAGATGACCCATCTGTCTTTTGCTGTGGGGCTGAATGCTAGATGGCCCTGACTTCCAGTCCACTAGCCCTTCAGGTTTTCTTGTTCTCTGGGGTAGATGATCCAAGGCCCTTCAGCAGAACTAGTTGCCCCACCACGACGGAATACGAACATGCCACAATTTCAAATGTATCTTTAGATCCTTGAACATAAATGCATTCGGTTACATGGAGTAGAGGAAATCATTTTGAACCTAAATCTGCCACCACGAAAAAAGAGAGGAGAGATCTTTACAAAAGGAAGTTCCTTCAGCATTTATTTGGACATCATCTGAGGAGCTGAAACCATGGTAAGCAATCATCTCTTAAGATCCCTTTCCCCCCTTCATTTTGCATCGATAGAAAAATTACAGCTATTATTTATTGTGACTAACAACCTCCCATTTTATTTCCATTTGCAATGATACTCTGCTTTCTGGGGACATAATTATTGTGTTTTTCCTCCAAGTTTCCAATTACAGGATGAATCATAATGCAATATTTAGGAAAGAAAAAGCTGAAATCAACAGAATTCCAGCACACACACAATTTTGCTTTTGCTTTCAAAGTTTTCAAGTCGGGTCTTTTGGAGGGAGATTTTTTTAAAATCACAGCTGTCCAGCAATTATTTAGTGGAGTGATATTGAAATCAACCACCACCACCCCGCCAAATAATTTGGGTGCAGATCTTCACTAAAAGTAAGCAGTGTTCTCATGGCAGCAGATAAACCACCACCGCCCTCAGAGCCAGTGTGGTGCAGTAGTTAAGAGCGGCAGACTCTAATCTGGTGAACCAGGTTTGATCCCCCAATCGTCCACATGAGTGATGACTCTAATCTGGAGAACTGGGTTTGATTCCCATTTCCTCCACATGAGAGATGGACTCTAATCTGGAGAACTGGGTTTGATTCCCGTTCCTCCACATGACAGGTGGACTCTAATCTGGAGAACTAAGTTCGATTCCCATTTCCTCCACATGAGAGATGGACTCTAATCTGGAGAACTGGGTTTGATTCCCGTTCCTCCACATGACAGGTGGACTCTAATCTGGAGAACTAAGTTCGATTCCCATTTCCTCCACATGAGAGATGGACTCTAATACGAAGAACTGATTTTGATCCCCACTCCTCCACATGAGCAGTGGACTCTAACCTGGAGAACCAGGTGTGATTCCCCACTCCTCACATGAGTGATGGACTCTAATCTGGAGAACTTGGTTTCGTTCCCCGTTCCTCCACGTGAGGGATGGACTGTAACCTGAAGAACCGGGTTTGATCCGCCACTCCTTCACATGAGCAATGGCTGTAACTTGACAGCACTTTCTACCCCCAAATGGCTCTCGCAGTACAGACATCAACCCCCCTCCCTTCACTGTTGACGTGCGGCTTTTTAACTTTGGTACATTTGCATGACGTACACTTGACCTACAGCCTGATGTCCTCAAAAACCTTTGTGCCGATCTCTGCGAGATTAAACAAAGAATAATTACAATTAATAAAATGAGACGGGTTGCGTAGAATCTACTGAGGAAGGAAAAACATTGAAGCCGGTCGAGTCTCCCCCTTGACAGTATTCTTCTCTGAGAATGCCAATTAAACATAATAAGTCAAGAAATGCACGGACTGCAGAATCGCTCTTATTACCATGAGAACCTTTAAACCCTGGCTTCCTACAGTTGATTCAGAAGGTTTTGAGGAGAGCTTGTGAATGGGAAACTTTCACTGATGGTATCAGACAGGATGTTGGGGAGGGGCCATAGCTCAGTGGTAGAGCATCTGCTTGGCATGCAGAAGGTCCCAGGTGCAATCCCCGGCATCTCCAGCTAAAGAGACCAGGCAAGTAGGCGATGTGAAAGACCCCTGCCTGAGACCCCGGAGAGCCGCTGCTGGTCTGAGTAGACAATACTGACTTTGATGGGCCAAGGGTCTGGTTCAGTATAAGGCAGCTGCATGTGTTCATGTGATGTCACAGAATCTCTCCCACTGCAGCTAGTTCTGGGCACACCGTGAGATCCTGTGGAGAGTTGATCCCGTCTAAGCCCATTGACTTCAATGGGCCTAAGACGGAGAAACTCTAAATAAGATAGCAGTGATACACATCTGTATGTTACACATTTTTACAAAAGGCATGCTTATTTTTTCTTTGAAGAGAGCCACCAGCTGAACCTTCAAAGAAGTCCGCCATTTTCATGCCCATCCTAAAATTAATTACCCCGCTGCTACTTCCCCAATAGGCGGCTGCCCGCTTGGAAAGTCTTTCTAATTTGGATAGGAGCAGAGAACCTTTGAAGATTTCCTCAAAAGTAGAGGTGTGTTGGGGGGGGGGAGAAGAAAAAGCTTTCGATGCCAATGACTTCCACAGAAATACTACTGTATGAACTAGAAGGCAACTGTGGAGTAGCCCAATTGACTTGCGACCATCTAAACAGCCAGAAAAGGCTAGCTGGATTACAGTGTTGTTTTAGGAATACTTTCCTGAGAGTAAGTTCCATGAATAAACTTGAGGAGATCTACTTAGGATTTCTCTCTGAGTGGGGAAAGAGGGTTAATGAAAGCTCTGACCTCCTAGAGATTGTGGTGTACAGAACAGAATAGGGTCGTGCAAAAAAAAATTGGTCAATTTTGGGTTCAAGTTTATTGGGCCTGATTTGTTTTTTTTTTGTTTTGTAAACCCAGAAAAGCCCAATACCCATACCGGTAAAGGGTTATTTTGGCTTTATTACTGGGTTTACCAAAAAAATGGGTCCATTATAGTATGTGGAGATATTTTTCCGAAGCTCCTGTGGAGGCATTTTTGGAGGTGGAGACACCAAATTTGCAGCGTGGCTGCAAGGGACTCTCCTTAGATGGACACCGAAGTTTGGTGTACGTTGGGATGGGGGTCCAATTTTATGGGCCCGCAAAAGGGGTAACCCCCATCCTCCAGGCATTTGCGAGCTGCATTGCCAAAGACTGGCAGAAAGAGCTGATTGGCAGACTGGCGCCTCAAAGTCTGGGGGCGCCCTTCAGTATTTGGGACACGTAGCAGGATGTCCATGCAAATTAGCTTCCAAACTGAGAGAAACCAGCTTAAATCCAAGAAAAATAAGGCACAGAAAACATTTATTTTGGTGGCAAATGACATCCTGTGAAGAGTCCTTTATTATAGTCATCAAAAATCTGATTTCGAGAGATGGTCATGGTGTGGGGAAACAAAGCCTCCACTTGGGGCGACCTTCAGTTTGAGAGCAGGTTTTCGGGGGGGGGGGGTGATATCGGAGCCAGCCGAACTCATGACCGAGGCAGCTCTTGTGAAGGAGATTGCTCATCTATGCAGGTGAGGAGTCTTCTTCAAAAGCCCAATAAGTAGCTGTAGCCGTTTTTAGTTGGAGGGTATATCCCTCCGGATGGGACTGGGTGAACCCCATCTTTTAAAATGACCCTTCCAGACTAGTTTGGTCTGACCAAGTTGGCTCAGATTACACGACCCCTACCTCAAAAAGCTATGGAGCCTTAACAAAACCAGTCAAAGATAGAAAAATGTGAGAAAGCACAGAGCTGTGCATCTGAGCAAAGGCAAATAGCTTAAACCCAGCTATTAAGCGGGAACTGCTTAATCAGCTTCAGGCAGATTCCCAGGTTTTGGTATTCAGTTGACCCTAAAACCAAATATTGCCAAAAAGGTCACTGGCCGCTTGGGTCACCTTGACAGACTGCTTAGTTAGAAAGGCATCGGGTTTTGTTCCAGTTGCAATACCTCGTTCTGCCTTTGGCAGTGCTCAAGAGTCAAAGAAAAGGGTCTCGAACCAGCTGCAGCTCCATCTTCCGGCAAGATCGCACAAGGTGTATGTCTAGTGCTGCCATCTCTAGTTAATTCCTGAGAGCTCTCTGCCTTGAGTCTCATGATGCGCATAGGCTGATTGGAAAGGGCCTGTTTTTGAAGTAGGGTTGCCAACTTCCAGGTAGCGGCTGGAGATCTCCTGCTATTACAACTGATCTCCAGCCAACAGAGATCCATTCACCTGGAGAAAATGGCCACTTTGGCAGTTGGACTCTATGGCATTGAAGTCCCTCCCCAAACCCCACCCTCCTCAGGCCCCGGCCCAAAAATCTTCTGCCGATGGCAAAGAGGAACCTGGCAACCCTATTTTGAAGAGATACAGAAAGCCCACCCCCCAATCGCTGACCACTATTGCTGGGTTCATGTTTCTCAGAGCAGGGGGGGGGGACACCCAAACAAACTTATTCTGTACCGCAGTAGTACTGGTCCTGTGCCATATACTGCAATGCAGTCTTATTTGCATACACTGTATATCTGAATACTGATCAGATAGTGTTGGGTGGATCACTTTTAACATAATAGGCTGTGTGCACAAAGAGTTTCTAATAACAGATACCCTTCCCCTCCCATAATTAATTCACTGTGGAAGAATCTGTCTTCCTTACCCCT
This sequence comes from Euleptes europaea, assembly GCF_029931775.1. NCBI lineage: Eukaryota > Metazoa > Chordata > Lepidosauria > Squamata > Sphaerodactylidae > Euleptes > Euleptes europaea. The sequence goes on from NC_079332.1 coordinate 16,724,561, forward strand.
GTATTTTCTTAATATTTTTTATGATGTGGAGGGGGGGGGAAATAAATCAGGGAGGACTCTAATTATTTGCGGGTTGTGAAATATTCAGAGGCAAAATATCACAAGGTTATGGGTGGGCCATCCGACCCACAGGCTTAGCGCAAGGTTAAGGGCCAATGGATGTATCTTAATTGGATGCCCACGCTATTGATTTCGATGGCATGCATCTTCCAAAGGCAAGGGCTCGATCCGGACATTGCGGCAGCATGTACACGTTCGGCTCTGGGTACAAAGACCTTCCTCACCAGGTCAGTGATGGGAAGGCTATCCATTCTGATGTTGCCGCTCACTCGGTGTAGGGAGGAAAGGAAAACTGAGTTGAGAATCAGCCCTTCCCTGCAAACAAGGTTATCAGATTGCTCAGACGGCTATCCAGATAGGGCCTGGAGATCTCCCAGAATTACAACCAATCTCCAGACTATGGAGATCAGCTCCCTTGGAGAAAATGACAGCTTTGGAGGGTGGGCAGTATGGTAAACCAAAATGATCAGGGCTAGAGCAACTGCCCCGTGAGAAGTGGTTAAAATGCTTAGGGCTGTTTAGCTTGGAAAGAAGGCGGTTAAGGGGAGACATGAGAGAGGTCTATAAAATTGTGCATGGTCTGGAGAAAGTGGACAGGGAGAAGCTTTTCTCCCTCTCTCATAATACTAGAACACGAGGTCATCTGCTGAAGCTGGAGGGTGAGAGATTCAAAACTGATAAAAGGAGGTCTTTCTTTACACAGTGCATAGTTCATTTATGGAACTCCCTGCCCCAGGATGTGGCACTTGGAAGGCTTGAAGAGGAGAGGAGGATAGGGCTATCCATGGCTACCAGTAAAAATGGATACTAGTCATGATGCATCCGTATTCTCTCCAATCTCAGAGAAGCATGCCTATTATATTGGGTGCTATGGAACACAGGCAGGATGCTGCTGCAGTTGCCTTGCTTGTGGGCTTCCTAGAGGCACCTGGTTGGCCACTGTGTGAACAGACCGCTGGACTTGATGGGCCTTGGTCTGATCCAGCAGGGTTTTCTTATGTTCTTATAGCATTATACCCTGTTGAGGTCTCTTCCCAAACCCTGCCCTCTCTAGGGCCTACCCACCAAATCTCCAGGAATTGCCCAGTCTGAACCTGGCAACCCTAACTGGTGGTGGTGGAACCATAGTGTCATATCCCAAACTCTGAGCAAATTCTGTGCCTTTCTTGGTGATTTTTGCTCTTTTTGTTTCCTGATCGTACCAGCAGCAGATTTTCAGCCCACAAAAGAGGCTGGTTTCTCTGCCCACAGGAATGTACAAAATCCTGATGTTTTACAGTATAAAGCGATGAGGATGACCAGGGGCCTGGAGACCCAGCCCCTTGAGGAAAGGCTGAGGGATTTGGGAATGTTCAGTCTGGAGAAGAGGAGGTTGAAGGGGGGGACAGGATTGCTCTCCTGAAGTATTTGAAGGGCTGTCACTTAGAGGAGGGCAGGGAGCTGTTCCTGTTGGCACCAGAGGAGAGGACTCACAATAACAGGTATAAATTATGGGTGGAAAGGTACTGGCTGGACATTAGGATTTTTTTTACAGTAAGCGTAGTTCAATGGTGGAATGGGCTGCCTAGGGAGGTGGTGAGCTCCCCCTCTCTGGCAGTCTTTAAGCAGAGACTGGACAAACACTTGTCAGGGATACTCTAGGCTGATCCTGCATTGAGCAGGGGAGTTGGACTAGATGGCCTCTATGGCCCCTTCCAACTCTATGATTCTATTATTGGGTATGCACAAATTAAGCAAAAGAAGAAAGGATGAGCCTTTGTCATTGGAGGAATGGAAAAATTCATTTCGTGCAAAGAGAAAACGGGGGAAACCACAAAACAGATCAAGGCCACATTTGTTCCTGGGCTTTCCCTCTTCCTTTTTTCTCATTCCACTGCTTCACTTCTCTGCCCTTCAATCTATTCACACACAGAGATCATCACCCCACATCCCCTACTGCTGGTCCGGATTCGCATCTTCGGGGCCCACCTGGACACACACGAAGCCGCCTGCTCCCAAGTCAAGCCCACTGCCTGCCGTGGTTTGCATTGTCTGCCTGTCAGCCGCTCTCCAGATTCTCAGGCAGAGGTCTTCCACATCCCCTACTCCCTGATTAGGGTTGCCAGGTCCCTCTTTGCGGGACGTTTTTGGGGGGGTTGGGGAGGGACTTCAATGCCATAGAGTCCAATGGCCAAAGCGGCCCTTTTCTCCAGGGGGACTGATCTCTAGCGACTGGAAATCAGTTGCAATAGCAGGAGATCTCCAGCTATTATCTGGAGGTTGGCAACCCTACTTACAAGACCTGAGCCCAGGGTAGGTAGGGTTGCCATCTCTGGGTTGGAAAATAACTGGAGATTTTTTGGGGGGGGAGGCTGGGAGGGCATGGTTTGGGAGGGGAGGGCTGGAGATCAGTTGTAATAGTGGGAGATCTCCAGCTACTACCTGGAAGTTAGTTAGCAAACTAACTTCATAGCAGGCTAACTTATATTTACTCACTACCTGGAAGTTGGCAACCCTATCCCCGATCCTTTTAACTGGAGGTGCCGGGGATTGATCCTTCCGCATGCCAAGGAGATGCTCTGCCTTTGAGCCACGGCCTCTCCTGGCAGCTAGAAAGCAAGCTTGTGAACACGTAGATGGATGGAAGAAAGCGAACCCCCCGCCCTCCCCAGGGTCCTGAGGTGCCTCAGGCATTATTTTTGATCTGTCCGAATTGCCAGGAATTTCCCAGGATGCACCAGCCTTGGGTATGTCAGCAATAGCATCCTATATTGAGGGGAGGGATGCTCTGTTCCCTCCCCGGCCCATGCCAGGAAAAAGGCTGGCATCAGTCTCCACTACCAAAGCAGCAAAGGGGAGGACAATGAATGAAGGGAAAAGAAAAATGGGGAGGGGACGCACCCTTGTGTGATCCCAGTTTTCTTTTGCTGGGGAAAAGGGCAAACACCCGCCAAGTCCTGGACGCTGAGCCCTGGTTTTTTGAATGATTAAGGAGCCCTCAGCTAAAGCAGCTCGGTCAAGGCCCACCAGCAGCTCCATGACCGACCCATAATTCGAATTCAGGACCACGAGCAAGTGTCGTCTCTTATCGATGCGAAGCTAGGTGGATCAGTGCCGTCCTGCTCCAATAATGCAGCTCTCAAAAGCGGGGCTGTGCCTCTGATTTTCAAATTGAAACATGAACTCTCAGTATGGTGGAAGTTCCTCCTGAAAAAACATACAAAAGGTGTAAATATTTGCTTTGTTTCTCCGTGCCCCCATTTCGTGTGACTCCTGTCCCCTTCTTCTTTTGGGCATTAGTCACGTGCATGATCTGCTCAGGTAGTGACTGGGAGGATCCATCTCACCATGACTTGACCCAACAAATCAAATTTAGCTGTACAGCAATGTCATAGAGGGCAAATGAGAAGAAGAAGAAGAAGAGTTGGTCTTTATATGCCAACTTTCTCCAATCAAACTAGCTTAGAATCACCTTCCCTCCCTTTCCCCACAACAGACACCATGGGAGGTAGGTGGGGCTGAGAGAGCTCTTAATAGAACTGTGACTAGCCCAAGGTCACCCAGCGGGCTTCATGTATAGGAGCGGGAAAACCAACCCGGTTTTCCAGATTAGCATCCGCCGCTCATTGTGGAGAAGTGGGGAATCGAACCCGGTTCCTCAGATCAGAGTCCACCTCTCCAAACCACTGCTCTTAACCACTAATCCACCCTGGCTCTCATTTGAGGACATGTGAGTGAGGGGGTCATTTAAATGAGCATGCAAATGTTTTCATGAGGAATGCTCATTTCCCCAAAGGTTAGGGATTTCAGTATAACTGAAAATACTAGTAGTCGTAGTAGTAGTAGTCAAAGTTATAGTAGCAGCAGTAGAAACAGCAGCAGCAGTATTAAATAAACATTTTGTAGTAGTAAATAAGCATTTCTGTAATATTTTTATAGCTTCATATTGTATATATAGTATAGTAAATGCACATTTATACAATGTTTTCAAATCCTCCACACACATTATCTTGCTGCATTCTTTACAACAGTCCTGTAGGGTAGGCTAATAGTATTACCACCATACAGCAGACATTGGGGAGGGGGGCTGAGCTAGGACATAGCAGATCAGGAAGCCATTCAATGAGATGGCATAGCAAGAATAGCCACCTCAATTCAGATTAACACTAAAAATAGATGGGAAAAAACCATGCTGCCATCTAATAGGACAGCAAATCTTCTGCTGACTCAGCAAATCAAGCTCCATTCAGAAGAGTTTTTAAAATATATCATTGCAAGCTCCAGGTTGGGAAATATCTGGAGATTTTGGGGGTGGAGCCTGAGGAGGGTGGGGTTTCGAAAGGGGTGGGACTTCAATGCCATAGAGTCCAATTGCCAAACCAGTCATTTCCTCCAGAGGAACTGATCTCTGTCGCCTAGAAATCAGTTGTAACAGTGGGAGATCTCCAGCCGCCACCTGGAGGTTGGCAACCCCTCTGGTAAAGCTAGACCCTTGCCCCCTCCCCTTGGTCCAAGCTACACTTCTATCACCATCAGAATATCAGATTGTGATAGTCAATGTATATATTACTATGTGTTCAGTTTTGGGCACCACAATTTAAGAAAGATGTAGACAAGCTGGAACATGTCCCCAGAGGAGGGCAACCAAGATGTCGAGGGGTCTGGAGACCAAGTCCTATGAGGAAAGGTTGAAGGAACTGGGTATGTTTAGCCTGAAGAGGAGAAGACTGAGAGGGGACATGATAACCATGTTCAAGGCCTTGAAGGGCTGTCATATAGAGGAGGGTGCCGAGTTGTTTTCTGTTGCCCAAGAAGGTCAGACCAGAACCAACGGGTTGAAATTAAATCAAAAGAGTTTCCGTCTAGACATTAGGAAGAATTTTCTAACAGAGCGGTTCCTCAGTGGGACAGGCTTCCTCGGGAGGTGGTAAGCTCTCCTTCCCTGGAGGTTTTTAAGAAGAGGTTAGATGGCCATCTGTCAGCAATGCTGTTTCTGTGACCTAAGGCAGATGATGAGAGAAAGGACATCTTGGCCATCTTCTGGTCACTAGCGGTGGGGGGTGGGGAGGTAGTTGTGAATTTCCTGCATTGTGCAGGGGGTTGGACTTGATGGCCCTGGTGGTCCCTTCCAACTCTATGATTCTATGTATATATGACTATATGATGGCTATAGCGATTTATCAAACCAATGGTCCCAAATCAATCTTTATGTTAGGAAACTGAAGCTGCGCTTTCCACTGGCATACGTCCTTGTAGCTGGGGACCTGAACGCTAGGATAGGTGAGGATGACCATTCGCTGTGTCAAAAAATCGGGTTGGTTGTGGAGGAGCTGCCCCCAGACCGTTTGACTTTTATAAGATCCTCTAAAGATCCTTTCATTAACAAAGCCACTCCTTTCTTTGCCCAGTTTTGCCTAGAGACCCAAATGACTATTCTAAATGGGTCTCAGCCAAAGGACTATCCAGGGGAGTTTACATTCGGATCTGCTAGAGGCAGAAGCGTAATCGACTGTATGGTTGCATCCCCTGCCCTGAGAGAACTTGTCACTTCATTCCAAGTGGTTTCACGAACCGAAAGTGATCATTGCCCTCCAGCGGTTAAGCTAAATAACCGATGCCCGGGAAACATGCTACCTATCTGCCAAAGAACTAACCGCTCTGTACCTATTCAATGGTCCCGACCTATGGAAAGAGCGATCGCAGATCTTCTGACTAGTGGACGTCTGCAACACCATTTTCAGAATCTCCAAATGGCAAAATCCCCCGATAAAGCATTGCGGCTATATGCAGACATACTAACAAACATTTCACAGATACATCAAGCACTTGCCGATGCCAAAACGCCTCCTTATTCTCCCCTCTTCGTACTTGGTTTGATGTGGAATGTAAGACGCAAAAATTACAGCTCCGAAGGCTATACAGCCAGTGCCGGGGAGCAGATGCCCCTGGCCTGTTCATGAAGTACTCATCGTCTAGGAAGCAGTTCCAAAAGTTGATCGTGACAAAAGAGCGTAAATACAACCCAAAAAACTGGGACCAACTTTTTGAAGCGATGCAGGTAGGGAACCGCAAGAAATTCTGGAGAATTGTCTCTGGAGGACTGCGGGTCCACGTTACATCCTCAAATCACCGCCGACTCCTGGCTGGGTCACTTTCAAAGTATCTTTTATGGCCGCAACATCCTGATGGAGGCTCCCATGAACCAGGCAATACGGAGACTGCCATCATGGCCTCCCGTGGAAGCAGAGGAAGTTAGGCTGCTGATAAACCAGTTGAAGCTGGACCTGATGGACTGCCAGCGGAAATCCTGCTCAAATTCCCTGAGCCTCCCTTTTTTACCTGGATTGACAAAAGCGGCTTGATGCCTGAGTCATGGACCTCTGCTACAGTGGTTCCAGTTTCCAAAAAGGGAGACCCAACTGTGCTATCAGCCTTCTCTCAGTAATGGGTAATCTACATGCGAACCACTTACTCACCAAACGTCTGGCCTGGGGGTCCCCTTTGAAAGGGCAGGCTTCCGAAAGGGCAAATCCACCCTTGACCACTGTGCCATCCTACATCATCTAGCCGAAAAGTACAGCACAACCAAGGGAGGGAAACTACTTGCGGCCTTTTTGGACCTGAGGTCGGCATTTGATTCAGTTCCGAGGACCCATATATTAATTGGGTGAAAAGAGGAGAAGCCAACGAAGAGACTTTAGTAGAACTAAAAAGGCTATGCTCATGGCTGAAAATATGAAATTATGGATTGGTCCTTGGGGGGAGGGAAAGGGGGAAACTTGTATTGGAAGAAGGAAAGTGTAAATTGTAATTATAAAGGTATGGAGATGTAAAATGACTTCCAATGCAATAAAAAATATATTTTTTTAAAAAAAAGATTCAGTTCCGAGGGAGCTCCTCTGGTCCAAACTGTCAAACCCCCAATTGCTCTTTCTCATCCGACAGCTCTACGCATCTACCACATGCCAGATTAGATGTAACAGAGAGGGGCAACTTACTCCAGAGATAAATTCAAATAAGGGACTCAAACAAGGTTGTGTATTGGCCCCCCACCTATTCAACCTTTTTCTGGCCGACCTTCCTGCTTTTTTGTGGCAGGCGGAAGGGCATCCTCCCAAACTGAGCACCCAGCCGGTCCCCTTTTTGCTGTACGCCGATGACACGGTATTGTTCTCATCCACCAAAATTGGCCTCAGTCACCTCCTACACAAGTTTGCTTCCTACTGCATGGAAAATCATCTACTCATAAATTATGGCCATTTATTCATGGAAGGTTTTGCATTGGATTTGTCACTCTATAGATGCACATTTTTCTCCATCTGAATTCTCAAAACTCTGCATGGCGGCTTATTTTTGAGTTTTGAGAATATGGATGGGGAAAAAGTGCATCTAAAGAGTGGCAAATCCAATGCAAAACCTTCCATGAATAAATGGCCTATGAGAAAACTAAGGTCTTAGTCTTCGCGAGGTCATGGTATCCCATGTCCAGGAGATTAAATGGGAACAAAATTGAGCAGGTTACGGTCTTCAGAGACTTGGGTATAAATTTCCAATATAATTTAAACTAAACTGTTCAGAGAAAGCAATCCATAAACACGATCCAATGCCAGATGGGGGCGGTGTCAAAACTCTTTTATTCTCGCGGAGGACAATATGTTCCAGTGGCCATCCGCATTCGAAAGGCTAAATTACTCCCACAGCTCCTGTACGGGATTCCCCTATGGGGGATAGAGAGTATCCAAAGCATCGAAAAAAGCCAGGCAATTTTTGTAAGGCGTACAACAGAGCGGTGTATCCTGCCCTTTGTTTAGAGCTGGGCCTAAATCTATTAGAAACCAGAGCATGGATATGCATATTTAAGTTCTGGCTGCGTCTTCATTTCCGGGCCTCAGAGCTAGGGCTGATACGGTGGCTCCTTTCCGATAGCTTCCGTTCATCCTGGAGAGAAGCGGTCTTAACCAAAATTAAGTCCGTTGGAGGACCTTTTGAATCCCTTCTTCTCCTAAATCAGTGGTTCCCAACCTTTTTTTGACCAGGGACCACTAGGACATTTTTGTTCGGTGCAGGGACCCCAAGGTTAAAAAAAAAAAAATTCTAGAATTTGAAAATAAACTTTAATCATAACTGTTAGTTAAACAATAAACTTAGAATAATATTTGAATATATATATATATTATAATAGAGAACTTTTAATTAAAAATATTAATTTATTATGGGTTTATAACTTTGTTTCGCGGACCTTAATTTAGTTCTCGCGGACCCCTGGGGGTCCACGGACCCCCGGTTGGGAACCAGTGTCCTAAATGAACAGCAAGCTTACAGAATGCTTGAACAAAGGATCCTAGACATCGAAGGACAGACGCCACAATCTATGGCTCTGAGAACATGTTCTCCACGGCACTTTGGGATTCTCTCAGGAAGAGGTCGACTGTCAAACTACTTCTCCTCCCTCATTCTTCTGACTCAAAGGTGCCCGTTTATGCTGGCGCGTTTAAATCTCCTACCGTTGGCAGCAACAAGAGGCAGATATACCAATACCCCTTACGAGGAGCGACTCTGCTCCTGTTCCAGAAAAACAACCTGAATCGGTAGCCCACATCCTTCTGCATTGTGAATTACATTCTTTGGCAAGAGAGAAATATATAAAACCCCTCCTAAAAGGCAGTCGAGCTGAAACTGATGTGAGGCTTGTACGTTACTTACTGAATGACTGTAATACTCATGCGGCTTGGTCGGTAGCTAGTTTCCTTGAAGTTTCATTTATTCATTAGAAACATCGCACTAAATGGGCCTTCCCACCAGTGTGCTTTATTTGACGATGCGAAATTGCTGATATTCTAGATACCGTGGTCTTCTGATTGGTAAATTTTAAGTAGAATTTGTTATGATTATGCCAATAAAGGTATTGGATTTGAATATGAGGTTGGCAACCCCACTTACAAAGAAGGAATGGGGCCTCTATGCTTTTGGGGCTGCCAAACAGAGTTGCTTTTGCTGTCATAGAAAAGTTTGTTCGGAAGGTGTTCATCAGCATCTCGGGAACTGAAGGCCCAGGGTTGAGTTGAGCATTGATTGTCCTGGGTTGCCAAAGGGAGCCGTGTCAGGATGACACATGAAGGCACGCATTAGGACACATAGCATGAGTCCTCTGGTGATGTCTTGGAAGCCCCTCCCAGAATGGTACAAAAAGGAATCATAGAATCATTGTGCAGGGGGTTGGACTAGATGACTCTGGTGGTCCCAACTCTAAGGGACCACCAGGGTCATCAAGTCCAGCCCCCTGCACAATTCAGGAAACTCACAACTACCTCCCCCACACCCCCAGTGACCCCTACTACATGCCCAGAAGATGGCCAAGATGGCATCCTTCCCATGAACTGCCCAATGTCATAGAATCAGCATTGCTGACAGATGGCCATCTAGCCTCTGCTTAAAAAGTGAAGGAGCACTGACCACCTCCCAAAGCTCTAACTGTTAGAAAATTCTTCCTAAAGTCAAGATGGAAGCTCTTTTGATTTAATTTCAACCCATTGGTTCTGGTCCGACCTTTGGGGGCAACAGAAAACAACTTGGCACCATCCTCTATATGGCAGCCCTTCAAGTACTTGAAGATGGTTATCATATCCCCTCTCAGTCTTCTCTTCAGGCTAAACAAACCCAGCTCCTTCAACCTTTCCTCATAGGACTTGGTCTGCAGACCCCTCACCATCTTTGTTGCCCTCCTCTGGACACGTTCCAGCTTGTCTACATCCTTCTTAAATTGCGGTGCCCAAAACTGAACACAGTACTCTAGGTGAGGTCTAACTAGAGCAGAGTAAAGCGATACCATCACTTCCCGTGATCCGGACACTATACTTCTGTTAATGCAGCCCAAGATCGCATTGGCCTTTTTAGCGACCGCATCACACTGCTGACTCGTGTTCAGTGTTTGGTCTACTAAGACCCCCAAATCCTTTTCGCACACACTACTGCTCAGACAACTCTCCCCCATCCTATAATTATGCATCTGATTTTTTTCTAAATCACTCCAAGGGCCTGCCGTTCCAACGCGAGGCACTCTGGTATTTACCGCCTAATTAGGGATTAAAATGGAACGCAAGATAAATGCCGTCGTAATGTAATCTCATGCCTTGCAGGCCCAAAGGATTCCAAATCTGTCTCCATAACTAAGGATATTTCACACAGGCCTCCTGGGCATTGGTGAGACCTTCCCAGCAGCCAGACGTGATTAGTTCCTTCTGATGCTCCTTGGATATCTGTCGGGTGTCTCATTACCTGTCGCCAGGTGACATCACCTCTTTGCATGTTCTCTCTGCACTGAAGAATATCCGTGTAATTGGCCGCTCTGGAAAGTTGCCCAAGCTCAAAGGTTGTGTGTGTGTGTGTGTGTTGTGGTTTTACTTTGGAGGAAACAGGTAATTTGGCACCGCGAACAGCTCCCTGAAAACAATGTGTTCTCCACTTAGCCATTCTTAGGGTTTCCAACCTCCAGGTAGTAGCTGCAGATCTCCTGCTATTGCAACTGATCTCCAGCCGATGGAGATCAGTTCAGCTGGAGAACATGGCGGCTTTGGCAATTGGACTCGATGGCACTGAAGTCCCTCCCCTCCCCAAATCCCGCCCTCCTCAGGCTCCACCCCCAAAAACTCCCGCTAGTGGTGAAGAGGGACCTGGCAGCCCTACTGATGTCCCATGGAGTAATCCAGCCATGGTGAACCCATGAAGCGTTTTCTCAGATGAACTTTCGTGAAGACTTTATTAAGTTGTTGATCTCAAGGGAGCCACTGCGTATAAGGTGGGGTCAGCCCCTACGAGCCTCTAAGGTTTTGTCTGCCAGATCAACAGAATCAGTCACACTCTTTCAGTTCCCCAGATGGGTTGTCGTGATCTCCTTTGGCGCCGTTCTCGACCAGACCGCCTTTGATATCCTCTAGCTTTTTTTCTGGAAACTCGTTGACGTCTTTCCATATGGAATACCTGGTGTCCCAAAGAGCTTCTATCATGTCCCACATCCCGGCCTTTTCTTCCTGGAGGTCTTGGTCATTGTCTCTCAAAGAGATATATTCCTCCCAGAGGGCCATCTTGTCTCTGGAGAAGGCCATGTCCTCTTCCCAGAAGACTTTGTCCTTCTTCCAAAAGGCCTTGCATTCCTTCCAGTAGGTCATGCTCTTCTCCTCGAGGGCTTCCAGCTTTTCCTGCAGTGACTTGTTCTTCTCACGCATGGCCTTGTTGGTTTCCTGGAACTCCTTGTTCTTGACCTGAAAGGCCTTCACCATGTTTCGGAATGCATCATTCCGCTCCTCAAAGGAAGCAATCTCCTCCTCAGTGGTCTTGATCTTCTCCTGGAAGGCCTCGATCTTCTCCTGAATGACGTTCACCTTCTCCTGAAAGCCCACCTTTTCCACTTGGAAGACGATGATCTCCGTCATGAAAAGGTTGCTCTCCTCCAAGAAGTTCTTGATCTCCTCCAAAAACGCCTTGTTCCTCAGTTTGAAATTCTGGATCTCCTCCCATAAGGTCTTGGTTTTGTTATCCTCCCGGAAGGCTTTGATTTCCGCTCGCAGGGCCCGACATTTCCCCCAGAATGTCTTGATTTCTTCTTGCAGGGCCCGTCTTTCCTCTTTTAGATTCTTCTGCAGAATCTGCTTGTGCAGGTTTGAGGGCAGAGGGGCCCCGTGATGCCAGCTCTCTCGCTTGACAGAAAGGGGAGGAGGAGCCCTGTTGCTTTTCCTGCTCTGGGGGTCTGCATTGTCAGAGGCTTGTACCAGAGTCTTCTTCGTGTCCTCCATTTGGTCACAGCTGTGTTGAGAGAGAGAGAGATGGGTGGTGGGGTAGCACAGAAAGAGAAGATATTGTCTCAGGTTGGGTTGGTCATTAAGATCACCAAGAATGGCCTGGGGTGCCCCACCCCCCACCAGGACCACCCCAGCCCAGTGCTTCCACAAGTAGGGTTGCACCTGGAGATCTCCTGCTATTACAGGTGATCTCCAGGTAGGGTTGCCAACCTCCAGGTACTAGCTGGTGATCTCCTGCTATTACAACTGATCTCCAGCCAATAAAGATCTGTTCCCCTGGAGAAATGGCGGCTTTGGCTATTGGACTCTATGGCATTGAAGCCCCTCCCCAAACCCCGCCCTCCTCAGATTCCACCCCAAAAATCTTCTGGTATTTCCCAGGCTGGAGCTGGCAACCCTATCTCCAGGAGACCAAGATCACTTCCCCTGGAGAAAATGGCCACTTGGAAGGTGGATGCTATAGCATTGAAATCCTTCCCCTCCCCAAATTCTGCCCTCCTCATGCTCCACCCCAAAAAACCTCCCACCAGTGGCGAAGAGGCACCTAGCAATCCTACCCATGGCCTAGTGCTGATTGGCTAGGCTCTTTTTCGCTCCCTCTGTTGTGTGTTCATTTGTGAGACAACTGAGAGGGGATATGATAACCATCTTCAAGTACTTGAACGGCTGTCATAGAGAGGATGGTGCCAAGTATTTTCTGTTGCCCCAGAAGGACCAGAACCCACGGGTTGAAATTAAATCAAAAGAGTTTCCGTCTAAACATTAGGAAGAACTTCCTGAGAGTTAGAGCGGTTCCTCAGTGGAACAGGCTTCCTCGGGAGGTGGTGGGCTTCTTTGGAGATTTTTAAGCAGAGGCTAGATGGTCTTCTGTCAGCAATGCGGATTCTGTGAACTTAGGCAGATCATGAGAAGGAGGGAGGAAGGGTTGTGTCAGTGTTTGGCTCTCGTGGCCCTTTCTGACGTGCCCAGGGCAATGCCAATTGCCATTTGGGATCAGTAAAGGATTTCCCCACAGCCCAGATTGCCCGGGGGTCCTGGAGGTTTTTCCATCTTCTGGGCATGGAGCAGGGGTCAGTGGGGTGTGTGTGGGGTGGGGGAGGTAGTTATGAATTTCCTGCATTGTGCAGGGGGTTGGACTAGATGACCCTGGTGGTCCCTTCCAACTCTGTGATTCTGTGATTCTATTATTCTGTTCCTCGGTGGTCTCCCATGCAAGTACTAACCAGAGTTGTCCCTGCTTAGCCTCTGAGATCTGACGTGATCGGGATATCCTGGGCCCTCCAGATCAGGGCGATGACCTATTAATTAGCAACCAATTCGGTTCCGGGCCTTCCAGTTCCTAAGTCTCACCGCTGTTATAATCACCTGCAAACCCATGAAGCTCTTAGTCAATTCAGGTTCAGCTAACTAAGCATTGTCCACTAGGGTTGCCAACCTCCAGATAGTAGCCGGAGATCTCCTGTAATTACAACTGATTTCCAGCTGATTGAGATCAGTTCACCTGGAGGAAATGGCCGCTTTGGCGATTGGACTCTATGGCTTTGAAGTCCCTCCCCTCCCCAAACCCCGCTCTCCTCAGGCTCTGCCCCAACACCTCCTGCCAGTGGCCAAGAGGGACCTGCCTTTGTCAGCTCCTGACATCTGAGATCATTGGTAGGTAGGGTTGTCATCTCCAAGTTGGGAAATTCCTAGAGATTTGGAGGTGGAGCCTGGGGAGGGTTTGGGAAAGGGAAGGACCTCAGTGGGGTAGGTGTCATAGACTAGTTCACTCTCCAAAGCAGCCATTTTCTCCAGGGCAACTGATCTCTGTAGTCTGGAGATCAGTTGAAATTCCAGAAGAGCTCCACGCCTCACTTTAGGTCCCTCTTTGACACTGCCTCTTTGGGGCAGAGCCTGAGGAGGACGGGGTTTGGGGAGGAGAGGGACCTCAATGCCATAGGGTCCACTTGCCCAAGTGGCCATCTTCTCCAGGGGAACTGGCAACCCAACCTCATCTGAAAGTTGGCAGCCCTGTTTCATTGTCCATTCCAGGGAGTGGACCGGGGAGCTTCTGCGTGAAAACTAGGTGCAGTATCACCGAGCCATGGCCCTTCCTTGGAGACCAGAACTTCACTCTGCTCATGTGCCCCTCTTTGTCTTGTTCAGTGGTCCTTGGTCTGTTTTCCACCTGAAACATACCCCTTTCAAGAACCCTGGTTCTGTGACAAAATAAATCTGAGGTTCCCACTGACCTGCCGCTCCTCCTCGGTTATGATGAAGGCTCCCTTGGACTCTGTCACCATGGCAGCCGGTGACCATTAACAGAAGAGACTTAGAACCTTTGGGAGGTCTCCAGAATGCAGAGGTTGCAACAACTGCAGCGATGCTTCCGAACCAGATGTTGCGGAGGGCGGAAAAGGTGCCGTAGTGTGGTGAGTGTAGGGTTGCCAGCTCCAGGTTGGGAAATACCTGGAGATCGGGGGGGTGGAGCCTGAGGAGGGTGGGGTTTGGGACTCCTATGGGGCATACTGCCATAGAGCCAACCTTCCAAAGCGCCCGTTTTCTCCAGGTGAACTGATCGGAGGGCTTGAAGAGGGGAGTGGACATATTCATGGAGGAGAGGGGTATTCATGGCTATTAGTTCGAATGGATACTAGTCATGCAGCATACCTATTCTCTCTAGTATCAGAGGAGCCTGCCTATTATTTTGGGTGCGGTGGAAGACAGGCAGGATGGTGCTGCTGCAGCCGTCTTGTTTGTGGCTTCCTAGAGGCCCCTGGTTGGCCGCTGTGTGTACAGACTGCTGGACTTGATGGGCCTGGGTCTGATCCAGCAGGGCCTTTCTTATGTTCTTATTGCTGTCGCTTGGTGATCAGTAGTAATCCTAGGAGATCTCCAGCCACCACCTGGAGGATGGCAACCCTAAGTGAGCATCTCAGGTTGGGCATCATTTAAGGGGAGGTTTGCCAGCTCCGAGATGGGAAATACTTGGAGATTTTGGGGGGTGGAGTCTGAGGAGGGCAGGATTTGGAGAGGGGAGGGACTTCAATGCCATAGAGTCCAATGGCCAAAGCGGCCATTTTCTCCAGGTGAACTGATCTCTGTCAGCTGAAGATCAGTTGTAATAGTGGGAGATTTCCAGCCACCACCTGGAGGTTGGCTACCCTATTAAAGAGCATGATACCAGAACATGGATGATGAAAAAAAATGGGCAGACTCCAACTACTGTAGCCAACCTCCAGGTGGGGCCTGGAGATCACTCAGAATGACAACTGATCTCCAGACAGTGGAGATCAGTTCCCTTGAAGTGAATGGCTGTTTTGGAGGGTGGACTCTGTGACATTATTCCTTGCTAAGGTCCCTCTCTTCCCCAAGCCCCCCTATCCCTAGGATATGCCCCCAAACCCACAGTCGGCAACCCTAAGTGGCAGCCTATTTTTGGGGTTGGGGCTAGAGCTGCCAACCTCTAAGCGGTGGCTGGAGATCTCCTGTTATTACTACGGATCTCCAAGCAACAAATAACAGCTGGAGAAAATGGCTGCTTTGGAAGGTGGACTCTATGGCATTATACCCCATTGAAGTCTCTCTCCTCCCCAACCCCCATCCTTATCAGGCTCCACCCACAAAAACTCCAGGTATTTCCCAACCTGGAACTGGCAACTCAGTTCTGGGAATAATTCAAAGAGCTGCTTCTAAACTTTCAAGTCCAAAATGGTTTAAGATAATTGAGGGTCTGACTGCCGATTTGATCCTGTCTACAAATGGTGCCCCGTTGTGCATGCTTTTATTTTTTATTTTTTATAAATTTATATTAATCTGGCATCTTAAAATGTGGCCTTCCAATTACATCAACCCCCAAGGCTATCCCCCTTTTGGAAACAACTGATCTGGCCATGCTGATCCACGCCACAGTACTCATCAGCCTTGACTACTACAACATAATCTTCATGGGCCTGCCCTTGAATTCTACTCAGAAACTCAAATTGGTTTAAATTGTGGCATCCCATTTGCTATCTGGGGACAGCTTCTTGGAGCATGTGACTTCCATTTGGTGATGTTTGCATTGGTTACCAGTTTGTTTCCAGGTTCAGTTCAAGATGCTGATCCTTTATCTCTTGATATGAGCCCATATAGCAACTTTAGTTGCCTTCCCCCCCCCTTTTTTTTTTCTTTTTTGCTCACTAAAGAGCAATCAGCCACTCTCCATTCATGGACTATATACAATAGTCCGTGTCATATGAAAAGGACAATTTGGAGGGTCTGTAGAACTGTTCCAAAGGGCATTGGAGGGGGAGAAGTCATAGAATCAGAATCATAGAGATGGAAGGGACCACCAGGGTCATCTAGTCCAACCCCCTGCACAATGCAGGAAATTCCAAACTACCTCCCCCTCCACACCCGCAGTGACCCCTACTCCATGCCCAGAAGATGGCCAAGATGCCTTCCCTCTCATCATCTGCCTAAGGTCATAGAATCAGCATTGCTGACAGATTGCCATCTAGCCTCTCCTTAAAAACCTCCAGGGAAGGAGAGCTTACCACCTCCCAAGGAAGCCTGTTCCACTGAGGATCCGCTCTAACTGTTAGAAAGTTCTTCCTAATGTCTAGATGGAAACTCTTTTGATTTAATTTCAATCCGATGGTTCTGGTCTGACCATGTGGGGCAACAGAAAACTACTCAGCACCATCCTCTATACGACATCCCTTCAAGTACTTGAAGATGGTTATCATATCTCCTCTCACTCTTCTGCCCAGGCTAAATATACCCAGTTCCTTCATCCTTTCCTAATAGGACTTGGTCTCCAGACCCCTCACCATCTTTGTTGCCCTCCTCTGGACACATCCCAGCTTGTCTACATCCTTCTTACATTGCAGGTCCAAAACTGAACGGAATATTCTAGGTGAGGTTTAACCAGAGTCATCTGATGGTGCAGGAACGAGGACTGAACTGGGCTTAGATTTTGCTGAATAACTATTTTTAGCAAGGTTTTGGTGTCTGTCTTTTTGTTGGCTGGCGCTTTTTTGTTGTTTTAGGTGTGCTTATGTCTGTGCTTATTTCTGTGGTCATTTATGCCTGGGAGTTTTCCCTGAGGTTCGTTGCTCGCTGGACTTTCCTGTTGGGAGTCTATGCACCAGTAGTCTCCAAGCCCAAATCAGGAAGTATGCTGCTTTGAAATGCTGCTGTATAGTTGGCTGTAGTGAGATAAAAGTTTCCTCCCCCACAAACCCAATTGCTGCATACAAAAGCATTTTAAGAACCTAAAACAAAAATGGAGCAATCTGAAAAGGAGGGGGGAGAAATCCAAATTTGGTTTTAAAAAGCCTTTCTTCTGCTCAGAAAGAACTCAGAGGGAGCAGGAAGCATTTGAATCCCCGCCTCTTTACATGCTGCTTTGTAATTGGCTGTGAGAGAAACCAAGCTTGTGTGCCCTATGCACGGGGATTTCACCTGGGCTGAGCTCAGGGGAGATGGAAGAATCAGGTTAACAGAGGAACTGGAAGTCCCGGGATTTGCGGCGGCTGGCAGCGAGGTCATCTCTAATGGAGAGGAAACTCATGCATAACTCCAAGGAACAACCGAGACAGACCGGGGATGAACGTCAGTGAAAGTACCCCTGCATAAACGACCAGTGGGGTGTTTTCCCCATGATGTAGACAGTTTAACCTGCCTCGGGTCTCAATTTCGGGAGGAGAAAGTTTTGTTTATAAAACTTTAAAATAAACAAAACGGAGAGAAATAACTGAAATCTCTCGATCTGTATTTACGTTCCATACAGTTTTTACTTGGATTCTTATGCCAAGAAGAGGACGATCCCATAAACATCAAATGATGTAGGATGCAGGGCAATCCCTGGCCACCCGTCTTCCTCCAGGGTTTTACTTTGCCAAAGCATCTTGGGAGGTTCGACAGAACTCCACGTCCCATTGATCTAACTCTTCCTTCCAAAGATCCATCTCTTTTTGCCAGCTGTCCACCTCATCTTTCCAAAGATCCTGCTCCTCTTGGAAGATCTTCTTGACTTTCTCCAGGAGATCCATGATTTTCTTCCAAAGGTCGGCATTTCGCTCCCAGAAGTCTGGGTCTCTTGCTTCCATTCGTGAAGAAACCTCTCGGCTCTTTCCCCACAAAGCGGAGAGCTTTTCTTTGCGGTTCTTGTTTTGTCCGGTCAGGGTCTCAACGGCATTGTCCACATCCCTTTCTTTTCTTCTGCACAAGGATTGGTCCATGTGTTCCATCACACCTTTCTAGCTCTCAGCCAGGCCCCGGAATGGGGGGGGAAAACCAGAATTGTGCTGATGCGGTTGCTTACAGGAAAGTCTTGGAAAGTACGCCAAGGGTCTTTGGAAACACACTAAGGTTGATGAGAGCACATAAATGTTAAAACAATTCTGACCAACACTATAAAGCATAGAATAATAGAATTATAGCATTGGAAGGGACCACCAGGGTCATCTAGTCTAACCCCCTGCACAATGCAGGGAATTCACAACTGCCTTCCCCCACACCCACAGTGACCCCTACTCCATGCCCAGAAGATGCCCAAGATGCCCTCCCTCTCATGATCTGCCCAAGGTCACAGAATCAGTATTGCTAACAGATGGCCATCTACTGTAGCCTCTGCTTTAAAACCTCCAGGGAAGGAGAGCTTACCACCTCCCAAGGAAGTCTGTTCCACTGAGGAACCCTCTGTTGGAAAGTTCTTTTGGATTTGGATTCAGGGCACAATGTGGCTTATAGAGTGATTTGAATATTGTATTAGTGGATAAATAGTGCACTGAACGTGTAATTTTTGTTTTTCTTTTTATGTATATGTATTTTATATTTTTTTTCTTTTTTTGTGTTTATTATGGGAAGAAGAAAAAAAGGAAAGTTCTTCCTAATGTCTAGATGGAAACTCTTTTGAGCCAATTTCAATTTTCTAATTGCAATCAGTACTGCTGACAGATGGCCTTCTAGCCTCTGCTTAAAATCCTCCAGGGAAGGAGAGCTCACCGTCTCCCAAGGTAGCCTGTTCCACTGAGGAACAGCTCTGTTAGAAAGTTCTTCTAGAAAGCAGACAGGACGCATTCCCTGTTGAAATGCTCAACTGGGGAACAGCTGAGCTAGGCAGCCCGTTTGAATCCTGCCTCGGCTATTCCCTAGGTGCTGTTGGCAAAGCCCCTCTTTCTCAGTCTTCCGACCAGCATCCTGCCCAGTTAAAATCCTCTTCCCAATGCCAGTTTTCTATGCCTCCCCCAGCAGAGCCGAGATAGGTGGCATCCAGAAACAGGGCTTTTTCAGTGTTGGCACCTTTTTCTTTGGAATGCCCTCCCCTTCCAGGGTCACCTAGTACATAAGTGCCAGACCAAAACATTTCTTTTTCACTCAGGCTCAGTGGTGGTTTTATGCCATTTTTATGCCTCTGGCTTATTTTAATAGTTTTTTGTGTGTGTCATTTTAACCAACTGCCTAGGGCAGACCTCTGGAGAAGTGGCATGTGCATTAATGGTTGTCTCTGAAAGGCTTATTGTGTTAATTGGGCCAAGGCCAAGAACCCTGAAGGCACAATTCAAACCCTCAGTATTATTACTGACTTGTGTTTATACCCCTCCAAGAAAGCATTATTCTGCACAAGCAGCAGGCAAAGACAAGAAACTCTTCCTGGATTGTACCACTTGACACTGAAGTGGCAAACTGCATAAATTGAAAGCTTTATCTTTAAAAAACAAAACAAAACCTAGATCTCTGCTGGTAAAAAATGAGCAGTCAGGGAGAAAGGCTCATGCCTAACTTCTAGACTGACATTCTAGTTTTCTACAGGTAGAGATTTTCAGGGGAGAGGAGGGGAGAGGAGAATTCAAATCTGCTGACATACCACACCCTAGGGTTGCCAGGTCCCTCTTTGCCACTGACAGGTTTTTTGGGCAGATCCTGGGGAGGGGAGGGACTTCAGTGCTATAGAGTCCAATGGCCAAAGTGGCCATGTCCTCCAGGGAAAGTGATCTCTATCGGCTGGAGATCCGTTGTAATAGCAGGAGATCTCCAGCTGGTACCTGAAGGTTGGCAACCCTACAACACCCACATATGCCAGCAGTCCAAAACGGGACATTCCAGGAAGAGTTTGGCTACATTCACTGCTATGTGGGAAGATCGCCTTTGGTAGCTCAGCCTTCTTTTGGTCTCTAACCTGGAGACGTGAGAGAAAAGATGGAGGAGCAGGGAAGATTTCAAAGTGGAGACCAACTCCGACGAATCAACTGCAATTTCTTTGCTAGCAAGACGATTGAGTTTGGAAGTTATTCAGCTCTCTGCTGCAGTAACTTTTGACAGCTCTTCATTGGTAGGTGAAGGGGGCTTTCTCCTCTGGAAGGCAGTCTGGGAGATCATCTTGGTCTCCAGTAATTTTTCCCATCTGTTCACCCTAATGTAGACTTTTGGGTTGCTTTACTTCCTTTATGGTTCTTTCGCAACATATTTCCAGGTGGATATGTCATTCCTTGCCCTGACCTGGATGGCTCCGGCTGGCCTGGTTGGTAATGGGATGGGAGACCACCAAGGAAATCCAGGGTTGCTACGCAGAGGCAGGCAATGGCAAACCCACCTCTGTTCATCTCTTGCCCTGACCTGGATGGCCCAGGCTAGCCCAATCTCGTCAGATCTCGGAAGCTAAGCAGGCTCGACCTTGGTTAGTACTTGGATGGGAGACCAGCAAGGAAGTTAGAGTTCCCAACCTACAGGGACTAGCTGGAGATCTCCTGCTATGACAACAGATCTCCAGTTGATGGAGATCGGTTCACCTGTTGAAAATAGCTGCTTTGGCAATTGGACTCAATGGCATTGAAGTCCCTCCCCTCCCCAAACCCTGCCCTCCTCAAGCTCCGCCCCAAAGATCTCCGGCCGATGACAAAGAGAGACCTGGCAACCCTAAAGGAAGTCCAGGGTCGCTACTCAGAGGGAGGCAATGGCAAAACCACCTCTGTTCATCTCTTGCCTTCACCTCAGTGACCCAGGCTAACCCTATCTCATAAGCACTCAGAAGCTAAGCAGGGTCTTCCCTGGTTAGTACTTGGATGGGAGATCAGCAAGGAAGTTAGGGTTGCCAACCTCCAGGTACTAGCTGGAGATCTCCTGCTATTGCAACTGATCTTCAGCCGATGGAGATCAGTTCACCTGAAGAAAACAGCTGCTTTGGCAATTGAACTCTGTGGCATTGAAGTCCCTCCCTTCCCCAAACCCTGTCCTCCTCAAGCTCCTCACCAAAATCCCCCGCTGATGGTGAAAAGGGACCTGGCAACCCTAAAGGAAGTCCAGGGTCGCTATGCAGAGGCAGTCAATGGCAAAAACACCTCTGTTCGTCTCTTGCCTTGACCTGGATGGCCCAGGCTAGCCCTATCTCATCAGCACTTGGAAGCTAAGCAGGGTTGGCCCTGGTTAGTACTTGGATGGGAGACCACCAAGGAAATCCAGGGTCACTGCGCAAAAGCAGATGATGGCCAACCCACCTCTATTCGTCTCTTGCCTTGAAAACCCTATCAGGGTCGCCGGAAGTCGGCTGCAACTTGACGGCACTTCCCCCCCATCCGATATTATCCCTCTCCTAGTTAATAAGCCATGCGCTCGATGCTATTCCTTCTGTGAACAGGACCCTGTGCAGAACACCCGAAAACGCCACCCCAACTCACATCTCGCTCTTGGAAGCCAAATGCATCCGACACGCAAGGGAAGCGGCCCAGCAGCCTCTGATGTCAGCTGGGTGATTGTGACATCATCAGGTCTTGATGGGGGGGCACTGAGTGACCTAACACTGGGGTGGATGGGGGAGAAACATCTTCCTGTGGTCCGTGGGTCCTGACGTGAACAATGGCGGTTTGTCGCTTAGGCTGTGTCTATTTTAATTTTTGTTTTCTTTAAAAAAAACCATATACCGGTACGTATCATTTTTCTGCTGAACGAATCATAGAATCACAGTTGGAAGGAACCCCCAAGGTCATCTAGTCCAACCCCCTGCACAATGCAGGAAATTGCAAACTACCTCCCCGCACACACACCCAGTGACCCCTACTCCATGCCCAGAAGATGGCCAAGATGCCCTCCCTCTCATGATCTGCCTGAGGTCCTAGAATCAGCCTTGCTGACAGATGGCCATCTAGCCTCTTCTTAAAAACCTCCAGGGAAGGAGAGCTTACCACCTCCCAAGGAAGCCTGTTCCACTGAGGAACCGCTCTGTTAGAAAATTCTTCCTAATGTCTAGACCACTGGTTCCCAACCACGGGTCCGTGAGAACTAAATTAAGGTCCGCAAAACAAAGTTATAAACCCATAATAAATTAATATTTTCAATTAAAAGTTCTCTATTATAAAAATATATATTCAAATATTATTCTAAGCTTAAAGTTTAACTAACAGTTATTATTAAAGTTTATTTTCAAATTCTCTGAATTTTTATTTTGAACCTTGGGGTCCCTGCACTGAACAAAAAAGTCCTAGTGGTCCCTGGTCAAAAAAAGGTTGGGAACCACTGGTCTAGACATACTCTTTTGATTTAATTTCAGCCTGATTGACAGCCAATTGTCTCATGATTCTATGCAAGATGTATATTAAAATAATAAACCCCTGGAAGCCTGTGCTTTTGAGAGAATTGGTTCTTCTTTAACAGTAGGGTTGCCAGGTCCCTCTTCGCCACCGGCAGGACGTTTTGGGGGCAGAGCCTGAGGAGGGCGGGGTTGGGGAGGGGAGGGATTTCAATGCCATAGAGTCCAATTGCCAAAGCGGCCATTTTCTCCAGGGGAAATGATCTCTATCAGCTGGGGATGAGTTGTCATAGCGGGTGATCTCCTGCCACCACCTGGAGGTTGAGCAACCAAAATTAACACCACTGTACTGCTACCACAGGTTAGGAAGTTAGCACAGGACTGGCTGAAATAACTACTGGATAACAATCTAATAAACAAGTGTATTAAGGTGCATAAGGTGACTATAAATAAATAAGTAAATATATACAACAATATCTTAGACAGTCCAAATGGTACTAATTTCAAATATTCAATGTAGATCAAGCTGGAACACGTCTTCAAAGATGAATCATGAGGGGGACGATCGTTTCACTTCTGCTTCAGCCCCGTTTTCTACATACAAAATATACATATCTATAGATCACACTTTCAATATTTAAAGTACATAAAATACTGCATAAAAATCATACGATTCACCTTTGAAGACGTGTCCCAGCTTGATCTACACTGAATATTTGAAATTAGTACCATTTGGACTGTCTGAGATATTGTTGTATATATTCATTTACTTATTTATTTATAGTCACCTTATGCACCTCAATACACTTGTTTATTAGATTGTTATCCAGTAGCCATTTCAGCCAGTCCTGTGCTAACCACCTGGAGGTTGGCAACCCTATTTAAAGACTCGTACTATTTATCTGGAGGCCTGCCTGCTTCCCCATGTTCAACATATGTCTACACGTATCAAAAAAACTACACACACACGCACAAATATGAGAAAAGATGGGAACTACCTTGGGTTATCTTTGAAGAGCTCACCACCTCCTGAGCTTCTTCACCATTATAAGGGATAATTTTTGAGCTAGAGAAAGAGGACTGTTTTATACCTCATTTTCTTTTCTTCTTCCCCCCCCCCCTTTTGGCTCAGCATTTGTTAGAAAAATGAAATTTGGCCCCATCTGAGTTTTTCCTTCTTGTAATTAATGGCTTTAATTTCAAATGAAGCTGTTGCCGGTTTCCCTGTTGTGACTTGGGTGGGATTGTGGTCATTCTGCGCCTGCAGAGAAACCGAACTTGGCTCACACGTGAAAAAGAACCACCAAAGTAGCGAGGGAAAAACTGGCTTTCTTCACTGGAAGAAGGGTCGAGATCCTACCCAGGTAGGGTTGCCAGCTCTGGGTTGGAAAATACCTGGAGATTTTGTGGGTGGAGCCTGCGGAGGGCGGGGTTTGGAGAAGGGAGAGACTTCAGTGTGGTATACTGTCATGCAGTCTACCTTCCAGGAGATCAGCCTACCTTCCAGCAGGAGATCTCCAGGTACCACTTGAAGTTGGCAGCCCTATACCCAGAATCCTACTGATGTCTATCTTTTCATCTTCCCAAAGTACAGTCGAGCCAGGTTTGAAAACACGGGGGTCAGATGCCAAATTTCATCTGTGGCTTTCCTGGATGGACCTGTAAAATCCACCTTTCTGGTTACAACAGTAGAGGCGAGGTTTTGCGTTACTACCAGTGTGTGCACATTTCTTCAGACCACATGAAGCATCAGTGCACATTCCCAGAGGCTAGATTTGAACGATTTGACAGGTTCTCTCTCCACGAGGATCATTCTCAGTTGTGGCTCAGTGCTAGAGCATCTGCTTGGCATGCAGAAGGCCCCAGGTTCAATCCCTGGCATCTCCAGTTAAAAAGGTTGTAGGCAGGATTGCTAGCGCTGGGTTGGAAAATACCTGGAGATTTTGGGAGCGGAGTCTGGGGAGGGCGGGGTTTGGAGAGGGGAGGGACTTCAATGCCATACAGCCCAATTGCCAAAGTGGACATTTTCTCCAGGGGAACTGATTCCTATCGCCTGGAGATCAGTTGTAACAGCAGGAGTTCTCCAGCCACCACCTGGAGGTTGGCAACCCTAATGGTAGGCTTCTGCCTAGACTCTAGAGAGCCATTGCCAGTCTGAGCAGGCAGAACTGACCTTGATGGACCAAGGGTAGAAGGCAGCTTCCAGGACTCTCGTGTTCTCTTTGGAGCAAAAATCCCACTTTTCTATTTCTCAGCCTGAAGCAAAAACAATCCATTCCCTGTTCTGCTCACAAGCCTTATTCCACCAGCCTTTTTTTTTCTAAAAAAAAAATCCTATTTACTAAACTAATGAAGGGTACAATGTGTGGCTTTCTTTGTATTCCTGAAGCTTTGCGTCGTCAATAGTTTATAAGCTGTGTCAAGAGGCATCTGCAGTCGTGTATGGCACTAAATTAAAATCTGGTTGCAAGCAATTTCCTTGCAAATAACCATTAGTAGCTCACTACCCACTTCCTATATTATTAAAAAAGGGTACATTGTTTCCTCATAAATTGAGCATCATCAGAACATGCAGCCTTGCCCTTCTGTCATTTTCCAGCAAATGCCTCTTCTTCAGTTGGACAATGGGTCAAGAACCGTAGTGTGGGGGTAGGGTTGCCAACCTCCAGGTACTAGCTGGAGATCTGCTATTTCGACTGATCTCCAGCTGATAGATAGGGTTGCCGGGTTCCTCTTTGCCACTGGTGGGAGGTTTTGTGGGTGGAACCTGAGGAGGGTGGGGTTTGGGGAGGGGACTTCAATGCCATAAAGTACCTGGAGGTTGGCAACCCTACCGATAGAGATCCGTCCCCCTGGAGAAAATGGCAGCTTTGGCAATTGGGCTCTATGGCATTGAAGTCCCTCCCCTCCCCAAACCCCACCGTCCTCAGGCTCTGCCCCCAAAACCTCCCACCGGTGGCGAAGAGGGACCTGGCAACCCTATGCGGTGGGGAGACACTACCCAATTAGGGCTTGCCAACAGACAGGTGGGGGGCATGGAGTTCTTTCCAAATGACTACTGATCTCCAGATTGGCTCCAGGTCACCCGGCGAGCTGCATTGGCAGCATGGGGATTCGAACCCGGGTCTCCCTGATCCTAGTCTGACACTGCATAGCTTCTGCCAGCCAGACTACACCAATCCGACCTCGATAAACCAAGTTCACGTGGTTCCCACTCTGGGTTTTCTGCCCTCTCCTTCCTGGCAGTTCCCCACTGTGGAGCGTTCAGGATGAACGGAGGGACCAGCCATCTGTTGCCTGTTTATTCTGGGAATATTTGCAGAGGAGAGTCTCAAGGAGGGAGCGAGACTGCGCCTTTCAGCTTTGCCCTTCTCTCGTCGGCTCCCGGCCGAGAATGGGGTCACTGATCTTGCTGACTTTCCCCTCAGCTAAATATGCCCGATTCCTTACAGGTTGCTCATCTGTCAAGGTTTCCAAAGCCTTCGACACCATCTGGCTCCTCTCATTGGACTCCTGGCTGTCCTCAGGCCGCTTGGACGTGACCCCCGAAACATAACCCAGCATGGCTTTTTTGGCAACTTGCTTTCTTTCTGCTGCGTGGGTTCTTCAAAAGGCTCAGCAAAAATAACTTCAGTGATTCTGCCCAAGCACGGAGATTCGCAGGTTGAAGTCGAATGATGGGAAAGGCATAATAAACTCCCAACTTCGTCAAACCTTGATGCCCTACAACGGAGCAATCTGCAACCGACTGTGAACAATCAATTGAAAGAACCCGCTACCTCCGGACCAGCCGTCCTACGACGGAGGCAGGAGGCTGGGGGAGTCGACAAATGTCCATATTGAGAAAACTGAAACGATCAGCGTTCCAGCTTCAAAGTTGAAGGCCATTGATGCATGGCGGTCCCCCACCGCCGGCTACTTTGGGACTTTGCTTTGATCACGCTTGCATCTTCTGACTGTCAGAGGTCGCCTCCCTGCTTGTTTTCCCTGTGTTTTGGGGTGCTGGCTAAACACGAATCCAGACAACGGGGGCGAAACAAATGGAAACGCGCGGGGAGAGTGAGGGCATCTCTTTTTTTATTATTATTATTTTTATTATTTTCTACAATTTAACAAAAATAAACATATCTCAACAATATATTCAGTTGGAACTACTTGTAACAAAAAAAGCTCATTGCTATTACTGAGAATATGTTATCTATAGTATTCAATGCTATCTGCTATATGTGACTTCCCCGCATCTTCTTCAGTCACTAATTCTACTGGTTAACACTTTTGCATTTCAAATTGATTTCTAATCCTTATTTTCTCTCATACAGACTTGCTTTAAGCTATCTATACTACTTCTATAAGCAATTTCAAGTCCTACCTAGCTATAATATTATCATCATTGTCTCTATATGACGGTCAGGAAACGCATGCAGAATCAAAGCAAAGCCCCGAAGTAGTTGGCAGGGTGACCACGAGAGGTCCAGGCCTCACCTTAGGGCTGCCAGGTCCCTCTTTGCCACCGGCAGGAGGTTTTTGGGATGGAGCCTGAGGGTTTGGGGAAGGGAGGGGCTTCAATGCCATAGACTCCAATTACCAAAGTGGCCATTTTCTCCAGGTGAACTGATTTCTATCGGCTGGAGATCAGTTGTAATAGCGGGAGATCGCCAGCCACCACCTGGCAACCCTAGACACACCAATATGGGCATTTGTTGACTCCCCCCAGCCTCCTGCCTCCTTTGTAGGATGGCTGGTCCGAAAGTAATGGGTTATTTCAGTTGATTGTTCACAGTCAGTTACAGTTGGCAACCCTAGACACACCAATACCTATTGGTACATGGAAGAAAAGCAACACTTGCCCTAGAAGACTGCAAGCCCCGCCAATAGGGTTGCCAACCTCCAGGTACTAAATGGAGATCTCCCGCTATTACAACTGATCTCCAGCCAATAGAGATCAGTTCATCTGGTGGAAATGGCCGCTTTGGCAATGGGATTCTATGGCATTGAAGCCCCTCTACTCCCCAAACCCCCCCTCTGGCTCCACCCCAAAAGTCTCCCGCCAGTGGCGAAGAGGGACCTGCCAACCCTAAGGCTGGCAACCCTAACCCCACCCCATTTTTCCAGCTAGGTCTCAGATACCATGTTTGGTTACAACTAGGGTTGCCAGGTCCCTCTTTGCAACCAGCCATTGCCTGGCGGTTGGCAACCCTGGTTACAACAGTGGTGGTTATCGGTGTATGTACTGTAATAAGGACCTTCTACCCGTCCTGTTGCCGCAATTCAAGATCAGAAGACAATGGAGGAGCAGAAATGCTAAAGTCCCACGCAACCCTTGCTTCTGCACCCGCTCAAAGAGATACCTTTATTTTTGGTGATGCGGTTAGGATAGGAGGAATGTAATAGCAGGAGATCTCCCGCTAGTATCTGGAGGTTGGCAACCCTAAGCAACTGCCTAAATAAGATTCACGTTTGAGGATAGGAGATGTATAACTTTAAGCGTAAATAAATCTGCCGAGTTAACGCATCAGACACTCTGACTCAGGAAAGTTTAGGAGGGGATAAATGGTGCCACCGGACTGGGATTTAAGTGGACTTCTGGAAGGCAGACTGGCAAATGGAGGGCACGGCCTACGGACGCACCAACAGAATCGGCCGCTGCCCTCCACCACATCTCCTGATGTTGCGGCCAATTAAAGTTGATCTTTGTCTTGCTGGAAGCCTTTGCGCTGTCCACCCTCAAGCTTGAAATAGCAAATCAATACGGGGCTCTTAAAGTTAGCAAACCCCTGGGAAAGTTGCCAAGGAGAAACACGAAAGACTTTCTCTCTGGGCCGGGAACTGGTGCTGTTCGGATCTCTGCCGTCGGAGGTAATAGAGCAATTAGAGAGACATAAACTGTCTTGAGGGTTTCCAGGGGGACAGTGCAGGGTAACCAGGGACCAGTCCTACAGTTACTGAATATGGCATACAGCTAGGGTTGCCAACCTCCATGTTCTAGCTGGAGATCTCCTGCTATTACAACTGATCGCCAGCTGATAGAGATCAGTTCGCCTGGAGAAAATGGCCGCTTTGGCAATTAGACTCTATGGCGTTGGACTCCCATCGGTGGTAAAAAGGGATATGGCAACCCTAAAGGTCGGGCTTTTGCCTGGTGATTGGAGATTTGATTCGCTGTGCAGAATTTTTAAAAAAAGCATTGCTTTGGCAAGCAGCTGCCACCACAGCACAAAGCTACTCATTGCATGACTGAAGGTAAGCTGCGGTAACCATTTTTTGGCTGGCTCCAACTCCCGTTGCAGCCATTTTTGTGGCAGAATTCAAAAGGGGCCTGCTGGGTCACAAAGGTTGGGATCTCCTGATGTGGAAGCCCTGCTGGCTCATGGCTGTGGCCCACCTTGTTTGAGTTTCAGACTAGGATCTGAGTAGGGTTGCCCACCTACAGGTGGTAAAGAAAACAAGAACATTGTGCTAAAAAAGGAGTTTAACAAAACAAAGCACGGTGCTACTGTTTTCCAACTTCCAAAGCGATAGAGGGGACAAGTCTGCGCGTCAACCTAAGCAGTGACGCCAACCCGCACCCTGTGGGAGGCAGGTTATCTCTGTACCACCTTCAGTGGGCAACCTCCCACCCAGACCTATGGGTTCTTCAGTTAATTGGCCAGGGTTATCTAATTGAATTCTCCAGGACTCTGTCAGATCGAATGAAAGTTTCTCCGACCTCCAAGAACAAGGACAAGCAGCAGAGGACTTCTCAAGCTATTCAGCACCTCTGCGATATCAAGGCCATCGAACAAGTCCCACCATCGGAGCATTTATTGGGAATCTATTCAGTTTTCTTCACCGTGCCCAAGAGAGACGGAGGATGGCGAGCTCAAACATCTAAACAGGCACGTTTCCCAAAATCGCTTCAGGATGGAGACTCTGAAGTCCATCACGGATGCCGGCCACAGTTGCTGGCGAAACGTCAGGAAAGAAAATTCCAAGACCACGGTCACACAGCCCGGATAACCTACAAGAACCAATGAACTCTGACCGTGAAAGCCTTCGACAATATTTTGAACGCCTCTACGGGGAGGAAATATTTCAACAGACCCGGAGATTGGAAACACTTCGGAACAAGAAAGCAATCTACTTTGTTCTTTAACTTTTCTACTGCGATGCAGAGACACAGGATCTTGATACTTACAGGACAATGATTAGCACGTTACTTTTGCAGGACAATGCTCAGCTCAAACCCAACCCCTTTCTGACTATATATTACTCTTCCTACACCCTTGACACTGAGAGACACTGTCCTTCAGTGTTACTACTCTGAAGATGCCTGCCACAGCTGCTGGCGAAACGTCAGGAAAGAAAATTCCAATACCACGGTCACACAGCCCGGATAACCTACAAGAACCAATGAACTCTGACCGTGAAAGCCTTCGACAATATTTTCACCTCATAGTTTGTTGCTTCGGCAGTCCCCTAGTAGACCTCTTCGCCTCCAGAAACAACCACCAGCTTCCGAGATACTTCTCCAGGTACCAACGGAGCAGATCGATGCTCTATTGTCACCATGGCCCCCGGGCCTCCAGTATGCATTCCCCCCTCTCCCCCTCATCCCGAGGGTCCTAAGGAGAGTCCGACTTCTGAAGGCATCAGTCATCATGGGGACTCCATATTGGCCCAGACGCCCATGGTTCCCCTCTCTGATAGAGCTATCCACTCAGAATCACTGGAGACTCCCGGACAGACCAGAGCTTCTTCTCCAGGGACCAATCTGCCACCCAGACCCAAGATGGTATCAAATGACCGCCTGGTTATTGAATGGAGCAGACTGCTAGACCTTGGTTACAATCCCGAGATCGTGTCCACCATCCTTGCATCCAGACGACCATCTACCCAACGGATCTATAATTCCACATAGAAGGCATTTATTCGCTGGGGTAGACGCAAGCGCCAGAACCCTCTGAAACCTAGAGTTGTCGGCATTCTGGCCTTTCTCCAGGACGGGCGAGTACAGGGTCTGTTGACTTACAAGCTCCGCAGACAACTAGCAGCCATTGCTACTATAGTACCTAGGGTATCGAGTTATTCCCTAAGTAAACACCCACACGTTAAGGCATTTCTCAGAGGAGTTAGCCTCACCTCTCCTCTGGTTAAGCATAGGTACCCCACCTGGAGCCTTCATACCGTCCTAACGGCCCTCACAAAACCACCATTTGAGCCCCTCAGCCAGATACCTAAAATGGCTATGAATGAAAACCTTGTTTTTAACTGTGACCTCGGCTCGCCGAGTTTCAGAGTTGGGAGCTCTGTCGGTGAGGCCAAGCCTTTGCACCTTTCACAAGGATAAGGTGGTCCTTAGACCGGATCCCTCCTTTATTCTGAAATGTAACATCAATTCCACAGGGAACAGGAGGTGGTCTTACCCTCTTTCTGCCCCAAGCTCAAGACTCCAAGGGAGAAGGCCTGGCATTCACTTGATTTAAGAAGGGCTCTCTTTATATACTTGATTTAAGAAGGGCTCTCTCTTTTCACCCCCTAACAAGGGCAAACCCATAACTAGGGCATCTATCAGCCGCACTATCACGCTATGCCTTTCCAAGGCATACAAGGAAAGCAACCTTCCGATTCCATCAGGAGTCACAGCCCACTCAGTGAGGAGCGCTGTTACTTCTACTGCATTCGATCGTTGAGCACCATTAGAGGAAATTTGTAAGGCCGCTACCTGGTCTTCCGTTTCCACCTTCGTGCGACATTACAAATTAAATATATAAGCCTCAGCGGATGCCGCCTTTGGCAGACGCGTACTACAGAGTGTACTCCAGGACATCTGAATCCCACCCGGGCCAGGACAGCTCTTGTAAGTCCCATAATAAAGATGTTCTTCTCCCTCTGAGCGAGAAATAGCCTTGGCTACTTACCGTGAAGGCTTCTTCTGCTCAGAGGGACGAAGGACATCTTGCAATGTAAAATGTAACTGTCTCTTTAATGGTTGATTCTTACATGTGACTGCACCATTTAAAATTAAGGGCAGTATCTTTGGTAAATTGCCAACGCAATGTTAATAACAGCCAGCATGTGAGTATGATGCTCTATCTTCTCTCTATTTTCTCCCTTGTTTAAGCCAATTGCTAGCATATTCATGTTATTATTTGTTAATTAGTATTATGTACTAATTTATGATATAGTGGTCCCTGAAGAAGGCGTTAATCGCCGAAACAGAAAGATCACCGGGCTTCTGTTGAGAACAACTGCACTACTGAATTGCTACTCTCAAGAAGCATATCTGTGGAAGAAAGGGAGGTTGGCACCCCCTTTCATGGACTTACCTATAATACTGTTATTTGTTTGTAACAAGGCATAGTCCTCTCTTTGGCGTTACTTTTAAGGCAATAATTAACAACACATGTTTTTGCCTACATACTATCAGTGGTGGATATGTTATTAAATACCACTACTTTATAATCATTGTGTCTAGCTTTGTGAAGTGCTGTTTCTAGTTTGCTGAATCTCCAGGTGGTGACTGGAGATCTCCCGTCATTACAACTGATCTCCAGGTGACAGAGATCAGTTCACCTGAAGAAAATGGCCATTTTGGGAGGTGGACTCTAAACTTCGCCCTCTTCTGGCTCCACCCCTAAAATCCCAACCTGCTGGCAGCCCTAAATCAGCAAAATGTTTCCATGACAAAAAGCATGTGTGACTATTCTGTATTTCATTTCCTTTTATGTTCTGCTATATTTTTGACAACTTGGATTCGACACTGTTTATTTTATCGATTTACTTGGTTTATTTACGTATTCTGAATGAGCCCATCATAAGGTTTTTTGTTCTCAATTTATTCAGAAAATATCCCTTGTTTCATACTTATAATAGAAATATAATGGATAATGCGGATTTACTGGCACACAAATAACATTGACGAATGCTCTGGCAAAATTAGTGCCAGGAGAGTGAAAATAAAAACCATGAATTTGCTTCATGGAACAATAAGGCAAAACAGACAGGGTAGCCAGTGTGGTGTAGTGGTTAGAGTATCATACACAGCTCTGGGAATAGGGTTGCCAGGTCCCTCTTCGCCACCAGCGAAGTGGAGCCTGAGGAGGGCGTGGTTTAGGGAGGGGAGGGACTTCAATGCCATAGAGTCCAATTGCCAAAGCAGCCATATTCTCCAGAGGAAATGATCGCTATTGGCTGGAGATCAGTTGTAATAGCAGATCTCCAGTTGGTACCTGGAGGCTGGTAACCCTATCTGGGAATGCTTGGTTCAAATCCCCACTCTGCCTTGAAAGCTTGCTAGGTGACCTTGGGCCAAGCATAACTTCTCAACCTAACCTACCTCACAGGGTTGTTGTGAGGATAAAATGGGGAAAAGGAGAATGGTGTAAGCTGCTTTGGGTCCCTATGGGGTAATACTGACTTATTTGCTCTGCAATAGTGCTGCCGTTGAGGTTGTTCTTGACAGAAGACCATTTTGTCCCTGAGCTTCTTTCCAGTCGTTTGCAAACAGCTTCTTCGACGTGCTGAGTCAACAAGAACGCCACTTTTTTTGATTCTGCGGGGAAATAAATTTGAGAGCCCCAAAACGAAATGAATTTGGCACATAATAACATCCATCATTCTCAGGGAAAAGGGAGGGGAAAGAAAACACTTTCTATGTTTGGAGTTCATTGACTCTCCCATTGTGATCACAGCCGTCTATATTGCTGGAGCAATATCAGAGAATCAGAGAATCCTGCTTTTCCACGTTCTCCCGGAGTTTGATCGCCTCTTGCAGAGGAAGGCAGGAGAGGACGGATGCTGCATATTCACTGGGAAGGAAAAACCCACTGCTCTGAAACATGTTCTCTCTCTCTCGCTTGCTCTCATTCACAC
Organism: Euleptes europaea; assembly: GCF_029931775.1. Classification (NCBI taxonomy): domain Eukaryota; kingdom Metazoa; phylum Chordata; class Lepidosauria; order Squamata; family Sphaerodactylidae; genus Euleptes; species Euleptes europaea. Next base: position 16,757,735 of record NC_079332.1, read on the forward strand.
ACACACACCATCCTTGATCCAGGTCCAAATTTAATTGCCTAAAATGAGTTCTGCAAATTATTCATATAACATCAGTAGGCTCCATTTGCCTTGGGCGGGGGGAAGACTCTGGGGGAAAGTAGCCCATTTTCTTTCCGTTCACCTTCCATAGAATCATAGAGTTGGAAGGGACCACCAGGGTCGTCTAGTCCAACCCCCTGCACAATGCAGGAAATTCACAACTATATCCCCACCCACCCACCCCAGTGACCCCTACTCCATGCCCAGAAGATGGCCAAGATGCCCTCCCTCTCATGATCTGCCCAAGGTCATAGAATCAGCACTGCTGACAGATGGCCATCAAGCCTCCAGGGAAAGAGAGCTCACCACCTCCAGAGGAAGCCTGTTCCACTGAGAAACCACTCTAACTGTTAGAAAATGCTTCCTAATGTCTAGACGGGGGGGGGGGAGAGTCCATGATCCAAAAATGGTCCAGAATTAAGGTTGCTGTCCTTCAGGTGGAGCCTAGAGATCTCCCAGAATTACAACTGATCTCCAGTCTACAGTGATAATTTCCCCTGGAGAAAATGACCTCTGTGGTATTAGAGACAGTGTGGTGTAGTGGATGCAGTGGTGGACCAGGATCTTGGGCGACCCAGGTTTGAATCCCTGCTTCCACCATAGAAGCTCACTGGGTGATTGTCACTTTCTGTCTGGCCCACCTCACAGGGCTGTTGTGAGAAAATGGAAGATGGAGGAACCATGTTCTAAGCTGCTTTGAGTTCCAACTGTGGGGAGAAAAGCAGAGTGTAAATATATTAATTAACAAATAATATTATACCCTGCTGAGGTCCCTCTCCTCTAGGGTCGCCAGCTCTGGGTTAGGAACAACCTGGAGGTGGAGCCTGGGGGTGGTGGGGCTTGGGGAGGGTGGGGCTTGGGAAGATGAGGGGCCTCAGCAGCGTCTAATGCCACCGAGTCTACCCTCCAAAGCAGCCATTTTCTCCAGGGGAGATCAATTGTAATAATGGGAGAGCTCCAGGTGCCTCCTGGAGATTGGCAACCCTCCTCTCCTCCCAAGCACACCTTTGGCTGTAAAAAAAAAGGGTCGCCCTGTGAAGATAGGAATCAGAGTGGCACAGTTCTTTGTTGCTGAGGCCAGCGATTCCAGACTTTGCGGTTAGACACTTAACTTTGGCTGCACGCAGGTTCTCGGCAGTTTAATACCTGAAGTCTGAACAGTTTCGAATCTTTGGGGCTCAATTACTGGGCATGCTGCAGAACCGGGCTGGTAAGATGCCGGCTCTAAACAGGGGCACGTCATGCGACCTCCCTGCAAAATCCTTCTCTCCTGTCCTTCGTCTTGCTCGGCTTCAAAGTCCCCTTCACCGGAGATGCTTCTTTCCCCCAAATCTCTCCAAGAAGCAAAGAACGGCTGTTCTTTTGGAAAGAAGAGCTGTTGGATTTAGTATTTACATTATCCACTACACGGGTTAGCCCTGACCTGGAAGGCCCGGGCTAGCCCAACCTTGTCAGATCTCAGAAGCTAAGCAAGGTCAGCCCTGGTTAGTACTTGGATGGGAGACCACCGAGAAAGTCCAGGGTCGCTACGTAGAGGCAGGCAAGGGCAAACCTCCTCTGTCCCTCTCTTGCCTTGAAACCTCAGAAGCTAAGCAGAGGTAACCCTGGTTAGTACGAGGTAAACCTGGTTAGGACTTGGATAGGAAACCACCAAGGAAGACCAGGGTTGCTAAGTAGACAGGCAATGGCAAAACCACCTCTCTTCGTCTCTTGCCTTGACCTGGATGGCCCGGGCTACCCTGATCTCATCATATCTCAGAAGCTAAGCAGGGTCAGCCCTGGTGAGAACTTGGATGGGAGGCCACCAAGGAAGTCCCGGGTTGCTTTGCAGAGGCAAGCAATGGCAAACCACCTCTGTCCTTCTCTTGCCTTGAAACCACAGAAGCTAAGCAGAGGTAACCCTGGTTAGTACTTGGATTGGAGACCACCAAGGAGGCAAAACTACCTCTCTTCGTCTCTTGCCTTGACCTGGATGGCCCAGGCTAGCCTGATCACATCAGATCTCAGAAGCTAAGCAGGGTCAGCCGTGGTTAGAACGTGGATGGGAGACCACCAAGGAAGTCCAGGGCTGCTACGCAGAGGCAGGCAATGGCGAACCACCTCTGTTCATCTCTTGCCTTGAAAACCCTACGGGGTAGTCTTAAGTCACCTGCAACTTGACGGCACTTCCCACCACCAGGTTGGGCCTGGAGTCCCCACCCTGGGTCCGACACAAACCAATTGTGTGGTGGGTAGAGAGTCAGAGTAGGATCTGGAAGACCCAGCTTCAAATCCCCACTCGTGCCATGGGAGCTTGCTGGGAGACCATGGGCTCGTCACACTCTCAGCCTAACCTACCTCACAGGGTGGTCATCAGGATAAAATGGAAGCGAGGAGAATGAGGGAAGTCCCTTTTAGTCCCCACTGGGGAGAAAGGTGGGGTATCAATGAAACAAACAATCACATGTCAGTTGTAGTTTCTTCTCAGTCCCCACACAGGTGGTGCCTGATTACAATTGGGACGATGGCTAGGGTTGCCAACCTCCAGGTGGAGCCTGGAATTCTCCTAGAATTACAACGGATCACCAGAGTGTAGAGATTGGGTCCCCTGAAGGAAATGGTAGCTGGCAAACCATGGAACTTGGGGAACTGAAATTCCTAGAGAGTCTTCAAATCCCTGAGGAGCCCCCTCCCCTCCCTAAGCTCCACCATATGCAGACAACAACCCCAAATCTCCAGGAATTTCCCCAAGTTGGAGTTGTCCCCTAAAATGGCAGAAGAGAAGTTACTTCAGCTGGCGCAATCTGAAACAGTCCCAAACGAGTAATGCGCCATGAAATTGCAACAGACTCAGAGTGAACCCATCTGTGGTGTTTTCAAAGCAAGAGCTGTTCAGAGGTGTTTTTGCCATTGCCTGCCTCTGTCTAGCAACCCTGGACTTCCTTGGTGGTCACCCATCCAAGTACAAACCAGGGCTGGCCCTGCTTAGCTTCCGAGATCTGATGAGATCAGGTGAGCCTGAGCCATCCAGCTTAGGGCAGGGACAAACCAGTGGTTTGCGATTGCCTGCCTTTGGTCTCCCATCCAAATAGTAACCAGGGCCAAAAGGGACTTCTTTGCTTCTGAGATCTGATGAGATTGGGCTAGCCTGGGCCATCCAGGTCAGGGCAAGAAACAAACTGAGGTGATTGGCCATTGCCTGCCTCTGCAAAGCAGTCCTGGTCTTCCTTGGTGGTCTCCCAGCCAAGTACTAACCAGGGCCAACCCTGCTTGACTTCCGAGATCTGATGAGATCAGGTGATTCTGGGCCATCCAGGTTAGGGCAGGGACAAACAGGTAGAGCAACCCTGGACGTCCCTGGGGGTCTTCCATCCAAATGGGGAGAGGGCGTGGCTCAGTGGTAGAGCCTCTGCTTGGCATCCAGAAGGTCCCAGGTTCAATCACCGCCATCTCCAGTTAAAGGGATTGGGCAAGTAGGTGAGGTGAAAGACCTCTGCCTGAGACCCTGGAGAGCCACTGCCGGTCTGAGTAGACAATACTGACTTTGATGGACCAAAGGTCTGATTCAGTAGAAGTCAGCTTCATGTGCTCATGTGTTCAACCAGGGCCGATCCTTCTTAGCTTCTGAGATCTGATGAGATCGGGCTAGCCTGGGCCATCCAGGTCAGGGCAAGAGACAAACAGAGGTAGTTTGCCATTGCCTGCCTCTGCAGAGCAATCCTGGGCTTCCTTGGTGGTCTCCCATCCAAGTACTGACTGTGGCCAGCCCTACTTAGCTCGCCAGGCAATTCGGGCTGATAACATCACCAAAAAGAATTGAAAAAAGGTATAAATATTCACAGAATCAATCATTCTTGTACGTGTGTGGATGGAGGGAGGGGAATAGCGGGAGATCTCCAACTGCTGCTTTTGACCTGAAAGCGAAGTCTATTCACCACTGCCTTATTTCAGCATAATAAGTGGATTACGTTAATACCAGGTGCTTTGGAACTCTCAATGAAGATATTCCCATTTCTGATTAAGGTCTTTAGCAAGCAAAATTTGCTGCCTTCTCCTTGCAAATTTAATTGGGGTAATGAGGAGGTTTATCTTACCGCGCATAGGCTTGAGGGACGCATGCAAAACTCGGCTGTGTACTTGGGCAAATATAAATAGATGCTCCATCCCTCGGGATCCGCCTGCGATGGAACATTCCAGTGGAGCCGATGCGATTCTTCTGAAGCATTCATAAATTGTACTTTCTGGTAAGTGTCCCTTACATAATACCCGAGCAAATGCCGACTGAGCTGGAGCGAAGCATTTAAGCAGCTGGGGAAATATGAAATGATTGCGTACCAAATGGATTCATTAGGTCTGACGCTCTTAGGATAAATTCATTCCAATCAGGGCTTTTGAAAGGGACGGGAAGAGAGGGGGCGTTGGAGAAGATGCCATGCACAAAAGTCTATGGGGCTTAGGGTTGCCAACCTCCAGGTGGTGGCGGGAGATCTCCCGCTATTACAACTGATCTCCAGCCGACAGAGGTCAGTTCCCCTGGAGAAAATGGCCGCTTTGGCAATTGGACTCTATGGCATTGAAGTCCCTCCCCTCCCTAAACCCCACCCTCCTCAGGCTCCGCCCCCAAAAAATTTCCAGTATTTCTTCTGAGCTGGCAACCCTAATGGGGCCTGAAAGACCCAGCCTCCTGCCTGATTGACAGGTCCTTTTTGAGGGTGTCACGGTTGAACCAAAAGAAGGATGGCATGGAGGTTATGGCAAAGTTTTGTCACCCGACTTCAGAAGAGTATAACTTTCTTAAGAGAGTATAACTCAGGCAGATCATGAGAGGGAGGGCAGGAAAAGTTGCGTCAGTGCTTGGTTCTCGTGGCCCTTTCTTACACTCCCAGGGAAGTTCTGGTCGCCACTGTGGGGTCAGGAAGGGATTTTCCTCCAGGCCAGTTTGGCCAGGGATCCTGGAGGGGTTGTTGCCATCTTCTGGGCATGGAGTAGGAGTCACTGGGGGCATGGGGGGAGGCAGTTTTGAATTTCCTGCATTGTGCAGGGGGTTGGACTAGATGACCCTGGTGGTCCCTTCCAACTCTATGATTTTATAAGTTTTTGCCCATGGAGTAAAAATTATAGATTTCTCCTGGCCTGCAGCTTAAAGTAGCGTTCAGCCTGGAGTTTCGGGGTAGAGCATGGGGAAGGCGGAGTTTGGGGAGGGGAGGGACCTCAAGGGGATATAATGCCATAGAGTTCACTTTCCCTTGCAGCCATTTCTTCCAGGTGAACAAATTATGGTTGCCAGTCTCCAGGTGGGCCATGGAGGTCTCCCAGAATTAGAACTCCAGACCACAGAGATCGGTGCCACCCTCCCAGAGAAAATGACAGCTTCACAGGTGGCCTCACATCCATGCTGGTCATTAAAAAAGAAAATCCCAGCAAGCCTCTATTAAAGGGAAGAAAAAGAAGAAGAGTTGGTTTTTATATGCCGACTCTGGAGGTGGCGGGCTCTCCTTCTCTGGAGGTTTTTAAGCAGAGGCTCGATGGCCATCTGTCAGCAAGGCTGTTTCTATGACCTCAGGCAGATCGTGAGGTCTGCGCTCACCCACATGGTGGGCTGCGCTCCTTATATGTCCTTGATAACAAACAGTTGGTGTCTGTACACACGATCGGCAAACGTTGAACTTCCTACATGGAGACTGTTGCAATGCAAACTATTCTGCCTCCTTCCCTTTTCCTTCAGAGAGACCGCAAAGGAAGCCTTCCCTTCAGCGATACCGATACGGAAAACTCCGCGTCCTTCCCAAATCTGCACACACATTTTACGACTGCAGCGACCTTCGCTCACAATGCAGGAGACAAAGCAAAGTTCCAGAGCCAGCTCGTAAAGGATAATGTTACCTTCATATCAGCTTCACCTCCACTGTGCCTATCCTGGCGGAAGAAATTGTATCCTCCTTCCCATACTCCCGCCACCAGCTAACAAAAAGGGAAAGAAGCCATCAGTGGTTGACAACACGGCTCTTTTTTCACGCTACACATTTTAAAACGCGATGCAGTTAAGTTTAGTAACAGGTAAACACAACGGCTGAGGTTCTCACTAGGTGATCTTAGGTGAAGCCCCCAAGAGTGATTTTAAGCTGTGGCCGGAGTCGGTTTTTTTATTTTATTTTTAAGAGAGCTAAAAATTGTTGGGAGAAAATTAATGCTTCTCATGTTCCCAAGTTGCCACTGGACAAACAAGTTCCTGAAATTCAAAACCCTGCAAAATTTGTTTATTGGAAGCACAAAGTAAGGTGAGTGTACATGCTACGATCCCCTTTACGCATGACGTTGAATGCACGAAAAATACTCAAGGTCTCCAACCTTAGTAATTGCTAAGCGTGGTGTAGTGGTTTGCAGCGGTGGAGTCTGATCTGGGTTCGATTCCCCACTCCTCCACGTGAGCGGCGGAGGCTAATCTGGTGAACGGGATTTGTTTCCCCACTCCTGCACACAAAGCCAGGTGGGTGACCTTGGGCAAGTTACAGCTCTCTTAGAGCTCTCTCAGCCCCACCTACCTCACAGGGTGTCTGTTGTGGGGAGGGGAAGGGAAGGCGATTGTAAGCAGGTTTGAGTCTCTCTTAAGTGGTAGAGAAAGTTGGCATATAAAAACCAACTCTTCTTCTTCTAGTTGGCCAGGCAAGTTAGAATTGGTTAGTCTCTTGCACGATCTACTGGGGACTTCTTCAAACAGGATAAGATTAAAGTCTATATTCCCAACAGTCTTACTTGGGGTTGGATCCAACCAGCTTTTCTGCTAGTGAAAACTGGAGGTAGGGTCCCCTCTGACAAACACAAAAAAGGCTTATGTTGGGGGATCGCGGGACCCATGTGGAGAAAAGGAACATGGGACGGGGTGTAGTATGGAGGAGAACTGAGGATTGAGTGAAAAACCTGGCTGGACCCCTTGATCTGTTTTCCACCAACAAATTATTTTACGCTTTGTCTCCACTATTTTCAGCATAGGTTCCCTCTTTCTCCAGCACCTGGAGGTTGGCAACCCTACATTGAACTCCCTCCCCTCTCCAAACCCCGCCCTCCCCAAAAACCTCCCACCAGAGGTGAAGAGGGACCTGGCAACCCTAGTTTTGCAGTCCATCGAAGCTCGATCCACAAGTCAAGATGCTTATGCTGAAGGGGCCACAAGGATCTTGTCCCCCCCCCCCCTTCAAAAAAAGTCAGCTTTTATTTGCTGGAAATACATGCGGCCAGACGCTCTGGGGCTGTTTCATAAGCCAAGCACAAAAATAGGCTCCGGATTAAAAATTCAGCGTCCCATTAGTGGCGTGTCCTCTTCGGGTTTCGGGCCCTGTTAAAAGTACACAGAACTGTTCAAGCTGCTAAGTGGTTTCCAGGGCCGTCCTCTGCCAAGTTACACCCTTGCAAATCCATTGAAGTCAGTGGCCTCCGAGGGCAGTAACTCTGTTTGGGATCGCGGTCTAAATTACCACTCGGAAGGGGCTGTTCCTTTTTTTACTATTCCCCTCTCTCAGCAACTTTCTTCGACGCTTGGGGAATTTGTAACTTTGCAACTTCACCAGCCTGTACAATATTTTAATGGCTTGGCCACAGAGAATTGACTGAAGAACGTACAACCAGCAATGCGGTATTTACACTGTACTAAATGATTCACAAAGTTACTTAGAAACATTACTAGGGACCATGGTCCTACTGTGTATAGCTTGATAAATCTAGGATCCTACTGTGGAATTTTGCATCATCTAACATGTCATGTTAATATTTATGCTTTGCTTCAGTTCTGTTTTTAGACTTCTGGTTGGTTCTACCCCCCCCCCATTGTTTATTGAATATCTAGGGTTGCCAGCCTCCAGGTGGTGGCTGGAGATCTCCCGCTATTACAACTTCTCTCCAGGCGACAGAGATCCGTTCCCCTGGAGAAAATGGTTGGACTCTACGGCACTGAAGTCCCTCCCCTCTCCAAACCCCGCCTTTCTCAGGCTCCACCCCTTAAATCTCCAAAATCCCCACTCCTCCACATGAGTGACGGACTCTAATCTAGAGAATCGGATTCGATTCCCCGCTTCCGCATGAGCGGCAGACTCTAATCGGGAGAACCCGGTTCGAATCCCTGCTCCTCCGCATGAGCAGTAGACTCTAATCTGGAGAACCAGGTTGGTTTCCCCTGTCCTCCACATGAAGCCAGCTGGGTGATTTCGGGCTAGTCACAGCTCTCTCAGCCCCACCTACCTCACAGGGAGGGGGAAGGAAAGGTGATTGTAAGCCGGTTTGATTCTTCGTTAAGTGGTAGTGAAAGTCGGCATATAAAAAACAAGTCTTCTCGTGTAACACCACAACAGAATAAAACTTCTCAGACCGCCTGAGCATGTTGCTGCCTCTCTTTATACTTCCAGCAGTTTTAAACCAAGGTCACACTTCACGGCCCAGAGCTTTGCAATAAACCCAAGGACTCTGCCCTGGGACTGATATTTTTCTGCTGCACTCATTTTTGTCAGGTTATCACCCGAACGTAAGAATTTCCGGCTGCTGAGACAGTCACATCCATCACAGCACACTGAACGGCGCAGTTTCCTCCTCCCGCCCCCTTCTCAGTAAATATCAGATGTCACCGTGACTGCTTGAAAAGGGCTCCCTGCATCCCAGAACTTGAACAATACTGCCCCATAGGGAACCTGAGGAGTCTCCCTAGAGGCCTAAGCCTCCTGTGGCGTTGCCCTACAGTTGGGTAGGTTGGGATGCCCAAACAACAGGTGGTTTGGCGCATGTTCGGTTCACCAGTCACGAACTGCAGTCCTCCACTCTCTCCAGAGAATATCTTTTACATTACTCACTGGTGGTGGAAAGTGCTTATCAAGTCACACTTACAGCATGGTTTAGTGGTTGAGTGGTGGTTTGGAGCTGTGGACTCTGATCTGGACAACCAGGTCTGATTCCCCACTCCTCCACATGGGCGACGGAGGCTAATCTGGAGAACTGGATTTGTTTCCCCACTCCTCCACATGAAGCCAGCTGGGTTACCTTGGGCTAGTCACAGCTCTTAGCCCCACCAACCTCACAGGGTGTCTGTTGTGGGGAAGGGAAGGGAAGGTGATTGTAAGCTGGTTTGATTCTTCCTTAAGTGGTAGAGAAAGTCTGCATATAAAAACCAAGTCTTCTTCTTCTTCCAGTGACCCTGTAGGGTTTTCAAGGCAAGAGACATCCAGAAGTGGTTAGAATAATAGAATCATAGAGTTAGAAGGGACCACCAAGGTCATCTAGCCCAACCCCCTGCACAATGTAGGAAATTCACAAGTACCTCCCCCCTCCCACACCCCCAGTGACCCCTGCTTCATGCCCAGATGATGGCAACAAAAACCCTCCAGGAAACCATGGCCAATCTGGCCTGGAAGAAAATTCCTTCTTGACCCCAAAGTGTCGATGGGTATGTAAGAAAGGGCAATAGAGCCAAACACTGACGCAACCCTTCCTGCCCTCCCTGTCATTATATGCTTAGGTTTGCCATTGCCTGCCTCTGCGTAACAACCTGGACTTCCTTGCCGGTCGCCCATCCAAGTATTAACCAGGGCCGACCTTTCTTAGCTCCTGAAATCTGATGTGATCCATCTAGCCTGGGTCAAGGTACATCACTTGCTACCCAGTCATTTTAATTGTAAATGCCAGGGACTGAACCTGAGACCTTCTGCATGCCAAGAAAATGCTCTGCCGCTGAGCCACAGCCCCTCTTCAAGATCTTATTGGCAAGTCCCATTAAAACGATTTCAATGGGATATGCCTATAATTTCCTAGTAGATTTTGTCCAAAGTTTAAATTCCATAATTCCCCCCCAAAGACAAATTTCATGCAGCAATTTATAAAATGACATTAATTGTATCTTCCCAAAAAAGTACTGCAACTGAATTCTTTAAGAGATCTTATCTGGTTATTAAGATAAACGGGGATTTTTTCCCCTCCTCTCTCCATTTCAAACCATCTCATCTATTGTCTGTGTCAGGTACTGTTCAGCAATAGTGTATTTTATGTTTCCATTTTATTAGGAAAGCACAGCCATTTGTCAGTGGCAAATTCTGCGAGAGGGAAGGTGTATTAATTTTAAAGAAGGAAGTACTTTGACACTGAATTTAAATGCTACGTTTCCACTACATTCGACTCCAATCTGCCAGACTGACTCAGCTAGATTGGAGTTGCATATTGTTAATCTTGTGGTTCATTTTCTGCATAACCAAGGAGTTTAAGTTGACTGCATGTAACACTGGAGTAAATCTTTAATGGGGAAAGCGGCAAGTGTGGGTTACTAATGGTAAAGTTCACAAATGTATTTCTGAAATGTCACAAGGGGGAAAGAAGGGGGATTTCAAATTCCTCCTCCTTATCACTTCAAATGCCTTTCCCATTTGGATTTTCCGTGACCCAAAATTGGCATCACAATGCCGGTGCCATTTTTCTCCAGAGGAGGGCAACAAAGATGGTGAGGGGTCTGGAGACCAAGTCCTATGAGGAAACGTTGAAGGAGCTGGGTATATTTACCTTGAAGAGGAGAAGACAGAGAGGGGACACGATAACCATCTTCAAGTACTTGAAGTCATAGAGAGGAGGGTGCCAAGTTGTTTTCTGTGACTCCAGAAGGTTGGACCAGAACCAACAGGTTGAAATTAAAACAAAAGAGGTTCCTCAGTGGAACAGGCTTCCTTGGGAGGCGGTGAGCTTCCCTGGAGTTTTTAAGCAGAGGCTAGATGGCCATCTGTCAGCAATGCTGAATCTATGTCCTTAGGAAGATCATGAGAGGGAGGGCACCCTGGCCATCTTCTGGCCAGGGAGTAGGGGTCACTGGGGGTGTGGGGGGGAGGCATTTGTGAATTTCCTGCATTGTGCAGGGGGTTGGACTAGATGACCCTGGTGGTCCCGTCCATGAGTCTATGAATCTATGATTCTGACTCATTGCACTGAATTTCCCAGACCCAAAATGGCTCCGTCTGTTTCTCACCAGCCTTTTGCATCAAGTACGTTGGTAGTTTTTATTGATTATGGAGGGTGCTCGACACAACTAACGGGGGTGGAAAAACAAAACAATAAAACCCAGAATCATTTTTGAAGGCATAAAATTGTTGCTAAAACCCCCATGCAAGGGGCATAAAACAGTAACATGTCAGAAGTTAGAAAAGCAGCCGTCATAAAAGAGTGAACAGATGACATATTTTTGCACGTAGAAAATTGCATACAAAAACTCCACCCCTGTGACTGAGAACTTTGCTTTTAGAATATTGTCAATCTGATAACTACAGTGAGACTAGCAAACACTTGATCTGCCGTCAGCTTTGAGTTGTCAGTGACCATCAGTTCAGCTTTTCAAGGTCATGCTCAAACCTTCTTTGGGTGTCTCTTGAAAACCCCATGAGGGGGTGGCTGCAAGTTGGCCGCAACTTGACGGCATGCTCCACCACCACCAATGTGTGGCCCAGGCTAGCCCAGTCAGACAGACAAGTTTTCATTGCGGCATTGCCATTCTAAAAAGCTTAGTGGCTCACCCAATCTCATCAGATCTCGGAAGCTAAGCAGGGTCAGCCCTGGTTAGTACTTGGATGGGAGTCCAGAGGCAGAGGCAGGCAATGGCAAACCACCTCTGAATTGGTTTGCCTGCAGAGGCAGGCAATGGCAAACCACCTCTGAATATCCCTTGGCTCGAAACCTGCAGGGTTGGCTATGACTTGGAGACACTTTTCACCACCATCAGTCTTGGAACTGGGAATCATCAGGGGGTCGGCTGACCCTTCTGAAATCTCTGAAATATCTACTCTATTGAGACGGATGGGGAGAGACACCAGCAAACTGGCGAAGGGAAGAATGGTTCAGAATCATGATGTCTCCCCAGCCAAATTTTCGGTCATGGTCAGCCAGTGTCCTTTTGGTTCTTGATGGTACAAAAACATAAAAATATAAATGAAAAGCCCTGCTGGATCTGTCTAGTGATGGTCCATCTAGTCCAGCATCCTTTCTCACACAGCAGCCAACCAGTTCCTCTGGAGGTCCGATAACAGGGCATAGAGGCCGAGGCCTTTCCCTGATAAGAACCTCAGAAGACCCCTGCTGGATCGGACCAGTGATGGTCCATCTAATCCAGCATCCTTTCTCACACAGTGGCCAACCAGTTCCTCTGCCGGGCCAACAAGAGGGCACTGTGCTGGCCGGGCAGGCTGGCAGGGCTGCTACTGCGGCGTGGTGCAGAGGGAGTTGAGAATGGGCATGGCAGGATGCGAAGGAGGAAACAGAAGCTGAGGCTTCTGCAGCCTGACGGCTGCACTAAACGGTGGAGACAGCAGGGAATGTCAAGTCCGGAAAGCAATCCAAAAGTCAGTCCGGGGCTGGTACTTATCAGAGGCTAGACGGCAGGGGCGTCAAATAGGCATTCCGAGGTCAGGGTCACTAGCAGTCCATTGGTCGTTGTCCTAAATCAGGGGTCTCAAAACTGCGGCTCCAGAGCCGCATGCGGCTCTTTGGCCCGTTGAGTGCGGCTCTCCGAACTTGGTTCGGAGCCCCTGCTCTTGCGCCCGCTCACACCGGCAGCCGGGCTGCAGAGCCGGCGCGCCTGAGAGAGAGAGAGAGTGGGCGAGCTGTCTCTCTCCCCCCCCCCGCCGTGGAGAATGGCCGGGTCCCCCTTTTTCTTGCCCTCAATGGTTGGGAGGCTAAAGCCTCCCCTCCCCTCTAGCAGCGCGATTGCTGGGCGGGTGGCTCGGCGGTTCCTGGCCCCCCCGCCTATCAGTTGTTGGGCGGGGCAGGCTTCCTTTGGTAGACCTGGCCTCCGGCTGAGTCCCATTGGGAGGCCATGTCTACCCACTGGCTTTCTTGGCGGTAGACCTGGACTCCGAGGAGGGGAAAAAGTCCCTCTTCAGAGGCCAGGTCTACCAATTGGCTTCTATGGGCCTCCGGAGGCCAGGTCTACTGCCAAGAAAGCCAATGGGTAGACCTGGTCTCCCAATGGGACTCAGCCGGAGGCCAGGTCTACCAATAGGCTTTTATGGTGGTAGACCAGGCCTCCAGACGAGGACTCCGGACGGGGAGGGGAAAATGGCAGGGACTTACAATTTAATTTTTTTCAATAAATAAGGTCACTATTAAGTATGATATCAAGTTTTATTCAGTGTACCTATAGTTTAATTAAGACTTAAAACTTTAATTAAAGTTTATTAAGTTAATAAACAGTTTATCTACCTATATAGTTTAAGTTTAAGAAATTTGGCTCTCAAAAGAAATCTCAATCGTTGTACTGTTGATATTTGGCTCTTTTGACTAATGAGTTTGCTGACCCCTGTCCTAAATCAATCCGAAGTTGAAAGCAGGCAAAAGAGTACCAGAGCGCCACGTGACTGAGGCCAGAGTTCAGCACCTTGCATCCACATTCCAGCGGGGTTTTGCCGCACCTTAAATCTGGCCGGTTTTCGGAGTGAGCTTGATCCTGCCACCACCCACTGTAGTCTTCAGCTGTTGTACTCTCTTTACATCTCAGTAACCTAGCTGAGTGCCGTCTTTCACTAAGCAGCTGTCGCTGCTTCTTTCTCCGGAGCTCTATGGGGCCGGGTTCTTTCTGTAACTCTTCAGCTGTCTCCCTCCCTCTGGCATCCGAGGAGGGCTGGAATCCATCAAGCTGTCTAGGTGTTGAAGCCTCTACCTGCCCTTTTAAATTATCCGGCAGCTTCTCTGCCGCGTTCCCAGGAGGAGCGGTCAGCTGTTCCAGCTCTTCTGCTGACCCCTTCGAGTCAGTTGCAAGTGAGGCCATTGCAGGCACAGCGGCCGAGGCCTTCCCCTGATAAGAACATCAGAAGAGCCCTGTGGATCAGATCAGTCAGGGTCCATCTAGTCCAGCATCTCGTCTCACAAAGTGGCCAACCAGTTCCTCTGCAGAGCCAACAGCAGGGCACAGAGGCCAAGGCCTTCCCCTGGTGTTGCCTCCAGGACCTGGTATTCAGAGGTTGACGGCCTCTGGATGTGGAGGTTCCCTTTAGTCACCATGGCTAGTAGTCACTGATAGACCTCTCCTCCATGACAGAGCAAAAAAAGTCCACCAATGTTCAGGGCGGCTTCCAGACCCACATGATGAGCAGTGGGTAGGGTTGCCAACCTCCAGGTACTAGCTGGAGATCTCTTGCTCTTATAACTGATCTTCAGTTGATACAGATCAGTTCCCCTGGAGAAAATGGCCACTTTGGCAATGGGACTCTATGGCATTGAAGTCTCTCCCCTGCCCTGCCCTCCTCAGGCTCCACCCCAAAAATCTCCAGGTATTTCCCAACCCAGGGATTTGGCAACCCTAGCAGAAGAGTTGGCAGCCACTGACCTTGAAATAATGGGTGATTTTTCTTTTAAGTGGTTCAGAAAATGATAGCCATACAAGCATGAGCTCTTCCATTCCCGATGCAATAAATCTGAGCATCCAAAATATTGTTGAGAGGCAAGATTCATTATCTACGTACGCACAGTGATCTCCCATGGTCCTCCAATACCACTGTCAGAGGGGTGTTGCATGTTCAAATACTGCATAGAATCATTGGAAGGGACCATCAGGGTCATCTAGTCCACCCCCCTGCACAGTGCAGGGAATTCACAACTACCTCCCCCCACACCCACAGTGACCCCTACTCCATGCCCAGAAGATGGCCAAGATGCCCTCCCTCTCATGATCTGCCTAAGGTCATAGAGTCAGCATTGCTGACAGATGGCCATCTAGCCTCTGCTTAAAAACCTCCAGGGAAGGAGAGCTTGCCACCTCCCGAGGAAGCCTGTTCCACTGAGGAACCGCTCTAACGGTTAGAAAATTCTTCCATGGGGTGGGGTAGGGTGGGGGGGGGGTAAAAATATCTCATATACACGGCTGACAGACTTCCAGTACTTGATTGCAAATTTGGGGAAAGGGATAGTTTCTAGCACCATTTCAGGACATGGAAACCACTTTTTTTGGGGGGGGAAGCATGGCCTTAAAACTGCCAAAGGGCAATGGGATGCGCTTAGAAGATAAATGGTCTCCAGGAAACCCAATCAGCACCTATTTGCCGTCTCCATGTAAGCAGAGATATGATTGATGTGTCCTCTGCAGAGGTAGTGATGGGAAGAAAGATTTATAGGGTTGGAACAGGGAGAAGGAGCGAACCCTTTCTGCAAGCAGTCAACAGTCACATTGGCAATACCTTGCTCTGTGGATCAATAATCCAGACGGCCATCTGTCAGAGGCAGGCAATGGCAAACCCACCTCTGTTCGTCTCTTCCCTTGACCAGGATGGCCCAGGCTAGCCTGATCTCATCAGATCTCAGAAGCTAAGCAGGGTTGGCCCTGGTTAGTAATTGGTTTGTACTGGGTTGGCCCTGGTTAGTACTTGGTTTGTTCCATCTCCCTCTGAACTAGGGTTGCCAACCTCCAGGTACTATAAGCAAGATGTGCACTGAGATAATGCTGTGGGAAAATCCTATGTAGGAAATTTACTTTCAGTACCCAGCCACTAATAAAATTAATGACACTAAGGGTGTTATTACAATATTCTATTATGCCCTTAACATTACAACGTAAAGTAAACCATCACAGTGGATAGTAATACAGTTACTCAAATGCACAAACGGAACTAAACATTACTTGAATAGTCCATGTATGAGTCTATATGGTAGACGTTTAGATGAAAAGCAACATCCAAACACTTGTGAATACTGTGGTAACTTCTTAGAGCACCAGGGGAAACGTTTATGACTTATCTGGTAGTATGAGCTCTTTGTGCCGAGATGCACTTAATCCCGTGGTCAGCTGGTGGTTGCTGGCCAATCCCGTGCTGTAAGTGGGAATCCTGCTGCTGTGTGTAACTAACACAAACACGCTGCTGGAAAAAAACTATGCGTTTACGCTGCTGGAAATAGCTTGCGTTTCAAACACATGCGTTTCAAACAAGATGAAACCGGGGTCTTGTCACCATGTGCTGTGTGCATAGAACACATAGCTTTTTCCAGTAGTGCTCTATGTATTTGAAACGCAAGCTATTTCCAGCAGCGTAAACGCATAGTTTTTTTCCAGCAGCGTGTTTGTGTTAGTTACACACAGCAGCAGGATTCCCACTTACAGCACGGGATTGGCCAGCAACCACCAGCTGACCACGGGATTAAGTGCATCTCGGCACAAAGAGCTCATACTGCTGGATAAGTCATAAACATTTCCCCTGGTGCTCTAAGAAGTTACCACAGTATTCACAAGTGATTGGATATTGCTTTTCATCTAAACGTCTACCATATAGACTCATGCATGGACTATTCAAGTAATGTTTAGTTCCGTTTGTGCATTTGAGTAACTGTATTACTATCCACTGTGATGGTTTATTTTACGTTATAATGTTAAGGGCATAACAGAATATTGTAATAACACCCTTAGTGTCATTAATTTTATTAGTGGCTGGGTACTGAAAGTAAATTTCCTACATAGGATTTTTCTACAACCTCCAGGTACTAGCGAGAGATCTCCCACAACCGATCTCCAGCCGATAGAGATCAGTTCCCCTGGAGAAAATGGCCGCTTTGGCAGTTGGACTCTATGGCATTGAAGCCCCTCCCCTCCCCAAATCCCACCCTCCTCGGGCTCCGCCCCCCCAAAAAATATCCCATCAGGTCTAAGTAGTCTCCTTTGTTCTTTTGTTTAGTTCCTGATTCCTGAGTGAGGGGGGCTAGAGTAAGTGGGGGTAATTGCTGACTCCACCCTCTGCTGTAAGCTGTTGAGGGCTAGGACTCAGAGCTCTTCATTAGAAGGCTGAGCTCGCCAGGGACAGAACCTGAGGCACCTGGGCTAGAGTCTGCAGGACCCAGAGTTTCTAAGACCTGGATGAATGAGATGAGCACATGTTTGTGCCTGCATCTCCTCGGGGCCTGTCTTGGGAAGTTTGGGTGAAGCACTCTTCCCTGATTAAAAAGTCACCAGCCTCAGAAAGAAGTGGCAGGTCAGATTCCCAACTGGATTGGCCCTTGGCAGTCTCCCCTCCCCAACCCTGAACACACCCGCAAGCACACCGAGGCCTCCATTGTCCCTTCGTGGCTGTGTGCCACTGGGGAATGTTGAGGGTGATTCTTGGCTCACTCACTCAGCCCCTTGGACACACAACGACCCACACCAAATTTGCATGCTGCTGAGACTGATGCAGCTGCACCAGAACCGCAGAAACCAACAGAATGGCCAACAGCATCATGAAGGTCATCAAGTGTGTACCCCTTAACTTTCTTCTTTGCAGGGGTGGGCTTGTCCAGGCCCCCCTTAAGGCCTCCCTCCTCCCATGTCTGAGGGGGTGGGCTTGTCCAGGTATGACGTATAGAACTGATGGGTTAGCCGGGGGACTGAAACATGGTAATGAGCCAACCACTCATCGTAAGCAGGACCAAAATGTTTCCAACGAACTAAGTACTGCAGCACCCTCCAGTGGATGCGTGAATCGAGGACTTTGGAAACCTCAAAGTGCTCTTACTCCCCACCACCACCACCCCAGGCACCTCTGGGAGGGGTTCTGGATGCCACCTGAGTGAGGGTACATACTGCTTCAAAAGGCTAATATGGAAAATTGGATGAATCCTCCTCAGTGATTTCAGGAGGTCTAGTTCCACAGTTACTTCATTAATGACTCTGGAGATGGGAAAAGGTCCTATAAACCTTTCACTGAGTTTCTTGCAGGGATGGTGGACAGGTACACCAGATCCCCCACTTGGAATTCCCAACCAGGTGAACAATGTTTATCTGCCTGAATCTTGTATTTTCGCTTGTGTGTGTAAAGTGCCGTCAAGTCGCAGCCGACTTATGGCGACCCCTTTTCTGGGGGGGGGGGGGGTTTCATGGCAAGAGACTATCAGAGGTGGTTTGCCAGTGCCTTCCTCTGCACAGCAACTCTGGTATTCCTTGGTGGTCTCCCATCCAAATACTAACCAGGGCCGACCCTGCTTAGCTTCTGAGATCTGACGAGATCAGGCTAGCCTGGGCCATCCAGGTCGCTTGGCCCGTTCTAAATTCTTCTCTAACCAAGGCCACGTGGTTTGAATAGCGTGGACCCAATCTGTGATTTCGGTACCTCCCTCCTCCCCTGAAATATCTACATGGCCTATGGGTCCAAATTCTTTCCCATGTACTATCTAGAACCGGCTAAAACCAGTGGACTGATGCAAAGCATTATTGTAAGCATACTCCGTGAAGGGCAACAGGTCTACCCAATCATCCTGGTGGTAATTCACATAACAACATAAATAGCACTCCACTACAGCATTAACCCGTTTTGTCTGCCCATTGGTCTGCAGGTGAAATGCACTTGACAACCCCTGCTCCACCCCCACCAATTTGAGAAAGGCTTTCCAAAACTTGGCCACAAACTGAACTCCACGGTCGCTGATTATCTTGCATGGGAATGAGTGATATTTGAAAACATGTGACACAAAGAGGCGGGCCAATTTCGGGGCAGAGGGCAAGCCGGCGCAGGGAACCAGATGCACCTGCTTGGAGAAGAGATCTGTAACCACCCATAGTACTGTTTTCCCCCGGCTGAGCGGGAGATCAGTCATAAAATCCATGGCGATGACTTCCCATGGTCCTGCAGGCGTTTCCAAAGGCTTCAATAATCCAGGCAGTTTCCCTGAGGAACGTTTGGCAGCAGCACAGGTGGGACAGCTACGGATGAAAGCATCTAAGTCCGAACGCATTCCCGGCCACCAAAATTGTCTGCGGAGCAGGTGTAGCATTTTTACAAAACCAAAATGTCCTGCTGTTTTTGCCCCATGAGCAAGATTGAGACCTCCCCCCTGAGTACTTCTGGCACCTCCAGAACAGGACCATCAGGGGCTGTGCTAGCAGGCTTGGACGGTCCTTCGGCTGTTGGGCTTATGGGTGGTTCTCTGGACACTTCAGCCGGCTGCTGCAGAGGGGGGGGGGGAAGAGCGCTTCGTCTGGTCGCGGTACTTCTGTGACCCCAGCCGCTTCTGAGCATTGGTTTGTACCACTAAAGTAGGCAGGAGACCTCTTTGGGCTGGAGTGAAGAGGGACTCCATGGGGCGCTCTAGTTTGCTGGGGTATTGGGGAAGCCGGGAAAGAGCATCCGCCAGCTGATTTTGCTTCCCAGGGACATGTTTTAACACAAACCGAAACTTAGAAAAGAAATCCGCCCATTGTACTTGTTTGGCTGAGAGTTTACGAGTCCCTGTCAAAGCTTCCAAGTTCTTATGATCAGTCCAGACTTGGAAGGGGGTTTCGGCTCCTTCTAGGAAATGTCTCCACACCTCCAAAGCGTGTTTCACCGCTGCAGCCTCTTTTTCCCAAATGGGCCAGTTTAGCTGGGACTGGGGAAATTTCCTGGAAAAATAAGCACACGGGTGTAACTGGCCATCCTCCCCCAGCTGCAAAAGCCCCCCCCCCATGGCAAACTCAGAAGCGTCTATCTGACCAACGAAAGGCCGCTTGCAATCTGGATGCTTTAGCACAGGTTCGGTGGTAAACAAGCGTTTGAGAGTCTCAAAAGCCCTTTGACACTCCGGTGTCCATTCTACCCGAGCGGATGGCTGAGTTGCCCCACCCCCCTTCCCCAGTGTCAGCTCTGGGCTCGCCATATAAATCCCACAAACAGACTTCCAGGCAGGTCTTCCTAAGAAAGCTGGTTTATTAAGAAACATACAGCGAATTGCAGAAGTTGACTTGTAACTAAGCAAGGGCACTAATGGAGGGGGGACTACAGGGATGGGTGCTATAAACTATTTGCAGGACAACATCTGGTTGCTAGGGCAACCCCTTAGATAGCATAGTTTCCCAAAAGCGATCAAAAGACTAAACAGAGCCAGAGATGAACAACAGTGAGACCTTGAAACATTCCCAGGCCGGTGCCTGACAGCCAGCTTCCTGTGAACTCCTCTGCTGGCTCTGGGGGTGCTCTGAGAACTTGAGACTGAGTTAACAGATTGATGAACTTTGGTGAACTTTGCTTGCTTCCTATTGAAGTCTTGCCTTTGCCTTACCTGTGTGATTTCTGCCTGTGGGGGGGATCCAGTTCACCAGCCTCCAGGCAGTGATTTGCTGGTGTGACATCAGGCCACTGAATTGGGGGGGAGGCTTCGGCTGTGGTTGGCTGGCTCCAAGCAAGGCTGAGTTTGGCTCACAAACTCACACAGCTGCTTTGATAGAGTGTGTACTTTGGTGGGGGGAACCTCAAGCTACCTTGCGTCGTGTGGCTGGACGTGGGTTTTGTGGGGCATGTGCAGCCAGAGTGTGCTGCTCACTTGCTTGTCTAGCCTCCACTCAATGCATAGTGTAGATTTGGTAGGGGAGGGCGAAAGAGCCCCCACTTTTTATTTTGCTGTGGTGTGTTGTGTTTAGGGTCTCGGCTCCATAGACTTCTCCGTGTGGTTTGTCGTGCTGCTAGGTTGTTCTGCTTGTAGGTAGGTAGCCAGGTTGTGATGTTGTCTGGTCTTGTGGTTGTGTAGCGGTTGCGTTAGTTGTTAGGGGAGAAGAAAATAAGAAGGCAATGGGCTTTTTTTTTTGCACAGCTCCTGGCGGGGCATTTTTGTGGGTAGAGGTCCCAAATTTTCAGGGTAGCATGAAGGGACTCTCCTTGCAAGAACCCCAAGTTTGGTAAAGATTGGGTCAGGGGGTCCGGAGTTATGGGGTCTGGAAGGGGTCGCCCCCATTCCCCCTTAGGAATGCATTGGGGCTCTGAATGTTGTATCCAGCTAGCAAATAGCCTCTTAGTCCCGGACAAGGAAGTCATGAATTAAATCAGGGGTCCCCAACCTTTTTGCGATTGCGGGCACCTTCTGAGGTTCTTAAGATAAGGGGATAGGTAGATCTCTGGACTAGAATCAGGTATTTGAACCTGGGAATGTTCAAATAACCTACAGCCCAGCTTCTTATTGCAGAGCCTGCAGAGGGATGTGAAGCCCAGGTGGAGAAGTAGCCCATGACTAGGGTTGCTAACCTCCAGGTGTTGGCTGAAGATCTCACGCTATTACAACTGATCTCCAGGCAAGAGATTGGCTCCCCTGGAGAAAATGACCACGTTGGTAATTGGACTCTATGGCATCGAAGTCCCTCCCCTCTCCAAAGCCTGCCCTCCTCAGGCTCCACCCCGAAAATCTCCAGGCATTTCTCAGCCCAGAGCTGGCAGCCTTACCCATGACTCTGGGGTCTTCACACAAACCTTTGACAGATTTCCAGATGAAAAATCTGGTTTTTTTAAAGGAGTGGTACTGGGAAATTCTGCAGTTCTAAACTTATTATTGTGGTTAGGGTTGCCAGGTCCCTCTTCACCACCAGTTTTGGGGGCGAAGCCTGAGGAGGGTGGGGTTTGGGGAGGGGAGGGACTTCAATGCCATAGAGTTGAATTGCCAAAGCAACCATTTTCTCCAGGTGAACTGATCACTATCGGCTGGAGATTAGTTGTAATAGCAGAAGATATCTAGCACCACCTGGAGGTTGGCAACCCTAATTGTGGTGGCAGTATTGGCGGTGGTTATTTGGAAGTAGACCTCAGATCTGGCCAATCACAGACAACCTATACGCAAGTGTCAATCACGTCACCACGGAGTAGGGTTGCCAGGTTCCTCTTTGCTATTGGGGAAAGGTTTTTGGGGCGGAGCCTGAGGAGGGCAGGGTATGGGGAGGGGAGGGACTTCAATGCCATACAGTCCAATTGCCAAAGCAGCCATTTTCTCCAGGTGAACTGATCCTAAAGGACTTAACTCATCGTTAGACTTAGCATGTTATCTATAATCAGGAATATTTATTCACAATAAAGGGTTCTATGACTTTAAATACTCCGATCACATGACTCCTTTGTACCATGTGACTAGAACCTTTAAATACTTTACATAATCAGGGCTACATTGCCAATGCGAAAGCTAGTTACTAACAGCTCGCGTGTAAGTATAATCTTCTTTTCCTTGTTCTTGCTGGTTCTTACATTTTGATTCCTGTTATATATATGCCAAATTGTGCTGTATGTATTGCTGTTATTTCTGTTTAGTGGTCGCTGAGGAAGGCTCTTGCTAAGCCGAAACAGAAAGACTACCGGACTTCTGTTTGAATGGAGAATTGACCATCTTACCTCTTGAACGACAAGATACAGCTAAAAAAGACTGAAAAAAGGACATTGTACCTATATTTTTGTGTTCTTTGCAACTTATGGTTAAGTTTGCTAACCTAGACTTATTGTACATAGTGTATATGATATTTGAATAACACTATTGAAAGAAGAAATATATACATATTTTATTTAATTGTTTTCTACAACAGTTGCTGGTTTAGTTTGCTCAATTAACTTTACAGCACGCTAACGTTTGTTTGCTATAGTACCTGGAGGTTGGCAACCATACCATGGAGTAAAAATATATGCACTGTTAATCCAGCTTCTCCTTGCCTTTGACCTGGGGGATGGGTTGCATGAAAAACCCCAAATTCAGTCAGCCTTTTTCGGTGGGGGGAGAACAATTACATTCTCCACCTTCCCTGACCTTTCCGCCACTCCTAAATCTATCTCTGGCAGGATTCCCGAGGCCGCCTTCTTAAATCAGATCTCTCCCCAGAAACCAGCTTTTACTTTTGGCAGATGGCCAATGCCTGCCTTTTGAGCGTTTGTTAGAATTAGAAATGTCTCAATGAACACGGCCGGCCGAAGGGGCCAATGTCACCCAACGTCGCCAAACTAATGTCACCGAAGGCCGGCCGAGATTGTGCGGAACGGATGCTCTGATCTCCGGAAACTTTTGGAAAGTCGCCAGTGCTAATTTTGGTTTCCCCCTCCATTGGGGGAGACCTCCTGTCTCCTTCGCCCCCCGCGTTGTCACGATGCACTGCGGTCCAGAAGGGTGTGCCGAGGCAAGTGACTCTGATGGGAACGGTAATTTGAGATGAGGAGGGTGCTAAAAATGAAAAGGGGGAAGAATTCCTTAAAAAAAAAAACCAACCTTCCCCTCCAGCCCTGAATAACTGCAGTGTGGAATAAACGGTTCAGGGGAGCTTGCCCTTTTCGACAATGATTGGGAGGTTACCAGAGCCCGGCGCGGGGAAGATTTGTCTGGTCTAGACAGGCAGAAAAGGGCTGCAAATCAATTTCAGGTTTTATTAGAGGGAATGTAATTCTACATCAAGCACATTTGGGCGTTGCGCCAAAAAAAGAGATTTCCATGAATAATTTTAGAAAGGAGTTCAGATGGAGGGAGGGAGGATCAGAGGCGGCGGGCTGAAAAATCAAAAGAGCGCTATTATGGGAAAGAACTGTGAAAGAGGAGATGTCGGAGAGGGAGAATAGGTCCTGTCTTAAGGAACAGGTAGGACTTCATTAGGACTTAATATTAAACTTGTTCCGCTCAGTTCTCTCCTGTGCAGTGGTGCGCTGAACCCCAATGCCAGGTTGGGTTGCCAACCTCCAGGTATTATCTGGAGATCTTCTGCTATTACAACTGATCTCCAGCTGATAGAGATCAGTTCACCTGGAGATAATAGCCACTTCGGCAAATGGACTGTATGGCAGTGAAGTCCCTCCCCTCCCCAAACCCTGCCCTCCTCAGGCTCCACCCCAAAAATCTCCCGCCGGTGGTGAAGAGGGACCTGGCAACCCTAGCTGGTGGTGAAGAGGGACCTGGTAACCCTAGTGCCAGGAGGCAAGATCAGAGGAAGGCCTCAGCCTCTGTCCCCTGTTGTTCGCCCTCCAGAGGTTGGCCACTTTGTGAGATGGGATGGTGGCATAGATAGATTCTCACTGATCCAGCAGGGCTCTTCTGAGGTCCTTCTCAGGGGAAGGCCTCGGCTTCTATGTTGTTGGTCCTCCAGAAGAACCAGTTGGCCACTGTGTGAAAGAGTATGCTGCACTAGATGGACCCTCAATGGTCTGATCCAGCAGGGCTCTTCTGAGGTTCTTATCAGGGGAAGGCTTTGATCTCTATGCCCTGTCACAACTTCAAGAAGCTGCCTTATGTTGATTTGGTCCATTGGTCCATCAAGGTCATATGACATCAACAAGAGAAAAAAAAAACCTCAGGAACTCAGCTGAAAGCCTGACCGGCCTCATAAAGTGGCAAGTTAACATAAGAACATGTGAAAAGCCCTGCAGGACCAGACCAAGGCCATCAGGTCCAGCAGTCTGTTCACACAGTGGCCAACCAGGTGCTTCTAGGAGGCCCACAAACAAGACGACTGCAACAGCATTGTCCTGCCTGTTTTCCAATGCACTTAAAATAACAGGCCTGCTCCTCTGAATCGGCTGGAGAGAATAGGCATGCATCATGACTAGTATTCATTTTGACTAGTAGCCATGAAATGTCCACTCCCCTCTTCAAGCCTTCCAAGTTGGCAGCCATCACCACATCCTTGGGCAGGGAGTCCCACAAATTAACTATGTGTTGTGTGATGAACAGTTATTGCGTAATGACTGTGCCCATCTGACTCAGGCCGATCTCGTTCCAGCTCCATGCTCTCCCACGCCCGTCTGCATCCAAAGGTCAACCCGGCGTAATGCCGCAGCGTGCCACTCGCCAAGAATTTAAATTTTCTCTTTCCTTAATGCTTGCTCATTGCCGCTCTAATCGCGCTGCTCAGCAGGCCGAGGAGGAATCGATGGAAGCCGCTGCTGTTCCCTCGCCAGGTTTTCGGCCAGCTTCCTCAGGATGCAAATGTTTTGGCAGGGAGGGATGAAAACCTTTGCAAGACCGGTGCCTGAAACCATCGTCCAACCTCATTTGTGTTGGGGGCCATGTCGGCTTGGTAATCTTTGCAGCGAGAGACAACGTGCCCTTCTGTGTCCGACACGGGAATGGTAATTAACTGGCCACCGGCTCTACAGTGGAGGCCAAATGTCCTTTGGAAACATGCGCTAGCGTTTGAGTCTTGCAGACATCTCCTGGTGAGAACACAGTCAAATAGTTTTGCAGCAGCCGGCAATTCGTTTCCAGACATTATCTAAAGTGGCTGTATTAACCTTTCCAGTTTTTCACAGCCCGGGCCGCACATACCCCAAAGTGTGTCTTTCTCCATATGAACCACTGTGGCATTGAAGGCATTAAGGGAACATATAAACCAAACTAAAGAATACTCTATGCTGTTCTAATGTAAAGACCAACTGTCAGTATATAATGCAAGCAGTACAAAAATCTATTAAACAAATTAATACATATATTACTATAAAGATACACGTACACACACTCTAACATACATATTACAACCTACTACAACAATTCCTAAGGCTTTTTACTTTATCCTTGTTTTTATCAATGTGAATTTCACAACGATGAGAAAGGAAGAGGCTTCACAAAGAGGCTTCACGGGAGCCTTCTTATTTCCTTTTGCAGGTATGTTATCCAAAGACAAAAAGATGACTTGGAGACTAGAAGATGACTTGGCAGCCTTAAATGGAGGTCGTTTCGCCACACCCGCATGGAGTTCATGGCTTTTTCAATTCTCCTCTACAAATAAAGCATTTAATAAACTTCTATGCAGATATAAAATCTCTGAACTTTTATAATAGCAATCAAAACTCAAACTCACTCAGTGGAAAAATAATCTACATTCATAAGTTCATTGGAGCAGTAATATTTTACTGCTTCTCCATAGCCAAATTTTTGGTCAAAAGTAACTGCTTTTTAAGGGAACATGTCCTGGATGGGTGAGGTCATGCCAGCTCATCTTGAAGCAGGAGTAGAAGCGGAGGACTTGGGGTGCAGTGGTAGAGCATCTGCTTGGCATGCAGAAGGTACAGGGTTCAATTCCCGGCATCTCCAGTTAAAAAAGGCCAGGTTGTAGGCGATGTGAAAGACCTCCGCCTGAGACCTCAGGGAGCTGTTGCCAGAGTAGACAATACTGATTTGATGGACCAAGGGCCTGAGTCAATATAATCACATGTGTAATGTGACCTTGAGCTAGTGTGTCACGTGTAATGTGACCTTGGGAGCCTCCTCGAGGGGCTTAGTCTCACGGATTTTGAGAAGGGGCCATAAAGTTGAGAGACAGCAATGGATAAGGGGAAAGGAATGCATCTCTGCTATTTTTATTATTATTTAATTTAGAAGAAGAGCTTTTTTTTATACCCCACTTTTTCTCTACCTTTGAAGAAGAATCAAACCGGCTTACAATCGCCTTCCCTTCCTCTCCCCACAACAGACACGTTGTGAGGTAGGTGAGGCTGAGAGAGCTCTCAGTTAACTGTGACTAGCCCAAGGTCACCCAGCTGGCTTCATGTGGAGGAGTGGAGAATCGAACCCAGTTCTCCAGATTAGAGTCCGCCTCTCTTAACCACTACACCATGCTGGCTCTTTGTTTACAGACTGCGTTTATATCCCACCCTTTCCCAACCAGGTCAATCTCAAGGCAACTTCCAATGAAATACATACAATTTAATATATAATATAAGCTAAAACATACAATATAAATTATACGTTACTGATTTAGCTTAAAAGACGGCACTCTAAATTACAAACCTACTATATATATACACCAAGTATTCCCAATAGCAAGTTGGTTTATAGCAAACATAACAGATGGCCAACAATAACCAAGCAATCATAGACGGGGAGAAAGGGGGGGCAGTTTAATGATGGAAACTGTTGCCGCCTCGACCATATGCCTGGCAGAACATCTCTGTCTTAGCTCTGTGGAACTGAGCTAAGTCCCTGACTTACACTGACTTTTTAAAAAATTATTGTTATAATTTTATTCACTTTTAATAGGGGTACGGAAAAAGAAAAAAGGGGAGGAGACAGATAGGGGAAAATTGTACTTCTTTTTGTGTCCATGCCCATCAAAGCTTGCCTGCATTTCTGCTCTTATTGTTATTGTTATTATGGATGGATGCTCTGATTCAGTAGAAGGAAGCCCTCATGTGATCTGGGCTGTGGCTCAGTGTTAGAGCATCTGCTTTGCATGCTGAAGGTCCCAGGTTCAGTCCCCAACATCTCCAGTTGGCAGTAGATTATGTGAAAGACCTCCCCCTGAGACCCTGGAGAGATGCTGCCAGTCAGTGTAGAGAAGACTGACCTTGATAGGCCAAGGGTCTGATTCAGTAAAAGGCAGCTTCATGTGTTCTGGGCAGGGGCTGCAGGTTAGTGGTAGAGCATCTGCTTGGCATGCAGAAAGTCCCAGGCTCAATCCCCAGCATCTCCAGTTAATGAAGCAGGCAGTAGATGACCGCCAGAGACCCTGGAAAGCTGCTGCCATTCTGAGTGGACAATACCGACCACGATGGACCAGTGGGCTGATTCAGTAGAAGGCAGCTTCATGTGTTCTGGGGAGGGGCTGTGGCTCAGTGGTAGAGCATCTGCTTTGCATGCTGAAGGTCCCAGGTTCAATCCCTGGCATCTCCTTTTAAAAAGAAACAGGCAGAAGATGATGGGAAAGACCTCTACCTGAGACCCTGGAAAGCCCCTGCCAGTCAGCATAGAGAAGACTGACCTTGATAGACCAAGGGTCTGATTCAGTAGAAGGCAGCTTCTTGTGTTCAATATTGGTTCCCCCACACACACACATGTTTTTCAATATCCATGTGAGACCTCTTAAGCAAGATCATACATAGTTTGGGGTATGGAGTATAACTAATCTGCCAAGCTCCTTGCAACAGGGTTATGGGCCCAGCCCACTACGCTACACGAGAGTAGGTAGTGGTGGCATTACTGAGTCAGAGGATCCAGAAGGCTACAGAGCAGTGATAGAGTCTGAGTGAAGATATGGCTAAGACTGGAATTCAGGTGGAAAAGCTGACTGCTGAGAACTACTACGTCTGGTCAGTTAGAATGGAGCAGTATTTAAAGCGTGAGTCCCTGTGGGGTGCTGTGGAGCGGGCCCCTGCTGCTGAAGATGATGAAGAGGAGGAGGGCCCAGTTAGTGCAGCAGATAGGGACCGAGACCGGAAGGCGCTGGCAAATATCATTCTGACAGTAGATGATAGCCAGCTAACGTATATGTATTATTAAATGGAAAGACCCAAATCTCTTATCTTTGGTGATCCCTCCTGCACACCAGAGGAGGAGTCTGCAGGCATCTGAGATGCCTCCTTCTAGTCTGGCCCCAAGGCCTCAGCCTAGGGTGGCCAACCTCCAGGTATTAGGTGGCGACCTCCTGCTATTACAACTGATCTCTAGCTGACAGAGATCAGTTCCCCTGGAGAAAATGACCACTTTGGCTATTGGACTCTATGGCACTGAAGTCCCTCTCCAAACCCCACCCTCCTCAGGCTCCACCCCAAAAACCTCCTGCCAGTGGCGAAGAGGGATCTGGCAACCCTACCTCAGCCTCTTCTGCATCTGAATCTTTGGCTTCCTCACCTGGTCAGGTGGAGTCTATGAACTTGTCCATGACAATATCAGACTCTACTTTTCAAATTCCCCTTCCCTTAAAATGCAGTTTCCCCTTCCCAGGGGGAGGTTACTGTTGAAGCAAAACATGCTCTGGGTCCCCTTGGGCATGTGAAGTAGTTTTGCTCGTGGTGTAGTGGTTAAGAGCGGCAGACTCTAATCTGGAGAACCAGGTTCGATTCCCCACTCTGCCACATGCTGCCTGCTGGGTGACCTTGGGCTAGTCGCAGTTCTCTCCAAACTCTCTCCGCCCCACCTACCTCACAAGGTGCCTGTTGTGGGGAGGGGAAGGAAAGGCGATTGTCGGCGGCTTTGAGACTCCTTAAAGGTAGAGAAAAGTGGGGTATAAAAACCAATTCTTCCTCTTCTTCATGTCTCGGTCTACTCCAGGGGTCCCCAACCTTTTCGAGCCTGCAGGAACCTTTGGCATTCTGACACAGCGTGGTGGGTGCTGCAGAAGGCGGAGCCACACAGCCACAGAGGAAGCCCATGTGCAGGGGAGGAGTGAGAGAGAATAAAACCAAACTACAACATGCATAATTTAATAATACGGTCACTGACCAGCAAAAACCACAACAGCCACAACAGGAGATAAGAAAAACCCAACAGCGGCTACTGCTACTACAAATAATCTAAGCCTAAAAATGACATATTACATGTAGGAATTAAAGTGATATAAACATCATATAACTCGGTGTGACCCCCCCCCCGATATTTTGAGTAATAAAGTATTTCTGTTACTCTTATCCTGACATTTTAATCCACTGGTTCCCAACCGGGGGTCCGTGGACCCCCAGGGGTCCGCGAGAACTAAATTAAGGTCCGTGAAACAAAGTTATAAACCCATAATAAATTAATATTTTCAATTAAAAGTTCTCTGTTAGATAGATAGATAGATAGATGATAGATAGATGATAGATAGATAGATAGATAGATAGATAGATAGATAGATAGATAGATAGATAGATAGATATTCAAATATTATTCTAAGTTTAATGTTAACTAACAGTTATGATTAAAGTTTATTTTCAAATTTGAACCTTGGGGTCCCGGCACCGAACAAAAAAGTCCTAGTGGTCCCTGGTCAAAAAAAGGTTGGGAACAACTGTTTTAATCGCTACAGTGCAGAATTTAGCGGTCAAGTGTAAACTGTGAATTTTTCATTAGTGAGGAGCATCTTAGCCAGAAACCTGTCTGGTTGGTCAGGGAAAGTGTTAAGCAAAGGGGAAAGAACCCTTGTGCGGACTTCTTGGTAGAAGGAACAGCGGATCAAGACATGTTCTGAAGTTTCTGTATCCCCTGACCCACAAGGACAAAGCATTTCTGCTATAGGGAGCTTCTTATATCTTCCCTCCAATACCACCGATGGTAAGACCTGGCACCTACTGAGGGTGAAAGTTTTCCTATGACTGATAAGTTCTAATTGGGAAAAATTAGATGACATTCATGCCATCGTATTCCCTATTACTATGTATGGGTGTGAAAGCTGGACATTGAAGAAAGTGGATAGGAAGAAAGTAGATTCCTTTGAAATGTGGTGTTGAAAGAAAGTAGAAGTGGAAGAAAGTAGATTCCTTGGAAATGGGGTGTTGGAGGGGAGTGTTACGGATACCCTGGACCGCCAAAAAAAAACAAATCAGTGGGTTTTAGAACAAATCCAGCCTGGACTGACCCTAGAAGCTCAAATGACTAAACTGAGGCTGTTGTACTTATGAGACAAGAGAGTCACTGGAAAAGACAGTCATGCTAGGAAAAGTTGAGGGCAGCAGGAAAAGAGGAAGACCCAACAAGAGATGGATTGACTCTATAAAGGAAGCCAAGGCCCTCAATTTGCAAGATCTGAGCAAGGCTGTCAAAGATAGGACATTTTGGAAGACTTTCATTCATAGGGTCGCCATGAGTCGGAAGCGACTTGGTGGCACTTAACACACACACATAGTTGGGGAGAAACTACAATCCCCAGGGTTCTCAACCGTTCTCAGTCCTTGAGTGACTGTGCGGTTGTCAGAAAGCTCACTGCTGATGCATTTCCTTCTGCTTGCGCACCCCAATCTCTACCCGTCAACGGCTGCTTGGAAGCAGGCTGCAAGGACGACATTCCCCCGCCGCCAAATCTGTTCTTGTTTCTTGACAGCTGCGTGGTCTGCTTGTCAAGATCTCCCACGTCAATTTTTATTCCAGACATCCGGCTAGCTTCAAGGGAAAGAGCGCCACTATATGCGACATTCCCGTGCTCCGCTGGTACAGATCGGTCCACAAATCTGCGTTTCTGGCTCCACAACACTGATCATTGCTTTAGTTTTAACCTTATTCGCTTGGTTTGCCTCCTCCTGAATGCAGACGGCTGGGTAGAAGGGTGGAATACAATTTGGATAAATAAAAAATGAGAGCTGATGTCACGTCCCTAGCCACAGATGGTAACCCGGATACCGAGACAAAAGCATCAGCAAGCAGACATGTCCCAAGGGAAATGGACCATAGTCTGAGGAGAAGCAAACCCTGGATCCTGGCATGGAGGAAGATCTGCTGTCCAAACATGAAATACGTAATGCAAAACACTCAAGTAAGAATTTATTTTCTTCATTTATTCCCCACTGTTATCCCCAATGGGGGCTCAAAGTTACATTCTCCCCTTCGCCACAGGGTCCTTACAACAACCCTACAAGGTAGTAGAAAAGAAGAAGAGGAGGAGGAGGAGCTCGTTTTAATACCCCACTTTTCTTTACCTTTAAGGAGTCTCAAACCGGCTTACAATTGCCTTGCCTTCCCCTCCCCTCTCCACAACAGGCATCATGTGAGGTAGATGGGACTGCGAGAGTTCAGAGAGAACTGTGACTAGCCTGTGGTCGCCCAACAGGCTTAATGTGGAGGAGCGAGAAATCGAATCCGGTTCTCCAGATCAGAGTCCGCCACTCATGAGGAGGGGAAACCAACCTGGCTACAGATCAGAGTCATAGAATCATAGGGTTGGGACCACCAGGGTCATCTAGGGTCATCTAGTCCAACCCCCTGCCCAATGCAGGAAATTCACAACTACCTCCCCCTCACACACCCCGTGACTCCTACTCCATGCCCTAAAGATGGCCAAGGTGCCCTCCCTCTCATGATCCGCCTAAGGTCATAGGAACAGCATTGCTGACAGATGGCCATCTAGCCTCTGCTTAAAAACCTCCAGGGAAGGAGTCCACTGCTCCTAACCACTACACCACGCTGCCAAGTCAAAGACTAACAAAATTTCTGGCAGGGTATGAGCTTTCGTGAGTCACAGCTCACTTCTTCAGATACCTATGAGGTAGGTTAGGCTGAAAGCGTGCGACTAGATCAACGTCACCCAGCAAGCTTCCCTAGCAGAACTGGGGAGAATATTGACCCTTAACTGAGGTATTAACTGACCTGGGCAGGAGCGACAGAGCAGCTGGTTTCAGGATAGAGATCGATCTCTTGAAGTCCCGTTCACTTACTGCTGAGTGATGGGGCTTCAGGGTCCTTCCCAAAGTGTAGTGCGAGACAGCATAGTACAGTGGACAGACTGTTGGACCGGGATCTGAGAGGCCCAGGTTCAAATCCCCTACTCCGCAGTGGAAGCTCAATGGACTGGTCATGCACCCTCAGCCTAGCCCACGTCGCAGGGTTGTGGTGAGGATAAAATAGAGGAGAGAAGAACAATGTGAACCTCTTTGGGTCCCCGATGGGGAGAAAAGCAGGCTAGAAATGATGGAAATAAAATAAAATATCTTTATTGAATCAATCAATCTTTATTTTAAAAAAAAAGTCATAGACCAGCACAAATATCTTTATCTCTCATCCGAATAACTCCTCCACTGACTGTGGAGCTGTCTAAGGTCTGATCCAAAGCCACCATCTATTACTGCTTCAAACGATAGGCTTAGGTTAACATTACTGAATGCCCTTCTTTCCATAAAGAAACCTTTCCATAAAGAGAGCCAGTGTGGTGTAGCGGTTAAGAGCGGCGGATGCTAATCTGGAGAACCGGGTTGGTTCCCCCACTCCTTTACATGAAGCCTGCTAGGTGACCTCGGGCCAGTCGCAGCTCTCCAAACTTTCTTAGCCCCACCTGCCTCACAAGGTGACTGTTGTGAGGAGGGGAAGGAGAGTGTAAGCTGCTTTGAGACTCCTTAAAGGTAGAGAAAATTGGGGTATAAAAACTGACTTCATTTTCTTCACGTCAGGAAGAAAACTAGGGCAAAACTCTTCTCCCTGATATCTACATTCCTATCTGCAGGGATTGCTTTTATTGCATTCAGTAATATGAGGTTCCATCTGCAGTCAGAATGGGGAAAAGT
This sequence comes from Euleptes europaea, assembly GCF_029931775.1. Classification (NCBI taxonomy): domain Eukaryota; kingdom Metazoa; phylum Chordata; class Lepidosauria; order Squamata; family Sphaerodactylidae; genus Euleptes; species Euleptes europaea. The sequence continues at coordinate 16,790,386 of NC_079332.1, forward strand.
TGGATAACCTCAGTATTAGACTTATTTTGAATGATTTAAGATGCATTTATATTATATATAATATATAATATATTGTAAAAATTTTAAGGGTGTTACACACCCTGAGCCCGGCCTGGCCAAGGGATAAATAAATAAATAAATAAATTTAATTAATCGTTTAACTATTTGATTATTCAATTAACCATTTAATGACTTCTTTAAGAATTATACTCCGTTCTCCCAAGTGAGTTCAGGTTAGCATCAAAATATAACCAAACTCGATGTCACCCCTCCGAAAAATTCGGATTTTTGTTTGGATTACGCATGCAGTTTCTGACCATCAGAGGTTGCCTCGCTCTCCCCCTGCGTTTCCCTGAGTTTTGCCCGCGGTTTCAGAGACCTGTTTTATCTCAGATTTCAAAAATGTGGGCAAAACATGGGGAAATGCAGGGGGAGAATGAGTTGACCTGAAGTCATCGGGGTGCCAGTGACTGAAACACCTTGGAGGTATTGTAGAATTCCAGTGATGACCATCTGGGAAAGAAGAAGAAGAGTTGGGTTTTTTTTGCCGACTTTCTCTATCACCTAAGGAAGAATCAAACCAGCTTACCATCTCCTTCCCTTCCCCTCCCCACAACAGACACCCTAGGAGGGAGGTGGAGCTGAGAGCGTGTGACTAGCCCAAGGTCACCCAGCTGGCTTCATGTGGAGGAGTGGGGAAACAAATCCACTTCACCAGATGCTCCACTGCTCATGTGGAGGAGCGGGGAATCAAACCCGGTTCTCCAGATCAGAGTCCACCGCTCCAAACCACCGCTCTCAACCACTACACCGTGCTGCCTCCCTTCTGAAATCTCTTGACGAGGTCAGAGGATCGAAATTTCTCTTTGATGGCGATGAACAATTTTCTAAGTTTTCCATTGAGTTCCTGACACAAATACCCAACAAGGTTTCAAAAGAAGGTTAAATAAGGTTTTGCTAGGCACAAAAGGGAGAATCCGGCAATTCAGAAAGCTCAGAGTAGAGCAGAAAAACCAACAGATGGCATTTAAATTCCTCCCTTTAGGGGCAAATGTCATTCTTGGACAATCCAAACCCAACAGCTTTTCCATCCAGGATCAAGAAGAAGAAAATGTTTCTCTTTCTGCCACAAAGTGAGCCAAATGCCAGAAGTGCAGCTTTGGGAGACGGCTATAACCTCTGATGGGTTTCCAGAAACACAAAGCATTTTAGCAGCATGTCTTCATTCCTGTCAAAAGAAATCAGAAGCAAATGCCACAAAATGTTTGGCCACCAAATGACATTAGAACTTTTTATCATTTTCAGCTATTCCTACTCTAAGGCAGCGGTAGCAACAAAAAATGACACGTTGAAGTAGGGATAATTAAGGCAAGACACACAGAATCAGAATAATAGAGCCATCGAATCATAGGGTCCTAAGGGACCACCAGGGTAACCTAGTCCAACCCCCTGCACAATGCAGGAAATTCACAACTACCCCACACACCCCCAGTGACCCCTACATGCCCAGAAGATGGCCAAGATGCCCTCCCTCTCATAAAGGTCATAGAATCAGCATTGCTGACAGATGGCCATCTAGCCTCTGCTTAAAAACCTTCAGGGAAGGAGAGCTCACAACCTCTCGAGGAAGCCTGTTCCACTGAGGAACCGCTCAGACTACTAGAAAATTCTTTCTAATGTCTAGACGGAAACTATTGTGATTTAATTTCAACCCGTTGGTTCTGGTCCAACTTTCTGGGCCAACAGAAAACAACTCGGCACCCTCCTCTATCTGACAGCCCTTCAAGAACTTGAAGATGGTTATCCTATCCCCTCTCAGTCTTCTCCTCTTCAAGCTAAACATACCCAGCTCCTTCAACCTTTCCTCATAGGACTTGGTCTCCAGACCCCTCACCATGTTTGTTGCTCTCCTCTGGACACCTTCCGGTTTGTCTACATCCTTCTTAAATTGCGGTGCACAAAAGTGAATACCTCCTAGATCTATCAGTTCCACGTAGCAGGGGGAAAAACAGGAAATTAAAGCATACTGCAGAGGTAAAATACAGATGGTTCTTCAGCAAATCCAGCATCAGCCCTATTCTATTCTCTTCCCTCTAAGGAGGGAGGATAATCGAAACCGTGCTTGTAGGCAAAAATATACAGGATGATAAGAAAAGGAATGTTAATTGGACGTAGCAAAGCAAGGAGGGTCCAGGATAAAAGTTAATTGAAAGAACCAGAGCATAGAGCCTCCAAGGAGGACTGTCCTTCGGTGTTACTCCTCTGAAGATGCCGGCCACAGCTGCTGGCGAAACGTCAGGAAAGAAAATACCAAGACCACGGTCACACAGCCCGGATAACCTACAAGAACCAATGTTGATTCATATTGGTTAAACACTAAGCTACATGCAATGATGGGATTCAGGCAGAACGGTTTTTAACCAAATAATATTGTTTCAAATGTAATGTAATAGAGCCAATAAGAAATGAGTAGAATGTTCTATAGCCAATAACTAATAAGTAAATGCTTTGTAACCAATAGCAAGTAGAATTAAACGATGAATAGGTAATGTATCCAAGGAAATGAATAGCTAATGAATCCACTGGCAGTGGATAAAAATGACACCTTTTGCCTCTGAAGGGGGGCTCAGCTTTTTGGTGCTTGCTAAAGCGAGCTGAGCCTAGCAGCTGCAAATAAACTGATTTCTCGAACTCCGGTCTGAAGGGTCTCTTTGTTGTAGCCCTATTTTGCCGTAACAACTCTCACTGTTAGCCAGTCCACTGAGCCTGGTGCCTTCCCCCCACCTGATGGAATAATAGTATCAAAGAATCGGAAGGGACCCATGAAGCTGTCTTGTACCGAATCAGACCCTTGGTCCATCAAAGTCAGTGTTGTCTACTCAGACTGGCAGCGGCATGCCTGGTGCCTTTAACTGGAGATGCCAGGGATTGAACCTGGAACCTTCTGCATGCCAAGCAGATGCTCTACTACTGGCACACGTCCCCTCCCCACCAGGGTTCAACCCCCTGCACAATGCAGGAAACTCATAACTACCTCCTCGCTCTGCACCCCCAGTTCTGGCAGCAAACATGGGGGGAAAGTTAAAAAGGACATCTCTACGTTTCTTTTGTCAGTCATTCAGATGCACTTATAGGTAAATTTTGTGTGTGGGTGGGGAAAGGACAGAAAAGTCTGTGTCTCTCCTAAGTATGCAAATATGGGAGACCTACCTGCAAATGTCAGGGAGCAGAGGGAGGGGGTTCAAGCAAGGAGAAGGAACTGAGTGGGGCAGACCAGGCTCTGAGCTGCAGACTTGGGGGACGTGGAGCCTGCAAAGAACAATAGGCTGGGCGGGTCAGAGGCATCTCTAGGTTAAACACCTGGGTAACACCTAGATTAGTTCCTCTGCAGCTTGGCCACTTGCTACCTGAGTGCTGGCAAGGGCAGCACGTGGTAAACAGCTAGTAGAGGCTATCAATGCAAGTTGCAGGTTAGTCTGAAGACTACTCCAAAGTAAGGAAAATGTTTTTTTTTTGTTGGCCTCTTAATTTTTCTTTTTAGACATGATGATTTTCATCTCTCTTCCACACACACCCCTTGGTTTTTGAAATGCATGTGATAGGAGTGTGCAAAGGGGTTTGCTCTGACCCATAAGGATGCTTCCTTGTCTTATATAAAGTCCGTATCTCTGGTAGCTGGCATTACATACCCAGCCGTTGCCATGGTTAGAAACTGAAGTGAGATTGTGGTTGTTGAAACTAGGTATATTCAACTATTGAATATGTTCGCTGTGAAATTCCTGACTTCCCAGCCATTGACTACCTTTCCCTGATGAACAGAAATCCAATCTTGCTAATTCACCTCCATGCTCTTGTAGGAAAGAGAAGGGAAAGTCATCTACTTCTCTTGGAAATGACCCTTTTGTCCATATCTTGAGGCCTGCCTCTCTTTCTCTTCTCCTTCTCCTTCCTCTCCTTTTGCTTTTCAGGTCCTTTGGAAAACACGACATTGTCTTCCGTGAGAGAAGCTGAGCAGATGTCAAAGGCAAGCAAGACAGCAAAACCCTCTGCAAATATTGGCAAACGCCTCCCATATTGACGTTTGGGCTAAAGGAACGCTGAAAAACCGCTTATGTCAACCCCAAAGGTAGAGCCAGAAATAAAGAAAGCCGTCAAAACATTTGTTCTGCGGGTTCATTCTGGAGAGCTCATTCTTTAACTGACACTCCTTAAGTCATAAAAGAGAAAAATTAACATATATGTACACGCCCCATAGGGATGTGAACTGAATTGCCCTGAGAAGCTTCACCCATCTTGTTCAAACGTCTTTAGTCTTTTTATGCTTTGGCCCTTTGGCTTACTTTCTCCACCGATCCCACTCGGTTTTTCATTGGGGTTATTCATGAGTTTTCCGTCCCTTACGGATCACCTCGCGCCCAGCCCGCTCAATCTCCGGGTCTTCCTGATCCTGTTGTAATGCGATTCTTCAATCTCCCCTGAGATCTGCCCATGTCAAATCGTCCCTGTTTCCATGCATAAACCAAAGAGCGGGACTTCCTCCAGGGCAAACAACATTTTGGGGATTCAGAACAGAAAAGTGTCGGTCGAGAAAGCCTTGAATCCCAGGTATAAAAGACCTGTGATGTTTCACCGGAAGAAGAATCTCCAGATTCTGTTCAAATATTGCAGCGGGTAAAACTCAAAGATGTGCAGAAGTTTCACCAGCTTTAACAAAACTTTGTGGTCGTTCCTCAAATGTTTTACCCAGCGAGGACACTCCCCTCTTTAAGTTCACTTTGAATTTTCTTTTAGGTCGTTTATGCATGGGTACTTTCACTCATGTTTGCCCCCGGTCTGTCCCATGGAGTTATGCATGAGTTTTCTGTCCCTTAGAGGTGACCTCACTGCCCGCCTTCGCAAATCCCGGGATTTCCCTTTCTTCTGTTAACCCAATTCTTCCCTCTCCCCTGAGCTCAGCCCAGCTGAAATCCCCATGCATAAGGCAAAGCGTGGAACACACCAGCTTGGTTTCTCTCACAGCCAATTACAAAGCAGCGTGTAAAGAGGCGGGGATTCAAATGCTTCCTGCTTTCTGAGCAGAAGAAAGGCTTTTAAAAACTGAGGGTTGGATTTCTCCCCCCCCCCCTTTCAGATTGCTCCGTTTTTTTTGTTTTTGATCATAAAATTCATTTTTATGCAGCAATTGGGTTTGGGAGGGATTTTCTCTCACAGTAAAGCCAATTACAAAGCAGCATTTCAAGGCGCGGGGACGTGATTTGAGCTTGGAGACTGCTGGTGCATGGACTCCCAACAAGAAAGTGTGGGGTCCAGTGAGCAACTAACCTCAGGTGAAACTCCCACAAATAAACGACCATTGGGCAAAATGTTGGGGGCAGCCCTGCTACACAGCCCTGATCCAGCAGTCTGTGCAGAGGTGTGTGTGTGTGTGTGTGTGTCTACTGGTCATGTTTCCCATTTTGCTCTGCTCATCCATTTTACCCGCATGACAAGTGATATGATTTCGTTGCCTACGCTGAGCGTGACCAGCCCAATGTCACACGGGGAGCTTCATGGAATGTGAAGATGTTAGCAGCACTCCCTAGTTCTAATCCAACAGTCTAACCGCCACACCATAAAAGAGCTGGGATGACTCCCCACCAACTGTAGTAAGGTTGCCTACCTCCAGATGTGGCCTGGAGATCTCCCCGAATTACAACTTGATCTCCAGACTTCAAAGCTAAATTCCCCAGCAGAAAACAGCTGCTTTGGATGGAGTCTGGGTCACGGGGGGGGGGGGCAATTTCCTGCGTGGGGACTTTGGAGGTCCCTTCCAACTCTGTTTCTATGAACGACTAAATGAGGCATCCTCTTTTGGTGGAGGCTGAGATGGAGACCAGGGTATAGAGACCAAGCCATATGGGAATATTTAATCTGAAGAAGAGGTGGTTGGGGGGGGGGACAGGATTGCTCTCTTAAAGAATTCAAAGGGCCATCGCTTAGAGGAGGGCAGGGGAGCTGTTCCTGTAAGCAGCAGAGAATATGATTTGGAATAATGAGTTTAAATTGAGAGTAGAAAAGTACCAGTTGGATATTAGGGGGGAAAGGTTTTACAGTAAGAGTTGTTCAACAGAGGCATCGGCTACCTATGGAGGTGGTGAGGTCCCCCTCACTGGCAGTCTTCAAGCAGTGGCTGGAAAAACACTTGTCAGGGATGATCTAGGCCCGGGTTGGCGAACCTATGGCACGCGTGCCAAGTCCGGCACGCCAAGCCCTCTCTGTGGGCATGCGGGGGGCGGCAGGGGCTTTGAAGGGAGCGCTGAGCCGTTCAAAGCCCCCCCTTCCCTGGACTCCCCAAGGGCACAGTCTCTAAAAGGTTCGCCATCACTGGCTGATCCTGCACTGAGCAGGGGTTAGACTAGATGGCCAGTAGGGCCCCTTCCAACTCGATTATTCTATATTCTATGTGTTTTTCTGGCTGCTCCCCAGGTCAGCGCTGGTCCTCAGATGTCAGAAAACATCATGGGGCACAATAGGGGGTCTAATTTTCAGTCCTTAACCCCCTCCGCCCAAGAAGCAGACCCTGAGCAAGCTAAGAGCAGTTTTGATCCTTGGAAGAACACCTGCTCAAGGGTCACATTCTCAGGTAGACTGCTCCTGCTCAGAAGCTCATGAGCAGAAAACCTGTCAGTGTTGGAAGGTGCTGTACTGTGAGCAATGAGAAGCCAGAAAAAATGGTATTGCTATATCCAAGCATGGCAGGGGTGGGGTGGGTGGAAGGAATAAATGCTCTTTACTAGCACCAGGATTGTGCAGAAGTTTGTGTTGGATTGGGATCTGGGAGACCCAGGTTCGAATCCCCACTCCGACATAAATCCGATTGTTATCTCCCTAAAAGGGAGATTGAATTACACGGTGCAGTGGGGACATAAATACATAAACTGCCTCCCTGGATGTGGGAGAGCAGAGAGGCCAGCAGTAGAGCACTGCAAAACAGAGCTCCAGCAGCGGAGCCGCGGCTCCGGGAAATCAAAGGCCAGGGATGAAGCATACTGTGGACTCCTTGAATCAAACTGGTAGCCGATCAGGTCTCCTGGAGAGGAGGGGGTGGGAGAAGGCCTGGTGAAGAGTGAGCCAAGGGAGTCGTTGGGGGTTCCAAGAGCGGCATGTGTGGGAGAAAGCCTGGCAAAGGGGCGAAACCAGGGCTGAGATCTTTGATGGAAGAGTGGCACTTGTGTAACCCTCATTCTCTGACAGCTATAGAATAATAGAATCACGGAGTTGGAAGGGGCCATAGAGGCCATCTAGTCCAACCCCCTGCTCAATGCATGCTCAGCCTAGATCATCCCTGACAAGTGTTTGTCCAGCCGCTGCTTGAAGACTGCCGGTGAGGGGGAGCTCACCACCTCCCTAGGCAGCCCATTCCACTACTGAATGACTCTCACTGTAAAATAATTCTTCCTAATGTCCAGCTGGTACCTTTCCGCCCTCAATTTAAACCCATTATTGAGAATCCCATCCTCTGCTGCCCACAGGAACAGCTCCCTGCCATCCTCCTTAAAATACTTCAAGAGAAGTATTTTAACCTCAACCTCCTCTTCTCCAGACTGAACATTCCCAAGTCCCTCAATCTTTCCTTGCCAGCATAGCGTAGTGGTTAAGAGTGGTGTAATCTGGAGAACCGGGTTTGATTCTCCATTCCTCCACATGGGTGGCAGACTCTAATCTGGAGAACCGGGTTGGTTTCCCCACTCCTACACATAAGGCCAGCTGGGTGACCTTGGGCTAGTCACAGCTCTCTTAGAGCTCTCTAAGTCCCACCTACCTGACAGGGAAGGAGATTGTAATCCGGTTTGATTCTCCCTTAAGTGGTAGAGAAAGTCGGCATATAAAAACCAATTCTTCTCCTTCTTCTTGTACTTCACCCAGAATTACAATTGATCTCCAGGCGACTGAGATCGATTCCCCTGGAGAAAATGGCTGCTTTGGAAGGTGGCATTATATAACATTATAATATTATATATTATATTATATATTACATTATATATTATATTGTTAAAAGGGGTGGCATTATACCCTGATGAGGTCGCTTCCCTCCCCAAACCTCACTCTCCGAAGGCTCCACCCACAAATTTCCAGGAATTTCCCGACCTGAACGAGCAACCCTAAGGGGAACTTGATCTCTGTTGCTGGAAGATCTGTTGTGATTCTGGGAGAGATGCTGCCACCACTTTTGCAGGGGGGGGGGAGCTGGTGGAAGGCTGGATGGGTTATGGGGGGGCAGAAAGAGAGCGATGAGGTGGGGCAGGAAGGCAATAAGAGTGATAGGGTGGGGCAGAGAGAGAGACAGAGTGGCAAGCATGGAGGAGAGAGAATAAGAAAAGGGGTGGCAGGAGGGAGAAAGAGTGAGAGACTGAGGCCATTTATTCATGGAAGGTTTTGCCTTGGAGTTGCCACTCTTTAGATGCACCTTTTCCCCATCCATATTCTCAAAACTCAACAATAAGCCGCCATGCAGAGTTTTGAGAACTCGGATGGGGAAAATGTGCATCCATAGAGTGACAAATCCAATGCAAAACCTTCCATGAATAAATGGCCTGAGAGAAGTAGGTCAAGAGTTTCTTGCACGTCCCCACTTGTATATCTGATTCTCAAGGTGGCCAAACGTGTGGATACTTAAATCTGGAGATTGGGGCAATGAACAGAGAAGACAGATCTTTCTACAAATTTTAGAAAAAGCTGTTTGCAGAAAAACCTGTAATCTAAAAAAGCAAAACACATTGTGTGGGGGTGTTAATTCTCCCTTTGAAAAGAATGGATAAAAGTAGGTTGGCTGGTGGATGGGAAGAGGAAAAGGGTAGAGGATATGGGTGTTTTCAGGGAAGGAAAAGAAAAAATAGTGGGTGAAGATGAAATAGGATACCACTCCCCAAAAGTCCATGTGGGCATCCTGCTCATTTAAAAAAACTAAATCCATACTGTCCAAGCCTGACAGTCCCATTCCCAAGAGATTTTCATCGTTTAAAAACGAACCCATAACAAAAGTTTAAAACATCCACTGCAAAGAAATAGTTATCGTTTGCTCAGCGTACATATCCCTTATTAGGGAAAATGACTCCTTGCGGCAGGTGAATTAGTATGGAAGAGGTATTAAAATGTCATGCCTTTAATACGGATGTCAAACGATGGCACATCATCAGTACTGTAATAATTTGTGAATAAGATAAAAGGAGGGGAGAATCCTTTGATATACTGCTGAATCCTCGAAATTGATCAAATTATGCATCAAAGGAAAAAAATAGTAATAATGCCACACTGGAGGGACGGGTGGTGGAGATCTATATGCTTCAAGTCAGCTCTTGGAATTTTTCATCTTAATAATTCACACATACTTACGCCAATCAAGCCGCAGATTCATTTAAACCTGTGAAGTGCTCTAAGAAATTAAATGGAAGTCCTGTGAAGACGGACTTGGTGAAGTGGGGGGATAGACCTCAGTTCTTCCTCCAGCAGACTGGTCGCCTTCTGCTCTAGCAGATGCTTTGCCCTTTTGACAGCATGTGGCGTGGAGGCAAGCAGATTCCAATCAGGAAGGTAGACAAGCCAAGGAGCAGGAGAGGGCATGCAGAAGGTTCCCGGGGTCAGTCTCCAGCTGAACAATCAGGTAGTAAATGATTGGCAAGACCTCTCCTTGAGGCCCTGGAGATTCCCTACCACTCTGACTCAAGGCTTCCTTTGGGGAGGCTTTGCATACAGAAGGTCCCCCGTTCTACCCCCAGCATCTCCAGTTAAATAAGTTCAGATAGTGTAAGTCAGTGGTTCCCAAACTTTTTGGGCCACCGCCCCCCCTTGGTTCCACAAACTCAACCCAGTGCCCCCTATCCTCTAAAAAAAAATTCATTCAAAATAGGGGTTTGCGTGACTCACTAAAGAAAAGAACAATAAGGTTTCAGAACAATAACCATTTTAATTGCAATTGCACCTCTATCCAAAATCAAATTAAAACTTTTTAGTTGAAATTTATTCAACAAAACTGATGGACCAGCTCTTCAAAGTCTGGGGGAAATTCTGATAGTTTCCACCAAATTTGCCAGCATGGTGTGATAGCTTGATTTATTGTAAATTAGTGAACAACACAGTTGAAGGGGCCCACCTCTAGCGCCCCCCGGCTGCCCCCTTGCCTCTTAGTGCCCCCCTAGGTAATCCTACTGCCCCACAGGTAGTGGTACTGCCCACTTTGGGAACCACTGTAGGTGATGTGGAAGATCACCTAAAACCTTGGCGAGTCAATGACAGTTGGAATAGATAATACTGACCTGATAGGCTACCTTTAAGGAGGGGCTGTTGCTCAGCGGTAGAGCATCTGCTTGGCATGCTGCAGGTCCCAGTTTCAATTCCCAGCATCTCCAGCTAAAAAGGATCGGGTAGGAGGTAACTCGAAAGACATCAACCTGAGACCCTGGTGGCTGCAGCCAGTAAGAGTAGATAATACTGACTTTACAATCATAGAAACGTAGAGCCTTAGTAGGCCTTGGTAGACCAAGGGTCCAACCCAGCACCAGATGGTTTCGTTTAGGGAGAGCATCAGCTTTTCATGTAGAAGGTCCCAAGTTCAGTCCCTGGCACCACCAGCTAAAAGGATCAGGTTCCATGAAAGAGCTGACACTTCAACCTCAGGAATGGTTGAAGACACTGGGGACGTTTTAGCCGGAAAGGGGAAGACGGGAGATAATTGCATTTTAATCCCTGAAGGACTGCCACATGACTTCTTTTTCATCTGGTCTAGAAAGCAAATTGTGTTATAACAGGTTTGAGTTACAGAAGGGTACACACGAACACACACGAAGCTGCCTTTAACAGATTCAGATCCTTGGTCCGTCAAAGTCAGAATTGTCTAAGACTGACAACGGCTCTCCGGGATCTCAGGCAGGGGTCTTTCACATCACCTACTCGCCTAGTCCCTTGAACAGGAGATGCCAGGGATTGAACCTGGGATCTTCTGAATGCCAAGCAGATGCTCTGCCATTGAGCCAGAGCCCCTCCCACAAATCATACATGGTCTTTTTAGTTGCGGCCAATTAACTATTACATGAACACACATGAAGCTGTCTTAAACTGATTCAGACCATCAAGGTCAGCTCTCTCCAGTCTGCTCTTTAAGGTCTTTCACATCACATTCTGCCTGGTCCTTTAACTGGAGATGCCGGGGAGTGAACCTGGGACAATCTGCATGCCAAACAGATGCTCTACCACTGAGCCACAGCCCCTCTACCATTGCCCCACATCAACTTCCTAATGAGAATTTGACTATGGAACCAACTGCATTTATGCAGAGGATGGGGACCAGCTCACTATGGATGGGGACCAGCTCACTATGGAACCAGCTGCCCGGAGAAATGAGGGCTTCTTCATCTCTTCCAGAACAGATCAGACAGCGATCCTCTGTCCCCTCCCAACTCTAGGCATCTGCTGCATGTGGCTCTGTTTCATGTGTTCATGTATGTGCATGCACCAGGCAGTGTAAGATGTCTCACCACCTTGCATGCCGTCCCACCTTGCTTCCGCCAACCTCCAATAATCACTCCCTCAATCGCCCAGTTTTTGTGCCTTTCTTTGACCTCCGCTGGGCGTATCTCCCACAAGCTCATTCATTAAAACCTTACGAAGCCGTCCTAACCGAGCCTGGTCTCGGATTACAAGAAATGTCTTTTGACACAACCTTTAATAAATGGAAAACAGAAAGTGCCAAAAAGCACCCCGATCCACGTCTCTGCGGTAAACTATATTCATCCACTCTGACATCTGCACGTTCTCGTTTGCATCAAGAGCTGACGTTTTTCAATGCGGTGGGAAGTTGTTTAGCAAAGGCTCGGCAAATTTACATTTGCAGCCAAAAGCTGCCATTGAAGAGAATTAGTACACGTCATAGTCTGAAAGAAAAAAACAGCTGGGGGCATCAGGGGAGAAATTTCCCCCCCTTGGGACCCAAACTGACAAATACAAGCATAAGAATTTGACCCCCATGTCCTCACTGCAGAGGTTTTAAAATGAGATTCTAATTGAGGTGTCAATCAGCTGTCAGTCGGGAGTTGACCAGGAGAGGTCACCAGGGAAGAATTTAATGGTTGTCCCTGTTGGGATTATAAGAAGTGCTGGGGTCGTGCCGCGGTGAAGAGACGATGATGGGTGGGGGGGAATGAGAAGTAACAAACACAGGTACGAACTTGACATTTCCATCTAGTTTCAAAAATGTTCCCTGCCACTGCAACCTCCAACCCCTTTCCTATGAGGAAAGGCTGAGGGAGTTGGGCATGCTCAATCTGGAGAAGAGGTTAAGGGGAACATAGAATCATCGAATTGGAAGGGACTAAAGAGGCCATCTAGTCCAACCCCCTGCTCAATGAAGGATCAGCCTAGAGCATCCCTGACAAGTGCTTGTGCAGCCTCTGCTTAAAGACTGCCAGGGAGGGGGAGCTCACCACCTCCCTAGAAACCTGATTCCACTCTTACCGTAAAACATTTTTCCTAATATCCAGCCAGTGCCTTTCTGCCCGCAATTTAAACCCATTATTGTGAGTGGTGCCAACAGAAACAGCTCCCTGCCCTCCTCTGACAGCACTTCAAATACTTCAAGAGAGTACTTCAACCTCCACTTTTCCAGACCAAACATTCCCAGCTCCCTCAGCCTTTCTTCATAGGACTGGGTCTCCAGGCTCCCGATCATCTTCATTGCTCTCCTCTGCACCCGCTCCATTCTGTCCATATCTTTTTGGAAGTGAGGCCTCCAGAACGGCTCACAGGTGTGGCCTGACCAATATGGTGTACAGAGGAACTATGACATCTTGTGATTTGGATGTTATGCCTCTCTTGATGCACCCCAAGATCACATTAGCCTTTTTTGTTGCTGCGTCACACTGGCTGCTCATATTTAACTTACGGTCCACCTGTTCACACACACTCCTGCCCAGAAGTGTATCCCCCATGCGGTATGTATGTCCCTCATTTCTGTTAGCCAATGTAGAACTCGGCACTTATCCTTGTTGAATTGCATCCCGGTCCTAGGTCACTCACAAATCATATACATCACAGTCATAAATGATAGATCTGATAAGCCTGTATTATTATATCAATTCCCAATGACAATAACACAGTAGGAGGTTGATAGTTCATAGCAGTTTTTTTATTAGGCTCAATATACACACCGGGTGAAAATTGCCCCAAATGCGCAGGATAATTCACACAAACATCAAAGGAGTGCAAGCATGGATATAATCTTTGATAATGGGAGGTGCAAAGTCGTAATACATGGCGTCAATACATACAACCAATAATAGATATTTAAGGATTTGAATACCCTATTAGAGATTCGGAGGCATTACACAGGTGATTTCATTCGCACTAATGAGCAGTGAAGACCCTCATGGTCAGGTGCTTTTCTATTTGATCCTAAATTACTGCAGTTCTTATCTTGGACCCTGGCAGCTGCCAAGGCTAACTAAGGGAGTTTTCCTAGCTGGCCCTTACAAGTGGGGAGCCAGCTTATGAAAACATACTCGGGCTTCTAAAGAGCAAAGCTGGGCCTCTTATACTCAAGGCCTTTAACATGTATATGTGCTTGGTGTGACTTTAATCATATATGCCAACTCTTATACACTGAGTATGGCATATTCATAAGTGCAGAGTATACTTTATTGATTACAAAGAATATATTTCAAATCAGAGAATACATTTCCAATACATTTTTACATTCTTCAGTGAAAGAAGAACTCTCAACCTCCTACTGTATTATTGTCATTGGGAATTAATACAATAATACAGGCGTATCAATAGTAGATATACCAAGTTCATCATACATCATGCCATGCTTCTGGGGATTTTCTCTACACACCGGCAGCATGAGTGCCTTAGAACTCCCAAGTTCTAGACAACTTCAGACCCCTTCAATACTTTTCCCAAGTTAACTCTAAACATAGATTAAAGCCGCTGCAGCTGTTTTTGACCACCCCCAACCTGTTCCTTAAACTAGTCTTGAGCACAGGTGTGCTGAAGCCTGTTTAAAGCATAGTAGCAAAGATTCTTCATAATTATCATTCCGAGCAAACATGTATACAATTTCCAAGTTACCATTCTAGATGATTCCTGGCTGTATGGGTCCATATTAGTCTCTGCCCCGTCACATTGACCTGCAATGACAGTTGTTCTGTGAGTAAAACTGAAATAGCAAATGCATTACAGAAGAAGTGAGTGGCCTAAGTTCCACGTTTTACTGTCTAGTGGGGGGAAATCAGCAAAATCCCTGCACAATCATTAAACATACTTCTAATTCTCATTTAAAAAGGAGAAGAAGAGAGGTTACAAATAAAGGATTGTTTCAGAACAAAAATCACATTGTTCCCATGTTAAACTTCCCAAACTACTCTGAAGCATGTCAAAGGTACATTTTTAGCCACCCCCCATGTACTTCATTGAACTCAGAATGAGACTTCTGGAATAGTTTCATAAAAAATAGAAACACCCCTAACAGAGTATTTCAAAGTATAAGCAGATCATCTTAAGTAACAGTTGAAATATAGTAATTCCAAGTTCATCATATTTCTGGGAGTGCCATGCTTCTAGGGATTTTCTCTAGACACAAGTTCTAGACAACTTCAGACCCCTTCAATACTTTTCCCAAGGTAACTCTAATCTATGTTTATCTTAAGCCGCTGCAGCTGTTTTTGACCACCCTCAACCTGTTCCTTAAAAAAGTCTTGAGCACAGGTGTGCTGAAGCCTAAAGCATAGTGGCAATGATTTTGTTTCAGAACAAAAATCACATTGTTCCCATGTTAAATTTCCCAAACTACTCTGAAGCATGTCAAAGGTACATTTTTAACCACCCCCCATGTACTTATGGAAAATGTATTGGAAATGAATGCTTCTATGCTCAGTCCCATACTCGCACTTATAAAGATGCTAAGCCCAAAATATAAGGGTTAGCATCTAGCACAATGCCATGTGAGAGCACATATATGTAATTGACAGGCAGCCCCAGGTATAAGGGGTGAAGTATTGATCCTTGGAACAGATGCCCTAATGTGTAATCATTAGGGTTAGCATGAGTCTGGCAGATGCATTACAGAATAAGTGAGTGTTCGAAGTTCCACGTTTTACTGTCCAGTGGGGGGGGGGGGGGAATCAGCAAAAACCCTGCACATTCATTAAACATACTTCTAATTCTCTTTTAAAAATAAGAGGAGAGGTTACAGACAAAACATTGTTTCAGAACAAAAATCACATTGTTCCCATGTTAAATTTCCCAAACTCCTCTGAAGCATGTCAAAGTTACATTTTTACCCACCCCCCATGTACTTCATTGAATTCAGAATGAGACTTCTGGAATCGTTTCATAGAAAATAGAAACAACCTTAACAGAATATTTCAAAGTATAAGCACATCGTCTTAAGTAAGAGATATAGAAATATAGTAAATATACCAAGTTCATCATACATCTGGGAGTGCCATACTTTTGGGACTTTCTCTAGAAACACTGGCAGGATGTCTGCCTTAGAACTTCCAAGTTCTAGACAACTTCAGACCCCTTAAATACATTATCATTATCATTATCATTCCAAGCAAACATTTATCCAATTTCCAAGTTACTTTTCTATATGATTCCTGGCTTTATGGGTCAATATTACTCTCTGCCCATAACAACAGGGCCATCTGGCAAACCTTTCTAACTGGAACGTCTAAATGGAACCTGTTTGCATATGCATCAACAGGTCTTATGCGAAATGGATTTCTGAACATAGCTTGCTCTTATAACTTAGCAATAATTAGGACACTCAACCAATTCAAGCATTTCCTTTTGGTGGATTAAGCGTCATTTCAATAGATTCATTGATCGGTTAATGAAATTTCAATACATTTGCATACCAAAGCCTTGACCCAGTTGGAATATTAAATGGAGCAAAAGAATAATTTAAAATGTAAGATACAATAGCTAATGCTCATTAGGAGAAAAAGCCATCTTGAGAACGTTTCTTTTTCCATTTCCCCGTTTACTGCATGGTATGGAGATAAAAGCAAGAACTTTTCCTCCCTCAGCCAGAATACTAGCGCTCTGGATCACAAAATGAAACTAATTTATTAAATTAATTAACTAGGAGTTTGATCTTTTTAAATGTTTTTTTACAATACGCTTCTACCCTGAGGCCTGAAAGAGAATCTTTTAGGTTGCCGATCACTTCATGCGGTGAGTATTTAATGTGCTGCTGTTGTTATTTTATATTTTTATTTCATTTGTAGCCTGCTTTCTTGGCAAAACCCAAGAACAATTACATGGTGTAAGAGAATGCAGTCCAATAGCAGAGAGCATCCAACAGACAGATTGGGGCCAAGTGAGAAGTAACGCAAAAGAAAAAGTTCCAGGCGTAAGCTGTCACCAACAGGGCCATGAATTGTGTAAGAGCAAGATAATGTGTGGGCTTGTGTGTTTGTGTGCTGTCAAGTCACAGCTGACATAGCGAATCCATATGATTTTCAAGGCAAGAGATGTTCAGAAGTGGTTTGCCATTGACTGCCTCAATGTGGGCTGAGAGAGTTTGGAGATAAGGGAACTGGCCCAAGGCTTCACAGCCGAAACACGTATGGTCCGAGCCGTGATATTGTTTGGGTATATTGTCACACTGTAGTCATTTTGTGTTTTTATGCTTATTTGGCATGTTTAGCACAGATACATAGAGGCTAGAACAGGGCTACATACAAGTTCATTACATTAATTTTGTGTTTGTATTAAATTTAATATATATTATTTACAAAATCACGTATCAGTATTAGCCCATGATTTCGTGTTGATTCCTTACCTTTGGGGTTCCTTATTCTAGTTTTTTTAGGATTAAGGTCCCCCCCCCTTTTTGGTTGTTGCTAGATCTCCAGCTAGTTTCTGGAGGTTGGCAACCCTAATCACACTGCAGGTTAAAGTTTTGCAGCTGGGTGAAGAATGTCTGGGAATAGAAAAGATAACTGCTGCAGAATCGGGAATCAGGTTGTACATTCTCTCACCGCTTCTGGGGAGGTGGGGTGGGGGAAGGCACCTGTTTGAGTTTCTTTGTTGGGGCCAGAGAGAAGGCCTGGGCAGATGAATGTTTGTCCACAAAGTACCACCAAACAAGGAAAATCCGCCCTCCTCAGGCTCTGCCCCCAAAACCTCCCGCTGGTAGTGAAGAGGGACCTGGCCAGCAGTTTTGTCGCAATCCGAAGAGATTCCTCCTGCATGGAAACAGATTGATTTCTTCTGAATACCAACCCCAGAAATGCTCATGAAAAGCCAAAGGGCTTGTAGAATGAGGGTTGCCAACCTCAAGGTGGGGCCTGGAGATCTCCTGGAGACAGAGATCAGTTCCCCTGGAGGAAACAGCTGCTTTGGAGCGTGGACTCTATGGCATTGTACCCCAAGGAGGCACTTTTCTTCAATAGGATTCCTAGCTCCTGGTTGGGAAATACCTGGAGATTTTGGGGGCAGAGCCTGAGGGCAGGGTTTGGAGAGGGGAGGGACTTCAATGCCATAGAGTCCAATTGCCAAAGTGGCCATTTTCTCCAAGGGAACTGATCTCTATTGGCTGGAGATCAGCTGTAATAGCAGGAGATCTCCAGCCACCACCTGGAGGTTGGTAACTCTAGGTTGGCTGGGTCCCAGTGGAGCAGCGAACGGAGGGCTGCCAGTCCCACTTAAGTCAGCTCACTTAAGGTTGCTCCTGGGCCACAGGAACAGCAAAATCTATCCCTGTTGCGTATGCAGGGTTGCCAACCTCCAGGTGGCATCTGGAGATCTCCCACTATTGCAATTGATCTCCAGGTGACCAAGGCCAGTTCCCCTGGAGAACATGGCTGCATTGGATGATGGCCTCCAAGGTGTATACCCTGCTGAGGTCCTTCCTCTCCCCTAACCTTGCCCTCCCCAGGCTCCCCTCCCCAAATCTCTATTTTTTAAAACAAAAACAATACGCCAGCCGTTTGCGCACATTTCATAAAGGTGTCTAATTCAATGGAATGAGAACAGCTTTCCGTCGAGAATCCTTTCCGTTGACTCCGCGGATGCTTTGGAAAAAGAAATTAGAAATTTAATGGGAGAGGAGAAATGATCCTGTATTACTTAAAACCTCTGTGCGCTGCAATCCTAATCGCCCCCAGCAGCCTTCCATACCATTGCTTGGAAGTTCCAGAGCAGAGACAAAAAGAAGAAGAAAAAACCTGATCATCTTCTCGGCCACATTTGCAATGCATTTATTCTGTTAACAATGGAAGCATGAAATATGGAGACAATAAAGGGGGAGACTATCCCCTCCTTGCCGCTATACAAATAATTTCTCAAAATAAAACAAGCTGATGAAATCAAAAGTGAACAGCGGGACGGCTGAACGTGAAGGATAGCCATTAGGTGCATTTCAAACACCTTTTGTAATGATTGCCAGGCAGAAAGCAACACAGGATTAGATTAAAGACCACCGTCGTGTATTCGTTGCCTGTCAACATTTCTCTCTCCAATTTTGTTTTGAAAAAAGGTCTTTAAATGTATCTTGATGAAGCATACTGTGTTTTCTCCCTAGTTCCGTACACATTTACTGCCTGGAGACACATACAAGATCCTGGGAGAGAGACAGCATGGCGTAGTGGTTAAAGTGTCGGGCGAGGATATGGAAAACCCAGGTTCGAATCCCCACTCTGCTTGCTGGGTGACCTTGGGCCGGTCATACAATCTCAGCCTCAACTACCTCACAGGGCTGTTGTGAAGATAAAATGGAGGAGAGGAAAATGATGTTAGCTGCGTTGGGGAGAAAAAGGAGGAATATAAAAAAGCAAATATGTAATCTCAGACTGAAGAAAGGAAATACAAATTTACTCAATGAGTAATTAAATTGTGGGATTCGGCACCAGTGGGGGTAGGGATGGCCACGAGCATAGATGGCTTAAAAGGAGGCAAGAGATTCATAGAGGAGAGGTCCATCAATGGCTACTACTCATGGTTTCTAAAGGGAACCTCCACATTCAGAGGCAGTCAACATCTGAATCCTAGTGCCAAGAGGCAACATCAAGGGAAGGCCTCAGCCTCTGTGCCCTGTTGTTGGCCCTCCAGAGGGACTGGTTGGCCATTGTGTACAACAGGGTTCTGGCTAGAGGAACCACTGGTCTGATCCAGCAAAGTTCTTCTGAGGTTCTTCTCAACGGAAGGCCCTCTCTGTCCTGTTGTTGGCCCTCCAGAGGAACAGTTGGCCACTATGAGGCAGGGTGCTGGACTAGATGGACCCTCACTGGTCTGATCCAGTTGGGTTCTTCTGATGTTGGTATATTCTTAAGATGTATCTATCAAAGGAAGAAGAGCTTGGCAGCAATTTAAGGAGCACTGAATAACAGCCTACAATTTGCAGGGAATACAGGCAACAATGGGAGGGAGTTGCAAATAATTAGAACAATCCAGGCTCACATGTCTCTTTCCTAGGCTTGCCAATCCCCCCTGTCTGTTAACTGGCCAATAAAACCATAGAGTTTCTGGGGATTCATAGAGCTACCCTGCGTTGCTTCTGGGTTTTTCCAGGACATGACACAGGGATGGAGCCGACTTCACAATGCACTGCCATTTCCCCACCCCAATCTTCCCGCTTGTTGGCCTTGCAACCCTATTCCCTGCTCATCCTCGGCCACAACCAGATTAGCAAATTGCAAGCCGTCAGGACAAGACAGAAACACAAGTCCTGCCACATCTTTCCCCATCACACACACTGAAGAGTAAAAGGAAAAACACCACAGCAGCTAAAATCACTCTCACGCACCTTTTCATGCCTGTACTTGAGGAACTGGGTCTTCTCCCGTAGTAGTAGTAAGTAGAAGAGGAAGTTGGTTTTTATATGCCAGCTTTCTCTACCACTTAAGGAAGAATCAAACCAGCTTACAATCACCTTCTTTTCCGATCCCCCAACAGACACCCTGTGAGGTAGGTGGGGCTGAGAGGTCAGAGAAAACTGTGACTAGCCCAAGGTCACCCAGCTGGCTTCACGTGGAGGAGTGGGGAAACCAACCCGGTTCGCCAGATTAGCCTCCGCCACTCATGTGGAGGAATCAAACCTGGTTCTCCAGATCAAAGTCCACTGCTCCAAACTGCCCTTAACCACTACGCCATGCTGGCTCAACCACTACACCACTCTGGTGGCAGCTGCTGCCAAAGCAATGTTTTTAGAAATTTGCCCAGCCAATCAAATCTCCTATGGCCAAGAGAACACATGAGTGTCATGGTGCCCATGGGTACCATGTGTGGCAACCTCTGTTCTAAATAATCCTTACTGGTTTGAATTGGCAGCGCCTTTCTTACACCAAAACCTGTACAGCAGGCATTCGTGGCCATTCAGCACAAACCGAATAGATCAAGAAGCCTGTCATCAACACCTTCAATCCTGGTAACTTTGACTGTCAAAGGTCTTTGGGGAGAAATCTGTCTTTGGGGTCTTTGGGGAGAAATCTTTGGGGAGAAATCTTTAGCATCTTTAGCATCAGCTAAACATAGATGACGCGGAGAAGGTTGGATTGAGTGACGGTGCGATAATTTCCCTTGATGGCATTATTCGTCATCCAAGCTGGGAAATGCGGGAGCCTCTTCTTGAACACCCCCATCCCTCGGTGGGTCTGATGCTTCATTCTCTCTGCTGCTTTC
Organism: Euleptes europaea; assembly: GCF_029931775.1. Taxonomy (NCBI): domain Eukaryota; kingdom Metazoa; phylum Chordata; class Lepidosauria; order Squamata; family Sphaerodactylidae; genus Euleptes; species Euleptes europaea. The sequence goes on from NC_079332.1 coordinate 16,811,047, forward strand.
TTTTGCACTTCCTTTAAGGGGGGGAGGCAGCCAATTTGGAAAGCATTATTTCTTTTTCTCCTTGTTTTTTTTTTTGCAGAGTGTGGATATATCCTTCAGCTGAGAAATTATACTCCACTTTCCAAATGCTGGAGCAGAGAATCAGGAGGCACAGACCATGAAATGGAAGCGCGAGTAAGGCTGCGTCAGAAAGATTTCTTTAAATGGGCCCTGTAGCAGTGAAATACAACTGCAGGAAGTATATATTCTGATCTGGATAGGGGGGGGCATATTTTTTTGAAGCTGTATGGAGGGCGCCACAGAAAGAATCAGAACACAACAAGAAGTTCATGGGGAAAGGAGAAACTGGAACATCGCCGTGTACAAAAAATGAACTTTTGTTTCTCCACTGTGAAAGACTCCTGCTTGGATCTAAATTTAGTTTGGAAACATGATCTAGCGTTTCACCATTTCTCTCTCGCCTCAGTTCAGACGTGGAAGCGTGGCGTCCGTGAGAGTCCAAAGGGCACCTAAGCACCTATTCGAGAGAGCCACCATGGTGTTAAGAGCGGTGGTTTGGAGCGATGCGCTCTAATCTGGAGAACCAGGTTCGATTCCCCACTCCTTCACATGAGCGGAGGGGAGTGAAGCAATTGGGGAGGGGCTGTGGCTCAGTGGAAGAACTTCTGCTTTGCATGCAGAAGGTCCCAGGTTCAAGCCCTAGAATCTCTAGTTAACAAGACTAGGCAAGTAGGTGGTGTGAAAGACCCTGGAAAGCTGCTGCCGGTCTGAGTAGACAATACTGACTTTGATGGACCAAGGGTCTGATTCAGTCTGATTCACATGAACCGGGTAGATTTCTCCACTCCTCCACATGAAGCCAGCTGGGTGACATTGGGCTACTCACAGTTCTATTAAGAGCTCTCTCACCCCACCTGCCTCCCAGGGTGTCTGTTGTGGGGAGGGGAAGGGAAGGTGATTGTAAGCCAGTTTGATTCTTCCTTAAGGGGTAGAGAAAGTCGGCATATAAAAAATAATTCCTCCTCCTCCTTCTAATCTTGGATTGGCCATTCTTTTGATTTTGTTTTTAGCGCCTCCTCAGAATGAGGTAACGGGCAATTAACGTGATATATTTAAAATATTTCCTTTCAAGCCTTTTTTTACTAAGTATAGCTTGCGTTTCTAAAAACAGCCAACACAGAACAATGCAACAGACAGGAGATGAAGCATGGGGAAAGCATAAAAGCCATCTCACAGATACGATCACAAAGCCAACAAAAGCTTCGGGAAATAATTAGAACAGTGGGATAAGATATGCCCATTAGAAGTCCATGGAGACAGTTATTGAAGGGCTCTGGAGAATGAAAATAATGCTTTTTCACCTGGTGCCTGAAAGGCTGCATGTCAGCATCTGTAAGGAAAGCATTGGTGCCACCACAGAGAATGCCCTGATTCTAATGTCTGTCTACCTTCCTTCTGTTTAGCCAGAAACTCCTTTGATTTAATTTCAACCCTTTGGTTCTGGTCCGACCTTCTGGGGCAACAGAAAACAACTCGCCCCCTTCCTCTCCATGACAGCCCTCCAAGTACTTGAAGGTGGTTATCATATCCCCTCTCAGTCATCTCCTCTCCAGGCTAAACTTACCCAGTTCCTTCAACCTTTCCTCGCAGGACTTGGTCCCCAGACCCCTCACCATCTGCATTATCGCTTACATTTTATTTATTACCATTCCTGAAAATAATGATAAATATCTGAACAAAATGAACAAAATGCAACTTTGGTTATGAATATGATATATATGATATATGAATAACATAGCAACAGCTGAGATATTCACCTGCAGGACAAGAACTGATAAGGCAAGTTTTATTATGAATTTGTAAAATATTATTATTTTAGAGAACGAATAAGCAAAAAGCAGCATATCTAATGTTAAAAAACTAGAACCGTATAACAAAGGCAAGTTATTGAAACGGAAACAAAATTATATTTGTTTGGCCCAGAAACTGATTTCTTTTTATGGTTTGGGTTTTATGTTCTGTTATTGTGCTTTGTTGTGTTGATTTTGCGACGTTTGTGCTTTATACTTGTTAAAGTGCTTGTTTTTGGAAAATAAATAAGTAAATATTTTTTAAAAAGTTCACCAAGAAAATAAAAATAGTGACAAGGCAAAAACAAAAACAAGAAACCGAGATCGCATGGAACACATGCCTTATACTGAATCAGACCCTTGGTTCATTGAAGTCAGTATTGTCAACTCAGACCAGCAGCGGCTCTCCAGGGTCTCAGGCGGAGGTCTTTCACATCACCTACTTGCCTGGTTCCTTTAACTGGAGATGCCGGGGGTTGTGTAGTTCCCAAATATATAAGGGCTATATTATATGCACACATACATACACATGTAGATGTTTGGGAATGTTGGCATCCACATCTATAAGATGCCAACAGCTTACACTTGCTTGCCTGGTACGGCCTCTCACACTAATGACAGGAACATGCTTGATTTAGAGCACCTGCAGGATCCGTTATCTATCCTTAGGAATTTAAGTTTCGATTCCTGGTTAGGGATCAGACACTTTCCTGTGTTACACCTTCAGGCTACGCTAATAGGCTATGCTAATTAATGAGTAGTAAAGACCTAATGTGTATTGGTTCTTTTGTAATACGAAATACTTCCTTGTAAGGCAAGTGCCTTTCCCCGATCCTAAGGTATAAAGGATCAATCCCTTGCTTTGTTCTCTCGTGGGTTACCCTGCGTTTTGACTTGCGGGCAGCCCACCCAGCTCTATTTGTTTGGCTAAATAAAAGATCTGTTACTCTTAACCTCCTCCTTGTTATCTTCATTGAATGCTACAAGATAACCAGGCACTTCAGTTGAACCTGGGACCTTCTGCATAAGAAGATGCTCTACCACTCAGCTACAGCCCCTCCCCAATGGAGGGGCCACCACCTCTAGATGGTACCAAGTGTTGGGGCTACAATAGGGTGGGAGCCAAGGCAGAATATAGCATTAGACCACACCCCACCATGACAAAAGGCAATTTCCTGGGGTGCCATGCTTGGGTGGGCATGGAGGGAACATACGTCAATCTGCTCAACTGTACACTCAGCAGATGAAGATGAAACAAGCAATACAAAATGTTCATCTTCACTTGGAAACCTCCCAAGAGAAATTGGCAATGTTAAATGCTTGGTTACCAGTGTTGGCAAATACTTTAGTTTCTTGACATGAGCACAGTTCAGTTATTTTTAAAATAAAAAAAATCAGGCAGAAGAAACCCATGTACTGTTATTTCCTTATGAATAAATACAGATGTACCAGTCCTAGTGTGGAAATTTACCCCCTTATGCAATAGGGATGAATCATGAAAACTGAGCATCAACATCACAGAGTGGGCTACCAATTGAATTTTTAAAAATTAGGTGTTTCAAAGTTGACCCAATGCAATGTGGTTCTGAAGACAATCCATGGTTGGGGCACCATTTAACGTAGGCTCAGCCATGGTCAGGAGAAGAATCCAAGTGGGGCATGGGAGAAATCTGGCAGAATCCATAGATTATTGTCTGTTTCGACCAAAGTATTCGGTTAACTGATGGAAGATGGTTGTCCTCATCAGATCACTGGAAGATGGTTGGACGAACAGCCTTCTATCCAGGTCAGTATTGTCTACTCTGACTAGCAGCTCCATGTTGTATTTCCCATAACCTGTGACCTGATCAATGCCAAGGATTGAACCTGGGACTTTGAGCACACAAAGCACAGTTGAGCTCTAGGTACTTCGTAAATATGGCTTCCTTATGTTAAGTCTGACCCATGGTCTACCAAGAAAAGCAAAAATACTTGGGGTACACAAAAGGCTTAGGCTTCACCTGAAGTTGCATTTTTTACCTGGGCCCATTCCCCTGATCAGGCATTATGATTTGGGTGTCCTAACCACATGTAATGGAAGAGTGGGCTACTTCCAATCCTCCTGATACACGTGGCCACCATTTTGTGTCAACAGAGCAATTTCTGTGTTTTATAGCTTTGGTACGAGTGAATATGAACCCTCTAAAATATGGTTTTCCAGGCATGCATTTAAGCTGTTTTGGACCCCCATTGGGGAGAAAGGTGGGATATAAATAAAGTAAATACATCAGTAAATGTTCCCTTATTCACACAAAATGGCATCCATGCTTATCAGGAGGACTGTGGGTAGCAGTCTCTCATAATGTGTGGTTGGAGCACCCAAATTGAAATGATTAAACAGGCTTGTCTGCATCTTCTTTTTTCATTTCCATTTTAAATAGTCACATGGGCAGTTTGTGCCAATCACAAAAACAGCAACCACCACATCTTGACTTAGGAAGCGTATTGCAGTTTTCTCAGCATCCTTGTAAACAACCAAACACTCCTAGCCTTGACCCTCAATGGAGAATTCTGGGTCAAAGGGCTTCTTGGTCCAAGGTCATAGAATCAGCATTGCTGACAGATGGCCATCTGGCCTCTGATTAAAAACCTCCAGGGAAGGAGAGCTCACCACCTCCCAAGAAAGCCTGTTCCACTGAGAACAGGCTTTCTTACTCTGTTAGAATTGCTTCTTCCTAGTGTTCAGCCGGAAACTCTTTGGATTTAATTTCAACCCATTGGTTCTGATCCGACCTTCTGGGGCAACAGAAAACAACTCGGCCCCATCCTTTCTATGACGCCCCTTCAAGTACTTGAAGATGGTGGTTATTATATCACCTCTCAGTCTTCTCTTCATGTTAAACATACCCAGCTCCTTCAACCTTTCCTCATAGGACGGTCTCCAGACCCCTCACCATCTTTGTTGCCCTCGTCTGGACACGTTCCAGCTTGTCTACATCTTTCTGAAATTGTGGTGCCCAAAACTGAACACAATACTCTAGGTGAGGTCTAACCAGAGCAGAGTTCAAAGACAAAAACCAGATTCCAACTTGGGACACTCAAGTCCATTGGAAGCAACCGAACGTGTGTGAGGAACTTGGGTGGGACTTCCTCCATGCTTCAGATGAGCTCTGGGGAGTTGTTTGGGGTTTATTTTGGTAATGAAATAATCCTACCTATACAACCGTCAGTTATTTTTTAGTGTGCGAGATTGAAGGTCTGACAAAATATTAAAAGAGACATGAGGCAACTTTCAAACGGAGCCCCGATCAGTTGTCATCAAATGATGAATGTCTACTTGCTTCATTCTGTGGGAGAAACAGCACGCATCATTATGCGCAATCAAGACGCAATTCGGCATCTGAGTATTCAGGGCTGAATATCAGGCACCACAACCACGTCTGTAAGCCTGTAAGCAAAAAGCACAAATCTGTAAATTAGCCGGCTATCAAGTTGTACCGAGTAATAAAGCAGCAGTAATTACCCCCAGCGAGCTGGGTACTCATTTGACCGACCTCGGAAGGATGGAAGGCTGAGTCAACCTTGAGCCGGCGACCTGAAACCCGACTTCCGTTGGGATCGAACTCGGGTCGTGAGCAGAGCTTTGACCACCACTAAACCTCCTGGTGAAATTGACAAGTAAACGACCGGGCGATCTCTTGGGCTCCCAGGCATTGTTCCGCGGCGCCAGAGATCTCACAGCGGATCTCTATTGAAACGCTAATGCCTGGCAAGCAAAGGGATGAGAACGGGGATGGGTGGGAAGGAGACACGGAGCCTGCTTATTTGGGGCTCGACTGGACGCCCTTGCTGACAGTGACCCAGGGTCCAGCGGCAAGTTTGAAATGCAACTCATCACTCCAAGCAGAGGAAGATCAGACCCATGCATTGAACACCCTACAATCTATACATGGGTCCCCACATGGTGCCTGTGGGCACCATGATGCCTGGTGACCACTAAGTGTTTTGAGAATGTGACCAGAGCCAGGTGGGGTGCTTTTCCACCACAGCTTCCGATGTGATGGCTGCCAACTGGAAGGCTTTAAGAGGGGAGTGGACATGTTCATGGCTACTAGTCAAAATGAATGCTAGTCATGACGCATAACTATTCTCTCCAGGATCAGAGGTGCATGCCCATTATGTTAGGTGCCGTGGAACACAGGCAGGAAAATGGTGCTGCTGCAGTCGTCTTGCTTGTGGGCTTCCTAGAGGCCCCTGGTTGGCCACTGTGTGAACAGACTGCTGGACTCGATGGGCCTTGGTCTGATCCAGCAGGGTTTTTCTTATGTTCTTATGATGGGCTGCTGGAGATCTGATGGGCTGTGCAAATTAAAATAATTTCGCTTATCTCTCTCTCTTCTCTCTCTCTCACTCACCAAGAGTGATCACCCAGATCACCCAGTGAGTTTCCGTCGCAGAACAAGGATTCGATCCTGTGACTCCCAGATCCTAGTCCGGAACTCTAACCATTACATCATGCTGCCTTTCTCAGTATACTTGTCTTCCAACCTGTCATCATGGTAAGGCCAGCACTAGTGGAACCGGGGAGGGGCCGTGGCTCAGTGGTAGAGCATCTGCTTGGCATGCAGAAGGTCCCGGGTTCAATCCCTGGCATCTCCAGTTAAAGGGACAGGCAAGTAGGTTATGGGAAAGACTGAGTCTGAGTAGACATTGATGGACCAAGGGTCTGATTCAGTACAAGGCAGGCTTCATGTGTTCCTGTGACTTGGAGTCCGATAATTTCTGGCAATCTCCCATGATCCACAAAATAGACACTGGTGAGGTGGGCAAGTAGTTTGGACCTTTCCCCCCATTGGTTCCGATGGAAGCCGCAGGCTGCTCTCCATGCGAAACATTACCTAGTGCCTGGTCCTGTTAACAACCATCCCATCCTTGGAGGAAGCTTCCTATTGCATCTCTGCACCAATCTCTGTTCAAGGCTGGCCTCTTTCTATTGGGTGGGACTCTCAAACCAGCACTGCATACAAAAACAGAGGAACCCGCCTGAGACACTGGAGAGCCGCTGCCGGTCTGAGTAGACAATACTGACTTTGATGGGCCAAGGGTCTGATTCAGTATAAGGCAGCTTCGTGTGTTCATCCATGGAAATTACACCAGATCCAGGTAAACATATAACAATTCTAATAAGCTCTTGCTATCCTCATGTAGCATTGATGAAGGCGCTAAATTGGGAGGGAAAAGCCCTTGCCAAACTTAATGGTTCCAGCAAGTAGGGGTGGGGCCATGGCTCAATGGTAGAGCATCTGCTTGGCATGCAGGAGATCCCAGGTTCAATCCCTGGCATCTCCAGTTAAAGGGACTAGGCAGGTAGGTATTGTGAAAGACCTCTGCCTGAGACCCTGGAGAGCTGCTTCCGGTCTGAGTAGACAATACTGACTTTGATGGACCAAGGGTCTGGTTCAGTATAAGGCAGCTTCATGTGTTCAAGTATAAAACATATAAAATGTTCTTGGTGGGGGGTGGGGACATTTGAGCGAAGCCCAAAGACCTCCTGCTATTGAATTTCTTGATCCTTGGCTGACTAATCACGGGTCTGTCCTCTTGAGGGTTTGCAGGGGGGGGGGGAGTGCAATCCATTTGCATCCCTACTGAATAATTTAACCTTCCTTTCCATTTCATTAGAGGGATTTAAACCCCATGAGAAATCATGTGGATTTCATCGGACTCCCGCCGAGGAATAGGAACCTATAGACTTTCCAGCGGAACGTTAAAAAAAAGTCTTTAATTGGAGCTGTTTCAGCAGTTTTTGATTCAAAGAGCATGGCTTTGATAAAGGCACGAGAATCAGCTCTGTGAAGCCAGCTAGCCTAACATTGTCTTTCCAACCGGGAGAGCCTGCAGGGTGCTGATTGAAGCTCAACAGGAACAGGGACAGCTCCCAGGTAGAGCAAGAGTTGCACTAATGTCATTCCAGAAAAACTCAACTGAACCCTTTTATCCCTAATGGCTGCCAAAGTCCCACCCAACAGGGGGCATTTAAAGGGGCAGCACTCTATAAGGCAGCTTCAAGCATCCAGAGAGGGGCTGTGCCTCAGTGGTAGACCATCGGCCTGGATGGCATCTCCAGTCAAAGGACCCAGTGGTAGCTGATATGAAAGACCTCAGCCAGAGACCCTGGAGAGCTGCTGCCAGTCTGAGTAAGCAATACTCACCGACGGTCTGAGTCAGTAGAAGGCAGCTGCATGTGAAACCGAACCCCACCCTTTTCAGGCTCCACCCCAAAAACCTCCTGCCGGTGGCGAGGTGGGACCTGGCTACCCTATTGGCAGCAGAACTCATGATAACGGGTTTAAATTGCGGGCAGAAAGGTACCATCTGGATATTGGGTGAATTTTATTTTACAGTGAAAGTAGTTCAGCAGTGGAATCAGCTACCTAAGGAGGTGGTGAGCTCCCCCACACTGGCAGTCTTTAAGCAGCGGCTGGACAAACACTTGTCAGGGATGCTCTAGGCCAATCCTGCATTAAGCTAGGGGTTGGACTAGGTGGTCTCTATGGCCCCTTCCAACTCTATGATTCTATAATGCAATGAGTGGCCTCTTCCAAATGAGTGGCCTCTTCCAAATTGCCAGAAAAGTACCAGCAGAATATTAGGAACTTTTTTTTTTTTTACAGTAAGAGTAGTTTGACAGTGGAATCGGCTACCTAGGGAGGTGGTGAGCTCCCCCTCACTGGCCGTCTTTAAGCAGAGGCTGGACAAACACTTGTCGGGGATTCTATAGGCTGATCCTGCATTAAGCAGGGGGTTGGACTAGATGGCCTCTATGGCACCTTCCCACCCTATGATTCTATGATTGGCCTCTTCCAAATGGGTAAAGGAGCCTCCTCTCTTGCCCACTCAGTGCTCTTTAAATAAGCAAATCTCCCAGGATTCGGAAGAGTCTAAACCCTTGCAATATTAATTACGCACTAGAATTACGCCCTCCTGCTCTCCCTCCCTCTCCCTCCGCCTTACCAAGTCAGATGCTCCATCATTTTAACTTTATTTTGGAATTATCAGCAGCCATTCGGAAGCTGCAACGGACTACAAATGGAAGCCCGTTGCCTGTGGCAATGTCAGATGGGATTCCATCACGCTGAAGGCCCTTCTGTTAATCGGGGCTGACAGTTCCTTCCTTTACAGATATATTTCCCCCCCCTTCTCTCTTTCCCCCTTCTCTCTTTCTCTGGCATACAGCACAATGCACGGAGACAGTCCATGGCATTGTGTGTACAGTTTGTGTTGGCTTGTGTTGGATTGATCACAGAATCCTAGAAACAGAGAGTTGGAAGGTGCCATAGAGGCCGTCTAGTCCAACCCACTGCCTATCACAGGATTGGCCTGGAGCATCCCTGGTGAGTGTTTGTCCAAGACTGCAAGCGAAGGGGAGCTCACCACCTCCCTAGGCAGCCCATTCCACTGCTGAACAACTCTTACTGTAAAATTTTCATGATGCATTCCTGTTCTCTCCAGGATCAGAGGAGCATGCCTATTCTACTAGGTGCTGTGGAACATAGGCAGGATAATTCTGCTGCAGCCGTTTTGTTTGTGGGCTTCCTAGAGCCACCTGGTAGACCACTTGTGAGGGTCTCTGTCTTTGTGTCTCTGCTTTCCATCACCTGCGGTGTTATCAGTGAACTCATAAAAGCAGTTCACACCTTCTGGTCTCAGGCGCCAGGCCTGATGGCCCATGTATCTTCCCCCCCCCGCTGTTCTTCCTGCCAGTACTCCCTCAGGCCGGTGCGGCCTTGAAAGTGTGATAGCCGCACCAGACTTCCTGGGATCCGTCTGATGTTTTGTATTATGCCAAGCTTGTAACTTCCCATAACAATAAGTGTGAACCCCAGTGCCCCAGTGCCCTGGAGTCAATATATTCTGTAAACCCGTATAGCCCCTCACTTGCAACTTTCTACCTGTGCCTGTCTCATCTCCTGAAGGCTTCAATAAATCTATTGTTTCTGTATCAACGTCTGAGCAACTGATTTGGAGAAGCAAACTCAGAGAGGGGGATCTCTCACATTAAGTTGCAAGTCCTTGCCTCTCGGACTGCAGCTGTACCGCTTTGGACAGAATGTCAGCCGACGAGGACACTACCCCTATCCCCGATGCCCCCAAGGAACCGGACGAGCCGGAGAAGCCGGACCCGAAGGAGGAGGGGGCCAAGCCAAAGAAACCGGTGGGTCGCGCCCCCGACCAAGATCGGGACGGACGTCCCCGGGGGCTTACTTATTGGCTGGACTCTCCCAAGGGCTGGTCGCTCTCGCGGACTGCGGCGAAGGATCGCCGGTTGGCCTTCCCCAGCACGGGACTCGAAGGGGACCCGGCCCGCAAAGAGGCCCTCATGGAGGAAGAACGAAAGCAGTGGCAGGAAGACCGCCGGGCTATGCAGGAGCAGATGGAGACCATGCAACGCGTAATGGGTGAGATGGCCACGGCCCTAGATGCGCTGAAGTTGCAACCTCCAGCCGGTGCTCCCCCAGACGGGGCGCCGGTAGTTCCGCCCGCAACCCCTGCCCCCCCGGCCCGTCGGGACCTGAAAGTCACGTATGACGGGTCGGGGGACCAGTTGACCTTTTTTATGGTCCAAGTAGACATTTTTATGCGGGAACAAGGCCGAACCTTCGTTTCTGAGGAGTCCCGGGTGCAGTACGTGGCTTCCTTACTGCAAGGAGAGGCGGCTGCCTGGATGGTGTTGCAGTATGAACTTCGCTCGCCGGTGCTGCGAACCCTGGACGAGTTCATGGTAGCACTCCGAAACCGTTTTGAGGACCCGACTCTGGGTGAGCGGGCTAAAGCCTCCCTGATGCAACTGCGCCAAGGGACTAAGTCGGTGGCGCAGTATGCAAGTGAGTTCCAGTCACTGGCTAGCCGAATTCTGGACTGGAGTGAAGCTACCTTGGTACAATGTTTCAGGGAGGGTCTCAACCCAGACCTCCAACATTGGGCCTTCATGCAAGGGAACCCCCCGGATGTGGAAGGTTGGGTTCGCCATGCTTCTGACATCGAGAATCGCAAACAACTCCTGAACTTGTCCAAGCAACGGCTTGGGCGAGACCCCAGGCCCCGAAGTGACCGTGGCCGGGAACTCCGGCAAGGGGGTGGCGGGGGTCTCTCGGCCGCGGAACGCCGCAAGCGGTTCGAGGCCGGCGTCTGCCTGATCTGCGGGGGAAAGGGTCACTTTGCATCGCAATGCCCCTCTCGCTCAGGCCGTCCGACCCCCCCCCGCCAAACCCAGGCCGAGCCGACGAAACCGGCCGCCGACAGCCAGCCGCGCCGCAGAAGTGGACCACTGAGCCGGCGCTCCGGCGCACCCTCCGCTCTCCACGCGCGCCCCCAGGATGGGGCATCCGATTCTACGGTCCCATCGGGGTCCCGGATTACAAATACCGTCTTTGATTCAGACGGCTCCCCGGAGGCCACCACCCCGTCCCCCTCTTCCAGCGAGGAGGAAGAGTGGGAACAGCCGGCAAAAAACGCCGTCGGTCTGCTGTAGAGGGGGCTCCGCAGCAGACCGTCCCCATCGTTGTGCAAGGAGCTCCACCGATGGTAAGCGCCCAAGAGGACAATGTATTTGTGCGTGTTCATCTGTCCCTACCCAAAGGGGGTCCCCCGTTAGAGGTCCCCGCGTTGGTCGACTCGGGGTGTGCCCGCACCATGATAAATGAGGAAACTGCCAAGAAATTGGGTGTCCGGCGCAAGCGGCTTCCGGGACCCCTCCGTTTTTCCCAAATGGACGGGAGTGACTTTAAACGGGGCCCGGTGACCCACAGAACTGCAGCCGTGATCATGTCCGTGGGGGAACATTGGGAACGGTTGTATTTCACCATCGCCCCTATTGTAACCCCTGTGGTGTTAGGGATGAACTGGTTAAGGGGACACAATCCCTCCATTGATTGGGTTAAACGGGTGCTTTCCTTCCCCGAAAACCCCTGTGGGTTGCATGACAAGGAACGGGTACTCAGAACTCCAGCCGCCGCACTGGTAGGGTCCCTCGCTCCAGGCTCTCCTCAATTACCCTCCGAGTACTCGCAATTTACTGATGTTTTCGATGTTAGAGAGTGCGACGAACTGCCTCCCCACAGAGAAACGGACTGTGCAATCGAGATTGTAGGGGAAGGCAAACTGTCTAAGGGAAAGGTTTACCCCATGAGCCCTAGTGAAAAGACTGTATTGCGAGACTATCTGGATGTCAATCTGGCGAGGGGTTTCATACGCCCCTCCAAGGCTCCTTATTCAGCCCCAGCTTTCTTTGTAAAGAAAAAGACGGGAGATTTAAGACTGTGTATTGACTTTCGCAGACTGAACGCAGTCACCCAGTCTAATGCTTACCCCCTCCCTCTTATTCCTGACCTTCTAGCACAATTAAAGGAGGGGCGAATCTTCACCAAACTGGACTTGGTAGAAGCCTACCACCGCATTCGCATCAAAGAAGGAGACGAACCCAAAACGGCCTTTTCCAGTTGTTTTGGGATGTTTGAGTACCTGGTCATGCCGTTCGGACTTTCGGGGGCTCCGAGTGTCTTTATGCAATTAATTAATGAAGTTTTGCATGATTTATTGTTTCGGGGGGTGGTGGTATTTCTCGATGACATTCTTATTTACTCTGAGACCCTGGAAGAACATGTGCGCCTAGTGCGAGAAGTGCTCCAGCGGCTGCGGGAGCACAAACTGTATGCTAAGGTGTCCAAATGTGAATTCCACCAACCTTCTATTACATTTCTGGGGTATGTGATTTCCCACCAAGGGTTGGAAATGGACCCCGCCAAGGTCCAGGCGGTGCGGGACTGGGAAACCCCCACTACCCGCCGCCAACTTCAACAATTTTTGGGGTTTGCCAACTTTTACCGGAATTTCATTCCCAACTTTGCCCAAGTTGCGCTTCCCCTCACTGCCCTGTTGCGTACTAAGGACAGGGGGGCTAGCGCCGCACTCCCCTCAGCCCGTCTGCAATGGTCTCCCCAGTGCCAGCAAGCTTTTGAACGTTTAAAGCTGCTTTTTTCATCCGAACCCGTTTTGGCTCACCCGGATTGCACCAAACCCTTCGTGGTGCAGGTGGATGCCTCGGATGTAGCCATGGGAGGGGCCCTATTGCAGAGGGATGAGGGGGGACGGTTGAGGCCATGCGCCTACTTCTCCAAGAAGTTTTCCCAGTCCGAAATCAACTGGGCCATTTGGGAGAAGGAGGCAGCAGCGGTCAAACATGCCCTTACCATATGGAGACACTTCTTGGAGGGGGCCGAGCAGCCGTTCGAAGTGTGTACAGATCACAAGAACCTTGAGGCTCTCAAGGGAGCTAGAAAACTCAATGCCAAACAAATTCGGTGGGCCCAATTTTTTGCAAAGTTCCGGTTCACCCTCAAACATGTCCCTGGCAAGGAAAATGCCCTAGCTGATGCTTTGTCACGACTTCCCCAGTATCGCAACGATTTCGATCGCCCCGTCGACTCCCTGTTCACTCCCGAACAGCGAGGGGAAGTCCCTGGCTTGGCCGTCACCACCCGGTCCCAAGCCCGCCAACCAGAGACCCCCCCTACGCTCAAGGGTATCCCGGAAGCATTCCAACAGCGACTCCGGGACGCCTCCTTACAGGAGGAGGAGCATCATCTCCTTCCCACTGGCCTGGAACGGACCAACACTTGGTGGGTGCAAGGGGGGAAACTATATGTCCCATCTTCCCTTCGCAAAGAAGTATTGGGACTTGTACATGGGGCCAGGCTGGCGGGTCATTTTGGTTTCATAAAAACGCTTCACCTAGTTCGAAGGCAATTCTGGTGGCCCGGTATGAGATCCGATGTAGAATTGTATGTGCGCAGCTGCCCCACCTGCGCCACAGCCAAGAAACGGATGGGAAAACCCCCGGGTCTCCTCAAACCGCTTGAGAACCCCTCCCGTCCCTGGGAAGTCATCGCCATGGACTTTATCACCGACCTACCTCCAAGTCGGGGGAAAACGGTCCTCTGGGTTATCACAGACCTCTTTTCCAAACAGGTTCATTTCGTTCCATGTGCAGGTCTTCCTTCAGCCCAAGGCTTAGCTAAACTGTTCATCACGCACGTCCTCAGACTACACTCGATCCCGAGAAAGGTCCTCTCGGACCGGGGGGTCCAGTTTGTTGCCAAATTCTGGCGGGCTTTCCTAAAGTTGATGGGAGTGGAGGAACAGGGCCTTTCTTCCGCCTATCACCCCCAAACGGATGGTCAAACGGAACGAGTAAATGCGGTGGTAGAATGTTATTTGCGTTGCTATGTAAATTTCCACCAGGACGACTGGGTCGACCTGCTGCCATTTGCCGAATATGCGTACAACAATGCGCCCCATTCCTCTACCGGCTTTAGTCCCTTCCAAGTTATATACGGGACGGATTTTGGCCCTTTCGGTTCTGCCCCCGTTTCGCCAGAGCTCCAGTCTACCCCTGATCTTCAGGAGTGGATTCAGGTGGTTAAATCCACCTGGCCATGGTTGCTCAAAAATTTGGAAAGGGCAAAAAGCAAGTACAAGGAACAAGCAGACAAACACCGGTCTCCGGGCTGGGAACTCAAGGTGGGGGAGCAAGTCTATCTGTCCACCAAAAACCTCCGCTCTCTTCGCCCCTGCAAAAAACTGAGCGACCGTTATGTAGGACCTTTCCCCATTACCAGGGTAATCAACGAGGTTACCGTGGAACTGAGTCTCCCTAAGACTCTCAAGGGAGTTCATCCAGTCTTCCATATAAGCCTCCTCAAACCTTATGTGGCAGCTCCCCAGTTCCACCCCCCTCCCGCTCATGAGATTCCTACCGTAGTAGGAGGGGATACCCATTTGGAAATATCCAAGGTTTTAGATTCCAAATGGAAGAAAGGGAAACTGTTTTACTTTGTTCGCTGGAAAAACCTTGGCTCCGCTCATGACGAATGGGTGGCCGCACCCCACATGGCAGCTCCTCGCTTGGTCCGAGAATTCCACCTCGCTTATCCCGATAAGCCTCGTCCTCTCGGAGGGGGGCCTTAAGGGGGGCAGAATGTGAGGGTCTCTGTCTTTGTGTCTCTGCTTTCCATCACCTGCGGTGTTATCAGTGAACTCATAAAAGCAGTTCACACCTTCTGGTCTCAGGCGCCAGGCCTGATGGCCCATGTATCTTCCCCCCCCCGCTGTTCTTCCTGCCAGTACTCCCTCAGGCCGGTGCGGCCTTGAAAGTGTGATAGCCGCACCAGACTTCCTGGGATCCGTCTGATGTTTTGTATTATGCCAAGCTTGTAACTTCCCATAACAATAAGTGTGAACCCCAGTGCCCCAGTGCCCTGGAGTCAATATATTCTGTAAACCCGTATAGCCCCTCACTTGCAACTTTCTACCTGTGCCTGTCTCATCTCCTGAAGGCTTCAATAAATCTATTGTTTCTGTATCAACGTCTGAGCAACTGATTTGGAGAAGCAAACTCAGAGAGGGGGATCTCTCACACCACTGTGTGAAGAGATGGCTGGACTCTATGTGTCCTGGTCTGATCCAGCTGGGCTTTTCACATGTTATGCCTTGCTTGTGGGCTTCCTGGAGGCACCTGGCTGGCCACTGTGTGAACAGACGGCTGGACTCGATGGGCCTGGGTCTGATCCAGCAGGGCTTTTCTTATGTTCTTATGAATAGGTCATGATCCTCTCCAGGAGCATGCCTATTATCTTAGGTGCTGTGGAACACAGGCAGGATAAATGCTGCTGCAGTCGTCTTTTGTGTGGGCTTCCTAGAGTGAACAGATGGATGGATTTGATGGGCCTTGGTCTGATCCAGCAGAGTTTTTCTTATATTCTTAATAGGCAGGTCATTCATCAACTAAGCAGACTTTAATTGGTTGGCTAGCTTCTCCTTACTATTCCCATTGCTAGTTGTTTGGAATAAAGATTTTGAGGGTCGCTGGGAAGTTCCCAATGGGAGTTAGTTCCTGGCTCCACATACACCTGTGTGCTTTGATTGGAAGGTGCTCTCCAGAATCTCAGCGCAAGCATCTTTTGAAATCCAGCTTTGAGGCTGGTGTGTGTTTCGGGGTGGGGGGATTTCTGCACGTATAACTTCTGCTGTGCCAGTGAGCTGTTGATCCCTCCCGAGAGAGCCTTTTGCCTGAGAGAAGGCCCCCAGCGGGGTTTGCTGACGTTTTTGCACTGTTTGAATTCATTTTCATGAGCTTGTAGATGTTTCGAGCGTGTGATCTGTGATTAGGGAGAAAAGCTTTGAAATTCCCCCTGGGAGGGGAAAGCATTGGATCCATTTCAGCTGCTGTCTGGGGGGGATTTCCATGCTCATACTGAAGTCCCACTAAAATTGAGGGCTGCATTCGTCCTGAGTTGTCATTACAAGAATGTTCTCTCTTGCCCTTCCCACATGAAGAAGAGGCTGTGGCTCAGTGGTAGAGCATCTGCTTGGAGCCAACGTGGCGTACTGCTTAAGGCTGTGGTTTGGAGTGGTGGACTCTAATCTGGAGAACCGGGTTTGATTGCCCATTCCTCCACATGAGCGCCAGGTGCTAATCTGGTGAATTGGGTTGGTTTCTCCACTCCTCCACATGAAGCCAGCTGGGTGACCTTGAGCTAGTCACACTCTCTCAGCCAAATACCTCACAAGGTATCTGTTGTGGGGAGGGGAAGGGAAGGTGATTGCAAGCTGGTTTGATCCTTCCTTAAATGGTAGAGAAAGTCAGCATATAAAAACCAACTCTTCTTCTTCTTGGCATGTAGAAAGTCCTAGGATCAATCCCAGGCATAGAATCATATAATCATAGAGTTGGAAGGAACCACCAGGATCATCTTGTCCAACCCCCTGCATGATGTAGGAAATTCACAACTACCTCCCATTCCCCACACCCACACCGACCAGCTACTGGAGGGAAAAACCCTCCAGGATCCCTGGCCAATCTGGCCTGGAGGAAAGTTGCTTCCTGAACCCAAGGTGGCAATCGGCATTACCCTGGGCACGTAAGAAGGGGCCATGAGAGCCAAACACTGACGCAACGCTTCCTGCCCTCCCTCTCATGGTCTCCAGTTAAAAAGACCAGTTGATCTCCAGTTAGAAAGACCAGATTCAAAAGACCTCTGCTTGAGACCCTGTAAAACCATGGCCA
Source organism: Euleptes europaea (assembly GCF_029931775.1). Taxonomy (NCBI): domain Eukaryota; kingdom Metazoa; phylum Chordata; class Lepidosauria; order Squamata; family Sphaerodactylidae; genus Euleptes; species Euleptes europaea. The sequence continues at coordinate 16,828,000 of NC_079332.1, forward strand.
GTCCGAGTAGACAAGACTGACCTTGATGGACCGAAGGTTTGATTCAGTATAAGGCATCCTCATGCGTGTTCATGTGGCTTGGAAACTGGGTACTTCCACACACACAGAGAAAGCACGCTTGGTCCTTTTGTCCAATGGGTTTGTTCTCTGGCCTACACACTGACTTGGAATCTTGGATTTATGGACAAGAGAACCCAACCTAGGGAGCCAGCCTGGTGTAGCTGTTAAGAGCGGTAGACTCTAATCTGGAGAGCCAGGTTCGATCCTCCACTCCTTCACATGTGTGGCGGTCTCGAATCTGGTATTTACTTATTTATCTATTTATCTATTTAATTATTTATTTCCAATTTATAACCCGCCCTCCCCGGCCAAGACCAGGCTCAGGGAGGGTAACATCATCTAAGACACATCAAAATATCAATGATAAAATTAAAAATAATTCTAAAATTAACAATAAAACCCCAATTAAAAACTCCAGATGGCACCTAATTTAACTCATAGTGCCTGGAATAAGCAGCAGGTTGCCCCCCCCCCATTAACAAAGATAGCATAGAAATAAGGGGATAGGGAGGCCAACAGAATGTGATACCAGCAGCTGCTCTCAGCTGTAGGCCTGGCGGAATAGCTCTGTCTTACAGGCCCTGCAGAACTCTTTAAGGCCCCTCTGGGCCCTGATGTCACCGGACAGAGCATTTCACCAGGCCTGTGCCAGGGCCAGGGTGCCAGGATGGGTGTATTTTTATTTTTAACTAGCGGTACCCGGCCACACGTTGCTGTGGCTCAGTCTGGTTAAATGGGAAAGAAAGGAGAAAGCGCACGTTTGTAATATGTGTAATTTCACAATGCTTGTGGGTATACAATATTTTTTGCTGTTCCATTGTCTGTGCAGATATAGAGATTGCCTGGTTTGCCGACTCTAGAACGCGCAACATATAATTGTCCATGTGAGAAGCAATCCGTGTCTAGATCTAAACCACACAGTTCTAAAGATTGGCCCTGAGCTTTGTTGATAGTGATTGCAAACGCCAATCGAATTGGGAATTGCAATCTCTTAAGTTGAAATGGCATATCCGTTGGAATCATAGGAATGCGAGGAATGAGGACATCTTCTCCTTTGAAAGGTCCTGTCAAGATTGTTGCTTCTACAACGTTGAATATGGAGCCCATCTTAAAAATAATCAAGGGAATATAAAGAAGGTAAATTCGCCCAGCTGTTGTATTCATGTTGAAGTTTGCAGTGCAACTGGGCTCTTCTGGAATGCTTCCTTTAATGTCTATCCCCAGAGCTTATAAAGATTTCTATTATTAATTGGCAATTATTATTAATTGTCAGGAAATTACAAGAGGCGCTGATAGGTTTCCTTTTAGCTTTTCGACGACGCTAATAAGACGGTTGAAGAAGAATAGAAGGAAATCTTCTAAAAGCCCTTTCCCATCTCAGGTTTCAAGAGTTTCCCCCTGAGGTACCAAGCATTTGCAGTGTCTCTTCAGAGAAAGCTACTGGCAAATGAAGAGTGTTACAGATAAATGCCAAACAAGCTCAAAACCAAGGTTTTAATATTTAAGGTCGCGTTTCCGCCTTCCTGTTCAACTGTCTGGGTTGAAGCTGATCCAGCGTGGCCAACAATTGCTTGCTCTGCTTCCGCCGCTGCGCCGATAGTTGCAGTTCCATCCTCTGGCCTTCTGCAGTGGAGGCACTGAAGAGAGCTAGCAAACTGCCAGGGTAGCTCTGAGTGAAAGGATCTTGGCTCCTGATTCAAGACTCTTAGTGAAGTGCCTAGTAGTCTTATAGAGTCCAATGAAGACAACTAGGAGGAGGTTGAAGAAACAGTTATTTATTTAGCTAAACAGAGACCCTGGGGTGAAATAACCCACAAATAAGATGCAGAATTACTCACCAGAGAGACAAAGGAAAGTCAGTATCACGTCTGCATTCGCATGGGGCAGGCCAATGGCTGCTGACAAGCAGATTGATACTCAAAAGCACCAATGCACATCAAGTGTCCACCCCACTCCAACCAGCACAACCTATAGACATTGGCTGAAGGTATAACTTAGTGAGTGCCTGATCCTGTGAGCAGAAACCACATTCCTGAAGATGAACGTAACCCAGAGCTCTCTGCTGGTGCGAGGCGGTACCAGACACAAAGGCCATGATTTGTTGGTTCATGGCTCCCGGATGCCAACTTCCCAAAGCTTTCATGTGGGTGCGTATGAATACTTAGTGTTCTAAACCAGCCCTTATATCTGGGCATTACATTAGTGCCTTTTAGAAGAAGAAGGAGGAGGAGAAGGAGGAGGAGTAGTAGTTGGTTTTTACATGCCAACTTTCTCCACCACTTAAGAAAGAATCAAACCGACTTACAATCACCTTTCCTTCCCCTCCCCACAACAGACAACCTGTGAGGTAGGTGGGGCTGAGAGAGCTGTGACTAGCCCAAGGTCACCCAGCTGGCTTCGTGTGTAGGAGCGGAGAAACAAATTCAGTTCACCAGATAAGCCTCCGCCGATCATGTGGAGTAGTGGGGTTCTCCAGGTCACAGTCCACCGCTTCAAACTAGGGCTGTTGAATTTTAAAAAATTCGGTATAGTTCGGATTCGGCCGAATTCAGCCCGTTTAGATTCGGGATATGCCGAAGTCCGAACTCCCCCACTTCGGGTCCATTCAATTCGGCGGGAATTCAAAGTTCGGGGAAAAAATTCGGGTTAGAGGTCCCAAACTTTCAGCAGAGCTTCAAAGGACGTTTATTGAAAGACTCCCCAAGTTTTGTAAAGATTGGGTCAGGGGGGCTGAGATATGGGCCCTGAAAGGGGTCCCCCCCACCCTTAATGTGCATCTCTCAGCAGAGCTTGCCGCCCACGCACAAAGCTCCCAGCCCCGACAACAGTTTGCAAAGCAACTGCAAAGCAACACAGCCTTGTAAAACAACACCTTTGCAACAGGGAAAACCAGAAGACACACAACTGAAACCTCCCCCCTCAAACCAGGGAGCGAGAGACTCGAGGGGGAACACACACCCCAGGCAGAACCGACGAAAGCCCCCCCACCCACAGAAACTGCTCCCTCCCCACACACACACAGACTCTGCTTTCCCCCACACACACACACATACACAGGAGAAAAATTATAGATTAAAGCCCCCAAAGGGGTCTTACTGTGGCTGTCTTCTGTTCCATCAGGAGGGGCTGGGGAGGACTTGTAATCCAAGATGATTCCAATTAGGCACGGGACGTTTTGCTCTGGAGATGCACAGGATCAGCTGATCCATTCATCCCAATAGGGAAAACGGGAAAGGGGAAAGCCCATATCTCGGGACCCCCTGACCCAATGTTCACAAAACTTGGGTGGTCTCTTAAGAACACTTGTCTGAAACTCCGCTCAAAGTTTGGGATCTGCACCCCCAAAAATGCGCCCCCTGCAGCCACGGAAAGAGAAAAGGGGGGAGGCGATATTTTTGCCCCCACTGAACCCATCTTTACAAAACTTGGGTGGTATCTTAAGAATAATTGTCTGAAGCTATGCTGAAGCTATGAGGTGGCAGCATCTCAACACACATTACCCTTCAGGTGCGCTGCTTTAAAACTACTGTCCGCACATTCTTAATTAGAAACAACAGGGAAGGAAGATTTCTTTGGACTGGTGAACATCTTGCTCATTCACGTGTCTCTGCTCTACCTTGGTTGTGTATTCATTAGTTGGGAAACCAGTGATCTGTCAAAGCTGACTTTCATAAGAACATAAGAAAGGCCCTGCTGGATCAGATCAAGGCCCATCAAGTCCAGTTCACACAGTGGCCACCCAGATGCCTCCAGGAAGCCCACAAACAAGACGACTGCAGTAGCATTTATCCTGCCTGTGTTCCAGTGCACCTCATATAACAGGCATGCTCCTCTGATCCTGGAGAGAATAGGGATGCATCATGACTAGTATCCATCCTGACTGGTAGCCATGGATAGCCTTCCCTTCCATTAAACATGTCCACTCCCCTCTTCAAGCCTTCAAGGAAGGGTGAGGACATAAGAACATAAGAAAAGCAATGCTGGATCAGACCCAGGCCCATCAAGTCCAGCAGTCTGTTCACACAGTACCCAACCAGGAGCCTCTAGAAAGCCCACAAATTGCAGCAGCATTCTCCTGCACCTAAGATAATGGGCATGCTCCTCAGATCCTGGAGAGAATAGGTATGGATTAGTAGCCATTTTTACTAGTAGCCATGAATATCCTCCCTGAACATGTCCACTCCCCTCTTAAAACCTTCCAGTTTGGCAGCCATCACCACATAAGAACACAAGTAAGGCCATACTGGATCAGACCAAGGGCATGACATGAACAGAGGTGGGTTTGCAATGCCTGCCTCTGTGTAGCAACCCTGGACCTCCTCGGTGGTCTCCCATCCAGGATTGACCCTGCTTAGCTTGTGAGAACAGACGAGATCAGGCAAGCCTGGGCCATCCCACTCTCAGCTATTGGACTGCCATTTAGCCATGGAATCTATGGGGTATTTTTCACGGTGGATTTTGCTTCGGTTTCGAATCGGAGCAAACAATAAACTGATTTAAATAGCTTTTTCATGGCAGTGCAGATTCTCCCCCCATCCCGAGGCATTTTCAATTTTTCACGGGAGAAACAGCGCACTTCTCTGCGCTGCTTACGTCTGCTGCCTCTCATGACTCACCGCTCCAAATCCGCCTAATCCCGCCCACTCTTCCCATGATCCTGTGTGTGTGTGTGTGTTTTGGGGGGGCATCCTGAGAGCAGCACATCCAAGCCAAAACTCCCGTCACCCTTCTGAAGAGAGGCAGCCAGTCTGCTCTGGGTCTCCCTCCAGCCGGTGCGATCCTATGTGTGTGTGTGTTGGGGGGGTATCCTGAGAGCGGCAAATCCAAGCCAAAACCCCCATCACCCTTCAAAAGAGAGGCTGCCAGTCTGCTCTGGGTCTCCCTCCAGCCGGTGCGATCCTATGTGTGTGTGTGTTGGGGGTGGGCATCCTGAGAGCGGCAAATCCAAGCCAAAAACCCCATCACCCTTTTTTCATGGGCATCCGAGCAACAAAATGCTCTTCTACTGGAAAGTACGGCTCAGAAGTGGTTTGGATTGCCTCTCTTTTAACCCGGCTTATTTTGCTCAGTGGGGGAAAACATGGATCTGCAGTGAATAACCAAAATTTGCCTCCGACGCAAGTCAGCATCGAAACAGCAGCAAATCTCCGTGAAGAATACCCCTATGTGTTGAGAATATAGCTCTGGACAAAGAATGGCATCTAGGCAGGGCTTCAGAACCTTGTCCAATGTTCCTTGGGCCTCTGCCCAGAAGTAGCCAAATGAAAATACACGGCTGAATGTTGGGATTAAATTAATTCAGCTGAATATTGAACAATATTGCAAGTTACACAAAATAACAAAAAATGCACGTGGGCTCACTTTGAAGAAGAAGGTTGGTTTTTATATGCTGACTTTCTTTACCACTTAAGGGGGAATCAAACCAGATTACAATTGCCTTCCCTTCCCCACAAAAGACACCCGGTTTGGGAGGTGGGGCTGAGAGAGCTGTGACTAGCCCAGTCTGCTTCAAATCCAGTTCTTCAGATCAGAGTCCACTGCTCCAAACCACTACACCATGCTGGCTTTGTTTAAACCGATTGTGGAACCCCACTCTTCCAGATATTCTTCTGCATTTTTAGTGTGCCGTGCACATAATTCATGCTTCTAGTGGTTGAATGGCCCACAGGTCTTCTCTCAGAACTTTCTTCCCCATCCTACACACAGTTTTCCTCTCCCTTTCTTGAAGCTTGTCTTCAAGGGTGTCAGGATCACCCCGCATATACGACCAGTTTAAAATGTCAGGGTGTAAAGCTTCCCTGAAGTAGTGGATTAGGGTGGCCTCCGGCCAGTCTACTATCCTACTGGCTAGTCTCTGGAATTCATCTGCAAACTCTCGGACTGGAGAGGAGCCCTGTCTGAGTTGTAGAAGTTCTGCTTTGGCTCGTTCTCCCATAAAGGGGTCCTCAAACCGTCTCCGCAAAGCAGTCATAAAATTGTTGAGAGAGCGGATAGAACGGGATCGGGTGTCAAACTGGAGGACCATCCAGTCAGCAGCTTTCCCAGTCAAGAGAGACGCCACGAACCGAACTCGGCTATCCTCTGTGGGAAAGAATTGTCCTTGTTCCCGCATGTAACTATCCACTTGATGAAGGAAACAGGGCAGAGTCTCGAGCGAGCCATCATAGGTCGTTTTCAACCGGGGCTGCTTCCATGGGCCGGGTATGGGTTGTCCCGGCTGTACGGGTGCCCCGGGAGCTGGTGCAACTGGCGCTCCGGGGACCAGTGGCTGAACGGGGAGATTAGCTGGTGGTTGAGCTGGGTGAGCTGGCACAACCGGCTGACCTCGTGGGTGAGCCGGTGCGGCGGGCCCAGGAAGAATGGGTTGCGCCGGAGTTGTCAGCGCCCGCTGTAAGTGCTCGTTTTCCTGGAACAAATGTTCCATTTGATCCTGGAGACGGTCTACACGATCGTATAACTCCCGGTTTTGAGCCCGCAATAAGTGCACCTCTTCCTCAGGTCTACCTGTACGATGTGCTCGGCTGGCCCGGAAGCCTGTGGCCCATTGGGAGCCGTCCCCATACAAATCCTCCTCGTCAGAATCGTCGGATCCCCGAAGCCGATCTGCGAGGCACCGCACCCGTTGGGCGGTGCGGGACGGAGCAAAAGCCGGGGAAAACGTTGGCCCCCACGAAGGGCCGGTTCAACCGGGGTCTTTGGGGCGCACACCCGCCCGTGCCCGTTCCGCAGCCAACTGTTGCTCCTTTTCCCGTGCGGCCTGAGCTTTGGCCGCCGCCTCCGCCGCCACAGCTGCGTCTCTATCCGCGAGAACTTGGGCGGCCTCGAGTTTCAGGGCAGCAGCTGCGGTTACAAGCGGTAGAAGTTCCTTCTCCAAGAGGGCGAGGATCAGTTCGGACTCCCCGCCCAACAGCGGTTGAACCTGGACCGCTAGCGCAGGTGCATCAGCCCCGAAAGTTGGAGACAACAATTGTGATAAAGTGGCTACCGTGGTATCCTTCGTTAGTTCCACAAATAGAAGTGCTGTTTGGATAGCGATCCGTTTCGCCTCTGCTTGACAGTCAGCTGCATTCGGCACCAAAGAAAAACTTGCCGGCGTGGCTCTTGCCATGGCCCCTGTTGAGTGAGTCTCACGAGCAATAAGTTTATCCAACAAACCGGTTAGTATTTGTAAATCCTCCGCCGCCAGTTGGGCATCATCCACCAACCGATCAAGGGCTTGGAGGTCTAAACAGGTGTTGGCATCCTCAACATCAGACATCCAAGGAGAAGTCACTAGAGAACGCCGCTGGGTCTGTAGTAATCCATTAAGGCGACTAACTTCCGTGCTAGTCCTGCTCAGCTCAGCTACAACGTCCCGTAAGAGATTGGGGTCGTCACCCTCCAGGGTTGGTCCAGACACCCGCAGCCCGGGGATCACAACCGGCTGGTTTGGGACGAACCGCACGGGGCACCAGCCCCTGTTGAATCACTCGGAGAGCGCTCTCCTCGCTCCCATCCGAGTGGCAGGCGAACCCTCCTGGGCTCCAGCCTGACAGAGGAAAGTAGAGGGAGATAGCTGTCACAATGTAAGCCCTTGGTCCAAATGAACCAGAAACCACGACATAGACAATCAGGTCCAAAGAAGCTGGTCTTTACTGGTCAAATAGAATAACAGAGCATAAAGGAAAGGGTGACAGCTATGAGGCTAGCTAGCTAGGACGTGGTAATATAAAAGCATTGAAAGGCGAGAGATTACATATCAAAAACAACGCTGTGTTCCCAGAGCTTCAAATAGAGTTCAGTAGGCATAACAGTCCTTGAGTTTTGCTGGCGGGAAAGCAAAAGTAAACAGTTACTGAGTTACAGGCCTGACACCCCCACATAAGTTAATTGCAAATGAGCTCGGCAGGGGGATTCTCTCGTTTGCTTTGCTCTGAAGCGCAGGTGTTTGTTTGTTTGCATTGACTCTCTAATGTCAGTTTTGGAAACTCTGAAATCGAGTAAATACTCAGAAATAGGACGCAAGGTTTACTATGGAAAGCAGGAACAGAGATGAAGAATCACAGACTCATAGAGTTGGAAGGGACCACCAGGGTCATCTAGTCCAACCCCCTGCACAATGCAGGAAATTCACAACGGCCTCCCCACACACAAACACAGTGCCCAGAAGATGTCCAACCCCCCCCCTTCAGAATCCCTGACCAATCTGGCCTGGAGGAAAATTGATTCCTGAACCCAAAGTGGCAATCGGCATTACCCTGGGCATGCAAGAAAGGGCCACAAGAGCCAAACACTTCCTGCCCTCCCTCTCATGATCTGCCTAAGGTCACCAAATCAAGGAAAAAAGAGAAGGGGAATGAGACCCAACCTGAAAAACAGAAGCTGGGTACCCGAGGTTGGGTGGGATAAATAAAATAAAATATATTTTATTTAAGGCACTATCAGGATAAAAATTATTTTGAAATATCGTTAAAACAGCACAATGGCATATCCTATGTTGATATACTGTAACCACATGCCAGATGTGTTTCGGCCTGTTTGGCCTTCCTCAGGGGTCAATTGATACCCATGTAAAACATACACACATATTTACAGATATATATACAGACAATTATATATCAGACCAGGCATGTATGTAGGTTGTATAGTATATTTCAAATTATACAAACATCTGGTTAGATTGTCTACAAGTTGTTATACTGGGCTGTGTCTCCCATATGAAATGCGTGTGCAATTATCAACTAGGTAAAACAGTGTTGACACCTAGTTGATAATTGCACACACAGTTTTTATGAGAGATGCTGGCTCTACACCATGCTGGCATGCCTCTGCTTGGCATGCAGAAGGTCCCAGATTCAATCCCCGGCATCGCCAGTTAAATGGACCAAGTAGTAGGTGAAAGTAGGGAAAGACCTCTGCCTGAGACCCTGCAGAGCCACTGCCAGCCTTAGACTGAGATAGCCTACTTGTGAGGATAAAATGGAGATGTACCGACGGTCTGGCTCAGCATAATGCAGCTTCATATGCAAGTCTCTTAAATGCAGAAAATCTACAGGGCAGGGGTAGCCAGGCAGTACTGTGACTCACAATAATGCCAAAGCAGAAGAAGACAAAGAAGAGTTGGTTTTTATACGCCGCCCTAAGGAAGAATCAAACCACCTTACAATCACCTTCCCTTCCCCTCCCCACAACAGACACTCTGTGAGGTAGGTGGGGATGTGAGAGTGTGACTAGCCCAAGGTCACTCAGCTGACTTAATGTGGAGGAGCAGGGAAACAAATCCACCAGATTAGCCTCCGCCACTCAAAAAGAGGAACTGGGAATCAAACCCAGTTCTCTAGATCAAAGTCTACTGCTCCAAACCACCGCTCTTAACCACTACACCACGCTGTAAGAGAGAGAGAGAGAGAGCAAAAACAGAAGCGCAACCTTGAGCCAGTCACTCAGTCCCCCAGGGTTGTTGTGAGGATACAACATAGGAGAAGAGAACTGATGCAAGCCGCTTTAGGTCCACATTGGGGAGAGAGGTGGGGTATAAATGAAGCAAATAAATAAATAATAAATACCACAGTCATCCACAGGCCATTGATATGCAAGGGATAGTAATCACCCTATAAGACTAGCATGACACGCTGCAATCCCTTCTTTTAATAAATTGTCTTCGGGCAGAGACTGAAGGCAAACAGGAACATTTTAGTAGTAAGTTGCAGCTCAAAAATCTCAGTGTTGTTGGTGGGGGTTTTTTTGACTTGTGAGGCAGACAGGTGGGCAGTTGTGAGAAAGCAGTACGATTGTGCAACATATCCAAACAGCTCAGCAAACTATCGGCTCCCAGAATGTGACCCCAGAGCTGATAATGTTTAAATAATTCACTTCTCTTGCAACCAGCCGGCTCTCTTCTGCATCAGCAGAATCTTGGTGTGCTCTCCCCTCAGCAAACCGGTACAAATTTCATCTTTCTCTGCTATCAGACCACTGATCCTTTGAGAGAGCCCAAAGCAGCCTATATAAAGTGGTTGTAGGACTTGCTTGGTTCTTGTTTTTTAAGCAACGTTCAGACCTCCACAAACCTGCTTGATGTTAGAGAATAAGTAATAGGATTGCTTGATGCAGAGAGATCCTGAAGGCAACTCATTCTTCTCCAGTGAGCTCTCATGAATATTGCAGAGTCTACGAAGCAGGAAGGAGAGCCGTGAAAACACTCCGGGCAGGGCTACAGAAACCGAATCCATGTCGTACCGTTAATTGGAGGCGACCAAAATGACATAAAACATCGTGCAAGCTTTTGAGCTCGTTGGAATTATCTTCACCCTATTTGATAAGAGTCGGATTGCAGCAAGGGCTGTTGAGCTGTAGTGGACTGGGTGCGGAGAGCGCTGAGTTCGAGTCACAGGGCAGATGTCCCGAGGCTCTCTGGGCCAGGCGGTCTCAGCCTAACTTACTTCATAGGGTTAATGGAAGAAGAAGAAGAGTTGGTTTTTATATGCCGACTTTCTCTACACTTAAGGAAGAATAAAACCGGCTTAAAACCGGCCCACAACAGACATCCTGGGAGGTAGATGGGCCTGAGAGAGCTCTGTGACTAGCCCAAGGTCACCCAGCTGGCTTCATGAGTAGGAGTGGGGAAAAAAACCCTGTTCACCAGATTAGCATCTGCCGCTCAGGTGAAGGAGTGGGGAGTCCACCGCTCCAAACTACTACACCACGCTGGAGAAAAGGGGAGAGCCAGTGTATTTTCCCAGGGTTTCTGGGTCCCAAAAATAGCATTTGCACTCCTATGCAGAGTTGATCAAGTCTAAGAACATGGTGTAGTGGTTAGAGTTTCAGACTAGGAGAGAGGCGATCTTAGGCTGGTCACTCTCGCTCAGCCCAACCAACCTCACAGGGTTGTTGTGAGGATAAAATGGAGAAGGGGGAAATGTCGTCAGGCGTTTTGGGTCCCCACTGGGTAGAATGCGGTGGTGGAAAGGGCTGTCAAGTCACAGCTGACCTATGGTGGCCATTCGGAGGTGGGTGGCCATTGTCTGCCTCTGGGTGGGCTGAGAGAGAATTGTTACTAGCCCATGGTCACCCAGCAGGCTTCATGTGGAGAAGCAGGGAATTGAACCCAATGCTCCAGATTAGAGTCTGCCGCTCATGTGGTGGAGTGGGGAATTGAACCCGGTCCTCAAGATTAGAGTCCACCACTCATGTGGAGGAGCGGGGAACCAAACCCGGTTCTCAAGATTAGAGTCCACTGCTCATATGGAGGAGTGGGGAATCGAACCTAGTGCGCCAGATTAGAGTCCACCTTAACTGCTACACCACGTGGGTTCTGTTGGGGAGAATAGCTGGGCTTAATGAAGCAAATAAATATATCAGCCTATTAAAAACAGTGGCCATAGACTCAAATAACTCCACATAGGATTGCACTGAATGATACTGAACATTATCCAAAACTGCGTATCCTTGCAAATCAAAATGGAAATGTTCGGCACAGGTCTCCCTGATAAATAAATCTCTTCTTTCCCCCAGACGGGATAATTCATTTGTGAAAGAATTTACCAACTGTGGACTACAACAATGTTATAAGACATCCCGGCAATTGCTACCTGTAGATCTATGAGATAACCTCCCTGGAAAACGGGAAACGGAGAGGTACATTGAGAAAATACACTTGATTTCCCAAGACAAAGCCCCAGATGCCGTTTCTTCACTGTTTATACGGGTTTGTGAGCAGCATAAAAAGATACGAGGAACGGACAGGCGGAGGTTATTATAGATATTTGTATCTTCAAAGTCTTTCGGTTTTGAATTTCCAACTAAATGAAGTCATTTATGTTGGTCCTAATGAGCATTAAGAAAATAAAATCCTCGCATTTTGCATTCATGAACGGCGCATGCTACTGTCTCCTGATTATAATTCATTATTTATTTTAATTATTCCTAATTGCCTGAAATTAGCATTTTAATAGATCTCCGGATGATTGAGGAGAATACAATTTTTTCCTTTGTTGGAAAGATTATCATTGTATTTGTGGAGCTGTGAGACTCAGCTTCTTTATCAGAGCTACATCCAAAATGGTCCATTGTCTCGTCGGCTGGAGGAGCGGAAAGAAAACTAGGGAAGAGATTAAACTGGTCTCTTTTCTGCAATTGGCTCCAATTTGTAGCAGTTTTCAGCCTTCTTTAAAAGACTATCCCCTTGTTTAAACAGACGTCAATTATCCTTACAGACGTTAATTAGCCTTAAGCACTTTGGTTTGTTGGATTTATTTAACTTGTGTGAGTGAACAAGATCTTTGGGTACAGGTGGACCGTAAGTTAAATACGAGCAGCCAATGTGATGCAGTGACTAAAAAGGCTAATCTGATCTTGGGGTGTATCAATAGAAGCATAACATCCAAATCTCAAGATGTCATAGTCCCGTTGTACAAGGCATTGGTCAGGCTGAACCTGGAGTATTGTGTGCAGTTCTGGAGGCCTCACTTCAAAAAGGATTTGGGCAAATTGAGCGGGTGCAGAGGAGAGCGACGAGGATGATTGGGGGCCTGGAGACCGAGCCGTATGGGGAAAGGCTGAGGGACTCGGGAATGTTCAGTCTGGAGAAGAGGAGGTTGAGGGGGGACACGATTGCTCTCTTTAAGTATTTGAAGGGCTGTCAGAGAGCTGCTCCTGTTGGCAGCAGAGGACGTGGAGCTGCTCCTGTTGGCAGCAGAGGACAGGACTCGCAATAACGGGTATAAATTATGGGCGGAAAGGTACCGGCTGGATATGATGAAAACGTTTTTTACAGTAAAAGTTGTTTAACAGTGGAATGGGCTGCCTAGGGAGGTGGTGAGCTCCCCCTCGCTTGGCAGTCTTTAAGCAGCGGCTGGACAAACACTTGTCAGGGATGCTCGAGGCTAATTTTGCATTGAGCAGGGGGGTGGTCTAGATGGCCTGTATGACCCCTTCCAACTCTATGATTCTACGATTCTGTAAGGTTTCTAGATCATCTTTTCCATCACTTGGATCCAAAAATAACCTCATGTAGTCCACTCCCAACTGGCTAGATAGTATAATGACAGCATTCCATTTTCTGGTCATTGGATGGGGTCAACTGTGTGTGGTACAAAGAGCGAGGACCAGGGAGACCCGAATTCAAATCCTCCCTTGCTGTGCTGTTTACTGGATCACCCACCTCAATTGGTTCTCAGGGTCCATTTGCATCATGATTTGACGGGTCTCCAGGCTATTGGCGATTCATCCATGTAAGTTGGGAAGAAGTCAGCTGGAAGATGTTATAAACTGGAGGATAGAAATGTCGTAGACAGATTTCTTGTGGGCATAGCACAAGTTCTCATGGAGTCACAGTTAACCTTTTGAATGACCCAGGACCAAAAAAAGGAAAAGAAACCACAGAGAGAATATCTCGACAGTGAAGCTTCAGCTATGTGAAAGTCCAGCGACTTTCCTGGCCAGTAGCCAACCTCTTTAAAATTCATTGGGTTAGCAAGGTCACAGACGATGAGCAGCTAGGTGAATTCCATCTTGCTGACTGGCCTTGCTAAGCTCTGCTTTGCTATTAATCTTCTTTTATATATATATAAAAAAATCCCACCCATACAAAGCTCAAATCCAGAGGCTACCCACACAGCTTGTCAAAAGGGGAAGAGCGAGAATGACATTGAAAAGCCGAAGAAAAAAAAATGGGTTTTATATGCTGACTTTCTCTACCATTTAAGGAAGAATCAAACTGGCTTACAATCCCTTCCACAACAGACACCCTGAGAGGTAGGTGGGGCTGAGAGAACTGTGACTAGCCTAAGGTCACCCAGCTGGCTTCATGTGGAGGAGTGGGGAAACAAATCCAGTTCACTAGATTAGCCTCCACTGCTCATGCAGAGGAGTGGGGAATCGAACCCGGTTCTCCAGATCAGACTTCGCCGCTCCAAACCACTGCTCTTAACTACTACACCACTCTAGCTCTCCTAATGCTCATCACGCACAGCCAACCACAATGCTTTCCAAGGGAGTCAATTTTATACCTTCTGTGGCTGCGCATCCCAGATGTGAAAAGAAAGAAAGAACACACACATTAAGCTGCCTTATACTGAATCAAACCCTCGGTACATCATTGTCAGTATCATCTACTCAGACCGGCAGCAGCTCCTCCAGGGTCTCAGGCAGAGGTCTTTCACATCACCTACTGCCTGGTCCCTTTAGCTGGAGATGCTGGGGATTGAACCTGGGACCTTCTGCATGCCAGGCAGATGCTCTACCACTGAGCCATAGCCCCTCCCCAGAAGGAAGGAAGGAAGGAAGGAAGGAAGGAAGGAAGGAAGGAAGGAAGGAAGGAAGGAAGGAAGGAAGGAAGGAAAAGAAAGAAAGAAAGAAAGAAAGAAAGAAAGAAAGAAAGAAAGAAAGAAAGAAAGAAAGAAAGAAAGAAAGAAAGAAAGAAAGAAAGAAAGAAAGAAAGAAAGAAAGAAAGAAAATGTCCCCACCACCATTCCAAAAACAGAGCCCAACCCACTTCTATTTTGGATGGGTTTATAAATTCGACAAAGTCATTTAACGGCATAAGGCAGGCTGGAGACTCAGGCTCCTTCTGCAAAAGTTCAAAAAGGGCAATCTGCCTTTGCAGAAAAGGCATCTCAGTTGCTGGCACTGATGCTTTACTCCCAGATTGTTCCGTGACCCAAAGCCTCTCGCCTTGGGCGACGTTGCCTCTTTATCATGGGCGCCCAGGTCTGCCTCCCTGTCTCACGTCTGCCACCCGAAAAAGACGATTCCCTCCAGTTGCAGAAGTTCGGCTCCTGGGCATGCACGGCAACGCGTACCGCTGTCAAAACAGAGAGAGGATGGCCTGATGGCTGCTGGACCGCCTGACAGTAGCTGCCAGAGAAAGAAATTCAAAAGGGGCCGGTATTTGCCAGTGCACACACACAGTCAGAAAAAGTGGACTTGCCATATTCCTTCGAAAGGGAGACAGACACCCCCTCCCCTAAAAATGTTATGCATACACAAAAATTATTACTGGATGTAACCATGAGACCAAGTCCTACGAGGAAAGGCTGAGGGGGTTGGGAACGTTCAATCTGGAGAAGAGGAGGTTGAGGGGGGACAGGATTGCTCCCTTGCAGTATTCGAAGGGCTGTCACTTAGAGGAGGGCAGCTGTTCCTGTGGGCAGCAGAGGAGAGGACGAGCAAGAATGGGTTTAAATTGTGGGAGTAAAGGTGGGCTGGATATTAGGGGAGGTTGTAAGAGTTGTTCAACAGTGGAATGGGCTGCCTAGGGAGGTGGCGAGCCCCTCACTGGCAGTCTTTAAGCAGAGGCTGTCAGGGATGCTCTAGGCTCATCTGGCATTAAGGAGGGGTTTGGACTAGATGGCCTCTATGGACCCTTCCAACTCTATGACTTGTATGCAAATGTAAGACAGCCCCCCTTTTTATGGCATACTTGTGAATGTCCTGAATCACCCAGGCTTATGGGGGTGACCCCGACTCCCGTGAGCTAGGAGAGTTCCTTCTTTTTACACCATTTATAAACCTCTGCCAGGTCTCCCTTTCGTCATCTTCAACCCTCCATGGACAAAGCCGATATCCTTTTCTCCGCCTGGACAGGTGAAAATGTACGAGGCCCTCAGAAAACAGATCCGCAACGGAGATCGATGTTCGACTTCCACTCACAGAGTTACTTTGTATGCAAGAGGCAACCCTGGCTATCAAGCCTTTCGATCAATCAATAACTTATTATGTCATGAAATGAATACCGCCAGTATACCTTATTAATTAGAATGTCTGGGAGGTATAGGATCGTCAGTAACAGAGGCCCCAAATCTTTCCAACCTCCCAAAAAATAACGCTCAGTTGCAACGTTTCATTTTTTGATTTATAGGTCCACTTCAAACAGATCACAAGGCAGGGAATGATTAATCGACCGCCTTCCCTTTCGGTCTTTTTCAGGCCTCTGAGCTGACATTTGCATCTCAAAAACTCGAGAAGAACTCTATTAATATACAGGCACAAAAGTCTATATTTGAAACCCGATCGCTTGACGCCCTCCTCAAATACCAGAGTCCCAATGATTCACACTTAGGGTTGCCAGCTCTGGGCTGGGAAAGTCCTGGAGATTTAGGGTTGCCAGGTCCCTCTTCACCACCGGCAGGAGGTTTTGGGGAACAGCCTGAGGAGGGTGTGGTTTGGGGAGGGGAGGGTCTTCAATGCCATAGAGTCCAATTGCCAAAGCGGCCATTTGCTCCAGGTGAACTGATCTCTGTCGGCTGGAGATCAGTTGTAATAGCAGGAGATCTCCAGCTAGTACCTGGAAGTTGGCAACGCTAGGAGGGACTTCAATGCCATAGAGTCCAATTGCCAAAGCGGCCATTTGCTCCAGGTGAACTGATCTCTATCGGCTGGAGATCAGTTGTAACAGCAGGAGATCTCCAGCTAGTACCTGGAAGTTGGCAACGCTAGGAGGGACTTCAATGCCGTAGAGTCCAATTGCCAAAGGGGCCATTTTCTCCAGGGGAACTGATCTCTATCGGCTGGAGATGTTGTAATGGCAGGGTATCTCCAGCTACCACCTCGAAGTTGGCAACCCTGTGGAGATTTGGGCATGGCGCTTGGGAAGGGTGGCGTTTGGGGAGGGGAGGAACCTGAACAGGGAATAATGCCCTAGTGTCGAATTAATTTGTTCGGAGGGCCGAATAGGACATAAATGTCACTTGGTTAGGCTGTGCCGGGCCTCACCAGCCCAGACTGGGACTTGGGGGTGGCTGCCTCAGCTGGCCGGATGAGAGCTCTCAAGGGGCCGGATCCAGCCTGTGAACCATATGTTTGACACTCCTGCCCTCCAAAGCCGCTGTTTTCTCCAGATGGATTCAAGTTCAGCAGCACCTTAGAGATCAACCAGATTTTCAGCTTATACTATTCCAGGAGTCAAAGCTCCCTTGGTCAGAACTCAAATCAAGCTGTTCTACTGCGGACCAACAGAGCTACCCTTTGAAACTGTTTCCTCCAGAGGAACCAAGCTCTGTCGTTTTCTCCCTCGTGTGCTGAGGATTTTCATTTCCAGACATGGCCTGGCTCTCTTCCACCATTGGAAGGCTGTTTGCTGAGTGGGCAGGATTTAAATTAGAAATAATGGTCGCTGATGGAACAAGAGTTTTCGTTAATGTTAACTTTGCAGCGACAGTGAGCCTGCTAATATACACAGACAACAGTGTGCTGTACGGTTAGAATCATAGAGTTGGAAGGGACCACCAGGGTCATCTAGTCCAACCCCCTGCACAATGCAGGAAATTCACAACTATCTCCTCCCCACACCCCCAGTGACCCATACTCCAAGCCCAGAAGATGGCCAAGGTGCCCTCCCTCTCATGATCTGCCTGAGGTCATAGAATCAGCATTGCTGACAGATGGCCATCTAGCCTCTTCCTAAAAACCTCCAAGGAAAGAGAGCCCACCACCTCTCAAGGAAGCCTGTTCCACTGAGGAACCACTCTAACTGTTAGAAAATTCTTCCTAATGTCTAGATGGAAACTTTTTGGATTTAATTTCAACCTGTTGGTTCTGGTCCAACCTTCTGGGGCAACAGAAAACAACTTGGCACCCTCCTCTCTATGACAGCCCTTCAAGAACTTGAAGATGGTTATATCCCCTCTCAGTCTTCTCCTCTTCAGGCTAAACATACCCAGCTTCTTCAACCTTTCCTCATAGGACTTTTTCTCCAGACCCTTCACCAACTTCGTTGCCCTCCTCTGGACACGTTCCAGCTTATCAACATCCTTCTTAAACTGTGGGGCCCAAAACTGAACATAATACTCCAAATGAGGTCTAACAAGAGCAGAGTAAAGTGATACCATCACTTCATGTGATCTGGACACCATACATCTGTCGATGCAGCCAAAGATCGCATTTGCCTTTTTAGCTACCGCATCACACTGCTGACTCATGTTCAGTGTTTGGTCTACTAACGCTCCAAGATCCTTGGCCCTCAAGCTTATAGCTCCTGCCCAAATGAGACATTTTCAGACTGAGTTCTCTTTATCCGTAGATGGGGAGCGGGGGATCGAAACAGAATGCTGTGATGCCATGCTGAGAGAAACGTTTGCAATTCAACTCCAAGCAATGCCCATCTTCAAAATGGCTGCATTTGCTTGAGAATATTCCCAACACTGCCAGCGTGTTGTAGAGGTTAGCAGCTTACAACATTCTCCTCGCCTACATTTTATCCTCACAACAGCCCTGGTTAAGTAGGCTAGGCTGAGTGTGTGTGACTAGCCCAAGGTCACCCAGTGAGCTTCCATGGCAGAGTGGGGATTCGAACCTGGTCCTCACAGATCCATTCCTCCGTTTTATCCTCACAACAACCATGTGAGGTAGGTTAGGCTGAGAGGGTGAGACTGGCCCAAGGTCACCCTGCGAGCTTCCATGGCACCAGTGGGTATTTGAACCAAGGTCTCCTAGATCAGGGGTCGGCAAACTCATTAGTCAAAAGAGCCAAATATCAACAGTACAACGATTGAGATTTCTTTTGAGAGCCAAATTTCTTAAACTTAAACTATATAGGTAGGTACACTGTTTATTAACTTAATAAACTTTAATTAAAGTTTTAAGTTTTAATTAAACTATAGGTACACTGAATAAAACTTGATATCATACTTAATAGTGATCTTATTTATTGATAAATATTAAATTGTAAGTCCCTGCCATTTCCCCCTCCCCGTCCAGAGTCCTCGTCTGGAGGCCTGGTCTACAGCCATAAAAGCCTATCGGTAGACCTGGCCTCCGGCTGAGTCCCATTGGGAGGCCAGGTCTACCCATTGGCATTCTTGGCAGTAGACCTGGCCTCCGGAGGCCCATAGAAGCCAATTGGTAGACCTGGCCTCTGAAGGGGGACTTTTCCCCCTCCTAGGAGTCCAGGTCTACCGCCAAGAAAGCCAGTGGGTAGACATGGCCTCCCAATGGGACTCAGCCGGAGGCCAGGTCTACCAAAGGAAGCCCGCCCCGCCCAACAGCTGATAGGCGGGGGGGGGCCAGAAACCACTGAGCCACCCAGCAATCGCGCGGCTAGAGGGGATGGGAGGCTTTAGCCTCCCAACCATTGAGGGCAAGGGAAAGGGGGACCCGGCCATTCTCCACGGCGGGTGGGGGGGAGAGACAGCTCGCCCGCTCACCCACTCTCTCTCTCAGGCGCGCCGGCTCCACAGCCTGGCTGCTGGCGCGAGCGGGCACAAGAGCAGGGGCTCTGAACCAAGTTCGGAGAGCCGCACTCAACGGGCCAAAGAGCCGCATGCGGCTCTGGAGCCGCAGTTTTGAGACCCCTGTCCTAGATTATAGCCCAATGCCGAACCACTACACCACGCTGGCTGTCTTATAGTTATTCCTCCATAGAGATTCTTGGGTTTGTCTTTCCAAACAGGTCATCAAATCAGGTGGAGAATTTCCATTGCTTCCCCCCCACCCCAGAAGACACCCCAAATCTAATAACACATGAAAACACTTCTGTGTTTCCATCTCCGACACAAGGTACATTTGGAAAGGGCAAGGAAGAGCAAACAAAATGGCTCCCCCTTCCTCCCGCCACCGTGGCGGATGTCAAAAAGGCCAGCCTGAGGTAATTTCACGACTGGGTGAAGAGGCTCTGGGTCGGTTCTTAGTTTATCCAGATGAGAAAGCTGCCCGCGTTCGGTGACCTTATCCAAATCGGCGCTTCGTTGGGCTCGGGGACAGAGTTGGCGGTGGACGGGCCAACTCTTTTGCAAATGTGTTAAGGCATCCGCAGTGCATAAGAAACTTCACAGAAGCGTTCCTTCTTTCATCTCCCCCTCTCCATTCCCTGGGGTGCAAAGAAAATATAAGCTGCTGGAACGTGTTGTTTTGAGCGTGTGCGTTGTGTGGTAATTTTGTTTTATATGTATGCAAAAAGGTCACCTTGGCCCTACGGATCGCCTTAGCAAAATTGCTACCAGGGTTAGAGATCGAGAGAGAGAGGACCTCTAAAGAAGGCAAGCAAGCCAGGTTTGGAGGGAGGGGTTGGTATGAGAGCGCTCCGTCTGTGGCTCCGGGTTGGCAAGTCTGGGCTAGGAAATCCCTGGAGATTTAAGGGGTGGAGCCTGGGGGAGGGGGGTTGAGCAAGGGACCTCTGTGGGGCACGATGCCATAGACTCTGCCCTCTAAAGCAGCCATTTTCTCCCGGGAAACTGATGTCCGTAGTCTGGAGTTCCAGTTGTAATTTCAGGAGATCGCCTGGCCTCCACCTGGAGGTTGGCCACCCTATCTGTGCCCAAGTCATGAATGGCTCAGAAGAACCCATCTAGAAACCATAATGAATTGATGGAGTTCTACATACCCAAGGAATCAGATATCGCTGGATCATTCCGGCAGGATTGGAAATCTTCTTCACGACAGGAAAGAGAACAATAAAAAATCAACAACAAGCGGACAGATTATTAAGAGGATCTACAAGCAGAAGACAGAAACGGCAGATTATTTATGGAAGGCTAAGAACTCAGAAATCTTTAGAGAGAAACATGTGGCCTGAGCAGCTGGGAGAGAGACAGAGAAGGAGCTTAGAGAAAGCTGTAGCTGGCTGAACATAATTGCTGTGCTGTTGATTGCTGAGGGTGGGGCTGAGAGTATTTAAACAGGCTCTGCTTGCCAGAGGCTGGCCTGAGCAGCTGGGAGAGAGACAGAGAAGGAGCTTAGAGAAAGGTCAGTGAAAGTTTTACTGTAAAGTTTGTGTTTTCCTCAGTGGTTGGGGAGCAGTAGTTAAGGTTGCTGTGTGTGTGTGTGTGTGTGTGAATGCCTGTAGCCTGCTGGAGGGGGGTTTCTGACTGGTTCTTTTTGTTGTTTTATCTAGCTGAAGCTGGCTGAAGGTAATTGCTGTGCTGTTGATTGCTGAGGGGTGGGGCTGAGAGTATATAAATAGGGTCTGCTTGCCAGAGGCATGAGCACAAGGGCTCTTGCCCTAGGGCTCTTAGCCTGGGAGTCTGGCCTAGGGGCTCTGTAATATTTTTTTTAATGTGCTGAGTACTTCTTCAAGGAGGGAGCCTTGAAAGAAGGTTTGCCAGGGGAACTATCAGAGTAGCCTAGGAAAGAAACTTCAGAAATGGATCACAGCATTGTGGCTAGTGAGGGAGCCGAGGCAGTAACATGCAAGGTCTGTGGCATGTTTGTCTTTTTACCTGAGGGTAACA
The DNA here is from genome assembly GCF_029931775.1 of Euleptes europaea. NCBI lineage: Eukaryota > Metazoa > Chordata > Lepidosauria > Squamata > Sphaerodactylidae > Euleptes > Euleptes europaea. The sequence goes on from NC_079332.1 coordinate 16,849,203, forward strand.
TTAATTACAGACTAATCTGTATTAATTACAGACTAATTACAGACTAATCTTATCTCCTTTTTGAGAAAGTTACTACCTTGCTGGATCAGGGGAATGCTATAGACATAGTTTATCTAGATTTCAGTAAGGCTTTTGATAAGGTTCCACATAGTATTCTAGTTGACAAACTGGGAAAATGTGGGTAAGATCCTATTATTGTTAGATGGATCTGCAACTGGTTGACAGATCGTACCCAAAGAGTGCTAGTTAATGGTTCGTCGTCCACTTGGAGAGAAGTGACTAGTGGAGTTCCTCAGGGATCTGTGCTGGGCCCTGTGTTGTTCAACATCTTTATAAATGATTTGGATGAAGGAATAGAGGGGATTCTTATTAAATTTGCAGATGATACTAAATTTGGAGGGGGAGCAAATATGGTAGAAGCAGAGCCAAGATGCAGGATGATCTTGACAGGCTGGAGAAATGGGCTAGAACTAATAAAATGTACTTCAACAAAGACAAATGTAAAGTTCTGCATTTAGGTAGGAAAAATCAAATGCATAATTATAGGATTGGGGAGACTTGTTTGAGCAGTAGTGTGTGCGAAAAGGATCTTAGTAGACCAAACACTAGGGCTGTTGGAAAAAAAATTCAGTATAGTTCGGATTCGGCCGAATTCGGCCCGTCTGGATTCGGGATATGCCGAAGTCTGAACTCCCCTGCTTTGGGTCCGTGCAATTCAGCGCGAATTCAAAGTTCGGGGAAAAAATTCGGCCGAATAAAGCCATTAAAAACACAACCGCGCCTTTCCGCAGCTCCAGGGGGGCATTTTTGGGGGTAGAGGTCCCAAACTTTCAGTGGAGCTTCAAAGGACCCTTCTTGCAAGACCCTCCAAGTTTTGTAAAGATTGGGTCGGGGGGCTGAGATATGGGCCCCGAAAGGGGTCCCCCCACCCTTAATGTGCATCTCTGAGCAGAGCTTGCTGCCCACGCACAAAGCTCCCAGCCCCGACAAACAGCTGAGAGCAAGGGCAGGGCAGGTGCTAAGAAGTTTGCAAAGCAACACAACTGCAAAGCAACACCTTTACAACCATGCAAAGCAACACCTGACACCTGGGAGTTTGCAAACCATGGAAAGGGACAGAGGCAGCTAGCTAAGCATTAGGAGCAGGAGGGGGTAGAATTTCCCCTTTTGCATCGCACTCGGGACCAGGCAAATGCATTATTTAAGTCACAATTTGAAAACCAGTTTTGAGCAAGCATCAAAATAGACCTAACCAATCTTATGAATGAGGGAAAACCTGAGGACACACAACTGAAGCCCCCTCTCAAACCAGGAAGAGAGAGACTCGAGGGGGCACACACACCCCAGACAGAATGGGTGAAAGCCCCCTTTGGCTCACCCCCCGCCCACAGAAACTGCTCCCTCCCCACACACACACAGACTCTGCTTTCCCCCCCACACACACACACAGGAGAAAAATTCTAGATTAAAGCCCCCAAAGGGGTCTTACTGTGGCTGTCTTCTGTTCCATCAGAAGGGGCTGGGAGGGCTGGGTAATCCAATATGATTCCATTTAAGCACGGAAGGATTTGCCGCTCTGGAGATGCATACAGTATCGGGTGATCCATTCATCCCAATAGGGAAAAGGGGAAAGCCCATATCTCGGGACCCCCTGACCCAATGTTTACAAAACTTGGGGGGTCTCTTACAAAGGCTCATCTGAAGCTATGCTGAATGTTTGGGGGCTGCACCCCAAAAATGCACCCCCTGCAGCCACGGAAAGAGAAAAGGGGGAGCCCATATTTCTGCCCCCACTGAACCCATCTTTACAAAACTTGGGGGGTCTCTTAAGAAGGCTAGTCTGAAGCTATGCTGAAAGTTTGAGGGCTTCACCCCCAAAAAAGCGCCCCCTGCAGCCACGGAAATGGAAAAGGGGGGTGAGGGAAAAGGGGTGGGGCCCATATCTCGGGACCCCCTGACCCAATGTTTACAAAGCTTGGGGGGTCTCTTAAGAAGGCTTGTCTGAAGCTCCGCTGAAAGTTTGGGGTCTCTACCCCCAAAAATGCACCCCCTGCAGCCACAGAAAGGAGCAAATGTGCACAAGCACCCCCCCCCCCCACGAGGATTTCTCTCACTCTCTCTCTCTCCCCGGCCGGGCCGTGCAACAGCTGATTCCTCCAGTACTCAATCCTGACTAATTGGCCAGAAGAAGAGCCAGCTTGGCCACCGATTGGCCGGGGGAGGAGAATGCTGCTTACTGACTGTTATGCTGCTTACTGACACAGAGTTTGCCGAATTTATTTGTGAACTCCCGAACTCGCTGAATTCGGCTCCCCAGTTTTCCCACCATTTTTGAGTTTGGTTCGTCCTGAACTAAAAACCGCCGAATCAGGGGAAATTCGGCTGTTTTTCGGTTCGGGCCGAACCGAATCGACAGCCCTACCAAACACTGAACATGAGTCAGCAGTGTGATGCTGTAACTAAAAAGGCTAACGCAGTCTTGGGCTGCATCAACAGAAGTATAGTGTCCAGTACTATGTCCAGTACTCTGATGGTAGTCCAATCTGGTGTGATCCCTCCCTGGAGTCTGTAGTTTCGTAACCGCAGCATTCCCTAAGTACTGCAGAAGTATAGTTACTCCTTGGTATAGACATTGCTGTCAGAGGTGCAGTGACCTCTGGAAAACACATTTTCTCTGTGCCTGATGTTCAAATATTATGCTATAGCTTTCACTGTTTAATTTATACTGACACAGTGGACTGCCAAATGACAAATCAGTGGATTCTTCTAGATCAAATCGAGCATGAATTCTCCCTAGGAGCTAAAATGACTAAATTGAGGCTTTGGTCACATTATGAGAAGACAAGAGTCACCGGAAAAGACAATCATGCTAGGAAAAGTGGAAGACAGCAGGGAAAGAGGAGGACACAATGTGAGATGCATTGACTCAAGAAAGGAAGCCACGGCCCTAAATTTGCAAGACCTGAGCAAGGCTGTTAACAATAACACATTTTGGAGGACATTGATTCCTAGGGTCTCCATGAGTTGGAAATGAATTGATGGAACTTAACACACAGTGTTATATTGCCATTGGGATTTTTAAATCCCGTTAGATTCTAGGCCTTGACGTTGAATTATCTGATTGCAGATCTTGTCAGCTGCCTCGTGAGAGAGTGGCATTTGCCAGAGGCCTTTGGGGCAGAGACGGGGGAAGGAGGAAGAGATGTCTTGGAGAATCCTCATTGCCAGTGAAGCTGCCAGGCCTAGGCAGGTTGAGTATATGAAAAGGAGAGCGATGCCCGAGCAATACACATAGACTCACAGGTGGGGGAGGCACGGCACTCCTGAGGTTATTACTGGGGGCACAAATGTCAGAATTGGGCTTAGGAACCAATGGGTTGAAATGAAATCAAAGGAGTTTCCATCTAGACATTAGGAAGAATTTTCTAACAGTTGGAGCAGTTCCTCAGTGGAACGGGCTTCCTCGGGAGGTGGTGAGCTCTCCTTCCCTGGAGGTTTTTAAGCAGAGGCTAGATGGCCATCTGTCAACAATGCTGATTCTATGACATTAGGCTGATCATGAGAGGCAGGGCATCTTGGCCATCTTCTGGGCATGGAGTACAGGTCACTGGGTGTGTGGGGGGGGAGGTAGTTAATTTCCTGCATTATGCAGGGGGCTGGACTAGATGACCCTGGTGGTCCCTTCCAACTCTATGATTGTATGAGTCTATGAAAGAAGAACATGTCACTGAGTCACAACTCACCCCATCTATGGGGCATTCCAGGCAAGAGATGAACAGAGGTGGTTTGCCATTGGCTGCCTCTGCGTAGCGGCTCAGGACTTCTTTGGTGTCTCCCATCCAAGTACTAACCAGCCCCTGCTTAGCTTCCCAGATCTAACAAGAACAAGCTAAACTAGGTCATACAGGTAAGGGCAAAAGACATACAGAGATGCTTTGCCATTGCCTGCCTCTGCATAACAACCCTGGACTTCCTTGGTGGTCTCCCATCCAAGAACTGCCCATGGCTGACACTACTTAGCTTCCCAGATCTGACAAGAACAAGCTAAACTGGGTCATAGAGGTGGGTTGCCATTGCCTGCCTCTGTGTAACAACCCTGGACTTCCTTGGTCATCTCCCATCCAAGTAACCATGGCCGACCCTGCTTAGCTCTCAAGTTCTGACAAGCTTGGGCTAAGCTGGTCTATTTGGCCTGCTTGGACTGGGGAAAGCAACTGACTATTTCCCGTGTGAGTGTGTGTGTGTGTGTGTGTGTTGTGTTGTTGTTTTAAAGAAAACAGCTCCATTTGCCAGATTCACATCCAAATCAACCTGAAGGGAGTTTGCCCATCATTCATTTTGTGGAGGAGAATGTCTGGAGTGGAGAAGTTTACTCATCCAATCATTTCCACCTAAACTCAAGGTTGTTTCTTTTCAAGTTCTCCCCAGCTTAGCAGAGCCGCTCCTCCTTCCAGCAGAAGAGCTCCTTAATCGAAGGTGAACCATGCCCAGGAATAACAGGCGTGAGAGAGACAAGAAGCCTAATGCGTTACGACTTGAGGGCTTCGCTCTTCCCCTGACCTGATGCGACCGGAAAAAGCACATTAGCCAGACAACTCCAGAAGTGCATTCCCTCAAAGACCTACAGATCCCCTAGAGAACCCGCACGGTCCCCCAGGAGTTCCCAGAGCCCAAACATTTGTCTAGAGATGGATTGACTCCAGATTAATACCAGAGTCACTTCGGTCAGATCCCTGTAGTATTATAGCGAGACCTTTTCTTGCAGAGCAAACATTGGTCGTTTATGCATGGGAGTTTTACCTGAGGTTTGTTGCTCGCTGGACCCACACTTTCCTGTCGGGAGCCTATGCACCAGCAGTCTCCAAGCTCAAGTCAGGAAGTATTTGAATCCCCGCCCCTTGAAATGCTGCTTCATAATTGGCTGTAGTGAGAGAAAAGTTCTGCCAAACCCAATTGCCACATAAAAAAGCATTAAAAAAAACGGAGCAATCTGAAAAGAAGGGGGGGGGAATCCAAGCCTCAGTTTTAAAAAGCCTTTCTTCTGCTCAGAAAGAGCTCTGAGGAAGCAGGAAGTATTTGAATCCCCGCCTCTGGACATGCTGCTTTGTAACTGGCTGTGAGCAAAGCCAAGCTTGTGTGTCCCGCGCTTGGACTTTAATGCACCGGGATTTCACCCGGGCTAAGCTCAGGGAAGAGGGAAGAATCTGGTTAATAGAGCAATGGGAAGTCCCGGGATTTGCGAGGGCTGGCAGCGAGGTTGTCTCTAATGGAGGGAAAACTCGTGCATAATTCCCAGGAGCAACCGAGACAGACCGGGGGGCAAATGTGAGTGAAAGTACCCATGCATAAATGACCCAAATCTCCCAGCCGTCCTAAGATTCCGTATTTGCGATTGTCAGGAACTGTTGGTTTTTTTTGCTGTGCACAATGAACGCTTATTTGCTAATACTTTCGGTTCTGAGCGTTCCTCTCAAATGTGCCTGGTGGGAGCCGGTGGACTGCACAACCGAAACAGGTGACGCGATCCCAGCTCTTCCTTAAAATGGTGCGATCATTAAGGAATGCAAATCGCCACTGATAAAATTTAGTTCTCGCGGACCCCTGGGGGTCCACGGACCCCCGGTTGGGAACCAGTGGTTTAGGCTATGCAACTAACAGTTGTTTGAGACAGTGAACACAGCTGTGTAACCACAAAAAGAATGGGCTCAGCAAACAGCTGACTTCCTGGAATCAGAGCCAGATAACCTTTTTGTCTATGTTACAAATAGTAAAAAAAAAAAATGGAACCTCGTTACAAGTGGCTTTTCATGCCCTGAGGGAGAACATATCTGCCTAGACCACTGGTTCCCAACCGGGGGTCCACGGACCCCCAGGGGTCCGCGAGAAGTAAATTAAGGTGCACGAAACAAAGTTATAAACCCATAATAAATTAATCTTTTCAATTAAAAGTTCTCTATTATAAAAATATATATTCAAATATTATTCTAAGTTTAATGTTTAACTAACAGTTATGATTAAAGTTTATTTTCAAATTCTCTGAATTTTTATTTTGAACCTTGGGGTCCCTGAACCGAACAAAAAAGTCCTAGTGGTCCCGGGTCAAAAAAAGGTTGGGAACCACTGGCCCAAACGATTTTTTCTAGATATTCCTTTGCTTTAGAAGTATTATCAAGATGCAATTATATATAACTTTAATTTTAGAATGTTTAGTCTTATTAACCAGACAATGAGCAGACATATGTGTGAAACTGTGTTGAGAAAAGTATTGTTGATACGAAAGGGTCTGATGCCATCCATCAATTTATGACATCATAATTTATGTCTGCTTGAGAACAGACATTAAATCTGATCTCATATCTTACAAGTCCCTTTGAAGTCTGGGAGAATTACAGTATCTCCATAACAAAATCTCATTGGTTCTCGAAGCCTCTGAAATTGTATAAAAAGGGCTCCAAAACTGAGAGAAAGTGGGAAACTCTCCCCCAGGTATGCTTGTGTGCTGTCTGAATGGGAAATTCTTCACCAGACATGTTGCAGACAGTCGGTCTTGAGAATTCTCCCCGGCATGATCATTGATAGGTAAGGTTACTGGGTTGGCAACTGGTTTGTAACTGTATTCTATATCAGATCTATAATCTTTTGTTGTAACTTGTGATATATTGTGCATACATCTTTTCTTTTCATTTTACAATTTTCAGAAGTATTTGCAATAAAAAGGAATTGTTTTACAATTCAAATACATCACTTGCTGGTTAAATAAGAGTGTGGTTTTTAGTGAATCACAAAATCTAAAAACCTCGCCACAAAAAGTACAGTGATTGACTACTTCAACAGAAGTTACTCATTCAGAAAGGGCAGGTATAGGATTGCCAGCTCTAGGATGGGAAATTCCTGGACATATGTGTGTGTGGGGGGGGGAGATCTCAGAAGAGCATAATGCCATAAAGTCCTTACCCCAAAGAGCCATTTTCTCCAGGAAATATGATCTCTGTGGCCTGGAGATCAGTTGTGATTCCAGGAGATCTCTAGGCCCCACCTGGTGGCTGGAAACCCTCAGTGGGTAACTTTCTGGTTGGCCACTGTGTGAACAGACTTCTGGACTTGATGGGCTTCAGTCTGATCCAGCATGGCTTTTTTATGCGTTCACAGGCACCACCCAAGGAATGTTGAAGCAACTCTCCATCTCGTAGCAACGTAGCTTGGAGACAAAGATTGGCCCAATCTTGTTTACGGGGGCAACTGAATGTCAAGGGCAAAGACAGAAACGGAGTTGTGAGGTTGCCAGGGGAAAGACAGGTGCCAGGTGTGGTGGCAGAGAGCAGATCCAAGATGTTCGCAGCGTCTGGAGTCACCCAGCCAGAATTTCTGCACGTCAACAGAATATCCTCTTGAACGAGTCGGCCTGCAAGCATCCGACAACAGAAGCCGCATGAATCTTTGATAGGAAAAGCAAAGCAAATGAAAGAAGCTCACAGATGTGCCCTTCACCCTCCTTCTCGAAGGAAGAGTTTTCATGAACAAGGTGTTAGGGATAGAGGCAGTCCAAAACCTCAGAAACAGTGGGAATCTGACATAAGAACATAATAAAGGCCATGCTGGATCAGACCAAGGTCCATCAAGTCCAGCAGTCTGTTCACACAGTGGCCAACCAGGCGCTTCCAGGAAGCCCACAAGCAAGGCGACTGCAGCAGCATTGTCCTGCCTGTATTCCACGGCACCTAATATAATAGGCATGCTCCTCTGATCCTGGAGAGAATAGGTATGCATCGTGACTACTATTCATTTTGATTAGTAGCCATGAATACCCCTCTCCTCCATGAACATGTCCACTCCCCTCTTAAAGCCTTCCAAGTTGGCAGCCGTCACCACAACCTGGGGCAGGGAGTTCCACAATTTGACAATGCGTTGTGTGAAGAAATACTTCCTTTTATCAATTTTGAATCTCTCACCCTCCAGCTTCAGCAGATGACCCCGTGTTTTAGTATTATGAGAGGGAGAAAAGCTTCTCCCTGTCCACTCTCTCCACACCATGCATAATTGTAAAGACCTCTATCATGTCTCCCCTTAACCGCCTTCTTTCCAAGCTAAGCAGCCCTAAGCATTGGCTAGATGTATTTTACTTCTTTCTCCCCAGTGGGGGACCCAAAGAAGCTTATGTCATTCTCCCTTCCTTCACTTTATCCTTACAACAATCCTGTTAAATAGGCTGAGGGTGTGCGATGGGGACCAAGGTCATAGAATCATAGAGTTGGAAGGGACCACCAGGGTCAACTAGTCCAACCCCCTGCAGGAAAATAACAACTACCTCCCCCCAACATCCCCAGTGACCCCAACCCTCCCCCCACCATGCAGGATCCCACAAGGTCACCCAGCAAGTGTCCCTTGCAGAGCAGGGATTAAAACCTGGGTTTCCCAGATCCTAGTCTGACGCTGCAACCACTACACCATGCAGGTTGTTGTGGGGGGGGGCAGCATTGAGAGGAAGGGACCTCATTGCAATCCTAGAATAATGATTCTAGGATTCTACAGAAGTTGGAAGGGACCACCAGGGTCATCTAGTCCAGCCCCCTGCACAATGCAGGAAATGGAACCTTGGCTTACCTGTGAGGGTATCTTCTCTACAGAGGGAGGAGGACATCTTATCAGTGGGTCTTTCCATCCTATGCTCAGGGAGGCAGGAGTTAAAAATCTTCACTTCCTGTCCTCTAGGCTAGGGTCGTTCGATTTCAGTTCGAGGACTTCCCAAGCAGTCCTGTTCAGAAAACATGAAACAAGTACATAGACGAACACTGTGAACAAAAAAACCTTCAAAACCGGTTAGTAACACCAAACTACAACGTACACGTAACGGAGGGAAATGGACCAGGGGTCAGCTTCCCTACAACTCTTGATTCAAGTGATGGTTGTAGACCAACTTGGAGCTCTCATCTCGTCGTCTCTTCACCCTGGGCGGGCAAGATGTCCTCCTCGCTCAGTAGAGAAGGAACCCTCGCAGGTACGCCAAGGTTCGTTCTCCAGCTGAGCTTGGAGGATCTTCAAAAGCTGCCCTCCATTGGGTAGGTTAATTATCTGATACAGTGCTGGAGAAAAAAGAAAGTGAAAGAAGTAAAAGGATTAGGCTGGCAAGAGCTAGCAACTAGACCTGCTTCTCCCTCTAAGGCAGGAGGAGAACTGGAAAGCAGGGGCCGATCCTAGCCCAGAGGACAGGAAGTGAAGATTTTAAACTCCTGCCTCCCTGAGCATAGGATGGAAAGACCCGCTGATAAGATGTCCTCTGAGCTCAGTTGGAGAATTCACAACTGCCTCCCCCACACATACCCAGTGACCCATACTAGATGACCCTGGTGGTCCCTTCCAACTCTATGATTCTATGCCTCTCTAGCTGTCACCAGCCTCATCTAGGGCTTGAGAAAGGGATCTTAACTGCCTGGCAACCGACTGGAGGTTTGGGGGAGGGCACCTCTTCTTGTGCAAACACCAGAAGTGATATGGGGTAGCTCTAGGAATTACTGTTAATACCATAGAATTTTTGTTGATTCCTAGACCTACCCTCTGTCACTTCCAGGTTTTTCCTGGAAGTCACATAACTGCGCACACAACACCATCGTTTTGGTTTTCTCTCTCCTGGCATCGCTTGGATTGGCGGCAGGCAATGGAAGCTGGAGATGGGATCCTCCCACCTGACTGAGTTATGGTTGCCAGCAATGCCTGGGGAGAGTGGACTTTGGGGAGGACGTGGCATCACATCCTGGCGATGCTCTAGGAATCTGCCTTAATCTTTGTGGTAAAGACCGTAGAGACATGGGGGAATTCCTAGCATGTCACTATGAAGGCCATTTTTTTTCTCCGGTTCTTCATTTTCTTGATGGTGGAGGATACGGGCCGAGGGCAGGTAAATGGCAGGCCTATCTAGAATGATTTTCCTGCTCTGAGACGATCACCTTTTCTCAGCCACACTTGGCATAGCAGATGGAGCTGGGGAAGGGATCGATAGAGGCTGCCCTTTTAAAATTTTAAAGACTCCATTCTTATGACTTTTCTGCTGCTTTTTCAGAATCTGCTGGAAAGGCACAAGGAGGAACGAAATGACTTTTGCTCAAAGTGACTGACTATGAGAGGCCAAATTCTGGCAGCTATGCTTCCCCTTAAACCCTGCCGTCCTCAGGCTCCGCCCCAAAACCCAAAAACCTCCCGCCCCAAAAACCTCCCGCCGGTGGCAAAGAGAGACCTAGCAACCCTACAATTAACTATTTGGCAAACAAGATCCTTGACTCTTCTTAAGTGACAAGCACAAGCCTAATTAGGAAGAATCGAAAGCCCTATGCCTAAAATTGGACATGAGGGTTTTTAAAAAACCAATTTCGAATAGCCCCAGGCTAGCTCCATCTCGTCAGATCTTAGAAGCTAAGCAGAGACGGGCCAGGTTAGCACTTGGATGGGAGACCACCAAGGAAGTCTGAGGTTTCTATGCAGAGGCAGGCAATGGCAAACCACCTCTGTTCATCTGCCCTGACCTGGATGGCCCAGCCGACACCAATCTCGTCATATCTCAGAAGCTAAGCAGGGTTGGCCCTGGTGAATACTTGGATGGGAGACCACCAAGGTGTCAGGTCCGTGCTACCTACTGGAATACAGGCTCTGGACATATGCAGGCCAGGAGGTGGCTTCCATTCAAGGCCAGAGCCTGGCTGCTTCTCAAGGTCTGCTTCTCATGCTTGCAAATCCTGTGTACAGTTTCGGTTCCTCTGGTTATCTCAGTTGTGTGATGTTATGGCTTCCCTCCCTGGGAACCGCTATCTCAGAGTTACTTCACTGTTTTGCTTTCTCTGCCTAGAACGCTTTTAACCTGTACTTCACATACCTAGTCATTAGCAGCCTCACCTGGGTGTGAGGCAGTCAGCTTCTTTTAATCTGTCTTTTTGCTCCTAATAAAGTAGCATTGCTTAGGATCACCTGCCTGGGCATGTTTGTTTTTTGGGATGCTAGGGATAGACGCTTGAGTCTGACACAAGGAAGTCCAGAGTTGTGATGCGGAGGCAGGCAATGGCAAAGCATCTCTGTATGTCCTTTGCCCTGACCTGAATGGCCCAGGCTAGCCCGATCTGATCAGATCAGAGAAGCTAAGCAAGGTGGGCCCTGGTTAGTACTTGGATGGGAGACCTCCAAGGAAGTCCAGGGTTGCAATGCAGAGGCAGGCAATGGCAATCCACCTGTGTTCATCTCTTGCCCTGACCTGGATGGCCCAGGCTAGCCTGAACTCATGAAATCTTGGAAGCTAAGCAGAGTCAGCCCTGGTTAGTATTCGGATGGGCAACCTCCAAGGAATATCAGGGTCACAATGCGGAGGCAGTGAATGGCAAACTACCTCTGAAGGTCTCTTGTCTTGAAAAACCTACAGGGTTGCCATAAGTCAGCTGTGGCTTAACAGCACCCCAAAAAAGCCCTTATGAAAACTAGCAAGCTTTTGCTTCCATACGACACAGAAGTGGAGAAAGATCCCCCTGAAGGAACTTGTGTGAAACATGTAGGGATTACAGAATTTATTAAAATATCATTCTCTTGCACCAATTATGGTGTATTTTTGCCTTATAAAAACTAGCCTCTATTTACATCTCAACAATCACTACAGGAAACCAACAGAAGCACAACGATATCACCCCACCACAGGGTCGCCAGCTCCAGGTTGGGAAACACCTGGAGATTTTGGTGGCGGAGCCTGAGGAGGGCAGGGTTTGGAGATGGGAGGGACGTCAAAGGGGCATAATGCCATAGAGTCCACCTTCCAAAGCAGCCATTTTCTCCAGGGGAACTGATCCCTGTCATCTGGAGATCAGATTTAATCCCAGAGATCTCCAGCCACCACCTGGAGGCTAGAAACTCTACTCCACCAACCACAACTCAGGAACACTAAACGTCCAAAGACACCCCCAACACTCTAGAAATGAGGAGAAAAGAGGCAACAGTAAGGATCCCACCACAACACCTCTATATAGGGTTGCCAACCTACAGGGGGTACAGGAAACTGTGCATACACAAAGTGCAAATTTTTATAAGCTACTGAGGTGAAACATAGACCATATACGTGACATACACACAACACAATTATATACAATATGTACAATTCACACAAAAAATATATAGAGAAAGTTCCAATCACCAGCTGCACTATGTGATGTACTTTGCTGACGTCTGATTGTAATTGCTTATATTTACCCTGTGTGGGAAGGAATGATGAATATGTAACAGCACTTTTGTATTAAGGACTGAAGAAAGATTTCCACTGCTGTGGATCTGAAACAGCCGTATCCGTCGATGATTGTGGCTCTATATGAACTTTACACAAGGATTACAATATTATCATGCATTTGGTACTCAGTTGAGACCTTTGGCACTTCCTCTATATTTTTGGTACTCAGTTGAGACCTTTGGAACTTTCTCTCTATATTTTTTGTGTGAATTGTACATATTGTATATAATTGTGTTGTGTGTATGTCACGTATATGGTCTATGTTTCACCTCAGTAGCTTATAAAAATTTGCACTTTGTGTATGCACAGTTTCCTGTACTGTTTTTCTAAACCTTTTGGTACGAGTACAGAGGTGCCGCTTTCCCCCCCCCCCCAACCTACAGGTGGTGGCTGGAGATCTCCCCCTATTACAGCTGATCGCCAGGCGATAGAAATCAGTTCTCTCTGGACTGTGGACTCTATGGCCTTATACCCCATTGAAGTCCCTCCCCTCCCCAAACCCCACCCTCCTCCGGCTCCACCCCCCAAATCTCCAGGTATTCCCCAACCCAGAGCAGGCAACCCTACCTCTATGCACAAGCACCAGAAAAGGAAGTGAAGGAGGGGGGAAGAGGAAGAATCAATGCAAAAAACTCAAAGCCCCCGCCCCAGACCCTAAAACCAAGAGATAAAGAACAACCCTGGAAGGGGGGTGAGGAAAAACAACACACTCACAACACCTTTTTAAAAAACAGCGCGCCCCACCCAAAGCCAAAAAATAGGATTGCTAGCTCTAGGTTGGGAATTACCTGGCGATTTGGGGACGGAGCCTGAAGAGGGCAGGGTTTGGAGAGGGGAGGAAGTCCATATGCCATACAGTCCATACAGAATGCCATACAGTCCAGTGGCCAAAGTGGCCAAAGTGGCCAAAGTGGCCATTTCCCCCAGGGGAACAGATCTCTATCACCTGAAGCTCAGTTGTAACAGCGGGAGATCTCCGGCCACCACCTGGAGGTTGGCAACTGTACCAAAAAACCTACAAAAAAACCCCCACTGCAACCAACTGCAACAACACAACAGCAAAAGAAACCACAGAACCAAACAGAACACCACCAGTCCCTCAGGCCTTGCAAGGCTTTTTTGGCCTGTCTAACCCACGCCCACCCCCAGACCACAAAACGACGGGGGGGGGGGGAAATTCCCAAAAAAAGACCAAAGAAAAAAATAGCGCAGAAAGAAAAATACAAGCAGAGCCACCCACACACACAAGCCCCTCCCAAATGTAAAAACCTTGCACTAGGGTTGCCAACCTCCAGGTACGCAAAACAAGAAAAGAGCACCTCCGTGCTAATACCGTCAGGTTTGGAAACTGGCACGGGAAGAAACCAGCACAATAATACAAAATGTGTATATTGTGTTTCAAAACATTTCAGCAAGTACAATGGGCTACAACAAGTGACAATAAACGATATATACAAAATGTACAAAACGTGTTTGATGCAGTCTATGAATAGTACAGTCTATAAATAGTAGCATCTTCTTAGTGTATAGAAAAGTATTTTAAAAAGTCCATCAGGTACACGTATAAACGGTCACAAAATCTTCATAAAGCATGATGGGTGGGGGACGGCCGTTTCAAGAATATTTCTTCAGCCCCATTTCCAATCCTACATTAAATATAATATAATACATTCCATCATGAAATTCCTATGAGCTATATACTAAGAAGATTCTACTATTTATAGACTGTACTATTCATAGACTGCATCAAACACGTTTTGTACATTTTGTATATATCGTTTATTGTCACTTGTTGTAGCCCATTGTACTTGTTGAATTGTTTTGAAACACAATATACACATTTTGTATTATTGTACTGATTTCTTCCCGTGCCAGTTTCCAAACCTCCAGGTACGAGCTGGAGATCTCCTGCTATTACAACCGATCTCCAGCCAATAGAGATCAGTTCCCCCGGAGAAAACGGCCGCTTTGGCCATTGGACTCTATGGCATAGAAGTCCCTCCCCTCCCCAAACCCCGCCCTCCTCTGGCTCCACCCCAGAAATCTCCAGGCATTTCCCAACCAGGAGCTGGCAACCCTACCTTTAACCAACTTTTAACTGCAACAAAACACAACGGGGACAACAAAGAACCAAACTCAAGGCAACGGAAGGCCCTTTGTCTCCAACCCACCACCAGGCCAAAGAACAAATGTCCAACAGTCACACTTTACCAAAAAAAAATAAACATAAAAAAATAAACCAAATATTTTAAAAATTAACATATTTCCCCCCTCAAACTGGGCAATGTCTTTTTCTCCACACAGGCAGGCAGGAATCCAATGCAGGCAGAAGATTCACAGGTTGAAGCGCCAGATGGAGGAGGAGGAGCTTTGCATGGCACTCTCTCTGGAATGGGGGTCTAGCTGCAGGCCGGCCCTCCTTTTTTGCTCTTTGGCCACGCAGAGAAGAATTTGAAAGGAAACCAGGCAAGAAACATCTTATCTGATGGGCCAAAGAGGCAAGCGTGGTCCCTCACCTGCAATCCCGTTGGCTGCTCTGGCTTGCCACCGCCTCCACTCCCACCTTTTCCCTGGGATGAGATTGTTGCAATCCGCATTGGGAGCGCAGCAGCCGGGCAAAACCCCGCCGCAAAATGCATCGCAGCCATCGGCCAAACGGGAGAGCTCCAGAGCTCTCCTATTTGCCCCGTCAAGATGCCTCCCTCCTACTGCCCTGGAACCCAGCCAAAGGGCAGGAAAGGGAATTTCAGAAGGAACTCCAGCAGTATATACCCCTACTCCTCCATTCTCCTGTCAATCACTGCTATGTCTTCCCTCTTTGGCTACAACTACAGGAAGCTGGAATGGCCTCTTTCGTCTACAGCAATCTGCCTGTACGTTTTGCCTTCCATCTCCAGACCGAGGAGGGTTGCCAACCTCCAGGTACCATTCGTTCAACGCATAAAGGAGCGTACCTTTCCTATGTCTTTGGAGGGCAAAAGTAAGACGTCTTACTTTTGCCGTCCAAAGACATAGGAAAGGTACACTTCCTTCATGCGTTGAATGAATTGTGCACGGAAAGACTGAAGGCTTGAGAAAGTTTACACGAAATGGAATTATCCCGGATTTCCGTTGTACCACGTCTTGTTTCCGTTGCTCATGTGATGCAATATCTATGAACTCTATTGACAACAAATTTGATATGAGCTGAGCCTTTGCGCCTGTATATTCTTATATTTTGTGTTAATTTTGGGATCATTTCTTGACCCTTTGTCACATATTTGTTGCTCTAGAAGTGTGACTGTGTGTAATTTGTTCTCAATACATTCCTCTAAAACACTGGTTCCCAACCAGGGGTCCACGAGAACTAAATTAAGGTCCGCGAAACAAAGTTATAAACGCATAATAAATTAATATTTTCAATTAAAAGTTCTCTATTATAAAAATATATATTCAAATGTTATTCTAAGTTTAATGTTTAACTAACAGTTATGATTAAAGTTTATTTTCAAATTCTCAGAATTTTTATTTTGACCCTTGGGGTCCCTGCACCGAACAAAAAGGTCCTAGTGGTCCCTGGTCAAAAAAAGGTTGGGAACCACTGCTCTAAAAGCAATATTTGCATTGTTATTTTCCTATATTGGAAATATTTGTCTTGTGCCATATTTTGAATTCTAAACTCCTGCAAGCACTTGTAAGCCGTTGTTTGATTATAACCTCCAGGTACCAGCTGGAGATCTCCTGCTGTTACAACTAATTTCCAACTGATAGAGATCAGTTCCCCTGGAGAAAAATGGCCGCGTTGGCCATTGGACTCTATGGCAGTGAAGTCCCTCCCTTCCCCAAACCCCGCCCTCCTCAGGCTCCGCCCCCCAAAATCTCCAGGTATTTCCCAAGCTGGAGCTGGCAACCCTAAGACCGAGAAAGATTATAAACATTTTTTTTTAAGTGAGAGATGGGAATTAGGGTTGCCAGGTCCCTCTTCACCACCGGCGGGAGGTTGGCAAACCCTCATGGGTGTGAGGGTCTCTGTCTTTGTGTCTCTGCTTTCCATCACCTGCGGTGTTATCAGTGAACTCGTAAAAGCAGTTCACACCTTCTGGTCTCAGGCGCCAGGCCTGATGGCCCATGTATCTTCCCCCCCGCTGTTCTTCCTGCCAGTACTCCCTCAGGCCGGTGCGGCCTTGGAAGTGTGATAGCCGCACCAGACTTCCTGGGATCCGTCTGATGTTTTGTATTATGCCAAGCTTGTAACTTCCCATAACAATAAGTGTGAACCCCAGTGCCCCAGTGCCCTGGAGTCAATATATTCTGTAAACCCGTATAGCCCCTCACTTGCAACTTTCTACCTGTGCCTGTCTCATCTCCTGAAGGCTTCAATAAATCTATTGTTTCTGTATCAACGTCTGAGCAACTGATTTGGAGAAGCAAACTCAGAGAGGGGGATCTCTCACATTAAGTTGCAAGTCCTTGCCTCTCGGACTGCAGCTGTACCGCTTTGGACAGAATGTCAGCCGACGAGGACACCACCCCTAACCCCGATGCCCCCAAGGAACCGGACGAGCCGGAGAAGCCGGACCCGAAGGAGGAGGGAGCCAAGCCAAAGAAACCGAAGGGTCGCGCCCCCGACCAAGATCGGGACGAACGTCCCCGGGGGCTTACTTATTGGCTGGACTCTCCCAAGGGCTGGTCGCTCTCGCGGACTGCGGCGAAGGATCGCCGGTTGGCCTTCCCCAGCACGGGACTCGAAGGGGACCCGGCCCGCAAAGAGGCCCTCATGGAGGAAGAACGAAAGCAGTGGCAGGAAGACCGCCGGGCTATGCAGGAGCAGATGGAGACCATGCAACGCGTAATGGGTGAGATGGCCACGACCCTAGATGCGCTGAAGTTGCAACCTCCAGCCGGTGCTCCCCCAGACGGGGCGCCGGTAGTTCCGCCCGCAACCCCTGCCCCCCCGGCCCGTCGGGACCTGAAAGTCACGTATGACGGGTCGGGAGACCAGTTGACCTTTTTTATGGTCCAAGTAGACATTTTTATGCGGGAACAAGGCCGAACCTTCGTTTCTGAGGAGTCCCGGGTGCAGTACGTGGCTTCCTTACTGCAAGGGGAGGCGGCTGCCTGGATGGTGTTGCAGTATGAACTCCGCTCGCCGGTGCTGCGAACCCTGGACGAGTTCATGGTAGCACTCCGAAACCGTTTTGAGGACCCGTCTCTGGGTGAGCGGGCTAAAGCCTCCCTGATGCAACTGCGCCAAGGGACTAAGTCGGTGGCGCAGTATGCAAGTGAGTTCCAGTCACTGGCTAGCCGAATTCTGGACTGGAGTGAAGCTACCTTGGTACAATGTTTCAGGGAGGGTCTCAACCCAGACCTCCAACATTGGGCCTTCATGCAAGGGAACCCCCCGGATGTGGAAGGTTGGGTTCGTCATGCTGCTGACATCGAGAATCGCAAACAACTCCTGAACTTGTCCAAGCAACGGCTTGGGCGAGACCCCAGGCCCCGAGGTGACCGTGGCCGGGAACTCCGGCAAGGGGGTGGCGGGGGTCTCTCGGCCGCGGAACGCCGCAAGCGGTTCGAGGCCGGCGTCTGCCTGATCTGCGGGGGAAAGGGTCACTTTGCATCGCAATGCCCCTCTCGCTCAGGCCGTCCGACCCCCCCCCGCCAAACCCAGGCCGAGCCGACGAAACCGGCCGCCGACAGCCAGCCTCGCCGCAGAAGTGGACCACTGAGCCGGCGCTCCGGCGCACCCTCCGCTCTCCACGCGCGCCCCCAGGATGGGGCATCCGACTCTACGGTCCCATCGGGGTCCCGGATTACAAATACCGTCTTTGATTCGGACGGCTCCCCGGAAGCCACCACCCCGTCCCCCTCTTCCAGCGAGGAGGAAGAGTGGGAACAGCCGGCAAAAAACGCCGTCGGTCTGCTGTAGAGGGGGCTCCGCAGCAGACCGTCCCTATCGTTGTGCAAGGAGCTCCACCGATGGTAAGCGCCCAAGAGGACAATGTATTTGTACGTGTTCATCTGTCCCTACCCAAAGGGGGTCCCCCGTTAGAGGTCCCCGCGTTGGTCGACTCGGGGTGTGCCCGCACCATGATAAATGAGGAAACTGCCAAGAAGTTGGGTGTCCGGCGCAAGCGGCTTCCGGGACCCCTCCGTTTTTCCCAAATGGACGGGAGTGACTTTAAACGGGGCCCGGTGACCCACAGAACTGCAGCCGTGATTATGTCCGTGGGGGAACATTGGGAACGGTTGTATTTCACCATCGCCCCTATTGTAACCCCTGTGGTGTTAGGGATGAACTGGTTAAGGGGACACAATCCCTCCATTGATTGGGTTAAACGGGTGCTTTCCTTCCCCGAAAACCCCTGTGGGTTGCATGACAAGGAACGGGTACTCAGAACTCCAGCTGCCGCACTGGTAGGGTCCCCCGCCCCAGTCTCTCCTCAATTACCCTCTGAGTACTCGCAGTTTACTGATGTTTTCGATGTTAGAGAGTGCGACGAACTGCCTCCCCACAGAGAAACGGACTGTGCCATCGAGATTGTAGGGGAAGGCAAACTGTCTAAGGGAAAGGTTTACCCCATGAGCCCTAGTGAAAAGACTGTATTGCGAGACTATCTGGATGTCAATCTGGCGAGAGGTTTCATACGCCCCTCCAAGGCTCCTTACTCAGCCCCAGCTTTCTTTGTAAAGAAAAAGACGGGAGATTTAAGACTGTGTATTGACTTTCGCAGACTGAACGCAGTCACCCAGTCCAATGCTTACCCCCTCCCTCTTATTCCTGACCTTCTAGCACAATTAAAGGAGGGCCGAATCTTCACCAAACTGGACTTGGTAGAAGCCTACCACCGCATTCGCATCAAAGAAGGAGACGAACCCAAAACGGCCTTTTCCAGTTGTTTTGGGATGTTTGAGTACCTGGTCATGCCGTTCGGACTTTCGGGGGCTCCGAGTGTCTTTATGCAATTAATTAATGAAGTTTTGCATGATTTACTGTTTCGGGGGGTGGTGGTATTTCTCGATGACATTCTTATTTACTCTGAGACCATGGAAGAACATGTGCGCCTAGTGCGAGAAGTGCTCCAGCGGCTGCGGGAGCACAAACTGTATGCTAAGGTTTCCAAGTGTGAATTCCACCAACCTTCTATTACATTTCTGGGGTATGTGATTTCCCACCAAGGGTTGGAAATGGACCCCGCCAAGGTCCAGGCGGTGCGGGACTGGGAAACCCCCACTACCCGCCGCCAACTTCAACAGTTTTTGGGGTTTGCCAATTTTTACCGGAATTTCATTCCCAACTTTGCCCAAGTTGCGCTTCCCCTCACTGCCCTGTTGCGTACCAAGGACAGGGGGGCTAGCGCCGCACTCCCCTCAGCCCGTCTGCAATGGTCTCCCCGGTGCCAGCAAGCTTTTGAACGTTTAAAGCTACTTTTTTCATCCGAACCCGTTTTGGCTCACCCGGATTGCACCAAGCCCTTCGTGGTGCAGGTGGATGCCTCGGATGTAGCCATGGGCGGGGCCCTATTGCAGAGGGATGAGGGGGGACGGCTGAGGCCATGCGCCTACTTCTCCAAGAAGTTTTCCCAGTCCGAAATCAACTGGGCCATTTGGGAGAAGGAGGCAGCAGCGGTCAAACATGCCCTTACCATATGGAGACACTTCTTGGAGGGGGCCGAGCTGCCGTTCGAAGTGTGCACAGATCACAAGAATCTTGAGGCTCTCAAGGGAGCTAGAAAACTCAATGCCAAACAAATTCGGTGGGCCCAATTTTTTGCAAAATTCCGGTTCACCCTCAAACATGTCCCTGGCAAAGAAAATGCCCTAGCTGATGCTTTGTCACGACTTCCCCAGTATCGCAACGATTTCGATCGCCCCGTCGACTCCCTGTTCACTCCCGAACAGCGAGGGGAAGTCCCTGGCTTGGCCGTCACCACCCGATCCCAAGCCCGCCAACCGGAGACCCCCCCTACGCTCAAAGGTATCCCGGAAGCATTCCAACAGCGACTCCGGGACGCCTCCTTACAGGAGGAGGAGCACCATCTCCTCCCCACTGGCTTGGAACGAACCAACACTTGGTGGGTGCAAGGGGGGAAACTATATGTCCCATCTTCCCTTCGCAAAGAAGTATTGGGACTTGTACATGGGGCCAGGCTAGCGGGTCATTTTGGTTTCATAAAAACGCTTCACCTGGTTCGAAGGCAATTCTGGTGGCCCGGTATGAGATCGGATGTAGAGTTGTATGTGCGCAGCTGCCCCACCTGCGCCACAGCCAAGAAACGGATGGGAAAACCCCCGGGGCTTCTCAAACCGCTTGAGAACCCCTCCCGTCCCTGGGAAGTCATCGCCATGGATTTTATCACCGACCTACCTCCAAGTCGGGGGAAAACGGTTCTCTGGGTTATCACAGACCTCTTTTCCAAACAGGTTCATTTCGTTCCATGTGCAGGTCTTCCTTCAGCCCAGGGCTTAGCTAAACTGTTCATCACGCACGTCCTCAGGCTACACTCGATCCCGAGGAAGGTCCTCTCCGACCGGGGGGTCCAGTTTGTTGCCAAATTCTGGCGGGCTTTCCTAAAGTTAATGGGAGTGGAGGAACAGGGCCTTTCTTCCGCCTATCACCCCCAAACGGATGGTCAAACGGAACGAGTAAATGCGGTAGTAGAATGTTATTTGCGTTGCTATGTAAATTTCCACCAGGACGACTGGGTCGACCTGCTGCCATTTGCCGAATATGCGTACAACAATGCGCCTCATTCCTCTACCGGCTTTAGTCCCTTCCAAGTTATATACGGGACGGATTTTGGCCCTTTCGGTTCTGCCCCCGTCTCGCCAGAGCTCCAGTCTACCCCTGATCTTCAGGAGTGGATTCAGGTGGTTAAATCCACCTGGCCATGGTTGCTCAAAAATCTGGAAAGGGCAAAAAGCAAGTACAAGGAACAAGCAGACAAACACCGGTCTCCGGGATGGGAACTCAAGGTGGGGGAGCAAGTCTATCTGTCCACCAAAAACCTCCGCTCTCTTCGCCCCTGCAAAAAACTGAGCGACCGTTATGTAGGACCTTTCCCCATTACCAGAGTAATCAACGAGGTTACCGTGGAACTGAGTCTCCCTAAGACTCTCAAGGGAGTTCATCCAGTCTTCCATATAAGCCTCCTCAAACCTTATGTAGCAGCTCCCCAGTTCCACCCCCCTCCCGCTCATGAGATTCCTACCGTGGTAGGAGGGGATACTCATTTGGAAATATCCAAGGTTTTAGATTCCAAATGGAAGAAAGGGAAACTGTTTTACTTTGTTCGCTGGAAAAACCTTGGCTCCGCTCATGACGAATGGGTGGCCGCACCCCACATGGCAGCTCCTCGCTTGGTCCGAGAATTCCACCTCGCTTATCCCGATAAGCCTCGTCCTCTCGGAGGGGGGCCTTAAGGGGGGCAGAATGTGAGGGTCTCTGTCTTTGTGTCTCTGCTTTCCATCACCTGCGGTGTTATCAGTGAACTCGTAAAAGCAGTTCACACCTTCTGGTCTCAGGCGCCAGGCCTGATGGCCCATGTATCTTCCCCCCCGCTGTTCTTCCTGCCAGTACTCCCTCAGGCCGGTGCGGCCTTGGAAGTGTGATAGCCGCACCAGACTTCCTGGGATCCGTCTGATGTTTTGTATTATGCCAAGCTTGTAACTTCCCATAACAATAAGTGTGAACCCCAGTGCCCCAGTGCCCTGGAGTCAATATATTCTGTAAACCCGTATAGCCCCTCACTTGCAACTTTCTACCTGTGCCTGTCTCATCTCCTGAAGGCTTCAATAAATCTATTGTTTCTGTATCAACGTCTGAGCAACTGATTTGGAGAAGCAAACTCAGAGAGGGGGATCTCTCACAATGGGAATCCAGGCTGTAGTGCCTTATTAATTTAGTTTATGGGGAAAACATATATTTCACATATATGTATATTCACATAGCATAACACACACACACACACACACACACACATATATATTCTTATGTACAGATCTAGAATCACTATGCATGATGGGTAAAGTAGCAATCTTTGGTCAAGAGACATTTACTACTGGGTCAGCTTGACCCAGCAAGCAGTTTGCAAGCCAGCTGATCTCACTTGGTACAGGCAGGTTCTCTAATTAAGCCTGGAGCTTTGATTTAAGACAAGAAGTGTCATCCTGGAATATAAACTTGCGTTTCCTCATTAACCATTAGGGAACGCCTTGAAGAGCATTTTCTATTGGACATGCAAATAGTTGCTTATACATCTATAAGGGTTTATTGGGCAGTTGAGTCTTATGTGTGTATTACGCCTCTGTAACCACCCATTATCAAAGTCTATATCCATGCTTGCAACCCTTTGATGTGTGTGGAAATTGCTCTGCGCTTTAGGCAATTTTCACCAGCATTTTGTGTATTGGCCAATAAAAGCAAACTGCTTTGAATCATCAACTTCCGACTGTTTTATTGTGATTGAATATTGATACAATACAACAGGCTTATCAAGGCCAGCTGATGAGCCAAATGGGCACAGAGTGGCATGTCCTGGTTCTGGGTAAAACCTAGACAACTGGGCAACATGGCCTATCTCTTCTTAGAGTTACCAGCCCCAATGTTGGGTCTGGAGTTCTCCCAGAATTACAACTGATCTCCAGACTGCAGGGATCAATTCCCCCTAGGACAGTGGTTCCCAACCTTTTTTTGACCAGGGACCACTAGGACTTTTTTGTTCGGTGCAGGGAACCCCAAGGTTCAAAATAAAAATTCAGAGAATTTGAAAATAAACTTTAATCATAACTGTTAGTTAAACATTAAACTTAGAATAATATTTGAATATATATTTTTATAATAGAGAACTTTTAATTGAAAATATTAATTTATTATGGGTTTATAACTTTGTTTTGCGGACCTTAATTTAGTTCTCGCGGACCCCTGGGGGTCCACGGACCCCCGGTTGGGAACCAGTGCCCTAGAATAAATGACAGCTCACCATAGTGACATCACATCCTGACTGAGCTCCCTCCCCTCCCCAAACTCCGGCTGCCCCAGGCTTAGGGTTGCCAGGTCCCTCTTCGCCACCGGCGGGAAGTTTTGGGGCAGAGCCTGAGGAGGGCGGGGTTTGGGGAGGGGAGGGGCTTCAGTGCCACAGAGTCCAATGGCCAAAGCGGCCCTTTTCTCCAGGTGAACTGATCTCTATCAGCTGGAGCGCAGTTGTAATAGCAGGAGATCTCCAGCTAGTACCTGGAGGGTAAGGAATCAAAACGAACCTCGTGCTAAAGTAGTAGTTACCAAAAAAAGCTAAACAAGCACTGATGGCTAACTGGTATATTATCCACAAAATGGATAAAACAATAAGGCAAGAATGTATGCAATCACAAACATGAAACTTGTAAGCCCCAAAATGAAACGTCCAGGATTTTTAGGACCGTAGCCCAAACAGAGCGCTAACAGTTTGCAGAGCAATCCTATGCTCAGGGTACACTGATGTTGACCCGAGCTGTGCGTTCCTGAACAGAGATGCCCAATCTCGCTGTAACTTGGGATAAGGGCTGGATCACGGAACTGTGATCAAAGCTGTTAATCCCTGAGATGGGAGAACCCCATTTCGCCGATGCTTTATCTATCGGGAATTGTCAGTTGCAACAGATGAACGTCTATCTGCAGAAACAGGACTATAAATATACAAACTAATGCAGCTCAACCTCAACCCCCACCCCCACCCCAAAAAAAAGTGCAATAGGATTGCAGTACAAACGGTTAGCACTCTGTTTGGGCTACGGTCCTAAAAATCCTGGTCGTCTCATTTTGGGACTTTCAAGTTTCATGTTTGTAATTGCATACATTGGATGCAATAAGGCATTGGATTCCTGCCTTATTGTTTCACCCATTTTGTGGATAATATACTTACCAGTTGGCCAGCAGTGCTTGCTTTGCTTTTTTAGTACCTGGAGGTTGGCAACCCTACCCAGGTTGGAGAAGGAAACTCTATTTCTTCTACAGGATGACATAGCTGAGATAGCTGGAGCCCTCCACCGTACCTGCTGGGAGGCAGCCGGTGGGTCGTTGTTCTTCCCCTTGCCCAGGAAGACTATCGATGTCTGTGCCCCCTGGGTGACCAGGATGCCCTGCTGTCTATCTCCTCCTAAGCCTCTTGCAATGGCCAAAAAACGGTCCTGTTGCTCCTAATTCATTGCCTCCTGCACCAACACTGCCTCAGCCAATGCAGGGAGATTGGGGGGGGGAGCAATTTCTTGGGAGGGTGGAGTTTGTGAAGGAGATGATGTCACTGCCAGGTGATACTCTAGGCTGCCTCATTTCTATGGCCTTTACCATAGAGACTAAGAATAAGAGTTGGTTATTAGATGCCGACTTTCTCTACCACTTAAGGGAGAATCAAACCGGCTTACTATCACCTTCTCTTCCCACCCCCCCATAGCTCAGCCCACAATAGACACCCTGTGAGGTAGGTGGGGCTGAGAGAGTGTCACTATCCCAAGGTCACCCAGCTGGCTTCATGTGGAGGAGCGGGGAATCGAACCCGGTTCTCCAGATCAGAGTCCACTGCTCCAAACCACTGCGCCACACTGGCTCTAGTTTCTACTATGCCTTTCACCTGCCCACTGCCATTATCTACCACTTAGAAATACTTTGCTAGATCTCTGCACACCCTCCTTCCCTAGTGGTTAGAGTGTTGGACTAGAACCCAGGAGACCCAGGTTCGAATCCCTACGCCACAGAAGCTCACTGGGTGACAGGCCTGTTGTGAGGATAGAAGGGAGGAGAGGAGAACGAGGTAAGTTGCTTTGGGGTCCCCTATTGGGGATAAAGGCGAGGTATAAATGAAGTAAATAAATAAAAATGTTGCTAGCCCACACATTCCATCGCATTACTGAATCACAATGCTGGAGCCAGCATGGTGTCGTGGTTAAGAGCGGTAGTTTGGAGCAGCGGACTCTAATCTGGAGAACCGGGGTCGATTCCCCACTCCTCCACATGAGTGGCGGAGGCTAATCTGGTAAACTGGGTTGGTTTCCCCACTCCTACACACAAAGCCAGCTGGGTGACCTTGGGCTAGTCACAGCTCTCTCAGCCCCACCTACCTCACAGGGTGTCTGTTGTGGTAGGGGAAGGGGATTGTTGATCCTTCCTTAAGTGGTAGAGAAAGTCAGCATATAAAAACCAACTCTTCTTCTTCTTCGTAACCCCATTGTGTTGTGTTGTGTTGAATAACAGTCATGAAAGAAAAAGTGGGCTGTGTTGACTAAATTATTATCTTGAGGCCTTACAGAAAATATCCATCCTCGTTTCTCATATTGCAATTCAGGCCTGAAATTCTGGCATGTGGGATTCCGCTTTTGCAGCAGGGAAGGAGCAGCAGAAATCCTTAAAGAAGAAGAAGAAGAAAAAACCTGATGATTGAAAACAAAACCAGATGATGTGCCCTGATAAGACTCCATTTAGGAACCGGAGCGAGCTGCTGGGGAGATGGAAAATAGAATCGGCGGCGCCTTCGATAGTCGAAGCTTGCAAGCAATCCCGTGAGGATAATCTCCACGCCGGCTTGTCATCCGAAACAACAGATTACAGAATCAGCCTCGTCCAGCGCAGATATTTGCAAGTATCAGATTGTCAGAGGATGCAGGCTTATCAATGGCTTAGTATTTCACGGGAGGTTTTTTTTCCCCTCTTGTCTTGAATTTGCATGGCCAGGAAATCGTGTTGTCTTCATGTCGAGTTCTCAGAGACATCTGTAAAAATTGGTCCCTGACTTATTGGATCTCCAGGGGAATTCCTAGCACTACATAACAGCACATCCAACATTGTGCCCCTACCATGCCCCCACCCCGAAATCTCTCACTGGTTGCCAAGCTAGGAGAGGGGCTGTGGCTCAGCGGTAGAGCATCTGCTTGGCATGCAGAAGGTCCCAGGTTCAATCCTCGGCATCTCCAGTTCAAGGGACTAGGCAGGTAGGTGATGTCAAAGACCCCTGCCTGAGATGCTGGAAAGCCGCTGCTGGTCAGAGTAGACAGTACTGACTTTGATGGACCTTGATGGTCTAATTCAGTATAAGGCAGCTTCATGTGTTCATGTGTGACCCCACCAAGGCCAACATTGATATCCATATGATATTAGAAGGAACCATTTAAAAATGAAGAGGTGTCAGGTTGGTTTATTCTTTTTGTTATTCTTTTTGTTGGTTTCTATACCCCCCCTTTCTCTACCTTTAAGGAGTCTCAAAGCGGCTTACAATCTCCTTCCCTTCCCCTCCCCACAACAGACAAGCAGGTGGGGCTGAGAGAGTTTGGAGAGAACTGTGCCTGGCCCAAGGTCACCCGGCAGGCTTCATGTAGAGGAGTGGGGAATCAAACCCGGTTCTCCAGGTTAGAGTCCGCCGCTCTTAACCACTACACCATGCTGGCTTAGAGGAGAGGAGAACGCCGAAAGCCACTTCAGATCCTCATTGGGGAAAAGAGTGGGGTGTAAATATATAAACAAACAATTCCATGTGATTTACAAGGTGAACTAAACTGCAGGAATCCTCAATGGGGCAACCAAGTCTTTGTTAACCATATTGATTCAGTTACATTCAAGCCCAGCAGCACCTCAGAGACCAACAAGCAGGGGTGCCAACCTCCAGGTACTAGCAGGAGATCTCCTGCTGTTACAACTGATCTCCAGCCGATAGAGATCAGTTCACCTGGAGAAAATGTCTGCTTTTGCAACTGGACTCTATGGCATTGAAGTCCCTCCCCTCCTCCTCAGGCTCAACCCCCAAAAACCTTCCACTGGTGGCGAAGAGGGACCTGGCGACCCTATTCCCACACAGTATTCAGTGCATCAGCTTTCAAGAGTTAAAGCTCCCTTCGTCAAGTGACAAACAAAGATCTGACTCTCGAAAGCTTATACCTCGCAATCTTTGCTGGTCTTGAAGATGCTCCTGGACTCGAATCCAGCTCTTCTACTGCAGACCAACACGGCTACCCTCTGAAACCATCTTGAATGAGTAGCACAAGTTTTTTTTCCGATTGACTTCCAGAACCATCAGGTCTGCTCTGCGGCCCGCGCTGCTCACCTTAATTCGGGTCAAAGCCCAAACTCCTAAATGGAGATGTTCTGTAGCCCACCCATCAAATAAATGGAGTTTTATAGCCCGTCTTGAACCCAATTACAACATGCCCTGCTGCTCTAAAAGAGAAACTTTCCTTCCTCTGCCTGGTATCAAGATTTTTGCATGTATTATTTGACAAGATCTGCCAATAGTGATAAAGGGCAATCTCTGCCTTTTCTGCAGGAGGCAGAGAAAGGCTCTCTGCAGACAGGCTTTCCACGAGTTTCGATTTTGATCACCCTTCTCCCAACAGGTGGCTTGCAGAGGTGAAAACATTAAATATCCCAAAAGAGCGTACAATCAGCTGCAAAGACAATTATGAGATTTTAAAAAATGAACAACTAATGCCCAGCCATGTGGTGTAGTGATTAAGAGTGGCAAACTAGTATCTGGGAGATCCAGATTTGAATCCTTACTCATGCCATGGAAGCTTGCTGGGTGATCTTGGGCCAGTCACACTCTCTCAGCCTAAGGTATCTCACAAGGTTGTTGATAAAATGGAGAAGAAGAATAGTTGGTTTTTATACGCTGACTTTCTCTACCACTTAAGGAAGAATCAAACAGGCTGACAATCACCTCCCCTTCCCCTCCCCACAGCAAACACCCTGTGAGGTAGGTGGGGCTGAGAGAGCTGTGACTACCCTAAGGTCTCCCAGCTGGCTTCATGTGGAGGAGTGGGGAGTCAAACCCGGTTCTCCAGATCGGAGTCCACCGCTCTTAACCACTACACCACACTGGCTCACAATGGACATAGAGTCAAATAACTCCACGTAGGATTGCCCTGAATGATACTGAACACGATCCAAAATGAACGTGCACACAAGCAAAATGTTGGTTTCAGGAAATCTTGGCGGGCACCCGCAGACATTTTTTTCCTGGTGGCTGCCAAGGGTTTTTAGAAAGTGGGTTGGGCTAGGTGGGGTTTTTGCCCGGCAGAACTTCTAACTGGCTGTGCAGATAAAAAGGCATCCTGTTAAGAAAATTAAATTTTTTTGGAAAAAAATAGTAAAAGAAACAAATAATTTGATTAATGGTAGAGTGAAAAGGAAACCATTATTTTGTTTGTGGGGAATACCTACAAATGATATTCATGACCGTGATAGGATTATTTGTCAATATAGTTTTGCTGCTGCAAGAATTGTGATAGCTAAGGTTTGGAAACAAACAAATAAACCTTCAATTACAGAGAAATTATGGTTATATATGAGAATGGCCAGACTAACGGAATTTCTACATGGAAAGGATATGGAAGACTTTAAACAAACATGGTCCAAAGCCATCTCATATTGGGATAAGATGGCAAAAATGGATTTTACTAAGATATTTAGTGGGTTATAGAAAATTCTGTTTTAGATAAAATTAAAATTTAGACAACTAGTAAATAAAGCTACCAGACACTTCTTCGGAAGTCCTGGTGATGGGTCACTGGTTTTTTTGGTGGGTGGGGGAAAGGGTATTTTTTTGAATATTTAGAATGATAATTGTATTGAATTGTATTGTATGAAATATGTTGTATAAATACCCTTTTACACTTTTTTCTTTTAACATTATTGTATCTTTTTTTCTTTTTTTCTTTTTTTAATTTTTTTTCTTTTTTTATATTGTATGATTTGTTAAAAAATCAATAAAAATTTATTTAAAAAAAAAAAAACACAGCTTCGGCCTAAAGTGTTGGAGGGGTACTATTATAGTTATAACCTCACTCCCTGACATTTTGTGGCTGGCTGCACCTCCTGCGGTGCAGCCATTGTGCAACTATGCCCACCACCCAGGGTCAGAATTCCAGAGGTGCCTGCAGGCTCAGAAAGGTCGGGGACCGCTGGAATAAATGAATTAAATAAAACAGCAGGAGAAATTTGGGGGGAGGGAGTGATGTCACGGTGGAATTGGAGGACTCTGTAGGCCAACGGACGTAGACTAAAGTTAATATAAGACTTTCCCAAGGGGTGCAGGGTGGCAGGGAGGTGCACACATGCAGACCTGTACAGATCCGGATCCAGCCTTCAATTTGCAAGATCTGAGCAAGGCTGTCAAAGATAGGACATTTTGGAGGACTTTCATTCATAGGGTCGCCACGAGTCGGAAGCGACTTGACGGCACTTCACACACACACGCACAGATCCGGATAACTGCACAACCATTGACGGACACTGCCTCAAGGCGAACAGACTTCCAAGTAGTAGGTCTCATCTCAACATTGCTTTCTCGCGTGATCAAGTGAGGATCCCTCACTCGAGGAGGGTGAACCAGCTCTGGGCAGGCCAAGTCCTGAGATAACGTAAGGATCCGGTAAGGTAGCCACCTGAAAGAGATGTTACCGTTTTCTTGCTGGCTCCTTTGACCGTCAGTTTGGACCTTCTCCTTGGGCTCATACCCCGTGTGAAACCTTCTGCCCATCATCCCACAGGGGTCATGGTTGGAAAGGAGGTCGGTTTAATGGACCAACCATGACCCTTGGGGATACCTGCCCCTTTCCTGGTAAACGAGGGGGTTTCGTTTGAAGGCCAGGCAAAAGAAACCCCCAGCAGAAATGAGGGGCGGCTCCGCGGTGGTGAAGTTAAATCCTGCAGTTAAATTTTGCCAGGGACCATCCTTACTCTCGTTCAGACGCCAGGCAACGTCTATTCTGTTCCAAAAAATTTCGCTCCGGCTCACGTTGATTCCTTTTGGGAGCGTCAGGCAGACTTTGGGCGAAAGCGCACGGTCGCTTTAGCCTCCTTTATTCCCTGTTTCAGCCAGGATTTAGCCAGGATCGAACGCACGTTGGGTGAAACGCATGCGTTCGATCCTGGCTGAATCCTGGCTGAAACAGGGAATAAAGGCGGCTAAAGCGACCATGCGTTTCCACCCTTTGTCATCTACGGCAAATTGTCCTGGATCTTGCAAGGAACGGTTTCCGGACCAGGGTGAAACAAAACAAACGTCGATGCTTATACTTTTATTACCTTCCTTCCACTGATACAAATATACAAAACGGGGTGTGGGGGGGAAACACTGGGCGATCCTGTCCTAAAGAAGCCGTTTCCGACCGTAAGCGACTGAGATTTCTTCATAGATGGCTTCAAAGAACTTGTCCCAACAAACCAACATGTCATTGGTGAGTTCATCCCCCATGGTGTCATGGCAAACGCCCAGTATCGCTTGGAAAAAACACTGTACAGAGAAGAAAGACAGTTCAAGTCAAGGTAGAAGAAGAGTTGGTTTTTCTATGCCGACTTTCTCTACCGCTTAAGGAAGAATCAAGCCGGCTTACAATCGCCTTCCCTTCCCCTCTCCCCACAACAGACACCCTGTGAGGTAGGTGGGGCTGAGTGAGTGTGACTAGCCCAAGGTCACCCAGCTGGCTTCACGTATAGGAGTGGGGAAACCAACCAACCTGGTTCACCAGATTAGTGTCCACCACTCCAAACCGCCGCTCTTAACCACTGCACCAAGCTGCCACTCATACATTGCTGGCTGTCAAACAAAGCCCTTCAGGGCCATGGACACTCATGTTGCATGACCACCTGTCCCTGGATGCTCTGCCGCAACAGCATCGCTCATCTGAGCGGGGCCTTCTGCGGGGCCCACCCTGCAAACGGGAAAGATCAAGAACCACCCATGTGCGTGCTTTTTCTGTTGTGACCTCCCCCACCTTGTGGCATGGACTGCCTGAGGAGGTTAAGAGGGATCCTGCGTGCCTAGGGCTGCCAACCTCCAGGTACTAGCTGGAGATCTCGCGCTATTACAACTCATCTCCAGCCTATAGAGATCAGCTCCCCTGGAGAAAATGGCGGCTTTTGCAAAATGGTAGCAAAGAGGGACCTGGGAACCCTATGCATGCCTGTTATCAGGTGCAAAACTCAATAGTTTGGGAGGGCGTACAAATTTCTCGGGCGAAAAGGGGTCAAGAGTGGAAAAAGTTTAAGGAGCCCTGGTCTATACCACTGTGTATAGCATGTATTGCCTTCCCGCTGTGGGCATTACCTTTTTCTCACTGCCTTGTTTTCTACATATGCAATACCATCTTCATTACTTAACATGTGACTAATGCTTTATGCCTTGTTTCAGACTTCTGTAGCCCTCGTCCTATGACATAGAAGTCATAGAATCATAGAGTTGGAAGGGACCACCGGGGTCATCTAGTCCAACCCCCTGCACAATGCAGGAAATTCCAAACTACCTCCCCCACACCCCCAGTGACCCTTACTCCATGCCCAGAAGATGGCCAAGGTGCCCCCCCTCTCATGATCTGCTTAAGGTCATAGAATCAGCATTGCTGACAGATGGCCATCTAGCCTCTTCTTCAAAAACCTCCAGGGAAGGAGCGCTCACCACCTCCCGAGGAAGCCTGTTCCACTGAGGAACCGCTCTGTTAGAAAGTTCTTCCTAATGTCTGGATGGAAACTCTTTTGTCTCATCCTCTTGGCTGCCTGACCCATGCTGTGTAAGACCCCTTCAGCTTAGTGAGAGAGGGAGTTTATAAATAAAGTATGGCCGATAGTTGGACCTCCAGAGGACCTGGTTGGCCATTGTGTGAGACAAGAGGCTGGACTAGATGGACCCTCGCTGGTCTGATCCAGCAGGGCTCTTCTTGTGTTCTCCTCCCATCCCCTCCCTTTGGCCAGGCGTCCATACCTGGAACATCACTGAAGGCACTTTGTGGACGTTCTTGTGGCTGTCCGCCAGGCGCTGGAGCAGCCTGCAGATGTTGGGCCAGTTCTCTAGGTTTTCAATCATGTCGTTGAGAGCGGTCATGATTCTCTTGCCATGCATCGCCACCTGGGGGTGGTTGCGCAGATCGCCCTCGGTGGGCACGGTCTTGAAATACTGCTTGCTCTTGGGGTAATCTGTAAAAAATCTGCATTGAGAAGACAGCGATTATCACGAGCTAAAACAGCGACCGAGGGAGGAGGAAAGAGACCTGGAACCAGACCCTTGAAGCTAGGGTTGCCAGGTCCCTTTTTGCCAACGGTGGGACGTTTTTGGGGTGGAGCCTGAGAAGAGTGGGGTTTGGGGAGGGGAGGGACTTCAGTGCCATAGAGTCCAATTGCCAAAGCGGCCATTTTCTCTAGGGCAGTGGTTCCCAACCTTTTTTGGACCGAGGACCACCAGGACTTTTTTGTTCGGTGCAGGGAACCCCAAGGCTCAAAATAAAAATTCAGAGAATTTGAAAATAAACTTTAATCATAACTGTTAGTTAAACATTAAACTAAGAATAATATTTGAATATATGTTTTATTAATAGAGAACTTTTAATTGAAAATATTAATTTATTATGGGTTTATAACTTTGTTTCGTGGACCTTAATTTAGTTCTTGGGGACCCCTGGGGGTCCGTGGACCCCCCGTTGGGAACCAGTGCTCTAGGGGAACTGATTTCTATAGCCTGGAGTTGTAATTGCAGGAGATCTCCAGCCACCACCTGGAGGTTTAGCTAAATCTCCTGTTATTAAACAGTATTCCAACACGCAGCCCCAAAATTTCTTTGGTTATTTTTATAAATGTTGTTTCTTATGCTCACATAGACAAGTAATCCCAATTCACAACATCATCGTTGTCAACCAAGTAAACTTGCAATATTACAACTAGCAAAAGCTTATCACATTACAACAAACAAAAGCTTATCCAATAACTATAAAGAGACAGGATCGAATTACTGTTCAGCCGAGTTACACAAGTCTCTGCAGCAACACATTCACTTGCTGCGATCCTCTGTATAAGCATTGAGCTCCTCCATGGTCAGCTGATGGCGGCTGACCTTGAGAAACAAGAGAGACATTATTGGTCAGCCGCCATCAGCTGACCACGGAGGAGCTCAATGCTTATACAGAGGATCGCAGCAAGTGAATGTGTTGCTGCAGAGACTTGTGTAACTCGGATGAACAGTAATTCGATCCTGTCTCTTTATAGTTATTTGATACGCTTTTGTTTGTTGTAATGTGATAAGCTTGTGTTAGTTGTAATATTGCAAGTTTACTTTGCTGACAACGATGATTTTGTGAACTGGGATTACTTGTCTATGTGAGCATAAGAAAAAACATTTATAAAAATAACGAAAGAAATTTTGGGGCTGCGTGTTGGAATACTGTTTAATAACAGTATTATTATTTAGCTACCACCTGGAGGTTGGCAACCCTACCGGCGGAGTTTGCCTTGGTGAAAGGAGAGAGCCAAAGATCATAGCTGGATAAGTTGAAGCAGGAAAAAGGCAGGGGTCGTAAGAGAGGAGACCCGTTTACAAGTTACAATGCAATATGATATTATAGTTTGTAGCCAAAGTCCATTATGATCTGTCGTAAAAAAAAACCTGCTAATAAATAATAGCATTAAAACAGTCTCAACAAAAAAGGCTAGCCGTTCAATGCATTGAACGCCCTGATTGAAAACAGCTTGAGCCCGGATTTTCTCGGCCAGGAGCGAAACTCTATAGGAGACAACTGGATCGGCGTCAGAGAGGAGAAAGAGCATCTCTGAATCTGAAGCGAGACAGAGGCTTGAGAGCAAAACAGTATGGTCGGCCGCTGCAAATGCAATGAATGTGCGTGGCAACAGGAGAAAAGTCAGAAAGTCAAGATTTTCCTGTACAGCAGCCACAGACATCTGAGGAAGCCCAGTGCAGTTAGCGAAGCGAGGATAAGATTCGTGAAACCTTGTAAACCTGAATTATTTGTTGAAAATCGTGTTTTCGAAATTATATTCAACCATTATATTCCGCGTATCAGTGGTACTTTGTGTATACGTGTGTAACCTCCGGGTGATGGCTGGAGATCTCCCACTATTACAGCTGATCTCCCACTATTACAG
This sequence comes from Euleptes europaea, assembly GCF_029931775.1. NCBI lineage: Eukaryota > Metazoa > Chordata > Lepidosauria > Squamata > Sphaerodactylidae > Euleptes > Euleptes europaea. The sequence goes on from NC_079332.1 coordinate 16,883,315, forward strand.
CTGATCTCCCACTATTACAGCTGATCTCCCACTATTACAACTGATCTCCCACTATTACAGCTGATCTCCCACTATTACAGCTGATCTCCCACTATTACAGCTGATCTCCCACTATTACAGCTGATCTCCCACTATTACAACTGATCTCCCACTATTACAGCTGATCTCCCACTATTACAGCTGATCTCCCACTATTACAGCTGATCTCCCACTATTACAGCTGATCTCCAGGGGACAGAGATCAGTTCCCCTGGAGAAAAATGGCCCCTTTGGAAAGTGGGCTCTAGGGCATTATGCCACATTGGAGTCCCTCCCCTCCCCAGACCCCGCCCTCCTCAGGCTGCACCCCCAAAATCTCTAGGCATTTCCCAACCCTATCAATACATGAGCCCTTTGTCGACATTAGGTTGTCCCCACTTTCTATGGCTTATTTTTTCCCAGTGCCTTGTTAGCAAACCAACGCACGACAACCCTGAGTCTTTCACCACTCATGTGTAGCCATTCCTTTATTTATTCATTTCATTCATTCCTTGCCTTTCTCCCCAACTGGGACCCAAAGCGGCTGACATTGTTCCCCCTTTCTCCATTTTATCCTCACAACAACCTTATGAGGTAGGCTGAACACACATGAACACATGAAGCTGCCTTATACTGAATCAGACCCTTGGTCCATCAAAGTTAGTATCGTCTACTCAGACCGGCAACGGCTCTCCAGGGTCTCAGGCAGGGGTCTTTCACATCACCTACCTTCCTAGTCCCTTTAACTAGAGATGCCACTGGGGATTGAACCTGGGACCTTCTGCATGCCAAGCAGATGCTCTACCACTGAGCCACAGCCCCTCCCCAAGGGGAGGTAAGGCCAAGAGTGTGACTGGTCTAAGGTCACCCAGTGAACTGCCGTGGCAGAGTAGGATTCGAACCTGGGTCTTCCAGTCCCTAGTTTGACACTCTAACCGCTGCATAGGGTTGCCAGGTCTCTCTTCGCCACCAGCGGGAGGTTTTTGGGGGCAGAGCCTGAGGAGGGCAGGGTTTAGGGAGGGGAGGGACTTCAATGCCATAGACTCCAATGGCCAAAGTGGCCATTTTCTCCTGGTGAACTGATCTCTATTGGCTGGAGATCACTTGTCAAAGCAGGAGATCGCCTGCCACCACCTGGAGGTTGGAGAACCAAAACAGCACAGAAACAATATATGCAATGCTTAATTTTATAAGTGAATAAAGTGCAAAAGTGACAATAAATATATACAATATAATACAACAAGATACAGGTAAGTAATATATCTTAATCCAGCATATCCAGGACTTGGAAACCTCTCAAGTCTATTCAGATGTAAGTCCAATATGTCCAGTAGTTATATAGGAAGAATATTTCCTTTGTGGAAATCAGTTGTATGTCTTTTCAGACTATATTTCAGTATGTTAGAAGTCTGTCATCTTTCATTGTGGCTGTTGTTTGACTTCTAACATACTGAAATATAGTCTGAAAAGACATACAACTGATTTCCACAAAGGAAATATTCTTCCTATATAACTACTGGACATACTGGACTTACATCTGAATAGACTTGAGAGGTTTCCAGGTCCTGGATATGCTGGATTAAGATATATACCTGTATCTTGTTGTATTATATTGTATATATTTATTGTCACTTTTGCACTTTATTCACTTATAAAATTAAGCATTGCATATATTGTTTCTGTGCTGTTTTGGTTCTCCAATACTTCTACAGCACTGAGCCTTTGTTTTCTCCACCACCTGGAGGTTGGCAACCCTGCCACTACACCAAGCTGGGACCCCTATACACATGCCCTGTTATGGGCACTTCTAAAGGGTTTAGACGGTGCCTGGGAGACTAAAAACACCCACTCCTGCAATGGTTTTCTTTGGGAGAGAGGGAAGGAGGAGATTGACCGAAATCCCCTCTCCAACCGGAGCAGGCCTTACTTGATGACCATGAGTTGGCCGTTCTCCTCGGCGGCGTCGAACAACCTTTTCCAGAGCACTCGAATATTCTGCAGATCGGACGGCGTCAGTGCCAGATGGTCCCTGGAGAGGAGAGAAACAGACAAGTCGGGGGCCTGGAAGGGTTGCCAACCCCAGCTTGGGGCATTCCTGGAGATTCGGGGTGGGGGTGAAGCCAGGGGAAGGTGGAGTCTGGGGATTGGAGGGAGTTCAGCGGGCATGCATCCCCACTCCATATTATCTCCCGTAATGAGAAGTGATCTCTAGACTACAGAGATCGGATCCACTGGAGAAAGAAGCTGATTTGGAGGGTGCACTTTGTTATATGACACCCTTCTGAGGTCCCTCCCTTCCCCAAACTCCACCCTCCAAATCTCCAGGAATTTCCAAATCCAGAGTTGGCAACTCTGGTTCCAGGCCAAATTACCCACTCCCAGTAAAGGCCACCGGGAGAGCTTAGGGTTGCCAACCTTCAGGTTGGGCCTGGGGATCACCTGGAATTACACCTGATCTCCAGCTGACTAGGGTTTTGGGAAATCCCTGCAGATTTTGGGGGCGAAGCCTGAGGAGGGCAGAATTTGGGGAGGGGAGGGACTTCAATGCTGTAGACTCCAATGGCCAAAGTGCCCATTTCCCCCAGGGGAACTGATCTCTATCGGCTGGAGGATCAGTTGTAATAGCGGGAGATCTCCGGCCGCCACCTGGAGGCTGGCAATCCTACAGCAGACAGAGTTCATTTCCCCTGGAGAAAATGGCTCTCTGGCGCTGTACCCCATTGGGGTCCCTTCCCTCCCTAGGCTCCGTTCCCAAACCTCCAGGAATTTCCTAACCCAGAGGTGGCAACCTGAAAAGAACCAGTATCTGAAGGCAGGACAGGGAGCCCCCCCTCCATTCTTGACTCTTAATTACTCACACAGATGTGCCACTGCCAACCAAGCCAGCCATGGTTTGCGCATTGGCACCGCCAGGCTGGGGCGGGCTGAGCCCTGGAGCCTTCCAGCAACAGAATCCTGGGATGGACAGTTGGGAGATGGAAGCTGGCAGCTTTCACCTGCTCCATAGGGCCTCCTCCGGAGGAAAAATTCACACCCAGCAATGTTTTTTTAAAAAAAAATATATTTTTATTATTTTTCAATAATAACCAACATTAGATTTAGACATACACCCTCTATATCCATAAAAATAATCATTAAAAATTCATAAAATTATTAGATGTGTGTCTTCAAAATACGATCAAAAACATTTGACTTCCCCACCATCTTCCTCCCTCTCTAAAATATCCAAGATCTCCTTTGCATCCATGCATTCTAATTCATCTATAAGTCACCCTATTATATTTGTAATTTCCCCTTATCCAATATATTCAATATTAACAGTACCAAGGGGAGAAAAAGAAAGAAAAGAAAGAAAAAGAATAAAAGAAAAAAGAAGAGAAATCCCATTCCCCTCCCTATATTCATCTCAAAATACATGTGTAAATCTAAAAAGGAAGAAAAGAGAAAAGGGGATTAAAGGGGGGGGGGAAATCATCTTATATAAAGTCAACGCTTATAGTATTTTCCCTCTACCCTCCACCTTTCCCATGTTAAAAATCAAATTGGTGTTCTTCCTGCTTTCTCAGCCTTTCTTCTTATTCTTCTTCTTTTGTCGGGAGTCACACCCATCAGTGTTGACGAGGGGTTACCAAGAAGTTTGGGCGTGTGGCAAGAGAGTAGCCCTTTTGTGTCCTGTCTGGTGTTCCCACAATAACCCTCATGCGCTGTGTTTTAACAGTTTTTTTATGTTTGTGGATGGGCATCTCAGCCAGGTTTCAGATGCGTTGATATTATGCATGTATTTCATCTATGCTCTGACCAGGATAACCCAGGCGAATCTTAGGTTTGCCAGGTCCCTCTTCGCCACCAGTGGGAGGTTTTTTGAGCGGAGCCCTGAGGAGGGCAGGGTTTGGGGAGGGGAGGGACTTCAATGCCATAGAGTCCAATGGCAAAAGTGGCCATTTTCTCCAGGGGAACTGATCTCTATTGGCTGGAGATCGGTTGTAATAGCAGGAGATCTCCAGCTAGTACCTGGAGATTGGAAAGAATCCAGACAGCACTCACACAATATATATTAAAGTACTAATTTATAAAGGTGAAGAAAGGTGCAAAAGTGAACAACATATACAACAAGGTAACAACAAGATACACATATAGATATAAATAGCAGTCCAGCAGAAAAAACAAGTTCAATATATAAATATCCTGAGAGTCAGGTAAGTCAATGTCAATTCCTGAGTATCCTGAGTAACAGGTAAGTCAATTTTTATACTCAAATATAGACTTCTTTGTGTGTTGTAGATTGCTGGAAAGCGGAGTCCCAGGCAAGAGGCCACGGAGGGAAGCTGTCAGGACGTGTTGTCTAGATCCAAATCACGTTTCGCTCATGGCTTCATCAGCTATCTGTATCAATAAAGTGCAAGGAAAAACCACTTGTCAACTATGAGACCTACATGAATTTCTTCTGGTCCTATTTGAGACTGTGGTTTTTCCTTGCACTTTATTGATACAGATAGCTGATGAAGCCATGAGCGAAACGTGATTTGGATCTAGACAACACGTCCTGACAGCTTCCCTCCGTGGCCTCTTGCCTGGGACTCCGCTTTCCAGCAATCTACAACACACAAAGAAGTCAATATTTGAGTATAAAAATTGACTTACCTGTTACTCAGGATACTCAGGAATTGACATTGACTTACCTGACTCTCAGGATATTTATATATTGAACTTGTTTTTTCTGCTGGACTGCTATTTATATGTGTATCTTGTTGTTACCTTGTTGTATATATTGTTCACTTTTGCACCTTTCTTCACCTTTATAAATTAGTACTTTAATATATATTGTGTGAGTGCTGTCTGGATTCTTTCCATTATCCATACAGCACTGAGCCTTTCTTTCTCCAAGTACCTGGAGGTTGGCAACCCTATTCCCAACCCAGAGTTGGCCACCCAGTTCCACACCAGCCGCACACCAGACAAGCCCTTCCCCAAGAACGTGTGGCGAACAGGAGATGTTCTTTGGAGGCTTCCACCCTCTGACATCCTCTACAAAAGCAAAGTGAAGGAAAATGTTTGCATTGTCTGTCCACGGCCTGAACGGATCACAACTCCAGAGGTCCTCAAAAGGTCCTCCTTGACCACTGGCATGGGTTGAGGGTAGGGATGCCATATCCAGGTTAAGAAACTCCTGGAGATTTGAGGGTGGACCTTGGTGAGGACAGGGACTGCAATGGGGTACAATGTCACAGAGTCCACCCTCCAAAGCATCCATTTTCTCCAGAGGAACTGATCTCTGCAGTATGGAGATGAGCTGTAACTCCAAGGGATACTCAGGCCCCACCTGGAGGCTGGCATCCCTATCAAAAGGCCTCAAAGTGAGTGACCATATAGGGCTGAGAGCTGCCATTTTGAAGGCAGAGCTTAGCTCTACCACCTCCTCCTTGTGACCACAGGGGACTATCCAGGCAATGATACCCAGAGGAAAGCAGTCCAAACCAGGCACTTGAATGCTATACAAGTAGGGTTGCCAACCTCCAGGTGGTGGCGAGAGGTCTCCTGATATTACAATGGATCTCCAGGCGACAGAGATCAGTTCCCCTGAAGAAAATGGCTGCTTTGGTAATTGGACTCTATGGCGTTGAAGTCCCCCCCCTCTCCAAACTCCACTTTCCTCGAACTCCACCCCCAAAATCTCCAGGTATTTCTGAACCCGGAGCTGGCAACCCTTGGTTTCCATCCTGGAAGTGGCTTCTCTCGCAGGGTGCTAATCCAAAGTACTGCCTTGCAGCTTAGGTCTGCAAACCAGTTAGCAGCAGCAGCAGAAGAGTTGGTTTTTATATGACGACTTTCTCTACCATTTAAGGAAGAATCAAACCGGCTTAGAATCACCTTCCCCTCCCCACAATAGACATCCTGTGAGGTAGGTGGGGCTGAGAGAGCTGTGACTAGCCCAAGGTCACCCAGCTGGCTTCGTGTGGAGGAGCGGGGAAACAAATCCAGTTCACCAGATTAGCCTCTGCTGCTCATGTGGAGGAGTGGGGAATCGAACCCGGTTCTCCAGATCAGAGTTCACTGCTCTTTACTACACCATGCTGGCTCTCACTAAAGCTCCAACAAGCTCCCAACTATGGACCGTGTCCCTTCGGTGAACGGCTGGGCCTAAATTCGGTTCATCAAGCAGCCTCATGGGGAGAGGCACTGGCTGGCCGGCCTCTTGGCTCTCTGCACATGGACTGTGGCGTACAGGCAGGGACCAGGCGGAGGTGCTTGGCCTCTGACCCCACTCCCAGCAATGGAAGGTACTGGGGGGAGCAGAGCCTGTCGCAGGTTTTACTCTTCCCGGTAGTGCGGGTGGACTGAGTGCAGAAACAAGGCAGCGCTCTAAACCAGTGGTTCCCAACCTTTTTTTGACCAGGGACCACTAGGACTTTTTTGTTCGGAGCAGGGACCCCAAGGTCCAAAATAAAAATGCCTAGAATTTGAAAATAAACTTTGATCATAACTGTTAGTTAAACATTAAGCTTAGAATAATATTTGAATATATATTTTTATAATAGAGAACTTTTAATTGAAAATATTAATTTATTATGGGTGTATAACTTTGTTTCGCGGACCTTGATTTAGTTCTCGCGGACCCCTGGTTGGGAACCAGTGCTCTAAACAAAGGAACAAGGTCACCAGCATGAGTTCCTGTTCTTCAAGGTCTAGGCGAGGGCCTCCCAGGTTCTGTGTGGATGCTGGGGGCAGGAGCTGGAAGTCTCGGCCGGGGAGAGTGGGGTATTAAATTGAAACAATAAATAAATAAGCAGGGAAATACTCTGCGCGGAGATCTCGGCTCCAGCAGCAGAGCCTGCAGAAATCAGCAAAGTTGTTGGATTAATTGGATTAATTGACAGCAATTGGATTAATTGACAGCCCAAACTTTATGGCCCTTCCTCAGCGCTCCCTTCCAGGGCTAGCTGCTCTGCATCACTCTCTGGTGTCAGTTGTTGTAAAGACTTAGGGCCAAGAGCCTCGAATCTCGAACCTTCGATCTTTGCGGGCTAACTGGCCTGGGTGGGTCTTCTCTGTTCCTTTGCTCCCTGCCAATATGCACCCCCTTCTTCTGCATCTGCCGTCTTCGCTGGCTCAGGGCTAAGGTCCAGTCGCCCTGGTAAGTCTTCCACAGGTGCAGAACCTGCTCTGCCATGCAGAGGAGGAGCGTTGAGGCTGACTCACAACATGGACTAACCAGAGGCCATTCCCCGAAATGCCAAACTCCTCTTCTGAGAAATGGAAGCTGACAGCCGGATCCCTAAAAGGGACAGGAAGAGGTGGCAGATGCACGCAAGGTGGAAGTTCCCCGAGTGATTTTAAATAAGCAGCTCGTGCTTGGACAAGATTGAAAGAGAGAGAAAAAAATGAAAATCTGGCAAGTTCGCATGCGCAGATATGCAAACACAGCCTATAATGCCCCTTCCAAAAATATATCTATTCATTTATTATGAGAGCAAACGTATTGTAGTGGTTCAGGCATCAGACTAGGATCTGGGGAACCCAAGCTTGAATCCCCACTCTGCCATGGAAATTTGCTGCGTGACCTTGGGCCAGACACACACCCTTAGCCCTGTCAAGTATTTGGATGGGAGACTTTCCAAGGAATACCAGGGGCATGACGCAGAGGCAGGCGAAGGCAGACCAGCTCTGAACATCTCTTGCCTTGAAAACCCTATGAGATCACCATAAGTCAGCTGGGACTTGACAGCAAAAAGGTCAGTTTATTATACAAAAATGAAATGTCTTGGTAGGTTGGTAGGTAGGTAGGTAGGTAGGTAGGTAGGTAGGAAGGAAAGGAAGAAGTTACTTTTTATACCCTAATGTTTTCTACCAAAAGGAGTCTCAGACCAGTTTACAGTCCCCTTCATCTCCCCACAACAGACACCTTGTGAGGTAGGTGGGGCTGAGAGAGTTCAGGTCACCCAGCAGGCTCCATGTGGAGGAGTGGGGAATCGAACCTGGTTCTCCAGATTAGAGTCCCCCTCTCATGTGGAGGAGTGGGGAATCGAACCTGGTTCTCCAGATTAGAGTCCCCCTCTCATGTGGAGGAGTGGGGAATCGAACCTGGTTCTCCAGATTAGAGTCCCCCTCTCATGTGGAGTGGGGAATCGAACCTGGTTCTCCAGATTAGAGTCCCCCTCTCATGTGGAGGAGTGGGGAATCGAACCCTGTTCTCCAGATTAGAGTCTGCCTCTCAAGTGGAGGAGTGGGGAATCGAACCCGGTTCTCCAGATTAGAGCCTGCCTCTCAAGTGGAGGAGTGGGGAATCGAACCCTGTTCTCCAGATTAGAGTCCCCCTCTCATGTGGAGGAGTGGGGAATTGAACCCTGTTCTCCAGATTAGAGTCTCCCTCTCATGTGGAGGAGTAGGGAATCAAACCCGGTTCTCCAGAATAGAGTCTGCCTCTCATGTGGAGGAGTGGGGAATCGAACCCTGTTCTCCAGATTAGAGTCCCCCTCTCATGTGGAGGAGTGGGGAATCGAACCCTGTTCTCCGGATTAGAGTCCGCCTCTCAAGTGGAGGAGTAGGGAATCAAACCCGGTTCTCCAGAATAGAGTCTGCCTCTCATGTGGAGGAGTGGGGAATCGAACCCTGTTCTCCAGATTAGAGTTCCCCTCTCATGTGGAGGAGTGGGGAATGGAACCCGGTTCTCCAGATTAGAGTCCCCCTCTCAAGTGGAGGAGTGGGGAATCAAACCCTGTTCTCCAGATTAGAGTCCCCCTCTCATGTGGAGGAGTGGGGAATCGAACCCGGTTCTCCAGATTAGAATCCGCCTCTCATGTGGAGGAGTGGGGAATCGAACCCGGTTCTCCAGATTAGAATCCACCTCTCAAGTGGAGGAGTGGGGAATCAAACCCTGTTCTCCAGATTAGAGTTCCCCTCTCATGTGGAGGAGTGGGGAATCGAACCCGGTTCTCCAGATTAGAATCCGCCTCTCAAGTGGAGGAGTGGGGAATCGAACCCTGTTCTCCGGATTAGAGTTCCCCTCTCATGTGGAGGAGTGGGGAATCGAACCCTGTTCTCCAGAGTAGAGTCCCCCTCTTATGTGGAGGAGTGGGGAATCGAACCCTGTTCTCCGGATTAGAGTCCGCCTCTCAAGTGAAGGAGCAGGGAATCGAACCCGGTTCTCCAGATTAGAGTCCGCCTCTCAAGTGGAGGAGTAGGGAATCCAACCCGGTTCTCCAGATTAGAGTCTGCTGCTCATGTGGAGGAGTGGGGAATCGAACCCTGTTCTCTAGATTAGAGTCCGCCTCTCTTAACCACACTGGAACTAGGACAGGCTTTGGTGCACGGGTTGGCCAACAGGGGGCACTGGCGTTGGATCAGAAAATGCTACAGGGAGGACTTCCGGTAGAGAGCTTATCCTAGTGCCACGCACCTCGGGAACGTCCCGGGGGAATCCAGAAACATTTCAATTTGGGGTGCAATAAAGCACTCCACCTCAGTTCCTAAACAGTGGACTGGGGCGCAGGAATACCCCTGAGCCGAGAAGAGCAGTGTTGACTCCCATATCCTCTGAGAGAGCTTTTTAAAGTCTCCCAGAGGTTTGGACACTGTCCAGCAGGCATCGAGGGGATTACATTGCCACGAACGCTTCTTTGGCACCCCTAACTCCACCCTTCCCCAGCACTACACCCCAAACCTCCAGGCATTTGCTAAGTAGGGTTACCAGGTCCCTCTTTTCCACTGGTGGGAGGTTTTTGGGGCGGAGCCTGAGGAGGGCGGGGTTTGGGCAGGGGAGGGACTTCAATGCCATAGAGTCCAATTGCCAAAGCAGCCATTTTCTCCAGCGGAACTGATCTCTATAGACTGGAGATCAGTTGTAATAGCAGGAAATCTCCAGTTATTACCTGGAGGTCGGCACCCCAATTGCCAAGGCAGTGTTGGGACCCCTATATATCTCGGAGGATTCCTTCCATCACCTCCAGAACAACAGAAGGGTCACAGAGGCATCGGCGGCACATTTTAAAGCATGTTTGGATGTTAACAAGCAATGTCAACGGGGGCCTAGCGGCTGGCCAGAATCCACAGTAAAATGAAAGAATAAATTTTCCAGTCATTCACCGAGTTTCCAGGAAAGCTGTCCGAAGGATGTGCTTGACATTCAGCCCAGTGCGGAGGTAGGAAAGAGAGGCCCAGAACACGTGCGGTGATAACTACCTGCCTTCCCGGCGGATACAAGTGCGGTCAAGCAATAAATGCATGAGATGTTAAAAATATTTTTCTGTCTTCAAGGTTACACGGGAGACACGCACAGAATGGAAATCCCTTGGGAGGGATGGAGAGTGCTGGTGAAACCTGGGAGCAAGGAAGTAACGCAGCAAAAGTGGTCAGGATCCGATGAGCGGTCAGGAGGCACCCGAGAGATTTCACACCACCCCGGGGCACATTTGAATCCCTTTGTCCTGAACCACAGACAATAACGTTGGTCACAAGACCATTATGAGCAGTCCTGCCAGGTCGGCCCAGTGGCCAGCCTACCCCTAGGGTTGCCAACCTCCAGATGGAGCCGAAAGGTCACCTGGAATTACAACTGATCTCCAGGCAACAGAGATCAGTTCCCCCAGAGAAAATGGGCTGCTCTGGAGGGCGGACTCTATGGAATCATAGGGGATTAACGCATGGGCAGAATGTTCCTGGTTCGCTCCTCTGTCATCTCACAATTATCTATCCCACATTGCGGACTATCCCACATTATATGGTTGGTTCAAACGCACGGGGAGCCTCCAGCAGCTACTTGTTTCAGACTTATAGTGGGATGGGCTAGCATCATGCGTTTGATTATCCAGTCTTAAATATTGTGGGATTAAAATATTGGGTGAAAACGCATGGTCACTTTATGCTCCTTTAATCCCTGTTTCAGCCAGGGTTCAACCAGGATCGAACGCATGCGTTTCACCTAATGTGCGTTCGATCCTGGCTAAAACAGGGATTAAAGGAGGATAAAGTGACCATGCGTTTTCGCCCAATATTTTAATCCCACAATATTTAAGACTGGATAATCAAACGCATGATGCTAGCCCATCCCACTATAAGTCTGAAACAAGTAGCTACTGGAGGCTCCCCGTGCGTTTGAACCAACCATATAATGTGGGATAGTCCGCAATGTGGGATAGCAGGGGAGTGACATCGCCCAAGGATTGGCTGAGGGGTTATCCACCCCCTTTTTTTCTTGGAACACCAGCGTTCCGGTATACCATCGTCTCGGCCTGTTAAGCATTGATCTTCTCAGGCATAACATGGCTTTTTCGAGTGGGGCAGTGGAATGCATACTAGAGGGAGGGAGGGAGGTGCGTTGGTGCTACTGAAAAAAAGATGTGGGTATTTTTTCGCTGAGATGTTAGAAAACTGGCAATCTGGTGAAGCTAGCATACCTCAGACGTTTACAGGCATTGCAAATGAACTCACGAGTAGAAGCTGGTGTGGATGACAGGATGGATTGTGCTAGTCCCATGGGCTGTCGTTCCAGTCCCAGAGCTCTGGGTTTAGAGATCTTACTGGAAAACCCATTCCACATTTTCTTTGCAGCTCTGTTTGTGCTGTAATGTATTTCAATGGAGCTCATGCAAGGCAATTGGCAATCCAGGCTCCTGTTATCTTCGATAGGCTATGCATCCTCTCCCATTGTTTCTAATCGGCTAGCCTGTCATTCATTTTAGTGCATCCCGACTTCACCTCCTTGCTTCCAGGTGGCCAGCCCAGAGGAGAGGGGAAGGAAAGCCTTGTACATTTTTCAGCGTGCCACTTCAGAGGCTCGCCAACAGCACGGCGGATGGGAACGCGTTGATCAGACTGACGGACCACGTTCTGCTTCCACCCAAAGCTGGAAAGTTGTGCCTTTTCCTTCCGAGTGTAAATACGTTTACGCCTATGTGAGGGGCGTGCCCTTGAACGAAAGGAGGTGAGTAGCGGGCTAGTCGTGTGATTACACGCACGCCGGCGTTCCGGTAATGTAGCGAAATTAAAAAAAAGTAGTGGTTTAGCACCGAAAAGATCGCTAGAAAACAGGGATTGCTTAACCCGTTTTTTTTTTTTTTTTTTTTGGTCTTAATTCGCGCCTAAGGTGGGTCCGATGCGCAGCCCTTGGACGGTCGTGCGTGTGGACCACGGGGATTCGCTGCTTTTAAGGCACAAAGGCGAGACAAATCAGCCATGCGTTAAACCCCATACTCCGTGGGGGTCCCTCCCCTCTCCAAACCCCACCCCCCAGGCTCCACCCCCAAATCTCCCGGAATTTCCCAACCCCAAGTTGGAGACCTTACCTCTGGTCTCCGTAGCAGAATATTCGCTTTGTAAATAGAAGGCCCCACATTTCATCCTTAGCATCTCCAGCTAAAGGGTCTTAGACAGGAGATTTGAGAGAAGGCTTTTCTTGACCTGAGACTTTCTTCACCAGAGATTGAGAACATTTGTCCCTGAGACAGATGGAAGTTTGGGAGCATCCATAGCTCAGGGGGGAGCCCTTATTTCCCAGAAGGACCCTGGTTCAACCCCCAACCTCTCCAGTTAAAAGGACCAGGTATTACGTAAGAAGCAGGTAGGAAGACCTCTACCCAAATCCTTGAAGAGCAGCTGCCACTCAGAGTAGGCAAGACAGATCTTTATGAACCAAATGCCTTGCATGCAGAAGGCCCCAGGTTCAATCCCTGCCAGCTCCAGTTAAAAGGTCCAGCTACTAAGTGATGTGGAAGACCTCTACCCAAGACCCTAGAGAGCTGCGCCTGTCAGACTAGACAAGACTGCCCTTGGGGGGAACAAAGTTCTGACCCAATAAAAGGTCCCTTCCCTTAGGGAAGAGCCATGACTCAGTGGAAGAGCATCTGCTTGGCATGCAGAAGGTTCCGTTTCAGTCTCCCAACATCTCCAGTGGAAGAGATCGGGCAGGAGGCAATGTGAACCATCTGTTGCAAAGACTCTGGAGAGCTGCTGCCAGTCTGAGTGGACAATTCTGACCTTGACGGACTGATGGTCTGATTCAGTACATGGCAGCTTCATGTGTTCGATACAAGAAACTGTATGCCATTGGACACCTCGAGCCGAGTTGAAGCCAGGAGGGGACTGAGGCAGGAGAGCAGGGCAGATGTCCCAAAGAACTCCCTGCCCCAGGATGTGGTGATGGCTGACAACTTGGAAGGAGTTCAGAGGGGAGTGGACATGTTCATGGAGGAGAGGGCTACCCATGGCTACTAGTCAAAACGGATGCTAGTCATGATGCATGCTTATTTTCTCCAGGATTAGAGGAGCATGCCTATTAGGTGCTGTGGAACACAGGCAGGATAATGCTGCCGCAGTCATCTTGCTTGTGGGCTTCCTAAAGGCGCCTGGTTGGCCACTGTGTGAACAGACTGCTGGACTTGATGGTCTGAGCCAGCAGGGCTTTTCTGATGTTCTTATGTTCTAACACAGCAGTCAGATCATCTGACCAAGAAAAAGATGTTCCGGGGCTTGACTCTACTGCAAGGGAAAGAGGAAGATTCAGCCTGCAAAAGGGATAAGTAGAAAGCAACACTGGCTTGAGGTAGTATCAGCCAAGTGCTGAGCTGTAGCAAGAGATATTTTCTTTGCAGATAATTTTAATCAATTTGAAGAGTTGCTACATTAATTTTTTTTTTAACAAAATCAATGCATGTCAACAGCAGAAAGACAAGAATCAAAGATTTCTCAAGAACAGAATGAATTCCTTCCCAACCTTCGCTTGTGCCAATATGAGTGTTTGTGTTTCAGGTAGCCGGCTCAAGGTTGACTCAGCCTTCCATCCTTCCGAGGTCGGTAAAACGACTACCCAGCTTGCTGGGGGTCAAGGGAAGATGACTGGGGAAGGCAATGGTGAACTAGGGTTGCCAACATCTAGGTTGGAGATCTCCTCTAGGCTGGAGATCTCCTGCTATTACAACTGATCTCCAGCCGATAGAAATCAGTTCACATGGAGAAAATGGCCACTTTTGCAATTTGACTCTACGGCATTGAAGTCCCTCCTCTCCCCAAACCCCGCCCTCCTCAGGCTCCACCCCAAAAACGTCCCACCAGTGGTGAAGAGGGACCTGGCAACCCTGTGGCGAACCACCCCATAAACAGAGTCTGCCTACTAAACGTCGGGATGTGACGCCACCCCATGGCTTAGTAATGACCCCGGTGCTTGCACAGAGGACTTTCTTTATCTTTAAAATGCTGTCAAGTCACAGCCGACTTACAGCAACCCAGGAGGATTTTCAAGGCAAGAGACCAACAGGGGTGGTTTCCCATTGCCTTCCTCTGCATAACGCCGCTGGTATTCCCTGGTGGTCTCCCAACCAAGTACTAGCCAGGACCGACCCTGCTTAGCTTCTGAGATCTGACAAGATCAGGCCGGCCTGGGCCATCCAGGTCGGGGCGTGCCAGTATAGACCATAAAACAATTTGCAAAGGCATTAAAACACGGGTGTTGGGAGGGTAAAAACGGGAAGGGGCCCAGACCTCTTTGGAGGAAGAGATCCATACAAATATGGATGGATTCCTGCAGTGTCCATGATTGCATTTAAACAATTCCACAAGTGCCAGCAGTGCATATAAAACTGCTATATACTGAATCAGACCTTTGGTCCATCAAGGTCAATATTGTTTGCTTGGAAGAAGAAGATTTGGTTTTTATACGCCCACTTTCTCTACCGCTTAAGGAAGAATTCACCTTCCCTTCCCTTCTTCTTCTTCTTCAAATGAACTTTGTTGCCCATTAGGAAGTGAACCAGTTATACACAATCACAACTCGGGACCATCACATTTCTGCTATAATATTGTGGCATTATGAAAACGGGGAAAAAAAACATGCCAGGGAATTATTTGATCTGCCTCTGCTGAATACTCTGGAATCTGCAGCTCCAAGCAATTGTGTTTCTGAATACAGTATTATTTTTAAAACTGGAAAAAAAAAACCCTAACTGAGCCCAAATAACTTTGTTAAATATTAGCTTTTCGCTCTGAATGAGACATATTTGACAGTGAACAATCTGAAGTGGGGCATGTTAACTGCCAGAAATGGGTGAGAGGGTCACGGAAGAGATGAAGGGGAATGATTAATTCTGCAGCGATCGCAGGGAGGATTAATTTGCTACCCTTAGCAGCCAAAATAAATTCCCTGTGTCAGCAAATCGGCTCTGGGAAGGGGGGGGGGGGAGAGGGAAATGCACACATTTAATCTGCAATGTCAAAACACCAGAACAAAACCGGGAGACAGAAGAAGCAAAACGTGCCCAATGCGGCTCGAGACCCAGGTTCGAATCCCCACTCTGTCATGGAAGCTTGCTGTGTGTCCTGGGCCCAGTCACACATTCTCAGACTAACCTACCTCACAGGGTTGTTGTGA
The DNA here is from genome assembly GCF_029931775.1 of Euleptes europaea. Taxonomy (NCBI): domain Eukaryota; kingdom Metazoa; phylum Chordata; class Lepidosauria; order Squamata; family Sphaerodactylidae; genus Euleptes; species Euleptes europaea. The sequence goes on from NC_079332.1 coordinate 16,898,688, forward strand.
GGCTAAAACGGAAGAGAGGAGAATGATGTATAAGCAGGGTATAGAAGTATCATATATATACGTCAGAGCTACCTCCAGTGCCCTGGCACAAGGATAATTACTTTTATTATCGACAAGCAAGGCCCCTGTGTGGACTTGCGGGTAGCATCTTCTCCCCCCCACCACTAGTTCTTCTTTCCTTTCCCTGTAAGCCCTCATAGCCTTCTTCACACAACGCATAGTTAAATTGTGGAACTCCCTGCCCCAGGATGTGGGGACGGCTGCCAACTTGGAAGGTTTTAAGAGGGGAGTGGACTTGTTCTTGGAGGAGAGGGCTATTCGTGGTTACTATTCAAAATGGATAATAGTCATGATGCATATGTATTCTCTCCAAGACCAGAGGAGCATGCCTAATATATTGGGTGCTGTGGAACACAGGCAGGATAAATGCTGCTGCAGTCATCTTGTTTGTGGGCTTCCTAGAGGCACCTGGTTGGCCACTGTGTGAACAGACTGCTGGACTTGATGGGCCTTGGTCTGACCCAGCAGGGCTTTTCGTATGTTCTTATGGAGAAGGCTATCCATGACTACTAGTCATGATGCATACCTCTTCTCTCCAGTATCAGAAAAGCATGCCTATTATTTTAGGTGCCGTGGAACTCAGGCAGGGTGGTGCTGCTGCAGTCGTCTTGTTTGTGGGCTTCCTAGAGACATCTGGTTGGCCACTGTGTGAACAGACTGCTGGACTTGATGGGCCTTGGTCTGATCCAGCAGGGCTTTTCTTATGTTCTTACAGCCTCTATCCTTTTCCTGCTTCATTCTCTCCTTCCCGCCCATCATCCAACCTACCTTTATCTGCTCTCCTATCTTCAGTTTTCCCTTTTCCCCTTTCCCGAACAGCCTCTCCCCAGGAAAACTCTGTGACAGGGTGTAGCCTGCTGAAGGCTTCTTCAGACGAAGAGGACCTTGAAGCAGCTGGCAGTGGAAGAGAGGAACAGCAACAAGCTGAGCAGGCAAAGACGGATGAATGTCCCCCGTGCCTACAACCATCCAGGGCAGGGGACTCACCTGTGTCCAGCAGCAGCCTTCCACAGCCACTGGAGCAGTGGTGCCAAAGGTGCAGAACATTCCTACTTAAGTGTAGAAGGAGTGCTAGGCTATACAAGCACTACTAAGAGCACTGACAGCTGACAGCGATGAGAATAATGAGCTCCCTTCAGCAGAGAGTGTTGAGTCAGAGCTGGTTCCTCTTAGGCTTATTTAAACAGATGCTTGCATCCAGGCTGACGTGGGAACAACTTGTTACTACTACCATGTGTACTCTTGGTCCTCTGATTGTGGAACTCCTTGTCCCAGGATATGGTAATGGCTGCCAACTTTGAAGGCTTGAAGAGGGGAGTGGACATGTTCGTGGAGGAGAGGGCTATCCATGGCTACTAGTCAAAATGGATACTAGTCATGATGCATAACTATTCTACAGTATCTGAGAAGCATGCCTATTATATCAGGTGCTGTGGAACACAGGCAGGACAATGCTGCTGCAGTCGTCTTGTTTGTGGGCTTCCAAGAGGCTCCTGGTTGGCCACTGTGTGAACAGACTGCTGGGCTTGATGGGCCATGGTCTGATCCAGCAGGGCCTTTCTTATGTTCTTATGATTATTCCTGAGACTCTGATGGCCTTGGCCTTGGAATGGACTTTGACTTGGCCTTTGGACTTCATTTTTGATACTGACACTTTGGAGCCACACCTAGAACAGCCTGGTATTGACCCTCGGACTGCTATCTGACTACCCTATCCTTCTAGCCCTCAGGTCTTCTGGCATTCTGGACACTCTGGCTGGGCAGTGCAGTGCCAGCCACTGGGCTGGGCTGGGCCTATTTGTGGAATACTGGCTGGACTGAGACCAGTTACATGGGTAGTAACTCTTCAGTGGTCACTGCCAGGCCTGTCCCCAGTGAGACCTTCTCCATCAGGGGACATGACAGGGGAGGGGGGTAGGTCTTTTGCCAGGCAATTTTAGCCTCTGAATACTCCTCCCCAGGGCTTTGCTTTACAGAAACCAAGGCATAGAAGTCTCAGCAATATTGTGGTTTCCTGGCAACCTCTAAAATGATCACCGAGAGCTCAGTGGGCATTCTTAATGCTGCAGGCATTGTTTCTATTATTTGAGAGAGTTTAATCCCCCAGTGCATTGGGGGGGGGGGGATTTTAAATTTTTCTGCCAACCTGGGATTTCTTTCAGATTTGGAGAGAAATCCCCCATCGGTCCCTAGATCCACCCTCTATGGCCTGGTTTGGAATTAGATATATCATTTCCTTTTACAGCAGCATCAATCTACATGGAACTTTACAGAGGACAAGAAGATAGTTCCCTGCCCTAAGGAGCTTAAAAATTTGGCCTAAAGCAGAGGAAAGATTCTGTGTTAATTTCAGGCACAGGTGCTTATGAGAGGCAGCATGGTGGAGTGGTGGGAGGGGTGAGGCCACGATGTTTCTCCAACCCTAAGAGAGTTGTGCAATTCCTTGACCCAACGTTACATCTTGTGGCCCTTATCCTGTTGCAGGAAGCAATGGCGCCGCAGTTTAGCAGGGATGAAGGCCTGCATCCTCGTCTCCTCCCGTCGTTGGACAAACACATTTGTTATGCCTTTAATTAAACTCCACTAAATAAAAGAAAGGGGAAGGGAGAGAGAGAGCTTTCATTATTGATTTCTCAAGAACAACCCTAGTGTGAAATTTTTGATGTAGTTGTTTGGAGGATTAAAAAGTTGAGCATGAAAATGTATTATTGATTCAGCGCCGCAAAGTACAGTATACTGTTCATCTAAGGCATGCATTATTGATTAAAGCACTGAACAGTCTGAACCTTTCACTTGACTTCATCAGTCCAAAAGTAGTTTGGTTTTTTTTTTTTTAACTTCCACAGAGCTAGTGTTTGGGCTTAGGGGCGAATTGTGACGGTCAGTGGTCCAACCACTGGGTGGCTATGAAACAAAGAGCGCTCATTAAGGCAGCAGTCCAGAATTTGAATCAGGGACCCCGCAGTCAATTTCCTGGTCTGTGCTACTCTGGGGATTACAAAGACAGGAAACAAATGCAAAGGGCCTTTTACACCCAAAAGCCAAGACCTGCCGCTTCCCCATACTAGCAGCAATTCCTCGAAATGACCTCAAGGAATAAACAAAACTGCCTCCAAAAACAGGCAAACCATCTAGAATTTGCAGCCCCACTGATTAAAACTGGACCCGCCAGTAGGGTTGCCAACCTCCAAGTGGACCCTGGAGATCTTCTGGCAGTCCAACTGATCGTCAGTTGACAGAGACCAGTTCCCTCAGAGAACTGGCTGGACTGGCTGCTTTGGAGGGGGGACGCTATGTAGGGTTGCCAACCTCCTGGTGGGGCCTGGAGATCTCTTGGAATTACAATTGAACTCTAGACCACAGCGCAGTACCTCTGGGGAGCATGACAGCTCTGGAGGATGGGTTCTTCGGCATCCTTAGAAGAACCCCCAAGTTTGGTAAAGATTGGCTCAGGGGGTCCAATTTGATGCCCCCCCCAAAGAGAGTCACCTGCAGCGACACTGCAAATTTAGTGACTCAACCTTAGAAAACAGCCCCCCTAAAGCCCCACAAAGATTTCCCATAGGTTTTAACAGACCCAAATATTTTCAGATACTTGAAAACAGCCGGAAAAAAACCATATTGCTATGGAGATTCGGCTTTTTTCGGATCTTCTGAAAATGTTCGGGTCTGTTAAACCTGAATCCGAAAAATCACGAAATATTTGGTGCCCACCTCTAGCTGGGGCTTTCCCGCTGTCTCATTGGCAACCCTACACTGAGGGCAAGTGAGGGCACAGCCCAAGAAAATAAGGAGACAAACATTTTGAAAATAAAACAATGGTGGTGGTGGGGGGGGGAAGTCAAAAAAGTTTAGTTGCTTTTGGATACCGCCAAAAAATCTTTGCAAAATACTCATCTGTTTAGGTGAAGCTGAGTCTTCAGGAAAATAGATTTCGTGATCTTGGACTCGAAGCTGAACTAAGTGTACAACTCTTGGTAAGAGCTTTATGGAAATGTTTTATGCGCCCTTCTGGATCTGCCGGTGTTTAATGCTACTGCACAGGAATATTTGACAGCATTTTAATGGCGCATCAAAGACACTGCGATGCCACAACATTAATGGAGCTATGAAAAGGAAGCGAGCCGGTATAGCTTTGCAGCTGAGCTAAAAACCCAGCCCGTAATTCACATGCATTCATGCAGGGCACTTGGTTTCCAGTGACAAATGCTATTGGCAGGGAATTTACATTGATAAAGTTTTCCAGAGTGTTTTAGCCCCTTAAGAATTTTTTTTATTTTTAAAATATAAATTAATGTGCATTTTTATTGAAGCATCAATCTGGGCTCGAGAGAGTGACGAATACACAACCTTGACTTTTTTCTCCTGCGCCCTGGAGCACTGAACTCTGGGAGAGTCTCTGATGCAGAGATTGTTTATGTTCCCTCCTCCACCCTGGGTTTTGCAAGTTACTAGATGGAGGCGCAACCAACTTGTACCAAAGTTTCCCTGGTTCAGGCAGGTCATTGCAGTTCTTAGTGGTCGCTTGTCACGTGCTTATTCCACACACGAGCCCTGTTTGCGTGTAACTCCGAACACACAAATATCCTGCACGGTCATGCATATATCTGTAGAAAAGAGCCAGAGTCCAGTAGCACCTTAAAGACTAACCGAATTTCTGGCAGAGTAGGAGCTTCTGTGAGTCACAGCTCACTTCTTCAGATACCTTCACAGCTAATTTCTTCAGCTGTGACTCGCGAAAGCTCCTACCCTGCCAGAGATTTTGTTAATCTTTAAGGTGCTACTGGACTCATGCTCTTGTCTATGGCTACAAAGAGACGCAGCGATTCATCATGATCTATGCACATATCTGTTTCTAAGAAAGAGCCAAGGTTCATGCACTTTAAACATAACACTGGAGACCAGTAGCTGAATAAATGTTCAGCTGAGCATGCATGGAATCTGACGTAAGAATTACTCAACATACAAAGAAAAATCAAGCGCATGTGGATTGTACAGGCGTTAATTGTGCATGGAAAGATACAGTTCCCGAATGGGGAAAAGGTAAGAACTGACTATCTTCAATGGGATGGCCCAGGCTGGCCTGATCACATCAGATCTCATCAGGGTTTAGCCTAAAGAGGAGAAGACTGAGAGGGGATAGGATAACCATCTTCGAGAACTCGAAGGGCTGACATATAGAGGATGGGGCCGAGTTGTTTTCTGTTGTCCCAGAAGGTCGGAGCAGAACCAACAGGTTGAAATTAAATCAAAAGAGTTTCCATCTAGACATTAGGAAGAATTTTCTAACAGTTCGAGCGGTTCCTCAGTGGAACAGGCTTCCTCGGGAGGTGGTGAGCTCTCCTTCTTAAGGTTCTTAAGCAGAGGCTAGATGGCCATCTGTCAACAATGCTGATTCGATGACCTTAAGCAGATGATGAGAGGGAGGGCATCTTGGCCATCTTCTGGTCATTAGGTGTGGTGGGGAGGTAGTTGTGAATTTCTTGCATTGTGCAGGGGGTTGGACTAGATGACCCTGGTGGCCACTTCCAACGCTATGATTCTATGATTCTAGGGTCGGCCCTGGTCTGTATTTAGATGGGAGACCACCAAGGAGTACCAGGGTTGCTACACGGAGGGAGGCAATGGAAAAATCACCTCTGTTCATCTCTGCCCTGATCTGGATGGGCCAGGCTATCCCGATCTCGTTAGATCTGGGAAGCTAAGAAGGGTCAGCCCTGGTTAGTATTTGGATGGGAGACCACTGAGGAAGTGCAGGGTTGCTGTGCAGAGGCAAACAATGGCAAACCACCTCTGTTCATCTCTTGCCTTGAAAGCCCTCTGGGGTCGCCATAAATTGGCTGCAACTTGAAGGCACTGTCCACCCCCACCAAGAATTGACCTAGTACTCTATGGACAAAGAGGTCCATCTAGTCAAGCAGGGGCCGTGGCTCAGTGGTAGAGCATCTGCTTGGCATGCAGAAGGTCCCAGGTTCAACCCTCGGCATCTCCAGTTAAAGGGACTAGGCAAGTAGGGGATATGAAAGACCTCTGCCTGAGACCCTGGAGAGCCCTGCCGGTCTGAGTAGACAATACTGACTTTGATAAACCAAAGGTCTGATTTAGTATAAGGCAGCTTCATGTATTCATGTATGTATTCATCCTGTCTCCAACAGTAATCAGCCAAATTCCCTACAAGCAAGTCAATGGCTCTCCCACAACCCTGAGGTATACTGCCTCTGAACTTGGAGATTCCATTTGGAGCCCCCATTCAGTTTTTTTTTAATCCTTTGATAAAATCCTGCAGCGATAAAGAAACAGGACAAGAGAAACGGGTTGAACCAGAACCGACGGGTTGAAATTAAATCAAAAGAGTTTCCATCTAGACATTAGGAAGAATTTTTTAACAGTGAGAGCGGTTCCTCAGTGGAACAGGCTTCCTCGGGAGGTGGTGAGCGCTCCTTCCCTGGAGGTTTTTAAGAAAAAGTTAGATGGCCATCTGTCAGCAATGCTAATTCTATGACCTTAAGCAGATGATGAGAGGGAGGGCATCTTGGCCACCTTCTGGGCATGGAGTAGGGGTCACTGGGGGTGTGAGCGGGAGGTAGTTGTGGGTTTCCTGCATTGTGCAGGGGGTTGGACTAGATGACCCTGGTGGTCCCTTGCAACTCTATGATTCTATGGTTCTATGAAACTGACAAATAGAGACTCAGACAGATACCACCCCAGAGAAGAGAGTTCAACTCCTAAAAAGGTGTGCTGTTTGCTCTGTTTACAACAATGGGTGTTCCCAACCCTCTGTTCCCAACAAGACTGGAGAGCGATCATATTCTGTTAAAGGGAATTGTTTTGTACCGAGGAGGAAGGGAAATTGGGACAAGCTAGGAAACCTATTATCATTGCCTGGGCTGCTGCCAGCAGCAATATGACAAACAAAAATGGGGGCACTCCTGCGCGTGAGTGGGCAGTCCCTGCCGCCGCAGCAGTGTGGGTGGCAAATAATGGCTCCAAATGGACCTTGAAAAGGTTTCTTTGTGTCGCCTGCACTTGGCTTCAGCTGTTGCATTTTTAGGCACCTATGCTGTGCAACGAGACAGAGAGCTAGAGAGCTAGAGAGACAGACAGACAGATGGTGTGGTGGTGCGGTAGCTAAAAAGGCAAATGCGATCGTGGGCTGCATCAACAAAAGTATAGTGTCCAGATCACGCGAAGTGATGGTATCGCTTTACTCTGCTCTGGTTAGACCTCCCCTAGAGTATTGTGTTCAGTTTTGGGCACCACAATTTAAGAAAGATGTAGGTAAGCTGGAACTTGTCCAGAGGAAGGCAACTAAGATGGTTTCGGGGTCTGGAGACCAAGTCCTATGAGGAAAGGTTGGAGGAGCTGGGTAAATTTAGCCTGAAGGGGAGAAGACTGAGGGGGGATATGATAACCATCAAGTACTTGAAGGGCTGTCATAGAGAGGATGGTGCTGAGTTGTTTTCTGTTGCCCCAGAAGGTGGGACCAGAACCAACGGGTTGAAATTAAATCAAAAGAGTTTCCATCTAGACATTAGGAAGAACTTCCGAACAGTTCGAGCGGTTCTTCAGTGGAACAGGCTTCCTCGGGAGACGGTAAGCTCTCCTTCCCTGGAGGTTTTTATGCAGAGGATAGGGTGGCCATCTGTCAGGAATGCTGATTCTATGACCTTAGGCAGATCATGAGAGGGAGGGCATCTTGGCCATATTCTGGGCATGGAGTAGGGGGTCACCGGGGGGGTGTAGTTGTGAATTTCCTGCACTGTGCAGGGGGTTAAACTAGAGGACCCTGGTGGTCCCTTCCGTCTCTATGTGTGAGAGATCCCCCTCTCTGAGTTTGCTTCTCCAAATCAGTTGCTCAGACGTTGATACAGAAACAATAGATTTATTGAAGCCTTCAGGAGATGAGACAGGCACAGGTAGAAAGTTGCAAGTGAGGGGCTATACGGGTTTACAGAATATATTGACTCCAGGGCACTGGGGCACTGGGGTTCACACTTATTGTTATGGGAAGTTACAAGCTTGGCATAATACAAAACATCAGACGGATCCCAGGAAGTCTGGTGCGGCTATCACACTTCCAAGGCCGCACCGGCCTGAGGGAGTACTGGCAGGAAGAACAGCGGGGGGGAAGATACATGGGCCATCAGGCCTGGCGCCTGAGACCAGAAGGTGTGAACTGCTTTTACGAGTTCACTGATAACACCGCAGGTGATGGAAAGCAGAGACACAAAGACAGAGACCCTCACATTCTGCCCCCCTTAAGGCCCCCCTCCGAGAGGACGAGGCTTATCGGGATAAGCGAGGTGGAATTCTCGGACCAAGCGAGGAGCTGCCATGTGGGGTGCGGCCACCCATTCGTCATGAGCGGAGCCAAGGTTTTTCCAGCGAACAAAGTAAAACAGTTTCCCTTTCTTCCATTTGGAATCTAAAACCTTGGATATTTCCAAATGGGTATCCCCTCCTACTACGGTAGGAATCTCATGAGCGGGAGGGGGGTGGAACTGGGGAGCTGCTACATAAGGTTTGAGGAGGCTTATATGGAAGACTGGATGAACTCCCTTGAGAGTCTTAGGGAGACTCAGTTCCACGGTAACCTCGTTGATTACTCTGGTAATGGGGAAAGGTCCTACATAACGGTCGCTCAGTTTTTTGCAGGGGCGAAGAGAGCGGAGGTTTTTGGTGGACAGATAGACTTGCTCCCCCACCTTGAGTTCCCATCCCGGAGACCGGTGTTTGTCTGCTTGTTCCTTGTACTTGCTTTTTGCCCTTTCCAGATTTTTGAGCAACCATGGCCAGGTGGATTTAACCACCTGAATCCACTCCTGAAGATCAGGGGTAGACTGGAGCTCTGGCGAGACGGGGGCAGAACCGAAAGGGCCAAAATCCGTCCCGTATATAACTTGGAAGGGACTAAAGCCGGTAGAGGAATGAGGCGCATTGTTGTACGCATATTCGGCAAATGGCAGCAGGTCGACCCAGTCGTCCTGGTGGAAATTTACATAGCAACGCAAATAACATTCTACTACCGCATTTACTCGTTCCGTTTGACCATCCGTTTGGGGGTGATAGGCGGAAGAAAGGCCCTGTTCCTCCACTCCCATTAACTTTAGGAAAGCCCGCCAGAATTTGGCAACAAACTGGACCCCCCGGTCGGAGAGGACCTTCCTCGGGATCGAGTGTAGCCTGAGGACGTGCGTGATGAACAGTTTAGCTAAGCCCTGGGCTGAAGGAAGACCTGCACATGGAACGAAATGAACCTGTTTGGAAAAGAGGTCTGAGATAACCCAGAGAACCGTTTTCCCCCGACTTGGAGGTAGGTCGGTGATAAAATCCATGGCGATGACTTCCCAGGGACGCGGTTTGAGAAGCCCCGGGGGTTTTCCCATCCGTTTCTTGGCTGTGGCGCAGGTGGGGCAGCTGCGCACATACAACTCTACATCAGATCTCATACCGGGCCACCAGAATTGCCTTCGAACCAGGTGAAGCGTTTTTATGAAACCAAAATGACCCGCTAGCCTGGCCCCATGTACAAGTCCCAATACTTCTTTGCGAAGGGAAGATGGGACATATAGTTTCCCCCCTTGCACCCACCAAGTGTTGGTTCGTTCCAAGCCAGTGGGGAGGAGATGGTGCTCCTCCTCCTGTAAGGAGGCGTCCCGGAGTCGCTGTTGGAATGCTTCCGGGATACCCTTGAGCGTAGGGGGGGTCTCCGGTTGGCGGGCTTGGGATCGGGTGGTGACGGCCAAGCCAGGGACTTCCCCTCGCTGTTCGGGAGTGAACAGGGAGTCGACGGGGCGATCGAAATCGTTGCGATACTGGGGAAGTCGTGACAAAGCATCAGCTAGGGCATTTTCTTTGCCAGGGACATGTTTGAGGGTGAACCGGAATTTTGCAAAAAATTGGGCCCACCGAATTTGTTTGGCATTGAGTTTTCTAGCTCCCTTGAGAGCCTCAAGATTCTTGTGATCTGTGCACACTTCGAACGGCAGCTCGGCCCCCTCCAAGAAGTGTCTCCATATGGTAAGGGCATGTTTGACCGCTGCTGCCTCCTTCTCCCAAATGGCCCAGTTGATTTCGGACTGGGAAAACTTCTTGGAGAAGTAGGCGCATGGTCTCAACCGTCCCCCCTCATCCCTCTGCAATAGGGCCCCGCCCATGGCTACATCCGAGGCATCCACCTGCACCACGAAGGGCTTGGTGCAATCCGGGTGAGCCAAAACGGGTTCGGATGAAAAAAGTAGCTTTAAACGTTCAAAAGCTTGCTGGCACTGGGGAGACCATTGCAGACGGGCTGAGGGGAGTGCGGCGCTAGCCCCCCTGTCCTTGGTACGTAACAGGGCAGTGAGGGGAAGCGCAACTTGGGCAAAGTTGGGAATGAAATTCCGGTAAAAGTTGGCAAACCCCAAAAGCTGTTGAAGTTGGCGGCGGGTAGTGGGGGTTTCCCAGTCCCGCACCGCCTGGACCTTGGCGGGGTCCATTTCCAACCCTTGGTGGGAAATCACATACCCCAGAAATGTAATAGAAGGTTGGTGGAATTCACACTTGGACACCTTAGCATACAGTTTGTGCTCCCGCAGCCGCTGGAGCACTTCTCGCACTAGGCGCACATGTTCTTCCATGGTCTCAGAGTAAATAAGAATGTCATCGAGAAATACCACCACCCCCCGAAACAGTAAATCATGCAAAACTTCATTAATTAATTGCATAAAGACACTCGGAGCCCCCGAAAGTCCGAACGGCATGACCAGGTACTCAAACATCCCAAAACAACTGGAAAAGGCCGTTTTGGGTTCGTCTCCTTCTTTGATGCGAATGCGGTGGTAGGCTTCTACCAAGTCCAGTTTGGTGAAGATTCGGCCCTCCTTTAATTGTGCTAGAAGGTCAGGAATAAGAGGGAGGGGGTAAGCATTAGACTGGGTGACTGCGTTCAGTCTGCGAAAGTCAATACACAGTCTTAAATCTCCCGTCTTTTTCTTTACAAAGAAAGCTGGGGCTGAATAAGGAGCCTTGGAGGGGCGTATGAAACCCCTCGCCAGATTGACATCCAGATAGTCTCGCAATACAGTCTTTTCACTAGGGCTCATGGGGTAAACCTTTCCCTTAGACAGTTTGCCTTCCCCTACAATCTCGATGGCACAGTCCGTTTCTCTGTGGGGAGGCAGTTCGTCGCACTCTCTAACATCGACAACATCAGTAAACTGCGAGTACTCAGAGGGTAATTGAGGAGAGACTGGGGCGGGGGACCCTACCAGTGCGGCGGCTGGAGTTCTGAGTACCCGTTCCTTGTCATGCAACCCACAGGGGTTTTCGGGGAAGGAAAGCACCCGTTTAACCCAATCAATGGAGGGATTGTGTCCCCTTAACCAGTTCATCCCTAACACCACAGGGGTTACAATAGGGGCGATGGTGAAATACAACCGTTCCCAATGTTCCCCCACGGACATAATCACGGCTGCAGTTCTGTGGGTCACAGGGCCCCGTTTAAAGTCACTCCCGTCCATTTGGGAAAAACGGAGGGGTCCCGGAAGCCGCTTGCGCCGGACACCCAACTTCTTGGCAGTTTCCTCATTTATCATGGTGCGGGCACACCCCGAGTCGACCAACGCGGGGACCTCTAACGGGGGACCCCCTTTGGGTAGGGACAGATGAACACGCACAAATACATTGTCCTCTTGGGCGCTTACCATCGGTGGAGCTCCTTGCACAACGATAGGGACGGTCTGCTGCGGAGCCCCCTCTACAGCAGACCGACGGCGTTTTTTGCCGGCTGTTCCCACTCTTCCTCCTCGCTGGAAGAGGGGGACGGGGTGGTGGCTTCCGGGGAGCCGTCCGAATCAAAGACGGTATTTGTAATCCGGGACCCCGATGGGACCGTAGAGTCGGATGCCCCATCCTGGGGGCGCGCGTGGAGAGCGGAGGGTGCGCCGGAGCGCCGGCTCAGTGGTCCACTTCTGCGGCGAGGCTGGCTGTCGGCGGCCGGTTTCGTCGGCTCGGCCTGGGTTTGGCGGGGGAGGGTCGGACGGCCTGAGCGAGAGGGGCATTGCGATGCAAAGTGACCCTTTCCCCCGCAGATCAGGCAGACGCCGGCCTCGAACCGCTTGCGGCGTTCCGCGGCCGAGAGACCCCCGCCACCCCCTTGCCGGAGTTCCCGGCCACGGTCACCTCGGGGCCTGGGGTCTCGCCCAAGCCGTTGCTTGGACAAGTTCAGGAGTTGTTTGCGATTCTCGATGTCAGCAGCATGGCGAACCCAACCTTCCACATCCGGGGGGTTCCCTTGCATGAAGGCCCAATGTTGGAGGTCTGGGTTGAGACCCTCCCGGAAACATTGTACCAAGGTAGCTTCACTCCAGTCCAGAATTCGGCTAGCCAGTGACTGGAACTCACTTGCATACTGCGCCACCGACTTAGTCCCTTGGCGCAGTTGCATCAGGGAGGCTTTAGCCCGCTCACCCAGAGTCGGGTCCTCAAAACGGTTTCGGAGTGCTACCATGAACTCGTCCAGGGTTCGCAGCACCGGCGAGCGGAGTTCATACTGCAACACCATCCAGGCAGCCGCCTCCCCTTGCAGTAAGGAAGCCACGTACTGCACCCGGGACTCCTCAGAAACGAAGGTTCGGCCTTGTTCCCGCATAAAAATGTCTACTTGGACCATAAAAAAGGTCAACTGGTCTCCCGACCCGTCATACGTGACTTTCAGGTCCCGACGGGCCGGGGGGGCAGGGGTTGCGGGCGGAACTACCGGCGCCCCGTCTGGGGGAGCACCGGCTGGAGGTTGCAACTTCAGCGCATCTAGGGTCGTGGCCATCTCACCCATTACGCGTTGCATGGTCTCCATCTGCTCCTGCATAGCCCGGCGGTCTTCCTGCCACTGCTTTCGTTCTTCCTCCATGAGGGCCTCTTTGCGGGCCGGGTCCCCTTCGAGTCCCGTGCTGGGGAAGGCCAACCGGCGATCCTTCGCCGCAGTCCGCGAGAGCGACCAGCCCTTGGGAGAGTCCAGCCAATAAGTAAGCCCCCGGGGACGTTCGTCCCGATCTTGGTCGGGGGCGCGACCCTTCGGTTTCTTTGGCTTGGCTCCCTCCTCCTTCGGGTCCGGCTTCTCCGGCTCGTCCGGTTCCTTGGGGGCATCGGGGTTAGGGGTGGTGTCCTCGTCGGCTGACATTCTGTCCAAAGCGGTACAGCTGCAGTCCGAGAGGCAAGTACTTGCAACTTAATGTGAGAGATCCCCCTCTCTGAGTTTGCTTCTCCAAATCAGTTGCTCAGACGTTGATACAGAAACAATAGATTTATTGAAGCCTTCAGGAGATGAGACAGGCACAGGTAGAAAGTTGCAAGTGAGGGGCTATACGGGTTTACAGAATATATTGACTCCAGGGCACTGGGGCACTGGGGTTCACACTTATTGTTATGGGAAGTTACAAGCTTGGCATAATACAAAACATCAGACGGATCCCAGGAAGTCTGGTGCGGCTATCACACTTCCAAGGCCGCACCGGCCTGAGGGAGTACTGGCAGGAAGAACAGCGGGGGGGAAGATACATGGGCCATCAGGCCTGGCGCCTGAGACCAGAAGGTGTGAACTGCTTTTACGAGTTCACTGATAACACCGCAGGTGATGGAAAGCAGAGACACAAAGACAGAGACCCTCACACTATGATTCTATGGATAGATGTGTAGTGGGCAAGCAATATTTTAAATATAATTTGGCTTAAAAGGAGGGGTTTTTATGCAACATCTGTAATTAACAGCTAGTTTCATGTTAGTAACTGGCAGGAAGAAAAAACTCCATGCTTTCGCTTCATAGTAGGCTAGAAAGAAGAGGGTAAGCCGTTACCAGGCACATAGCCAACAACCTTGGTTAAACCATAAATATCCAGATAAAAACGAAATATTCTTGTCTCTTTGAATTTTGGAATGCTGCCCGAAGGGAGGTAATTTGGATACATTGGGATCCCTTTCAAAGATGCTTTAAATGGCCTTTCTAAGCCCTTCTTCAAACCTTACTGAGTAATGGGTCTGACATTAAATATCTGATAATATCCTTATAGGTAGCAGACTGTGCATCTGGCCATACAAAGGAGCGAAAACAGGTGGAAGGATTAACTATGTTAATAAAAGGATTAAAATATGTTTTGAAAACAAATGAAAAGTCCTTGGGAAAGGTGTCATAAGTATAACCACAGGACTAGCTATCCCATGAAACAATGTATAAAAGGAGCCTGAAATTGTTAAAAATTTGGAGGTCTAGTCGAGACCTTCCGGGTGGTGGCGGTAGCATATGAAAATGTATTTGATATAAGTTATAATCTGTATACTTTGTACAAATTTCTGAAACAGTCTGTTGTGTGATTCTGCCTAAAAATTGTTATTTTTCTGTCTTATGCATTAAAACCTGCCTTTAATATCTTTGAATAACCAATAAAAAGCATTTCTAAGATTCAATATGTTACTTCTTTACCTTAAGAACTATTTCTACCAAGGAACCATACTTGTCAGTCAAGTATACATCCTATAGATTTAGTCATCAGATAACGGTAACAAAGCTGTTAGATGATGGATAGATGGATGGATGGATATAGATGGACAGACGGACAGGCGGATGGACAGGCAGACTGATATATGGATAGATGGATGGATAGAAAGATGCGAATGACAAGTCAGCCCATTGGAAGCAATGGGAGAGGCTGCACAGCCCATTGAAGAGAAGACAGTGTCCAAGCCTTGCATTGACTCTATTGAAAGACATTACAGCACAAAAACGGTTGCAAAGAAAACGTGGAATGGATTTCCCAATAAGGTTTCTAAACCGTTCTGAGGTGGTGATGACAGACCCCCAAGGGAACTGAAAGCCCCTGGGACCCCCAGAGGTTTTATAGGGTTGGGATGACAGACCCTGGGACCCCTAGAAGTGTTCTTAGGTGGTGATGACAGATCCCCAAGGGGAGTGAAAGCCTCTGGGACCCCAGAAGTGTTTTAGGGTGGGGATGACAGCCCCTGCGACCCCCAGAAGTGTTCTGAGGTGGTGATGACAGATCCCCAAGGGGAGTGAAAGCCTCTGGGATCCCCAGAAGTCTTCTTGGGTGGGGATGACAGACCCTTCTAGGGACCCCTAGAAGTGTTCTTAGGTGGTGATGACAGATCCCCAAGGGGAGTGAAAGCCTCTGGGACCCCCGGAAGTCTTCTTGGGTGGGGATGACAGACCCAGGGACCCCTAGAAGTGTTCTTAGGTGGTGATGACAGATCCCCAAGGGGAGTGAAAGCCTCTGGGACCCCCGGAAGTCTTCTTGGGTGGGGATGACAGACCCTGGGACTTTCACTCCCCTTGGGGATCTGTCATCACCACCTAAGAACACTTTTAGGGGTCCCAGGGTCTGTCATTCCCACCCTAGAATACCTCTGGGGGTCCCAGGGGCTTTCAATCCCCTTGGGGGTCTGTCATCCCCACCTCAGAATGGTTTAGAAACCTTACTGGGAAATCCATTCCACGCTTTCTTTGCAACCGTTTTTGTGCTGTAATGTCTTTCAATGGAGTCAATGCAAGTCAACAGATACTCTCTTCTCCCATTATCTTCAATGGGCTGTGCAGCCTCTCCCATTGCTTCCAATGGGCTGACTTGTCATTCGTTTTAGTACATCCCGGATAGATAAGATAGTGTCCCAAGACGTGGCCACCCACCGCGTCCCCGGGACTATTTTGGCTGCCCGGGCCTACCTGGGCGTCCAGCGAAGACGCTACACCACCTGGAGAGCTGCCACCAGCCGAGACGTTGGGGAATGGGCGGGAAGACGCCAGGGACTCGTTGCTGCCACCGCCTAAGGCCCTAAGGCAGCCAGGGAAAAAGAGCGCCAGGCCGTCCAAACGACCGTCGCCCACAACCCCACACCCCGGCACACTGCAAGCCTCACCCCGCGAGGTCTTGCTGGGAGCAGCCGGGGCTCCAGCCGGCATAGCTGTCGGGGCCGTGGAGGACTTGTGGCCCGCCGCTAGTCAGCTGGGTGTGAGGCTCTCCAGCCACCCTGGGCAATTCTCAAAAAGCCACTCGCTCAGATGATCAGGTCAGAAGCAGGTAAACTTTATTGTAGAAGCAACAGGTGCAGCCAGGCCCTCGCAGAGGCAAAGCTGCTAGTGACTACTTAGAAAATATCGCATAGTTATTAACATGTCTACATCACAGGTGCACAGCCCAGAGGCCTGGGGAAGGGACTGATAACAGAGGCTTGGGCAGGAAGGCAAAGCAGACATCAAACATAGACATGGACTTGCTCATTAGCAGTTGCTTGTTAGCAGTCAAGGACACCGGGGGGCCAGTATAGTGCCGTCAAATTTACCTTCAAAATCGCATGATGTCTTCAAATATGCTACAACAGCTGCCAGAACAATTTTAGCAAGAACCTGGAAACAAACTCACATACCTGAAATTGATGATTGGAAAGAAAAACTTCTGGAATATGCAAGCATGGCCAAAATGACTTTTGAATTAAATCCTAAACCTAGTGAATCCACTGAGCAATTCGAGGAGAAGTGGGCGTCTTTCTATACTTACATGAAATGTAGCTAATCTAAACGAAGTATGTTTAAACACTTATAACAAACTCTGTATTATATTTTCTTATCTGAATTAACTGCAAAGTAGAATATGAATCTTTAAAATACTAGAAATCAGCCTGATGCAAGTATAACAAACTAAAGATATTCTGTAATCATGTTTTATTCAGAAATCATCTTACAATACTGTATTGTTTTCATAATGATAACGTTTACCCCTTCCCTTTTTTCTCTCCAATTCCCTCCAATTATATAAATAAAATAATAAAAAGTTTTTTTTTAAAAAAAAAAGGACACGGGGGGGGGGAGGGAATCAATCACTGGGAGTGAGAACATCCTGGCAGAGGCCTGACTCATGTCAAGAACCAGGCCCTAGCCCCTTGCACGGGCAAAACCCAAAGAGAAGCAACACAGCACCTCACACTGGGGAGGGAAACTGGGCGGGGGAGGCACAGAGGAAGGCGCGACTTCCTCAGTTTCTCGTCCACAGGATTTTCCTGTGGCGAACGGCCGTTCGGCTCAGCGGCTGGAGGACAGCCAAAACTCACCTCCTCCCCCTTGGATAGTGAAGCTATTAATTGCTTACAGATACAGATCTTTTGACATCCTTGCAGGAGACAGAAGGGATTATCTATGTGCTAAAAAAAAAAAAGGCCGGAGCACGACTGAAGCGCCCACCTACTGGGATAGTTCATGCCGCAACATGGGCAGCTCGGCTGTTTTGAGCACGGGAAGCCTGAAACATGCAAATAGGCGGGAGAGGATAGGTTCCCCTGCTGCTGTCACAGCAGGCTGGATCCGGCAAGCTTTTTCACTCCATTTCTTCCTTCCGACTCATTTTGTGGTCAAAGCAGACCCTTCTGGTGGTCAAAGGAGACCCTTTCTCTTCCTTTCTCATCAGTGGAAAAGCTGGTTGGATCCAACCTATTTGATTTTCACTGTGTCCACGGGAGGGGCCATGGCTCAGTGGTAAAGCATCTGCTTGGCATGCAGAAGATCCCAGTCTGAGTAGACAATAACCGATCTCGATGGACCCATAGTCTGATTCAGCTTAAGGCAGTTTCATGTGTCTTCACGTGTAAGGAAAGACAGTGTTGGATCTAGATGAGGATTTGAATTTGTGACACTCCCTAGGTAACCCTAGGTAACCCTGGCCAAGGTCCTTCAAGCCCTGTTTCCTGCAGGGAGTAGCCACAGGCCTTCAGGAAGTCCACAAGCATTAGCTTAACGCAATTTGTTTTCATAATCTGGTATTTCGCGGTAGACTGCCGCTGCACTTGGGGGCTTCACTTGGCGTTCGTGGCAAGTAGCCATTCACGGGTCACAGGTTCATTAACCCTTTCCTAACTGACTTTATTAACATCGTATTAAATGTTTCCGAAAACACTAGCCACGACGCCAACAATTTGATAAAGCTTTTAAAGCAAGGATGGCTTCGGAGGGAAAGGTCCATCAGCACACAGACCAAATGCCTGCGAATTCATTCTGAGCTGCTCCTGCACGCAAGGGGGAAAAAACCGTTGTTCTCCTTACCTGTCTTTTAAAATCTACATAACTTGACATCAGGAGGTTTGACAGCTATCCCCCTTTTGATAATATTTGTCAGACCGCAAATAGCACTGCGCACTGCCGCTCCTGGTTACTGCCAACATCTGGCGTGAGACGTTTTCTCCATGCAAGCCGAGATTTCCCCCTTCCGTTGCTCAACATCCTCGGAAGGTTGCCGAGTTCCAGCGCAAATACTAGATTAACTTCAGGATTGATTAGGCAGCGTGAACATGGTCAGAGTGCTGGATGCTTCCCAGCTGCAGTGTGTGTGTGTGTGTGTGTGTGTGTGTGTGTGTGTGTGTGTGTGTGTGTCAGAGCAGCAGATGCTGCCGAAGTCTCAGGAAGATCAGAGGGGGGAGCAGGAGAAGGGAATTAGCAAGGAGGCTGGCAACCGCCGAGTGCGATCCCAGCCTGGTGCAGCGTGCAATCCCAGGTTGCTATGCCCGAACAGGGGCGGGCCCGAAATGGGGGCCGCGGGTGGCTTTGTATTCTTCGCGGGATGACCTGGAAGCCCCACTGCAAATGGTTCTGGGAAAGAGAGGGGGCAGCTGACACCTCAGGCGTGGGGGGCAGGGATAGAGTCATAGAGTTGGAAGGGACCACCAGGGTCATCTAGTCCAACCCCCTGCCCAATGCAGGAATTTCACAACTACCTCCCCCCCATACACCCAGTGACCCCTACTCCATGCCCAGAAGTTGGCCAAGATGCCCTCCCTCTCATAAACTGCTTCTCATGAACTGCCTAAGGCATTGGAATCAGCCTTGCTGACAGATGGCCATCTAACCTCTTCTTAAAAACCTCCAGGGAAGGAGAGCTTACCACCTCCCGAGGAAGCCCGTTCCACTGAGGAACCGTTCTGTTAGAAAATTCTTCCTAATTTCTAGATGGAAACTTTTGATTTGATTTCAACCGTTGGTTCTGGTCCGACCTTCTGGGGCAACAGAAAACAACTCGGCACCATCCTCTATATGACAGCCCCTCAAGTACTTGAAGATGGTTATCATGTCCCCTCTCAGTCTTTTCCTCTGCAGGCTAAACATACCCAACCTTTCCTCATAGGACTTGTTCTCCAGACCCCTCACCATCTTTGTTGCCCTCCTCTGGACACGTTCCAGCTTGTCTACATCCTTCTTAAATTGTGGTGCCCAAAACTGAACACAGTACTCTAGGTGAGGTCTAACCAGAGCAGAGTAAAGCGTGATCCGGACACTATACTTCACGTGATCCGGACACTATACTTCTGTTGATGCAGCCCAAGACTGCATTTGCCTTTTTAGCTACCGCATCACACTGCTGACTCATGTTCAGTGTTTGGTCTACTAAGACCCCAAGATCCTTTTTGCACACACTACTGCTGAGACAGGTCTCCCCCATTCTATAATTATGCATTTGATTTTCCCTACCTAAATGCAGAACTTTACATTTATCTCTGTTGAAATGCATTTTATTGGTTTTTGCCCAATTCTCTTGCATCCTGTTTTGCAGGGGCAAAATGGCAATCCAGAAGAACTCTAAACAGGGCAGTCAGTCAACACCTTCCTTTCTTCTCCCTTCACATGATATTCAGAATGTGTCTGCCTCTGAACATGGAGGTGATTAAATGCTTTTAAACAATATGTTCATTTGGAAAGGCATCCTGTTAAAAAGAACTTCTACCTTAACTGTTGAAGAGTTACTTTTAGAGCACTGGCTCCCAACCAGGGGTCCGCGAGAACTAAATTAAGGTCCACAAAACAAAGTTATAAACCCATAATAAATTAATATTTTCAATTAAAAGTTCTCTATTATAAAAATATATATTCAAATATTATTCTAAGTTTAATGTTTAACTAACAGTTATGATTAAAGTTTATTTTTAAATTATTGGAGTTTTTATTTTGAACCTTGGGGTCCCTGCACTAGGGCTGTCAAAAAAAAAAATTCGGTACAGTTCGGATTCGGCCGAATTTGACCCTTGTGGGTTCGGTACGTGCCGAAGTCCGAACTCCCCCGCTTCGGATCCCCGGTAATTCGGGGGATCCGGAGTTCGGGGGAAAATTCGGCCGAAGCGCGCCTTCAGGGATTCCCTGAAGGCGCGCGGGGGCCCTTTAAACTGATCTGAGCCTCCCAGCCTTTAAAGGGCAGCCCGCCTCTCCAGCGGAGCCCGCTGAAGGGGGGCGGGCTGCCCTATAAACTCACCTGCGCCTCCCGGCCGGTTTTGTGTTCGGATCCGTCCGAACAGAAAATCACCGAATCAGGGGAAATTCGGTTGATTTTCAGTTCGGACCGAACCGAATTGACAGCCCTACCCTGCACCGAACAAAAAAGTCCTAGTGGTCCCTGGTCAAAAAAAGGTTGGGAACCACTGTTTTAGAGTGACGCATGACCTCCCTCCCTGACATTTTGTGCTTGACCCTGCCCCTTGTGGCAGCCATTTTGTCACTGGCTCCACCTCCTGCAGCAGCCATTTTGTGGATGTGCCTACCAGTCTGTGTCAGAATTCGAAAGGTTCCCACAGGCTCAAAAAGGGTTACGGGCCCCAGAATTAAGTAAATAAATAAATAAGCAAGCAAGCAAGCAAGCAAAGAGGAAGAAGAAGAAGACTTGGTTTTTGTACCACACTTTTCTCTACCTTTAAGAAGTCTCAAAGCAGCTTACAATCACCTTCCTTTCCACTCCCCACAACAGACACCTTGTGAGGTAGGTGGGGTTGAGAGCGGTGGACTCTGATCTGGAGAACCGGGTTCGATTCCCCGCTCCTCCACATGAGTGTCGGAGGCTAATCTGGTGAACTGGATTTGTTTCCCCACTCCGACACACAAAGCCACTTGGGTGACCTTGGGCTAGTCACAGCTCTCTCAGCCCCACCTACCTCACAGGGTGTCTGTTGTGGGGAAGGGAAAGGGATTGTAAGCCGGTTTGAGTCTCCCTTAAGTGGTAGAGAAAGTCGGCCTATAAAAACCAATTCTTCTTCTTCTTGAACTGCGACTAGTAGGGTTGCCAGGTCCCTCTTCACCACAGGCGGGAGGTTTTTGAGGTGGAGCCTGAGGAGGACGGGGTATGGGGAGGGGAGGGACTTCAATGCCATAGAGTCCAATGGCCAAAGAGGCTATTTTCTCCAGATGAACTGATCTTCATCAGCTAGAGATCAGTTGTAATAGCCAGAGATCTCCAGCTAGTACCTGGAGCTTGTAGAAACCAAACAGGGCAGGCTCACAAATGCAAGAATATCAAAACGTGTATTAAATGTCGCAACAAATGCAAAACATCAATCAACAGTACAGTGTGATAAAAATATATACCGTGCTATACGATATGTACAAGTCCTTTAACAAATAAACACACTGGCTATTTCTTAAGACAGACATGAAGCAGAGCCCACTTCATCAGGTGAGTAAAGTCACTTGCAAATGAAGACTGTTGCCGCTGACGCGGACAGAAAGCGACAACACAACAAGGAAACGCTTTTCCGGATATTTTGGCGTTTTCACCATTAAAGCTTCATCAGCCTGAAATAATTAAAAATGAAACAACGATTGCAAACTCGAATAATCCATTGTAAAAATTCATAACTTGCATTGCACAGTCTCACCTCAAGCTTAGAAGAGAAAGCGACTCCCCGTGGAACCCATCCAAAATGCTGGGGAAGATTGCGTGTTCGTTCTAGGTGGTTAACTAGCCAACCTAGTATCCAAATACTATTTGCTATTTTTGCTATTTTTATAGGGGGTTTTTTGGGTGTATGCTCCCCTTCGCAACGGGGCTGCAATGCAATGTATCCACACATTGTACCTGGAGGTTGGCAACCCTAACTGTGACTGGCCCAAAGTCCCCCAGCAGGCTTCATGTGGAGGAGCGGGGAATCGAACCCGGTTCTCCAGCTTAGAGTCTGCCTCTCTTAACCGCTGCACCACACTGGCCTGCTGCCTTTGGGTCTGGACTCGGTTCACATTACGCTGGGAAAGCCGAGCAGCATCCGGACCACTGCTGTAGAATTGTTTTGTTTCTGTCGAAAGGCTGAACTGATAAAAGAGAGCCAGCGTGGTGTGGTGGTTAAAAGCGGTGGTTTGGAGCCCTGGAGTCTGATCTGGAGAGCCGGGTTCGATTCCCCACTCCTCCACATAAGCGGCAGACTCTAATCTGGAGAACCGGGTTGGTTTCCTCACTCCTCCACAGGAAGCCAGCTGGGTGACCTTGGGCTAGTCGCAGCTGTCTTAGAGCTCTCCCCGCCCCACCTACCTCACAGAGTGTCTGTTGTGGGGAGGGGAAGGTGATGGTAAGCCGGGTTGAATCTCTCTTAAGTGGTAGAGAAAGCTGGCATATAAAAACCAACTCTTCTTCTTCTAGTTGGCCAGGCAAGTTAGAATTGGTTAGTCTCTTGCACGATCTACTGGGGACTTCCTTCAAACAGGATAAGATTAAAGTCTATATTCCCAACAGTCTTACTTTGGGTTGGATCCAACCAGCTTTTCTGCTAGTGAAAACTGGAGGTACTTGTAAGAAGTTAAGAGCGACACAAACACGTCCCTTCTCAGATTTCTAACCTCGACTGGCATTTTCCCAGAGCCTGGAAATGCTAGCGGCCACGGGCTTTGCTCTGTCCGCTCCAGAAAAAGGCAGGGCAGTTTTCTGCTGCATGCAGTGGGTTCCTTATCTGCCTTGGCAGTCTGGCCAGCGTCCTGCTTAGGCGTCTTTATCTACAGCCTGGGCTATGCGGGAGATGGAGCTTTTGCATGGGAAATGCGAGCTGGCCTGCGGCCGGGGTCCACGTCCCGCCCTCCGAGCCGGGCGGCTGTGCAGCGTTCCGGAGCGCGCTTCCATTATTCATGGCATCCAATTAATATTTTATAGATTACTCTGCCTCTGTCGTGACGGGCACCTTATGCATTATGGACGTGTCCTAATCTGATGCAACGGAAGGAATGGAAGACAAAAAAAAAAAAATAGGAGAGGTTGGTGCGGCCAGAGTTAAGAACCAAGCAAGCCCCAGGGATTTCCACGAGTAAGTGAAGTGTGTGCTTAAATAAAGCTCTCCAGCTGAAAGTCAACAGCACCGAACTTTGGCCGGGTCAGTACCCCTGCCCATGGGCAGTGCTCAGAGCGTGACCCTGTCCCAGAGGACTGACAGCGAGTGAATCTCACTCCGCAGCAGGGCTGCCAACCTCCAGGCGGTGGCTGGAGATCTCCCGCTATTACCGCTGATCTCCAGGCGACAGACATCAGTTCCCCTGGAGAAAATGGCCACTTTGGCAATAGCACTCTATGGCATTGAAGTCCCACCCCTCCCAGCGTGGTGGAGTGGTTAAGAGTGGTGGTTTGGAGCGGTGGACTCTGATCTGGAGAACCGGGTTTGATTCCCCACTCCACATGAGTGGCAGACGCTAATCTGGTGAACTGGATTTGTTTCCCCGCTCCTACACATGAAGCCAGCTGGGTGACCTGGGGCTAGTCATGGTTCTCTTCGAGCTCTCTCAGCCCCACCTACCTCCCAGGGTGTCTGTTGGGGGGAGGGGAAGGTGATTGCAAGCTGGTTTGATTCTTCCTTACGTGGTAGAGAAAGTTGGCATATAAACACCAACTCTTCTTCTCCCCAAACCCTGCCTTCCTCAGACTCCAACCCCAAAATCTCCAGTTATTTCCCAACCCGGAGCTGGCAACCCTACTCAGCAGCCCATAAGTCACATGTGGCTCTTAAGTGTGATGGATGGCCTCCCTCCCTGACATGTTGAGGTTGGCTCCATCATGGTGGCCATTTTGTCATTGGCTCCACCTCCTGAGGCAGCCATTTTGGGTTGTGCCTACCATAGGTTTGCCAACCTCCAGGTAGTAGCTGGAGATCTCCTGCTATTACAACTGATCTGCAGCCAATAGAGATCAGATCACCTGGAAAATTGACTGCTTTGGTAGTTGGACTCTATGGCACTGAAGTCCCTTCCCATCCCAAACCCCGCCCTCCTCAGGCTTTATCCCAAAAATCTCCAGATCTAAGGATAGCCTCCTTCCAGGTATTTCCCAACCCAGAGCTGGCAACCGTAGCCTACCACCATGTGTCAGAACGGCTCTTCTGAGCGCTGTTCCCTCAATGGGGCACCTGCCCAGTGCTTCAGGAAAGCAGCCGAGACCTGTGCCCATTGGAGCTAGGGGTTGACAGGCGGCCCCCACCTTGAACCAGCTGTTGGCATTAGGATGCGCAAGCTGAGAGCCTCCCTGTGGGACAGCCCTCATGCCAAGGGATGTGGCTCACCAGGTCTGTTGAGTTTAGCACATGAATATGTAACACATGAAGCTGCCTTATACTGAATCAGACCCTGGGTCCATCAAACTTAGCAGCTCTCCAGGGTCTCAGGCAGGGGTCTTGCACACCACCTACTTGCCTGGTCCCTTTAACCGGAGATGCTGGGGATTGAACCTGGGACCTTCTGCATGCCAAGCAGATGCTCTACCACTGAGCCACAGCCCTTCAAATGCCTGCTGGAACAGGTTTGCATCAGTTGCTGTTTTTTGCAAAACCATGCATGTGCAAAAACACAGCTAATCAAAAAAAAATTGCAGCAGTTTTGAATGATGCCTATGATTCGTGATTGAATTAACTATTGAAGCAATTCCCTGTCAAGCAGAAGAGTGGTGTGACAAGGCCCAAACTGCCCGTTCAAGAGGGTGCAGAGGCCGCACATCTCCATTTTCACTGAGCGCACATCAGAATTCATGTCAGCTTATCTGCATTTGTATCCCGTAACAATTAAGAAAGCAAACAAGATAATATATGGAAAGCATTTAGAGCAGGGGTGGGGAACGTCAGGCCCGGGGGCCGTATAAGGCCCTCGAAAACATTTGGTCTGGCCCTTCATGGGTCCTGGTAGATCTCTAGCTCAGAAGGATGCTGCCCTGCCTGAATCTCTTGGGCCCAGCTGGGGACACCAGAGCTCAAAAGCAAGTCGCTCTATGTGGCAGACACTCGGAGCCGTCTCTGGTCATGCCTCTTGGCTAAATGTTTGACCAAATATAGCAGGCTAATTTTTAAGTTGATAATTTTGTATGGCCCCCCAAATGATATTATAAATATCCAAATAGCCCTTGGATGACGGCTGGGGTCTCTAGGTTGAAATCTTTGCTGGCCCAGGAAATCTACATGGGGACCTTGAGCCGTATGACATTGGGTGGTGAGGATAAAATGGAGCCGAGAAGAACCATGAAATTTAACTGGGTGACCACGGGCCGCTCACTCCCTCAGCTTGACCTACCTCGCAAGGTTGTGGTGAAGATCAGATGGGAAGGGGAGGACGAGATGTGCTACTCTTGAGTTTCTCAGAGGAAGGATGGGATAAAAACGCGATCCGTTGAAAAGAGAGTTGTGTTAGTGCTAAGGACTGGTCTCAGTAACCTTCCAGGATTGTAAGCGCAAGAGAAGGCAAGTGACAACCTTGGAGACTTAACACTAGGGAGGGCAAATGACGGCCATGGAGACTGAGCATGAGAGAGAATGAACGGCAGCCGTGGGCAGCAAGCTCAAGAGAGGGCAAATGACAGCCATGGAGAATGAGCACAAGAGAGGGCAAATGGCAGCCATAGAAAGCGAGCACACATGAGGGCAAACCATGGCCATGCAATGAAAAGTGAATGCCAAAGAGGGCAAATGACAGCCATGGGCAGTATGCAGAAGAGATGGCTATGTAAATCAACAGGCAACTGCTTTTTGAGAAGCACTGAAAAATGATTGAAAATGCTGAGCGCTTGGGGAAAATTGTGAAAATCCCGACAACTACACTACCAAGGATAAATTATCTCTTATTCAAGGCAGAATTGGGGCTGAGGGACAGAGGGTCCTGGGGCCAAACCGTTTATTTTTGGGTCCCTTCGTATTTCCTCGCTCACCATTCGCCGCAGATGCTATATGGCTTTGCAAGCTTTAATGGGAGCCTTAATTGTCAGGATGCATTGGACTGCTCCTCTCACGCGACACTGGCTGACATTAATGTGTCGCTTTATTTTTCTCGTTGTCGTACGTCCCTATTTATGCCAGAAAGAGGGACGGGGGGGGGCTCCAGCCTTCAAACAAGTCGCACAACAAATGAGCCACTTGAAATATTAGACATCATTAAGGCCGTGTTGAAACAACTTTCTCCGATTCATTTTCTGCCTCCTCCAAAACCGCGATCATATTTGAAATATAGATCGACGCGTAGCCTAGTAAACGCGGCTCATGTTCTGCAAGAGCAGGTGCTTGGCTCCGAGCGGAGGACCTCACGGCTTCAAACCAAGCCTGATTCAGCGGCAGCATGATTTGCACCGCCCGTTCTGTGCCAAAGCGCTTGGCTGGCGGAGGGCTAAGGGCCGGTCCCTAATAGAAGATCCATTTCCCATCCCCGGTTGGGGATGGTTAGATGTCGAAAATGTCCCATGTGGACTGCATGGGGTTTAAAATTCCAGCTTTCTGGTTAGACCAGAGCCCTGACCTGGATGGCCCAGGCTAGCCTGATCTTGTCAGATCTCAGACGCTAAGCAGGGTCAACCCTGGTTAGTATTTGGATGGGAGACCACCAAGGAAGACCAAGGTTGCTGTGCAACATGGCTACCCTCAGAAACTATCATCAGCACGGAGAGCCAGTGTGGTATAGTAGTTAAGAGCAGCTGACTCTAATCTGGAGAACAGGGTTTGATTCCCAGCTCCTACACACGAAGCCAGCTGGGTGACCTTGGGCAAGTTACAACTCTGTTAGAGCTCTCTCAGCCCCACCTTCCTCACAGGGTGTCTGTTGTGGGGAGGGGGAGGTGATGGTAAGCCGGTTTGAGTCTCTCTTAAGGGGTAGAGAAAGTCGGCATATAGAAAACCAACTCTTCTTCTTTCTGGGGAGATATTAGTTGAAGGGGGAAAGGATGGGAAGGTCAGCCAAAGGACATTAAAAAGTTTTTAAAAGACACAGCCAAGAGGGGACCAGTCTGCTCATGGTTTATATATGCCTGGGTTTATATCCCATTTTTCTCCCCAGAGGACCCAAGCCGGCTTACAGTACAGGGGAAAAATACAAGAGAAAGAAACCGAAAAAGGAGAAGAGATCTTTTGAGTGCCAAGAAGGTCTTCCCTTTCTATGATAGCTGATCTTCCACCCACCTCTATGTTGTGACCCTTGCCACACCTCAGGGGCAAGCTAGGCTTTCCAACCTCCAGGTAGGGCCTGGAGATCTTCTGGAATTACACTTGATCTCCAGAAGACCAAGATCAGTTCCCCTGGAGAAAATGGTGACTTTGGAGGATAGATGGTATGGCTTTATACCTAAAGGCAGAACTTTACATTTATCTCTGTTGAAATGCATTTTATTAGTTTTTGCCCAATTCTCCTGCATCCTGTTTTGCAGGGGCAAGATGGCAATCCAGAAGACCTCTAAACAGGGCAGCCAGTCAACACCTTCCTTTCTTCTCCCTTCACATGATATTCCGAATGTGTCTGCCTCTGAACATGGAGGTGATTAAATGCTTTTAAACAATATGTTCATTTGGAAAGGCATCCTGTTAAAAAGAACTTCTACCTTAAATGTAGCTGGCAACTGTAGGGCAAGCCCAGGCCTTAAATAACTGCATGCAGAGAGAACAGGTTCAGCAGGAGGTTATCATAAGAACATAAGAAAAGCTCTGTTGGATCAGACCCAGGCCCATCAAGTCCAGCAGTCTGTTCACACAGGGGCCAACCAGGTGCCTCTAGCAAGCCCACAAGCAAGATGACTGCAGCACCACTCTCCTGCCTGTGTTCCAAAGCACCTAATATAATAGGCATGTTCCTCTGATCCTGGAGATAATAGGTATGCATCATGACTAGTATCCATTAGAACATGCTCATAGGAACATAAGAAAAGCCTTGCTGGATCAGACCAAGGCCAGCAAGTCCAGCAGTCTGTTCACACAGGGGCCAACCAGGTGCCTCTAGGAAGCCCACAAACAAGATGACTCCAGCATCATTCTCCTGCCTGCATTCCACACAACCTTATATAAGAACATAAGAAAGGCCAATGCTGGATCTGACCACAGCCCATCAAAGTCCAGCAGGCTGTTCACACAGTGGCCAACCAGGTGCCTCTAGGAAGCCCACAGACAAGACAACTGTAGCAGCATTATCCTGCTTGCGTTCCACAGCACCTAATAGAGTAGGCGTGCGCCTCTGATCCTGGAGAGTAGGTATGCATCATGACTAGAATCCATTTTGACCGGTAGCCATGGGTAGCCCTCTTCTCCATGAACATGTCCACTCCCCTCTTCAAGCCTTCCAAGTTGGCCTTCATCACCACATCCTAAGGCAGGGAGTTCCACAATTTAACTATGCGTTGTGTGGAGAAATACTTGCTTTTGCCTCTTTTGGATCTCTCACCCTCCAGCTTCAGTAGACAACTCCACGTTCTGGTCTTATGAGTGAGGGAGAAGCTTCCACTTTCTCCATACCATGCATAATTTTATAGACCTCTATCATGTCTCCCCTTAACTGTTTTCTTTCGGATCTCAACAGCCCTAAGCATTTCAACTACTCCCCATAGGACAGTTGATCTAGCCCCCTGATCACGTTGGTAAATTATCCATATATCACTAGCCAGCTAGCTAGTCAGATCTCCCCCAGTTCTTCTCCCATCCATTTTCTCATATTGACTGCCCACACCCAGCCTCCCACATAACACATCAGGCCTGAATAACCCAAGAAGATGGAATTCTAGAACTAAAAATAACTTGACCCCTTGAAGCTAGTGGGATCCATGGGTCATGGATATTACCTCCCACTCTTAAAATCTCTCCAATGTTAATTACTGAAAAGCCCAATAAATGATTTGTTGCTGCTCATTAGGCCAAAAGGCACCTCTCATGATCAATTTGCAAAAGGGTACCAGACCCTGGTAGCCTTTGCAACGGTCTGGCCTTTTTTATCCAGAGTACGGCCGGCCGAGGCCGTTCTTTGATATGGTAATAGCCAAGGCGAAGCAAGCAGAGATGTCAGAATTAATCTCCTTTGAAACATAAAAGGTGAACTAGAAGTCGGATTTCATGGCAGGCTGCCGGGGCTACAGGAAATTAACTAACTTTTGAAGACAACAAAAAAGTAGTTTATCTTCCTTGAGAAAAAAAGTTGATAAAAGTGCTTGTGTTCCGTACAGGTAAGGGGAGGGAGATTGCCGGCGAATTCACACAGTCCCGGCCATCATAATTGTAAAACCTCAATTTAATGCGCTGCATGACTCAACAAAGATACGATGGGAAGAAAAAGAAAAGGGAGAAGAAGATGAGAGAAAATATTGATGCGGTCATCTGCCACCCAATCCAGTTATAGATGGATTTTGACGCAATGTTTTAGTTTCTTAAAACATGTGAACAAAAGTTCGTGAAAAAGGCTTCAGTGGAGGAAGATGATCCAGATGCATTCATTGGGTTGCCAGGTCCCTCTTCACCACTGGTTTTATGGGCAGAGCCTGAGGGCAGAATTTGGGGAGGGGAGGGACTTCAGTGCCAAAGAGTCCACCTTCCAAGCAGCCATTTTCTCCAGGGGACCGGATCTCAGTTGCCTGGAGATAGGATTGCCAGCTCTGGGTTGGGAAATACTTGAAGATTTGTGGGGCGGAGCCTGAGGAGGGCGGGCTTTGGGGAGGGGAGGGACTTCAATGCCAGAGAGTCCAATTGCCAAAGCGGCCATTTTCTCCAGGTGAACTGATTACTATCGGCTGGAGATCAGTTGTAATAGCAGGAGATCTCCAGCTAGCACCTGGAGGTTGGAAATCAAGAAAGTAGCACAAGACAATTCTTTCTCTAATAAGAAGACCAAACTATAGCAATTAGTGCTATTAAGAATATGTATTGGAAACATACAAAGAACAAAATTCTGGAGCAAAAAAGTATCACATAGGTAATTAAGACCCCAACTTTCAATAAGGGCTTTACAATACAAATATGAGCCCAAATTCTCAATCCTTATTCAGTCTACATAAATAATTTCATAAAGTGCATGAGTGAACCACGGGAACAATACTCAGTCCTTATAGAGTCCGCATGAATAATTTCATAAAGTGCATCAGTAGGTTGCAAAAGCAAGATGAAGGGCAATGGAAATCCGGTATAATTCCATTTCGTGCAGTCTTTTTCAAGCCTTCAATCTTTTTGTGCACTATTCAGTCAATGCACATAGGAGTGTACCCTTTCCTTGTATCTGGACGGCAAAGTGAGACGTCTTACTTTGCCGTCCAGATACAAGGAAAGGGTACACTCCTACTGATGCACTTTATGAAATTATTCATGCGGACTGAATAAGGATTGAGAATTTGGGCTCATATTTGTATTGTAAAGCCCTTATTGAAAGTTGGGGTCTTAATTACCTATGTGATACTTTTTTGCTCCAGAATTTTGTTCTTTGTATATTTCCAATACATATTCTTAATAGCACTAATTGCTATAGTTTGGTCTTCTTATTATAGAAAGAATTGTCTTGTGCTACTTTCTTGATTTCCACACTCCCTACTTAGCCCTTGCAAGCCGTTTTTTGATTAGCACCTGGAGGTTGGCAACCCTAACAAAAACACTTCTATGGAACGGAGCTAGGATCTTCACGCACTCTCCATCCTTCCATGTCAAGGTCCAAAATGCCCCATCTAGCCTCCTGCTAGTACAACATTGCATGTGGTTAAAACATACCCAAAACAACTCCAAGACAATATGGGCTTTTCTGCATTCTCATTTATCTAGCTTGTAAGTTTTTGCTTTTTTGAGGGGGGGGGGCTTTTGTTCTGCACATGTTTTGCTCCCCGTAGTGGCCGATTCGATATCACACTGGTTTAGGTCCGGCATGTCTCCCTACAGATTTAAACTGCGGGTTTTTATGTCGGACATAAACGGGTGCAATAGCGAATCGACCACTAAGGGGAGCAAAACCCATGTGGAAGAGAACTCCCCTCCAAAAGAAACAGGAACTTACACGCGAGGAAAACGAGAATGCGGAAAAGCCCCGCGTCTCTCCGGCTTAACAAAAGCGAAGAGGCAAGGCCTTCTGTAGTCCTCGCAGATCGTTCTGCTTAGAGAAGGAACGGGAAACTTGCCAGCATCGCTTCTGAGCCGTTCTGAAAAATGATCAGTCTGTTACTGTTCCAAATAGCTGGAAAGTTAATTCAATTAGCCCCTTCTCGAAGCCAGCGCCAGAGCCGTGCCAGATTCCAAGGAGCCGTTAAGAAAAATTCAGAAAGGTCAGCCTGCTCTGCAGACTTCTTTCATTAAAAGCCCCGATCAATCATGAGGGGGTCTGAGCTGCCCAATTATTCCTCCCACTCCCTTTGAGGAAAAAGAGCTTGATCCAATTAAACCGGAGCGCAGCACATAATTTAAATAGGATCTTTGGGAATCAGGTTGTTAATTGTGACCAGTGCACAGAAGGCAGGGGGGAGAGAAAGCCAGAAAAACTTTCCTTTGGAATGACTTGAGCAGATCTGGCCAATACTCTGTCAGCCGCGAAGAGTCCTCAACCTACACATTTGGCTCTACCTGTCGGCGGTCTAGCTGGTTCTTCCTTGTGCGCCTTCCTCGATGTCACAAGCTTTTATGCCAATAAAGGTTTTGCTACTGATGTCCCAAGCTTTTGCCAAGCTAGAAAAAAACCATTATGGGGAGGGGGGGTTCAAGGCACCACAATCAGCTACCTGCCTTTGGAGAGGGGCTGTGGCTCAGTGGTAGAGCCTCTGCTTGGCATGCAGAAGGTCCCAGGTTCAGTCCCTGGCATCTCCAGTTAAAAGGAGCAGGCTATAAGTGGTGGGAAAGACCTCTGCCCGAGACCCTGGAGAGCCAAGGGGAGGGGATGTGGCTCAGTGGTAGAGCATCATGCAGAAGGTCCCAGGTTCAGTCCCTGGCATTGCCAGTTAAAGGGACTAGGCAAGTAGGTGATATGAAAGATCTCTGCCTGAGACCCTGGAGAGCCACTGCCGGTCGGAGTAGACAATACTGACTGTGATGGACCGAAGGTCTGATTCAGTATAAGGCAGCTTCATGTGTCCATGTGAGAACTAAGAAGGGTTAGCAGAGAGGTTCAACCTGGACAGGACGTTGGCAGGAATTAAACAGTCATCCTTTGCAATGTCTTGATAAACAGATTTTCAGCCTTGTGTCATCATAGAAGTGCCAGAGCAGTCTGCTACCAGTGAGAACCTGCTGTTTCAGGAGTGGTATATCACGAAGGCCAATAGCTATGCACACATACTGAATGCCCTGAATCAGTCACCACAGCAGTCCATCCGGGATGATGGGGGTTGATCGGTTCACCTTTCTCATATATTACCAATATTGTTTTGGATCTGTTTGGTGGTGGGTTTGGGGGCAAGGGGAGAGAGATCTCAACCTTCCTCAACTGTCAGCAAGAGCAATGAAGGCAGCATGGTTAGGAGCAGCGGACTCTAATCTGGAGAACCAGGTTCAGTTCCCCACTCCTCCACATGAAGCCTGCTGGGGGACCTCGGGCCAGTCACAGTTCTCTCTGAACTCTCCCAGCCCTACCTACCTTATAAGGTGTCTGTTGTGGGGAGAGGCAGGGAAGGTAAGCCGAATTGAGACTCCTGAAAGGGAGAGAAAATTGGGGTGTTGAAACCAACTCTTCTTCTTCTTCTTCCTCTTTCACCCCAGTTATTCCATCACTCAGTTCTTCAGTGTACATGGGGAAGCTTTCAAAGCTGGGGAGCGTTCCCATAGGGTGGGGGCCCATGTTGGTCTGCAGCAGCTGGATTCGAACCCAGTAGCATCTTATAGACAAACAAGACTTTCAGGGTATTTTTGGGATTTGGGGGGCATGATCTTATACCCCCCAATCTTGTTGGTCTGTAAGGTGCTACTGGACTCAAATCTAGAAAGTCCAGAAAAGAGCAGAGATTCAAAGGGAGATTGTTTGCATTGCAGTGGCCTGCAGGGGAACCCCGGCCGTGTAGTTTTCATCTTTACCACAGCCGACAATCTGGCCCAACCAACACATAGTTAAATTGTGGAACTCCCTGCCCCAGGATGTGGTGTTGGCTGCCAACTTGGAAGGCTTGAAGAGGGGAGTGGACATGTTCATGGAGGAGAAGGCTATCCATGGCTTCTAGTCAAAATGGATACTAGTCATGATGCAGACCTATTCTCTCCAGGATCAGAGGAGCATGCCTATTATGTTAGGTGCTGTGGAACGCAGGCAGAATAAGTGCTGCTGCAGTCGTCTTGCTTGTGGGCTTCCTAGAGGCACCTGGTTGGCCACTGTGCGAACAGACTGCTGGACTTGGTGGGCCTTTGTCTGAGCCAGCAGGGTTTTTCTGATGTTCTTATGACCGCGTGCCCCCTGGAGAACCTGATGCACATGACACAGGCACTTCGAGCGCATGACCCCCAGTAGGCATGGGAAATACCAATTGGGTCACCGTCCTGCAGCTGCCCACCCACACGCTGCATCAGCCTGCAAAATATCTACATGCCGAGGTTGAACCAAACCCTGCTTCCTCTCCGACGGGACTGGCTTTCCAAGTAGGCCAGGCGGCTCATTACACCCGACGCATGGACCGTCGAGGAGTCAGCGCATGAGATGAAAGGCCTGGCAGTGGCGCGGCTACCTAGGCCGCCTTCTGATGGCTTGTCTCGTTTCCTTCTCTCATTAAAATGACAGCCACCTGTGAGGTTTCTTGGGGTCCTGCTAATACTTCATACTTCAATGATGTACATTATATACATTATGACAGGCATTGAGACAAACAATCCTGACACCACCATGGCTTGACCAAGGGAGCTGTATTTCCCCCCCTTCTTTTCTTTTAGACACACAGATAAATGCCTCGGGTGAGATAGTTGCAGCCTCCACAATGCAATCCTTCTCTGATCTCCACGGGACCGGGGTTTGTTCAGAATTAGAATTACGAACCATGGCCTTCTGGACCTGCGTTCAGAATTAATAATTCATTTCCTCGCGGGGCCAGGTAACCCTTTACTCCTGCCATCAGCACAAAAACCTCCAGTCAAGCACGGCCGGGGCCTTGGTGAAGCACGGTTGAACGGTGGGGCCACGCTCTCCGGCATTTTGTCGCTCCCTGCCTTCCCCCAGAGACGCGGCTCATCTCCGCTACGTTACCGCCGATTTGTCGGCCATCTCTCCCGACATCCTGCCAAGAGCTCGCTGCCATCAGGGAGCTGGCAGGAGACTGCCGTTCATATTTCTTCCTTTTCGGTTATCCCCAGGAGCACTTTTGGGGGAATGAAGACGAAGAGGAGTTAATTTGGTATATGCTGACTTTCTCTACCTGAGAATCAAAGCGGCTTACAATTGCCTTGCCTTCCTCTCCCCACAACAGACACCTTGTGACATAGGCGGGGCTGAGAGAGTTCAGAGAGAACTGTGACTGGCCCAAGGTCACCCAGCAGGCTTCATGTGGAGTGGGGAATCGAACCCAGTTCTCCAGATTAGCGTCCGCCATTCATGTGGAGGAGTGGGGAATTGAACTCCAGATGAGTCTGCCGCTCATGTGGAGGTAGGGTTGCCAACCTCCAGGTGGTGGCAGGAGAGCTCCTGCTATTACAACTGATCTCCAGCCGATAGAGATCAGTTCGCCTGGAGAAAATGGCCGCTTTGTTAATTGGACTCTATGGCATTGAAGCCCCTCCCCTCTCCAAACCCTGCCCTCCTTAGACTCCGCCCCAAAAACCTCCTGCTGGTTGTGAAGAGGGACCTGGCAACCCTATGTGGAGGAGTGGGGAATCGAACCCAGTTCACCAGATTAGAGCCCACCTCTCTTAGCCACCACACCACGCGGGCTCCTCGAAAGAAGCAGAGGGGAAGTTGCTCCCAGGGGGAAATTAAAGGGGGCTCTGGCGGGTGAGGCAGGGTGGAGCTCCGTCCCACCTGAGGTGCGGGATGGCTTCATTACAGATGTCAGGGAGGGGTGAACCAACCGCCTCTGTCTTTCCCACCTGCATGCACACACACACAGAGACGACCTGGCTTCTTTAGAGTGACCACTGAGGCCTCTGCCAACAAAGGTGTGCTTGTGGAGAGACACCTCAGAGGTCCATATATGAAGGTGCTTTTAGACACATGTCTAAATGCCTCGGGTGAGATAGTTACAGCCTCCACAATGCAATCCTTCTTTGATCTCCAAGGGACCGTGCTTTGTTCAGGTAGTTAAATGGACAGGGAGCTTTCTCTCCCTCTCCCATCATACTAGAACTCAAGGGCACCTAACAAAGTGGATGGGCAGGAAAGACCAAAGGAGAGGATTTTCAATGGCTACTAGGCCCAGTGACTAAACAGAACCTCCATATTCAGAGGCAGCCCACCTCTGAGTCCTAGTGGGGAAGGCCTTTCCCCTCTGGGCCCTATTTGGTGGCCCTCTGGGGCTACTGATGAATAGGGTTGCCAGGTCCCTCTTTGCCACCGGTGGGATGTTTTGGGGTGGAGCCTGAGGAGGGCGTGGTTTAGGGAGGGGAGGGGCTTCAATGCTATAGAGTCCAATTGCCAAAGTGGCCATTTTCTGCAGGGGAACTGATCTCTATTGGCTGGAGATCAGTTGTAATAGCAGGAGATCTCCAGCTAGTACCTGGAGGTTGGCAACCCTACTGATGAAACAGGAGGCTGGGTTGGATAGACCGCTAGCCTGACTTAGCATGACTCTCCTTACTTCCTCCTTATGTTCTTAAGACAGACCACTGGCCAATCCAGTTCAGTAACACCTGTTCTGACAGGAAGCGGACCTCGGGCATCTCTGGCGGTGACAGACCCCCCAACAAATGCCTGTCATGTACACAGGGTCAGAAAAGGACCCGATGTCAGGAATCTGTCTCTGTAGCAGGGGTCTCTAACCATTTTAAGCCTCAGGGCAACATTGGGATTCTAATGCAGTGTAGTTGGTGCCGCCAGAAAATGGCCGCCAGAGGAGGCGGAGCCAGCCACAAAATGGCTGCCACAGCTTACCCTCAGTCACACATTAAAGATCCTTGTGCTGTGGTGGCAGCTGCTGCCAAAGCAACATTTGGGGGGGAAAACAAATTAATTTAAAAAAATCAAATCTCCAATAGCCAATCAGAAGCCTTGCTGGGCAAAAGCCCTGCCTGGCCCCACCCACCTGCTAAAAGCACTTGTCAGGTACCAGAAAAGGTGTCAGCAGTCACCCAGGCACCCTTGGGCACTATATTGGGGACCTAGGGTTGCCAACCTCCGGGTAATAGCTGGAGAACTAGGGCTGTTGGGAAAAAAATTCGGTATAATTCGGATTCGGCAAAATTCAGCCCATTTTGATTCGGACCGTGCCGAAGTCCGAACTCCCCCACTTCGGATCCCTGAAATTCGGGCGAGATCCGGAGTTCGGGGGAAAATTCGAACCCCCCCCCGCGCGCCTTCAGGGGACGCAGGCAGAGCAGAGGGGTTTAAAGACTCCCCTCTTCCCAGGAGTGAGTCCCGGGAAGAGGGGCGGTGGGTTGTCAAGCCCCTCTGTGCTGTCTGCGCAGGCAGAGCAGAGGGGTTTAAAGACCCCCCGCTCTCTTCCCGGGAGTCCCAGGAAGAGGGGGGATGGGTTGTCAAGCCCCTCTGTGCTGTCTGCGCAGGCAGAGCAGAGGGGTTTAAAGACCCCCGCCCCTCTTCCCGGGATTCCCGGGAAGAGGGGCAGTGGGTTGTCAAGCCCCTCTGCACTGGGTGGAACAGATCGAGATCTGTTTAAAGGGCCCCTGCGCGCCTTCACGGGGCTTCCCTGAAGGCGCTCGGGGGCCCTTTAAACAGATCTGCGCCTCCCAGCTGGAAGGCGCAGATCTGTTTAAAGGGCCCCCCGAGCGCCTTCAGGGAAGCTTCCTGAAGGTGCGGGGGGGGAAACCCGAATCTGCCAAATTTATTCGCCGAACCCCCGAAGTCGGCGAATTTAGCTCCCCCGTTTCCTGCCTTTTTTGAGTTCGGTTCATCCCGAACCGAAAAACAGAATCAGGGGAAATTCGGCTGTTTTTCGGTTCAGGACGAACCGAATCGACAGCCCTATGGAGATCTCCTGCTATTACAACTAATGTCCAGACGATAGAGATCAGTTCAACAGCTGGAGAAAATGGCCGCTTTGGCAATTGAACTCTATGACATTGAAGTCCCTCCCCAAACCCCACCCTCCTCAGGCTCCACCCCAAAAACCTCCTGCCGGTTGTGAAGAGGGACCTGGCAACTCTAGTTCAGCTGGAGAAAATGGCTGCTTTAGCAATTGAACTCTATGGCATTGAAGCCTTTCCCCTCCCCAAACCCCGCCCTCCTCAGGCTCCGCCCAAAAAACTTTCCGCCACTGGCGAAGAGGGCCCTGGCAACCCTATGGGGACCCCTGCTCTATAGAGAGTGATTAATTTTTTTTGGGGGGGTGCAGGATTTCCTCAAGGTATTTCAACATTTCCCTCCAAGCTCTTGGAGTTCCCTTTGCAACCCCACAGACATTTGGCTGGAGGGATCGCAACTGATTCTGCTTGAGACAAAAAAAAAATGCTGCAGCCTGTCCAATGCGTTTCGGCTCTTTATCTCCCTTCCCTATCATTGTCCCCAAATTACCACTTGCTCCTATTGCGATCTGTAATTATCCATTGGGGGGGCTAATGAGGAAATTGCCAGGGCAGTTGTGAAACGTAGCAATTACTGGGCTCCCGTTTAAATGCCCGCCTCCCAATTATGTCAACAGCTTCTCCAGCATACTGTCACCCTCCGCACCGAGTCAAGGAATCCCGTTCCTGAAGCGGGTGCGAGTTGGCAGGGATAGATTTTGCTTTCTTTCCCGTTAGCTTCATACACAAAATCCATAAATTAGCGAAAGAGCAAATAATCTGCAGTGTGACGCAACGAGGCGCCCGCTCTAGGTGAACATGAAAGTTATATTTCATTAAACAACTTCCCAATTCCAAATCCATTCATGATAGGGTTGCCAGCGCCAGGTTGGGAAATACATGGGGGTTTGGGGGGTGGGGCCTGTGGAGGGCAGGGGTTGGACAGGGGAGGTCAAAATGGAGAAGCAGCAAATTCACTTTGGGGAGAAAAGTAAGATATAAATAATGTAAGTGAATAAATAAATTAGTTCATAGCACTGTAAGGTTTTGTATCAAGAAAAGTTCAGTTCCAATCACAAATTGAAAGTCTGATGGTTGGAGAGGGCTCTGTGGACTGGCAGGTTTCTCCTCCCCGCTTCTCATTCCCTTCCTAAGGGCCATTTATTCATGGAAGGTTTTGCATTGGATTTGCCACTCTATAGATGCACATTTTCCCCATCTGAATTCTCAAAACTCTGCATGGCGGCTTATTGTTGAGTTTTGAGGATCTGGGTGGGGAAAAAGTGCATCTAAAGAGTGGCAAATCCAAGGCAAAACCTTCCATGAGTAAATGGCCTTAAGTGAACGTCTTTCCTCCCTCCTTTTCCAATCAGCTCTCCAAGCCGCAACCATCTGCCGTCTGCAGTGAAAATCCTTGTCCAACATCTCTTTCTGCCCAGGGGTTTCACCTCCTTTTCGAAAAGAGAAGATTGACCCAGTTCTCTCAAACGGCTTCACTCCCTCTCCCACCCCCTTTGTCCTCAGCACTTCCCCTCCGGGATCAATCCTTCGGGTCACAGAGCTCTCCCCTCTCATCCTCTCCGCCCGCCCCTCTAACTTCTCAACTTGACACACTTATTTCTGCCGGAATCTCATTTCATCTGTTGTACGTTCTACACCTCTCAGTTTCCCCCAGTCGCTTACTGTCCACTTTCAAACGTGCCACCATTTCTCCCACTCTCAAGCATTGATGCTTCAACTGGGAGAGCCAGCGTGGTGTAGTGGCTAACAGCAGTGGACTCTTTATCTGGTGAAACGGGTTCAGTTCCCCACTCCTCCACATGACGGGTGGATTCTAATCTGGAGAAGTGGGTTTGATTCCTCACTCCTCTACATGAGTATCAGACTCTAATCTGGAGCACCAGGCTCGATTCCCCACTCCTCCATATGAAGCCTTTGGACTAGTCACAGTTCTCTCCGAACTCTCTCAGCCCCACCTACCTCACAAGGTGCCTGTTGTGGGGAGGGGAAGGGAAGGAGATTGTAAACCGGTTTGATTCTCCTTAAAAGGTAGAAGAAGTTGGCATATAAAAACCATATCTTCTTCTTCCTCCTCCTTGTCTGCAACCATAAGAGAGCCAGTGTGGTGCAGTGGTTAAAGTGTCGGGCTAGGATCTGAGAGAGCCAGGTTTGAATCTCCACTCTGCCATGGAAGCTTACTGGGTGACCTTGGGCTTATCACACACTCTTAGCCTAACCTACCTCACAGAGTTGTCGTTGTGAGGATAAATTGGAGGAAAGGAGAGTTATGTAAGCCACCTTTGATCCACATTGGGGAGAGAGGCAGGGTACAAACCAAGTAAATATATACACACA
This sequence comes from Euleptes europaea, assembly GCF_029931775.1. Taxonomy (NCBI): domain Eukaryota; kingdom Metazoa; phylum Chordata; class Lepidosauria; order Squamata; family Sphaerodactylidae; genus Euleptes; species Euleptes europaea. The sequence goes on from NC_079332.1 coordinate 16,938,183, forward strand.
TAAATAAACAAGCTGGGAGCAGAATTGAAGCTGGGATCCGCACCACGATTTATACAGCTCTTTACTCCCCATAAACTTCCAGCAATGCTTTCCCCTCAGGATAAATTTATACTACATCTTAACTTGGATAATAACATCTGTTCATTGAAAGCTCCACAACTCTGTGATCTCTCCCCACCCCCATTCCTTTCTCTTTCTGCAAATCATTACCGGCCTTTTTCTCCATGGGCAGCTGGGGCCGACATAACATTCTTGACCCAAAAACACATTGGGCACCCGGCCATCATCCCTCCTTCTGTGAGTTTCCAAGTTACCTGAAGAGGTGGTATACAATGACTGCCCAGACTTGGATGGCCCACACTAGTCCAATCTCACCAGTTCTCAGAAGCTAAGCAGGGTCAACCGTGGTTAGTCCTTGAATGGGAGACCACCAAGGAAGTCCAGGGTTGCTATGCAGAGGCCGCCAATGGCAAACCACCTGTTTGCCTCTGCCCTCACCTGGATGGCCCAGGCTAGCCTGAACTCGCCATCCCTCAGAAGCTAAGCGTGGTCAGCCGTGGTTAGTCCTTGAATGGGAGACAACCAAGGAAGGCCAGGGTTGCGACATGGAGGCAGGCAATGGCAAACCACCTCAGTTTGTCTCTTTCCTTGACCTGGATGGCCCAGACTAGCTTCATCTCAGCAGATCTCAGAAGTTAAGCAGGGTCAGCCCTGGTTAGTACTTGGATGGGAGACCACCAAAGAAGTCCAGGGTTGCTACACAGAGGCAGGCAATTGCAAACCATCTCTGTTCATCTCTTGTTCTGACCTGGATGGCCCAGGTTTGTCAGATCTCAGAAGCTAAACAGGGTTGGCCTTGGGTAGTGCTTGGATTGGAGACCACCAAGGAAGTCCAGGGTTGCTACGCAGAGGCAGGCAATGGCAAACAACCTCTGTTCATCTCTTACCCTGCCCCGGATGGCCAAGGCTAGCCTGAGCTCATCAGCCCTCAGAAGCTAAGCAGGGTCAACCCTGGTTAATATTTGGATGGGAGACCACCAAGAAAGTCCAGGGTTGCTATGCAGAGACAGGGAATGGCAAACCACCTCTATTCATCTCTGCCCTGACCTGGATTTACCTGACCAGTCCTCCTTTGAATTTTTCTGGCAGATAATGAACTACACCCCCCCCCCCCGAGCCTGACACACTTGAGGGCCAAGGAAAGGAAAGTGACAGCGGTTCGGTGACATTGAGAAGGACAACCCTTTCCTGCCGTTAGTAACAGCTGGGTTGCGTTTCCCCGGCGCTTCCCCCTCCACTTGCCACAGTGATCAATTTCAGCGGCACGGAGGGACGACAGGCTCTATTAGTGGGAGAGTTCTTCTGCCTTCCTGTTGGGTTTCCGACACGGTGCTCCGATCACACGTGTCATTGATATATTTGTCAATAAGACTGATGTTTACAGCTGGCATTCCGAGCTGTAACGTCCTCTCCGCAGAATTTGTGCAGGCCATAGGGTTGCCGTGTCCCTCTTTGACACCAGCGGGAGGTTTTTGGGGTGGAGCTTTGGGGAAGGGAGGGACTGCAATGCCATAGAGTCCAATTGCCAAAGCGGCCATTTTCTCTAGCTGAAGTAATAGCAGGAGATCTCCAGCCGCTACCTGGAGGTTATAGCAAAAAAAAGTTAGCGTGCTGTAAAGTTAATTGAGCAAACCAAACCAGCAACAATTGCAAAAAAAAAAAAATAGATAAACTTTCCTTTCAATAGTGTTATTCAAATTTCATATACACTATATACACTATATACAATGAACTTGGTTAACAATCTTAACCATAAGTTGCACAGAACGCAAAAACATAGGACATTGTACCTATGTTTTTGCGTTCTGTGCAACTTATGGTTAAGATTGTTGACCAAGTTCATTGTATATAGTGTATATGAAATTTGAATAACACTATTGAAAGGAAAGCTTATCTATTTAATTTTTTTGCAATTGTTGCTGGTTTGGTTTGCTCAGCTACCGGGAGGTTGGCAACCCTAGCCAGCCATGTTCCTTTCTGCTGCAGCTGGAGAAAGGGGGTGCATGTCAAATGATTATTTATTAGCGATATTCATTTCTGCTAATTAGGAGTGCACCAAAAAACAGTTTCAGTTCTTGGCTTATCCTGGCCTGTATCCTCTCTTCCCACAAACTAAACCCACCCTAAAAGACTCGTTTTCTTCCCCTGTATTCAGCCCTCCTCTTCCACTGTCTCAGCTTCTGATTGTAAGTTCTTTGGGGCAGGAACCTGCCTAGGGATGCCAGCCTCCAGGTGGGACCTGGGGATCGCCAGAACTACAGCTCATCTCCTGACTACAGAGGTCAGAGTCTCCCTGCAGAACAGGGATGCTTTGGAGGGGGTGGACTCTACGACATTGTGCCCCGCTGAGGTCCCTGTCCTCCCCAGTCTCCATCCCCAAATCTCCAGGAGTTTCCCAACCTGGATCTGGCAACCCTTCTCCCCCGCCCTGATCCCCTGCCGGTGGTTGGAGGGATCTGGCAACCTTACACCTGCTGTTTGCTTATTCCATTATTTCTTGCTTCCGTGCCTTTGAAGTGACTTGCAATTGAGGAGGGGGGGGGAAGCAAAAGAGAACAAATATCAGGCCAAGTTGCACCAAATCCTTTAATCCTTAGGGCTGGAGCACAGCCCTGCTGGATCAGATCAATGGTCCAACTAGTCATAGGAGCATCAGAAGAGCCCTGCTAGACTGGATGAATGGTCCATCTAGGCCAGCATCCCGTCTCACGCACTGGCCAACCAGTTCCTCTGGAGGTCCAACAACAAGCCACAGAGGCCAAGGCCTTCTGCTGAGAAGAACCTCAGAAGACCCCTGCTGGATCAGACCAGCGAGGGTCCATCTAGTCCAGCATCCTGCTGCACACGGCAGCCAACCATTTCTCCTGCAGAGCCAACACACAGGGTGGAGAGGCCAAGGCCTTCCCCCGAGGTTGCCTCCTGGCACTGGATTGATAGGTGGACTGCTTCTGAATATGGAGGCTCCCTTTACTCACCTTAGTAGCCATGAAGGCCCCAATCCCTTTCCAGCAGTGGTACCAGCTGCACTAGCAGGGGTGGAGGCCTCATAGTACAGCACCAAACACCTCCCTACCCCTACGCACCACCATGACTTATTGGAGCAGGGCCTTCTGCGGAGGCCAACTAGCAAATGGGCTGGGGCGTCCAGGGCAGCCCCACCGAAAACATATTGCAGTAGTCCAGTCCGGGGGTAGTGGCAGCACACGTCTGCCCGAGTAGTGGTTAGAGTGTTATACTAGGAACAGGAAATATCTGATGGCCAAAGTAACCCAACTGGTTAATGTGAAATCAATAGGCGGATTCGTGTTGAAATGGCAGCCTTTTTACGATTACTATCCAGGTGGTAAATAGAGAATTTAACAAAAAAGAAATTAATGATTTATTACATGATAATTTGAAGTGATATATAAGATGTCTGAATGTTTAAGACAATTGAAAGAAGTTAGGTTTAGGTGATAAAATACTCGTTTTCTTCTAGAATTCTAGATGTTGCACTGTTTACGTTGAAGGATAGAATTTACGGTAATATTTTTCTTTTTCTCGTTAAATTTAAACTATGTTGAGGCTCGGAAGATGAAATATGTTTTATCTTATTTCCCCCCTCCCTTCTTTTCCTTTCTGTATCCCTTTTATATAAAATAAAATAATAATAACAAAAAGGAACAGGAAACATCTAGCGTTTTACTAGGATCTGGCCATGAGAAATGGAGGCTCTTACAAACAAGTCCCCCTTTTGGTCCCTGAAAATTGGAGGGTCCCCTTCGGGACAAAGGCCCCTGAAGGCGGCATCATTTCGCACCCTGCCCTTCCTTTCCTGTGATACGGCATCCCAAACAAGTTCAGGCTCCCCCACTTGACAGCTCAAAAAGCCCCACCATCTTCTGCGGGGCACTCGATGCTCTCAAGTTTATTTCCAATTAAGCACCATCGGACAAAGATATTGCCTGCTATAGAAAGGACGATAATTAGCCGCAGCCTGTCACCCGATGATGCATGAGCTTTCCCCTGGAAAGCCCTGAAAGCTCATTCCTTCTTGCACAGATTCTAAATTTACATAGCCTCCAGCGTGTTGAGGATGAAAATAGGGACACTCTATCCTCCCGCCACGGATCACTGTCTGAACACATCGCTAAGGGTTTCTTCTCTGCCACTGAGCATGGCGCTGATAGACTGAGCATAACGGTCTCCTTTCAGGAGGAAGAGGACATAGAGGCCATCTAGTCCAACCCCCCGCTCAATGCAGGATCAGCCTAGAGCATCCCTGACAACTGTTTGTCCAGCCTCTGCTTAAAGATTGCCACTGTTTAAACATTTAGGTATTTATTTTCATCGTAACTCATCTTGGAAAACTCACTTTCAATTTGCAGCTACATCAGCAGAACTCAGTTCATTAGCAATTATTCTTCCTTTTTTTTTCCAATAGAGGGAATCAACATATTCCTGCTGCTCTCAAGGTTTATAATGCCAAAGTCATTGCACAACTACTCTATGGTATTCCCATCCGGATTAGTCCACAGGAACACTCATTGGAACGCACCCAAGCCAAATTCCTCGGAAAAAATAATGGGTGTGCCCTGTTGTGTCCCATATGCTGCATTGTGCTTGGAAAGGGCTAAATATTACTTAAAACCATGACTGTAAAATTCTTTAAGGCAGACTCCTCCTCCCTTATTTATTACATGCTCATGGAGTCACACGCTTCTAAGTGGCTTCAATATATTGACTGCCAGTGTGGGGGAGCTCACCACCTCTCTAGGTAGCTGATTCCTCTGTCGAACAACTCTTACTGTAAAAAAAATGTTTCCTAATTCCAGCCAGTACCTTTCTGCCCACAATTTAAACCCACTATAGTGAGTCCTCTCCTCTGCTGCCCATAGGAACAGCTCCCTGCCCTCCTCTAAGTGACAGCCCTTCAAATACTTCAAGAGAGCAACCCTGTCCCACCTCAACCGCCTCTTCTCCAGTCTGAACATTTCCAACTCCCTCAGCCTTTCCTTGTAGGGCTGGGTCTCCAGGTCCCTGATCATCCTCGTCGCTCTCCTCTGCACCGGCTCCATTCTGTCCACATCCTTTTTGAAGTGAGGCCTTCAGAACTGCACCCAATACTCCAGGTGTGGCCTGACCAATGCAGTGTACAGCAGTACTATGACATCTTGTGATTTGGATGTTATACCTCTGTTGATGCACCCCAAGATCACATTCGCTTTTTTTGGCTCTGCGTCACACTGGCTGCTTATATTTAACTTACGGTCCACCCGTACACTGAGATCTTGTTCTCCTTTGCACCCACTCCATTCTGTCCACATTTGCAGTGACACATCTGTGCAACCTCTCTCCAAATACTTAGCTTCTGGAAACTTGAGGGATGCAACCGCAAAAGTCGGGAGTTGCATCCTGCAAACTCTCTCTGAGCCAAAAGAGAAAACAAGGAACCAGGATTAGAAAATCAGGAGAACTGGAGCATATGGTTTCGGCCGCATGAGCCCGGGACGTTGAAAAGAATATTAAGTCTGTGCCACAGTGTGACGCCAAACGTTTCTTGGTAGGGAAAGGAAAAAACCCATATCATTATTCCGTCAGCATCAGCAGTACTAAATGCGAATCGCAGGTTATATATTCCACTAATTAGGAAATACACACAGCCTTAAATTCACTACCGAATTGGTGAAGCTTCATTAATTGGATGGACTTAAGAGCGGGATAATGAGTTTGGGAGTGAGGTGGGGGGCTCGTAAGGGCCTTTATTGGGGAAATAAGAGAAGATGGCAGTCCGTGGCAGGTCAAAAGGTGGCATTGCCACCCACGCAAGGTCACCGAGATGCTCTTGTCTGAATGCACTGTTCTGTATTCCAGAGAAGCAAATTTGCTACACCCTTTGGTGGACATGGGACAAATAGGCTACCCCACACCAGTCATTACTGTCACCTCGAAGAATAAAGAATCGCTGGCTGACCGATCAGCTTGCTCAGGGTTTATTTACACAGTTGGCTGAGCAGTGACACACTGCAAATGCACGTTTCATAGAATCATAGAATCACAGAGTTGGAAGGGACCACCAGGGTCATCTAGTCCAGGGGTCGGCAAACTCATTAGTCAAAAGAGGCAAATATCAACAGTACAACGATTGAGATTTCTTTTGAGAGCCAAATTTCTTAAACTTAGTATAGGTAGGTACACTGTTTATTAACTTAATAAACTTTAATTAAAGTTTTAAGTCTTAATTAAACTATAGGTACACTGAATAAAACTTGATATCATACTTAATAGTGATCTTATTTATTGATAAAAATTAAATTGTAAGTCCCTGCCATTTTCCCCTCCCCGTCCGGAGTCCTTGTCTGGAGGCCTGGTCTACCGCCATAAAAGCCTATTGGTAGACCTGGCCTCCGGCTGAGTCCCATTGGGAGGCCAGGTCTACCCATTGGCTTTCTTGGCAGTACACCTGGCCTCCGGAGGCCCATAGAAGCCAATTGGTAGAGCTGGCCTCTGAAGGGGGACTTTTTCCCCTCCTCGGAGTCCAGGTCTACCGCCAAGAAAGCCAGTGGGTAGACATGGCCTCCCAATAGGACTCAGCCAGAGGCCAGGTCTACCAAAGGAAGCCCGCACCGCCCAACAGTTGAGCGGGCGCAAGAGCAGGGGCTCCAAACCAAGTTCGGAGAGCCGCACTCAACGGGCCAAAGAGCCACAGTTTTGAGACCCCTGCCCTAAACTAAACTGCAGGAATCCTGACCAGGGCGACCAAATCTTTGATAACCATCTTGATTCAGTTTGATTCAAGTCCAGTAGCACCTTAGAGACCAAGAAGTAAGGTTGCCAACCTCCAGGTAACCGCTGGAGATCTCCAGCTATTACAACTGATCTCTGGCAGATAGAGATCAGTTCCCCTGGAGAAAATGGACTCTATGGTATTGAAGTCCCTCCCCTCCCCAATCCCCACCCTCTTCTGGCTCTGCCCCAAAAACCTCCCGCCGGTGGCGAAGAAGGACCTGGCAACCCAGCCAGCATGGTGTCGGTTAAAGTGTTGGATTCGTGTCTGGGTAGCCCAGGTGCAAACCCCCACTGCCATACACACTCACTGGGCAGAAGCAGGCCGGTGGAAGGGGGGAATGATCTGCGTCCGCATGGGATGTCATATCCGGCACGATGCGGAAGTGGAGCATCACGCTGGAGGGATGCTTCAGCACTTGCCCCCAAACTTCCATAGTGTTTTGGGGAGAGCGATAGAGCATCCCCCACAGTGCGATGCCCTGTGAACGATGCAAGCTGCTTTGGGAACGGCAGGATAGACATGAAATAAACAAATAAATGAATAAAATAAAATAAAGAAGGAAGGAAGAACTATGCAATCCACCCCCGACTTTTTGGAGAGAAGTGAGGAGGAAACGTTTAATAGCAGAGACGGGTCCACGTCTTTGTTACAAAGGAAGTTAACCGGGTAGGAAGGATTTAGTGGGTTTCTCTCGTATCTTGCGAGCAATGGGGGCATTCTGGCAGGCCTGAAACCCCACTAATGAAAACCCGGGGCCCGTCTCCCCTGACCTTAACTCTGACCAGTGGACTTGATTAAAATCTACGCCTTTTAAAAAAGCCGCGGCTCACCCCAAGGGAGCTACAAAGAGGCCGAACTCCACTGACGCTGCTTTATCATGGGCCCATATGGCGAGGAACAGCTTCCCGGCGCGATTCGTTATCTGCTATTTAGAGCATCAAGAAGACTTAGTTCAATCTCTGTCTGGATTAAGGGGAGATTTTGCACCGCGGTGAGATCCTTTAAAGAGAAACAGCTGGCTGGCCCAAGATGCTGGCAGTAATAGAATTTGGCAGGATTCGGGCTGGCTCTCTTGCTTTCCCGCTCCCAATATGTTCCTGCCAGAGAGGAATGACGTCTCCACCTCCTGGATAGAAAACTCTTTTGCTTTCGCTGATTTCTAGCATCTCTCCTTTGCAAATCCCTTCCAAAATATATCCCTTTGGGGCCATCTTCCATTTTCTAATTGACGTTTCCAGCTCTTGAACCCAGGACTCCGATGTTGCTGGGTGTCAGCTCTGTGCTACCTACTGGAATACAGGCTCAAGACATTTGCTCATAAATCCTGTGTACAGATTTGGTTCCTCTGGTTATATGGCTTCCCTCCCTGGGAATCGCTATCTCAAAGTAACTTCACTGTTTTGCTTTCTCTGCCTAGAACGCTTTTAACCTGAACCTCACATACCGAAAGTCATTAGCAGCCTCACCTGCATGTGAGGCAGTCAGCTTCTTTTAATCTGTCTTTTTGCTCCTAATAAAGTACCATTGCTTAGGATCACCTGCCTGGGCGTGTGTGCTTTTTGGGATGCTAGGGACAGACGCCTGAGTCCGACACTGGGTTTGCTCACAGGGAGTGGCCAGGGACTGTTTCCCATCTGCTAGAGCAGTGGTTCCCAACCTTTTTTTGACCAGGGACCACTAGGACTTTTTTGTTCGGTGCAGGGACCCCAAGGTTCAAAATAAAAACTCCGAGAATTTGAAAATAAACTTGAATCATGACTGTTAGTTAAACATTAAACTTAGAATAATATTGGAATATATATTTTTATAATAGAAAACTTTTAATTGAAAATATTAATTTATTATGGGTTTATAACTTTGTTTCGCGGACCTTAATTTAGTTCTCGCGGACCCCTGGGAGTCCATGGACCCTCGGTTGGGAACCAGTGTGCCAGAGGAATCCCCCCCCCCCCCGGATTTACAGCGTCCTGTTGACCCAGGTATGTAGAAGAGGGGATTTTCAGCCTTCATCTTCTCCTAAGGTTGCCAACCTCCAGGTAGTAGCTGGAGATCTCCTGCTATTACAACTGATCTCCAGCCGATAGAGATCAGTTCACCTGGAGAAAATGGCCGCTTTGGCAATTGGACTCTATGGCTTTGAAGTCCCTCCCCTCCCCAAACCCGCCCTCCAACCCCAAAACCTCCCGCGGGTGGCAAAGAGGGACCTGGCAACCCTATCTTCTCCGTATCACTGCCCCCAGAGTTGTCAGCAAAACTGTAAGACTCCTTGGCAGGTCAGGCATGCTCTGTGGGTTCCCATTTAGGGTTGCCAGGTCTGTCTTCACCACTGGCGGGAGGTTTTGGGGGCCAGAGCCTGAGGAGGGTGGGGTTTGGGGAGGGACTTCAATGCCATAGAGTCCAATTGCCAAAGCGGCCATTTCCTCCAGGTGAACCGATTATCAGCTGGAGATCAGTTGTAACTAGGGTTTCTATTCCGGTTTTCTTTGGCTGATCTGTTATCTTAATAATGGGGGTTTCTGCAGAACGCTCCGACTGGAATCGCCGTGATTCATGCGGTGCTTTTAGTTTAATGCGGGGCTGGAATTGGCCGAGTAAAAATAGAAAACTGCTTTGTACCGAGGCTCGAACCGAGGCCGGCAGCTTCTTGAAATGCAAAGGTAAGGGCAAGCTAAGATGAAAAATAACCACGGCAGTTCTGGGCGAGGGGAACCACTGCTTAGAAAGTTGTAACTCCCTAAGCGTTCCACCCTTCTTCATTTGAGAGCTGGTTTGCATTTTTTCAAACCACTGGAGTGTAATGGTTAGAGCAGGGGTGTCACACATAAGGCCCGTGGGCCAGATCCGACTCCTTGAGCGTTGTAATAGCAGGAGGATCTCCAGCTAGTACCTGGAGGTTCGCAACCCAGCTCCAGGTTGGGAAATACCTGGAGATTTTGGGGGTGGAGACCAAGGAGGGAGGGTTTGGGGAGGGACTTCAATGCCATAGAGTCCAATTGCTGAAGTGGCCATTTTCGACAGGGGAACTGATCTCTGTCACTGGGAGAACAGCTATAATAGTGGGAGATCTCCAGCCACCACCTGGAGGTTAACCTAATGAAAAACAACCTGCAAATGGTAAAATATATATGAAGAAATTTTTGTTATATTTGTTACCAGGCAATATATTTTGGCCATGATTCATTGAGCTGGTGCTGTTGTTTTCTTAACCACCTGGAGGTTGGCAACCCTATGCCCGTGATATACAGGCCTCCCCCGCCAAGGGTTGCCAACCTCCAGGTACTAGCTGGAGATCTCCTGCTATTACAAACCCAGTTCTCCAGATTACAGTTTGCTACTCATGTAGAGGAGTGGGGGAGTCAAACCCGGTTCTCCAGATTAGGGTCTGCTGCTCATGTGGAGGAGTGGGGGATCGAACCCGGTTCTCAAGATTAAGAGTCCGCCACTCATGTGGAGGAGTGTGTGTGTGTGTGTGTCAAACCGGGTTCTCCAGATTAGGGTCTGCTGCTCATGTGGAGACGTGGGGGATCGAACCCAGTTCTCAAGATTAAGTGTCCGCCATTCATGTGGAGGAGTGGGGTGTGTGTTCTCCAGATTAGGGTCCGCTGCTCATGTGGCGTGGGAGGGGGTCGAACCCGGTTCTCCAGATTAGAGTCTGCCACTCATGTGGAGGAGTGGAGAATCAAACCCAGTTCTTGAGATTAGAGTCTGCCGCTCTTGACCACTACACCATGCTGCCTTTCTCTGTTTGCACCCTCCAGGCATAAGTGATCTCTCTCTCTCAGTTGGAAGAATCTCTTGTGTCTCAGCTATGGAGCAGGCCCAAAGGGACAACAGGAAGCAGGTAAGGTAAATTCATTCCTGTGTCGTTCAATATCTTTATAAATGATCTGGATGAAGGAATAGAGGGGAGCTTATTAAATTTGCAGATGATACTAAATTGGGAGTGGTAGCAAATAAGGTAGAAGACAGAGCCAGGATACAGGATGATCTTGACAGGCTGGAGAATTGGGCTAAAACCAATAAAATGCATTTCAACAGAAATAAATGTAAAGTTCTGCATTTAGGTAGGAAAAATCAAATGCATAATTATAGAATGGGGGAGACCTGTCTCAATAGTAGTGTGTGCAAAAAGGATCTTGGGGTCTTAGTAGACCAAACACTGAACATGAGTCAGTAGTGTGATGCGGTAGCTAAAAAGGCAAATGCAGTCTTGGGCTGCATCAACAGGAGTATAGTGTCCAGATCACGCGAAGTGATGGTATCGCTTTACTCCGCTCTGGTTAGACCTCAACTAGAGTACTGTGTTCAGTTTTGGGCACCACAATTTAAGAAAGATGTAGACCAGCTGAGATGTATCCAGAGTAAGGCAACGAAGATGGTGAGGGGTCTGGAGACCAAGTCCTATGAGGAAAGGTTGAAGGAGCTGGGTATGTTTAGCCTGCAGAGGAGAAGACTGAGAGGGGATAGGATAACCATCTTCAAGTACTTGAGGGGCTGTCATATAGAGGAGGGTGCTGAGTTTTTTTTCTGTTGCCCCAGAAGGTCGGACCAGAACCAATGGTTGAAATTAAATCAAAAGAGTTTCCATCTAGACATTAGGAAGAATTTTCTAACAGAGTGGTTCCTCAGTGGAACAGGCTTCCTCGGGAGGTGGTAAGCTCTCCTTCTCTGGAGGATTTTAAGCAGAGACTAGATGGCCATCTGTCAGCAATGCTGATTCTATGACATTAGGCAGTTCATGAGAGGCAGATGATGAGAGGGAGGGCATCTTGGCCAACTTCTGGGCATGGAGTAGGTGTCACTGGGTGTGTGTGGGGGAGGTAGTTGTGAAATTCCTGCATTGTGCAGGGGGGTGGAATAGATGACCCTGGTGGTCCCAACTCTATGACTCTATGACTCTATCCCTGCCCCCCACGCCTGAGGTGTCAACTGCCCCCTCTCTTTCACAGAACCATTTGCAGTGGGGCTTCCAGGTCCAGAAACCTGAGTGGAACAGAAAGGGCTGAAACCCGCTCAGGAATTTAGCAGGAAATGGCAGAAAGCAAGAACAGACTTTACCTGGCAGTGAATATGAGAATGAGTCAGAGGATTGTATGATTGTGTAACGTTTACTGTGCATCGGAGATGCGGCATCTTGAATAGACAGCAATACTCCTGGTAGCCACACAAACCCAGCCAACGAGATACCACCAGCAGCCTTTATTGCATTCGAGAATTATTGTGAGCCCAGGGAGAAAAATCCTATTTTTGAACAGTTTCCATTCTGGGAAGATGAGACAACAGGCAGAGACTCTTTCGTCACATCACTCAGGGAGAAATCTCAGCATGGTGAATTCAGGGCCTCCGCAGGCTTCGGGGCTAAGAGATAAGATTTTCTTCAGGATCTCAGGCATTGAGTTCAAGGGAAAACTCCTGGGAAACCCTAACTGGACTCCTGGGAAACCCCAACTGGACAAGCAAAGAGCAAAGGCCGCTACTCAGGTTCAAGCATCAGCAACGGCCACTGAGCCCTAAATGCCGGCTACCGAGCTCAGCAAGGAACGATGCTTGCCAACAGACCTGGAGAGAGCCAAATGTCCGTTCCTATAACAGAGGCTTGAGCGGGTCATGCGGTTACAGTGGGAGACCCAGGTTCGAATCCCACTCAGCCACAGAAGGCAGAAGGAGGGATTGCAAAGGTGTAACATTGTCTGTCCAAGCCAGACAATATCTACCATAATAACGGACCCCAGTAACAATCACTGCAGTGGACAACAGTCATAGAATCATGGAGTTGGAAGGGGCCATAGAGGCCATCTAGTCCAACCCCCTGCTCAATGCGGGATTAGCCTAGAGCATCCCTGACAAGTGCTTGTCCAGCCGCTGCTTAAAGACTGCCAGAGAGGGAGAGCTCATCACCTCCTAGGGTTGCCAGGTCCCTCTTCGCCACCAGTGGAGGGTTTTGGTGTGGAGCTTGAGGAGGGCGGGGTTTGGGGAGGGACTTCAATGCCATTGGCAAAGTGGTCATTTTCTCCAGAGAAAGTGATCTCTATTGGCTGGAGATCAGTTGTAATAGCAGGTGATCTCCAGCCATCTCCTGGATGTTGGCAACCCTACCACCTCCCTAGGCAGCCCATTCCACTGCTGGACTACTCTTACTTTAAAAATCCTCCCCCCAATGACTCTTCCATCCTGATACAGTTCTGACTCCACTCTGACAATGCACCCCCCCCTGAGCATTTCTGGGTCATAGAATCATACCGTTGTGTTACCCGAATTGCTCTTTAATTGGGGAAATTAGCTTAGCAATCGGTAACTATGTATTTTTATAGCGAGATCGCACTCAACTCTACCAGAATCCGTTTAATGAGACCTTGAATAAAGACAGAGACTAGGAAGTCCAAATTAAATAGTGTTTATATATTCAAGCATTCAGTTATGCATACACACATACAGAGAATCTAGGAAATAAACAGAGGAATAAAAGAGACTTTCGCCATGTGACAGGCCGAGGAGGAAATATACTGCACCTCTCTTGCAGATTAGTTGTCCGTCCTGAATTCCATGCAGCTTTGGGGGATAAAAAGGGGACAGGGGGGGCTAGGTGTCCAAGCATGAACACCCCCTCTGGCAGAATGCCAGGCAGTATGGAGGGGAAGGCCCAAGGGAGAGAGAGAGCGAATGGGCTCAGAGCATTGCAGTTATACTGTTTTTCTGGGGGCGGGGAGAACTCCTAGGTTCCCAGGTGGCAAAAAGGTGACAAAGGATTAAGCTGTGGGGTAGTGAGAATTTGGAAATCTATTATAATTCCAATGGCTTTTGCAATCCCAGGAGAAGTCAGGAGTCTCACTGATTGGTTTAATGGCTTGAAACAAAAGGTGCGATCACTGCTAATGTCTGGAGATCGTTGCTGAAGAGCGAGTCATTGTTATCTTAATGTCTGCTGAATGGCTTTGCTGAACTAGTCCGATGTTGCAAGAGGGGGGGGGGTGCTGGTGCAGGCTACATGCCTGGACATATTCCCTACAATATGGCTTTCACTAGAGCAGGATACACAGGAACATGGATGCCCTCTGGTTTGCTGGAGGGACTGCTTTGGCTGCTGCTCTTTGACTGCTGGTTTCGAGGGATGAAGAGAAGTCCTTTCCATGGCGGCACAGGCTTGCCATTTGGTCTGGAGAGGCTGCTGCACACATCTGCCGGGGTTGCCATGACCAGTCCAGGAGATTGGCAACCCGTTAGGCTACAGTTCCCCCCCTTGTTGACGTCGACACTTCTAGTGGAGATGTCAACACAACTGGAGAAGACAACCTGGATACCTGCTTGAAGACCTTGATAGAAGATGCATAAACCTGAGATGCACAAGCCAAAGGGGTCTGGGAACCATTTGACTAATCTAAAACCAGGCCAGATTAAAAAGGGGACTGCCTATGGAACTCAGTACACTTTAGAGAGGAATATGAATTCTTGAATTTGCAAGCATATTTAAAACAACTACATTGGATGGCTCAATGCAGCAGGTTCAATCTTCAATACATTCAATACAGATAAACAGCAAATAAAGCAATGCTCTTACTAAACTCAAATTACATTTCTAAACTATGAAACTAAAATAGTGAGATAGACAGCTGGTGATTTGCTTAAGGTGCCTTGGAAAAGGAAAGAACAAACCAAAACATCACCCCCCCTGGAGTCCAAAAAGAGCTCAAAGTTCTACAGTCAGGGAAGGGTTAAACAAAATCTTAATGGTTGCTTTCAACCGGCTGGAATTGGCTCTTCTTCTCGAGGCAGATTGGCTCGGGCACTGCACATCTCATTTTCATTCTTGATCATATGCCTTGCAAGAAAACGATTTTATTTGGAAAAAATAAAGACTTAAACCTGAAAGAAAATTCACACGGAAAGTGCATGTCTCTAGTTGTAGGGGACTAGGGCCTTATGCATGAAAGGTCTGGGGGTTACTACACAATGATATTAAAACATATGGGAGATTCACAGACTTAAACTAGGCAAAACAAACATAGTGGCTCCAAGGGGCAGTCCCTTGCAGCCTGTATTGTACACATTGAAGAATACACATATGAAATCACCCCTCTCCCTCCTTGGCGAGAGCAATGAAAGCAGTGGCCGCTGGATCTTGGATGTTTTCTTTGGGGCATGTCCAGGTCTGTCCAGGAGGTTGGCACAAGAGAGAGCCCTGGATATAAATATCAGCACAGGGTCCCACTTGAACCAGTTACAGCAATGCATAGATACGAGGGTTACACAGAAACTGACTGCTATATGGGAGGGGGAGACACTTGGTTTTAAAGCAGAGATCCAGTTTTTAATCATGCCCTGTTAGCAAGGAAAGATTTCGTAGTTGTTCCCTTCCCTGTGCATTCTCGCAAGCCCATTGTTGACTACCCTCGCTCCTTTGGCGACCTTTGGGGCACCTTGCCAGCAGGCTGGCTTGCAGCAGGATTGTTGCTGACCAGGAGTCTCCTGCCTGGAGGTGGCATAGAGGAACAAAGGAGGAGCATACAGCAGGGAGTTCCAGCAGTAGTTGCGGGTGCTCAGGAGTAGAGGCTTGCATACTTAACAATATTACTTAGACACATTAATGGCTTGGGGGGGGGTGTGCTTTGCATTTGCATTGCACCTTAAGGCAAGGCAAACAATCAAACAAAAACACTGAGGCGGAGAGAGCTGAATGCAGTCAGCTCTTCTGGTAGAAGGGTCCTTGCAGGGAAAAATTTAGCCAAAAAGGGGCTAGCAGGCATGTATATGACTAGCAGTGGCTGCTGAGAGCAGAGTTGCAAGGCTAAAATAGAGCATTAAGACTTTTTGTTCCTCTTCCCCTTGTTTCCCAAGGAGAGAGAGAATACCTGGTTGCTATTAAGTTTTTTACAAAGCAGGCAGATATTCATATGATAGAGACGTGTTGTTATGATCAAGTTAGAAAATATCAGGGAGCAGCCTTCTGTAGGCTGCCATTAATAACCAAAGACAGTACACACATTGTAGTAAGCATAAAGCATTGAGGTTTCTTAAAGGAGAGAAAGTTGAACACTGTAAACAGAACAAAATTGGTGGGGGGTTACTCTTCTTCCCGATTCTCCTGGTTGGTTGGCATGGATCAGAAAACAAGACTGTTAATGAATACCATGCAATGTATGGTATGGTAAGAGACCCTTCCATTGGCGGTTTGCTTCTCCACCCCTCCTTCATATCCCAGATAGCCTTGTTAGCATGCCAGGGAATGAAGAAGCTAGGTTGAAACAAACAAAAATCAGGGCTTTTCAAAATTCTCAAAAAATAAATTCAAAAACAGAAAAAAGATCAAAATCATACAACAATTCAAAAGAAAATGAACCCAGCTCAAAATCGGATATTTCTCTCTTCAAAAAAAACTGCAAATTCACAAACTTCAAATCAACTCCAAATCGAGTAAAAACTTCAACTCAACTTCAAATCAGGCATAAAAACTTCAAAAATTTCTCAACTTTATAATAAAAAATTGATTATATTTCCTTCCTTTAAAGAGTTCCAAATTCAA
Organism: Euleptes europaea; assembly: GCF_029931775.1. NCBI lineage: Eukaryota > Metazoa > Chordata > Lepidosauria > Squamata > Sphaerodactylidae > Euleptes > Euleptes europaea. The sequence continues at coordinate 16,954,529 of NC_079332.1, forward strand.
AAATAAAAGTGGTTCAAAAATAAAAAGTAGATTGGATATCTTCTCCCCCCCTCCTTTCCTCTGAATGCATGAGGAGGAAAGGATTGTTTCCGTGAGGTGCACCCCGTGCCAGAAGGCTGTGTGGCACCACTGGGCATATGCAGAGTGCACTTTGGAAGCCGGGGTGGGTTCCAGTTTGTCTAAAGAGCGAGGGGAGGGAGAGCAATGGGGCTTCCCCTGTTCCTAATGAGATTTTGGTGAGTCTTGATACTCAGGGGTTATCCACACAAAAATCAAATTCAAAACTGTTCACCAAATTAAAGCAAAAATCCATCTTTAAAAAATAGAGCACAAAAGGAAGAAAAAATTAAAATGGGGGGGGGAATCCTATTGCTTGGATTACAGATTATTACCATGTTGGATGAACTCATTCAGCTGCTGCATCATTTAGGATTGCAGCCCCACCTTATTTTTAGTCACCACTCTCGAGACCATCTTATTCATGTACACTTCAAAACTCTTCACTGACCTTATAACAATACAATCCTTTTTTTTTTTTTGGCCTCTGCTTATGGGCTGCAGTCCCAAAGCATTAGCCATCCTTTTATCTATTATATGCTAAACACCTTCTTCCCTCACACCATGTCAACATACTTTCACCTTCATGTTTCTCCAACACAGTAATAAAAGCTATAAAACTGAATGAAGAGGGGCCGGGAGCTTTGGGGGGAGGGGCAGAGCACGCAGGGCTCTCCCCTTCATTATTCACTTTCCACATATTTACAAAAGGCAGAATCTAGGTTTACAAATATACTACCATTTACTAAACAGGAGATTTTTACTGCGCAGTAAAATTAACCTTATTTTTATAACTTATCCTATGTGTACACTGAAATGGTTTCCTTGCCTTTTCCCAGGTACCGTGGGAAGGGGCATTGACACACACACATACTAGTTTCACTTGCAAACATACAGGCACTTGGGGGAGCGCACTCCCTTGAATATTTCCATTTGGTGCCCCATGCCAATTTTGCGCAAACCGCATTGTACTTTTGGGGAACCAAGGCAGATGTTTCTGTGAGATTGGCCGGATCTTCACAAAAGCATGTACCCTAAATATCGATTTATCATATTTACCACACACACAACTCTGTTTCCTGTAGGAGAAAAACACATTACATAACTATCCTTTTCCTGTAACAGATAGACTTCTCTGACCCAGGGAGGTTTCATTACAACTGCACATCATGACATACAAGAAAACTGCAAAATCTTCAAATAGAAAAATTATTAAACTAAAGGTGATCACCATGGGTTACCTGATTATAAGAAATATAGCTGCAGATTGCTAGCAATAACACAAACTAGATCAATTAGGTCAAGATAACACAGTCACACTTTCCCTTATTCAATAAAGAAACACAAAATTAGAGAAACCAAGAAGCTGTTCCACTAGGGTGCTTGTTTAGAACAGCTCTATAAATTTGTTTGCTGCAAAACAAAGTTGAAAACATTTGAACTATCAACAATAACTTAGAATGAATTTAAAACGTTAGACTCAAAGTAAAAGGATTAAAGCAAAATACAACACATGAGGTATTAGCTTCTTTCAGAACACCTATAAAATAAAAATCATGGCACACGAACTATATTCCTAATGAGGTTGCATCTCTGTGCCTACACAGAGTTCCTTTTAGAAGACAGGCAGAGGAGTCTGTGTATATCCAAGTGAATTCTGTAAAGCAAGGGTTAAATAAAACACAAATTCAAGACTTTGCCATGTTTGTGGTGGCTTCTTCCACCAGGGCTGTGGTCCTTTCCATGTATTGAGTGGGTCCAGTAAGAAAAAAGGTGTGTTCTGGACCCGTGCTTTCCAGCCTTTCTCTTGCACTAAGGGTGAATAGCTCTCCCAAATATGCTGCTTCAGTCCTGGGAGGCTCTGAGGCACAGTTTTTGTGTCGGTCCTTGAAGGTTCCACTTTGCATCCTCTCCCATTTAGGCTTGTAAGGTTGGGAAGAGGAAGAGGCTGACTTGAGTCAGAATTCTGGTCTGACTGAATAGCTGGTTTGGGCTGGGTTTTCTTTTTTAATGCATTTGGAAACAGAGAGCCTGCCTGAGATTTGCCAGGCAGTTCTTTTTCTTGCACGACTACCCCTGCCACTGGAAATCCTGCTTTTGCTTTGCAACCTTGTAACATATTTGACTCCATTTCTAAGTAGGATTTCTCTAGAGTTTTTAATTTGACTTCTGTGGTTCTATGACACTCCAGCACACTTTGCAGTTGTGATTTTAAATTTTCAGTTTCCACTCTGTTCCTTTCTAGTTGGAGGTTCATTTTGCCAAAGTCAGTCTGGAGTTGCTTGGTTTTAAGAGCAGCTTCTGATTCCTGATTTTTCTTGGGGAGACTCTCAGTCTCCAAATCTCGTTCCTTGTTAAGTTTTGTTAATTCCTGGATTTTATTCTCCCTATGGGCTAGTTCCAATTTCAGAGCCTTGTTCACTTCCATTAAGGTTTTTAGCTGGTTCTGGGTTTGAATTAGTCTTTTGATTCTGTCCATTCCCTTAAGGGGAAGACCTTTAGTGGTAGGGTCAGTAGTTGGAGCGGGGCTGTCTAGATCAGCAAGAGCGCGGAGTAAGACCGCTGTGGGCTGCATGCAAAAGCTCTCCATGTTTGCCCCTCTGCTTCGCAAGCGATCCCATGCCATTGATCGAAGGGGATCCTGACCTGCAGCGGAGGAGGGCTTATACACAGAAGACTTGAATTGCTGTGGGAATTCTGCTTTGTGCCCTGTCTCTGCAGGTAAGGGGGAAGCGTTTGGAAGGGAGTTGGCTGGGCGAGAGTCGCCTGTGGGGTAGGGTTTCTGAGAATGGAAGGAAGAAGGCTGCGAGTGTTTAAAACGTGAGCCTCTTTCTCTCCAGCCTCGGCTTGCCCCTTTTCCCTGAACTTGGTTCCAACCTCTCCTTTGTGAACTCTGCGGAGTCTGATCTGGGCTGAATTGAGAGTGGGGGCTGTCATTGGAATAGGTGACTACCTGGATTTGTTCTGGAGGGTGCCTTTCTCTCTCGGCACTTCGGGCTTGTTTTATTCTAAGAAGTCTAGCAGCCTCCCAAATTTTCCGTTTTACTCCTTCCCAGGGCGTGTCACCCACAGATATCAGGCCGGCAATAACTCTGGTGTCGGGGTCCAAATTGTCTACTAATGCCACTGTGAAGTTTTTATCATTGTAGTCCGGCTCCCCATGTTGATTGTTAATGACAATTTTAGCTAAGCGTGCCAGCAGCTGTTTGCGCATTACATATGCCTCAGGTTCCTCTTCTGGGTCTTGGTACTCCTTCCAAAAGAGGGCTGGGAGTGATTCTCCGGGTTTAATGAATTCCAGCACTTCCCTCATCCAGACCAGCACTGGTTTGTTGCGCAATCCACGGAAGGCAATGAATGAGAAGAGCCGTGCCTGCTCCTGGAGAGGGGTGCATTGTAGAGCTAACGCTGTTAAGTCGGCCTCATCAGCCGTGGGGTATGAGGCGGAGACTATCGTGAACCAGGATACTGCTGTATCTTGGTTAAAGGGGCCCACATAGGAGGCTATGGTTTCCAGCTCCTCCTTGGTCCACTGTCTTGTTTCCTTAACCTGCTTTTGGACATGCTCTTCCTCTCCGGTGGTGACTTGGACCACTCGGGACCTGATTGGGTTAACAGGGAGGGGACCCTCTATGGCGGCTTCTTGTGGGGCGTGCGCTAAAGTTTCCTGTGTCCCTGCCTCATGGATGATCGAGTGCATGGGGAGAGCTTTCAGTATTTGGGGGTGCACCGTGCTGATCAGTGAATGTTGGAGCTCCAGCTTTTGTTTTAGAGCGTGAATCTCCTTCTGGCATGCTTCATGGGAAGCAGCCTCAAAATTTTGGTTGGCTTGCTCTGCCAGGTACTTTGCGGCCTGGGCTGCACGGGCGTGCTTGTTTTTAATTTCTTCTACCTGGTTCTCCAACTCCCTAATTTGCGATATTAGAGCATCTTTTTCCTTGATGCGTTCTAACATGGCTACAGCTACTGTTTGGTTCTCAGTGGCTAATCTCTGGATTTTATCTTCTTTTTTCTGCAAGAGGACATCCTTTTGTTGTACTTGGGCAAAAACCTTCCTGGTTTCATTTAACATGGATATGCAGTCTTGGAGGGCTGTGTACAGTCCCCAAGCTATATATTTATCTTTCTGTGAAGAGGACGGCTTGTCCTTCTCGCAGAAGGCATTGATCGCGTTATGCAAGGTTGCAATTGGGTTCTCGGTGCAAAAGCTACTTTCTTCCCACGGACAATCACCCTTCTTAGCAAGCCACCTTGCCACACGTGGGAGGCTACTCTGCTGTTTAAACATCTTGTTTACTAGTTACTTTCTTCCCCGGGCGGAAGTGGCGTGAAAAGTTCAATCCTCTCCTTTCTTCACCCTTTAGGAGCTCTACTCCGGGTGGAGATGGTTCAAAAACAGTTCAGTCCCTTCCTCCTAACCCTTGACGGGGCTTAAAAATGCTCCCCGGGCGGAAATGGCGTAAAAAACCTAAGTCTCTCCTGGCTTTACCCTTAAGGAGCTCTACTCCAGGCGGAGAGTTTCAGGCAGTTTAATCCTTTCCTCCTAACCCTTGGTGGGGCTTAATTTCAAAAATGCACCTTCTGGAAAGCTGAGCCCTCGCTCGCCGGCTATACCCGTCACTTTCCAAGAAGAGGGGGGGGAGGAATCAGGTGACTCGCTTCTCCTGTCCTCGGCAGCAGTCAGGACTCTCCTGTCCGTCTGCTATTTAATTTCCCTTTCTGAGTCAGTGAGCGCAGGCAGTCTAGGTCGCCTGACCCCTCACGTCTTTGGGGAAGTTGGGGCGGTGAGCGCCGGCAGTCTAGGTCGCCTGACCCCTCACGTTTCTGGGGAAGTTGGGACGGTGAGCGCCGGCAGTCTAGGTCGCCTGACCCCTCACGTTTCTGGGGAAGTTGGGACGGTGAGCGCAGGCAGTCTAGGTCGCCTGACCCCTCACGTTTCTGGGGAAGTTTGCTTTACTCACTCTCTGGAAAATCTTGCCACCCACCAGGATTCCTACCTGTGTCGGGCAAGGCTATTTTAGTTGGGGGGGGGGCATAAGCTATGTCCTTTGCTTAGCCTTTTCTGCAAAGTCTCTGCAAGGGGTTCTGAGTTATATCCTTGGCTCAGCCCTAGAGACTATTTCCTTGGCACCTGGCCAGCACAAAACAGAACAACTACTACTCAGGCTCTCTGGCAGTTTAAAAGGGGTAGCCTTGCCTATCTCCTTCAGCTAAGGGTCCCTGACAATTCAAACTGCTCTCCTGGCTCTCCTGGCCAGTTTGAAATGGACTCCTGCTTTATTTACTAAGCAGGCTTCCACTGGGCAGATTCTGCAGTGTTTAGAATCTGGGCTCTCCTGGCCGCTTAAAAGAAACTGGGGGCAGGTATTTTAACCCTAGCAAAATGGGGGGGGGGGTTTCCTATCGAGCGATCTTCCAGGAAGGGGATATTATATTTGCCTACGTGTAGGTGCAGAATGTCTACGTGCAAAACCTACTCTGCAGTAACCCATCCCAGATAGCCATTCAAAATGGGGAATCTCAAGAAAGAGATGCGGTTCCCAGGGCGACACACACCCGTCTCCCTTGCATTGCCGGGAAGGTGGCCCGGCAGGCGGCTGAGACAAGTGGTGGGCAGAGATGAAGGGGGGAAAGCCAACCCACAAAACAGTGCTCTCTAGAGCCACACACACATACACACACACACTGTCATTTTACGTGACAATTGGTTTTTGGTGAAAAACTGGTCAAAATTCAAAGCGTCTCAAAAACTTTTTCCTACGTCTACACGCTAAATACACACGTGTCGACTCATGTGCACTCAGACGTGTAGGAGTGCCCGCATTCCTCCACCAGTAATCTGTTACCCGAATTGCTCTTTAATTGGGGAAATTAGCTTAGCAATCGGTAACTATGTATTTTTATAGCGAGATCGCACTCAACTCTACCAGAATCCGTTTAATGAGACCTTGAATAAAGACAGAGACTAGGAAGTCCAAATTAAATAGTGTTTATATATTCAAGCATTCAGTTATGCATACACACATACAGAGAATCTAGGAAATAAACAGAGGAATAAAAGAGACTTTCGCCATGTGACAGGCCGAGGAGGAAATATACTGCACCTCTCTTGCAGATTAGTTGTCCGTCCTGAATTCCATGCAGCTTTGGGGGATAAAAAGGGGACAGGGGGGGCTAGGTGTCCAAGCATGAACACCCCCTCTGGCAGAATGCCAGGCAGTATGGAGGGGAAGGCCCAAGGGAGAGAGAGAGCGAATGGGCTCAGAGCATTGCAGTTATACTGTTTTTCTGGGGGCGGGGAGAACTCCTAGGTTCCCAGGTGGCAAAAAGGTGACAAAGGATTAAGCTGTGGGGTAGTGAGAATTTGGAAATCTATTATAATTCCAATGGCTTTTGCAATCCCAGGAGAAGTCAGGAGTCTCACTGATTGGTTTAATGGCTTGAAACAAAAGGTGCGATCACTGCTAATGTCTGGAGATCGTTGCTGAAGAGCGAGTCATTGTTATCTTAATGTCTGCTGAATGGCTTTGCTGAACTAGTCCGATGTTGCAAGAGGGGGGGGGGGGTGCTGGTGCAGGCTACATGCCTGGACATATTCCCTACAATATGGCTTTCACTAGAGCAGGATACACAGGAACATGGATGCCCTCTGGTTTGCTGGAGGGACTGCTTTGGCTGCTGCTCTTTGACTGCTGGTTTCGAGGGATGAAGAGAAGTCCTTTCCATGGCGGCACAGGCTTGCCATTTGGTCTGGAGAGGCTGCTGCACACATCTGCCGGGGTTGCCATGACCAGTCCAGGAGATTGGAAACCCGTTAGGCTACAGTTGGAAGGGACCTCCAGGGTCATGTAGTCCAACCCTCAGCACAATGCAGGAAATTCACAACTACCTCTCCCCCCACACCCCCAGTGAACTCTACTCCAAGCGTTGTTGTTGTTTTGATTTTTTAAAAGACATTTTGTGGAATGATATACCCGTGAGAGCCCTCCTGACCTCCACAGGCAGGCCATTCCACAAGGTGCCCCCCCCCCGCCCCACAGAGGACGGGTGTGAACGCTCTGGTTGCTGATCCGACCCATTTGCAGGGAAGAACCTTCAGGTTTTGTTCCATTGAGCAAAGCTGTCGCCTTGAGAAAGCTCAAAACCTAAGGACAGTATAAATGCTATATGGTGGAGGAAAGTACCATCAGGTTACAGCTGACTTATGGGAACCCTGTAGGGTTTCCAAGGAAGAGGTCAACAGATGCGGGTTGCCATTGCCTGCCAGGGATAGCAACTCTGGACTTGCGTGGTGGTCTCCCATCCAAGGACTAGCCTGTTAGCTTCTGAGATCTGACAAGATCAGGCTAGCCTGGGCCATCCAGGTCAGGACAAAAGAGGTAGTTTGCCGTTACCTGCCTCGGCAGAGCAGCCCTGGACTTTCTCGGTGGTCTCCCCTCCAAGTACTAACCAGGCTGACCCTGTCTAGCTTCTGAGATCTGATGAGATCGGGCTAGCCTGGGTCATCTAGGTCAGGGCAGATGAATAAACATGGTTTGCCTCTGCACAGCAACTCTGGACTTCCTTGGTGGTCTCCCGTCCAAGTGCTAACCAGGGCTGACCCTGCTTAGAATCACAGAATCAAAGATTTGGAAGGGACCACCAGGGTAATATAGTCCAACTCCCTGCCCAATGCAGGAATTTCACAACTACCTCCCCCCCTCACACACAGTGACCCCTACTCCATGCCTAGAAGATGGCCAAGATGCCCTCCCTCTCATAAACTGCCTCTCATGAACTGCCTAAGATCGTAGAATCAGCATTGCTGACAGATGGCCATCTAGTCTCTGCTTTAAAACCTCCAGGAAAGGAGAACTTACCACCTCCCGAGGAAGCCTGTTCCACTGAGGAACCTCTCTAACTATTAGAAATTTCTTCCTAATGTCTAGATGGAAACTCTTTTGATTTAATTTTAAAAGCCCGCCAAACTGCTAATTAGATGGCAGTACCAACAAACTGTATTTCTCAATGTAACTGCCTTTTAACCATATTATAAAAGGCACCTTTTAACATTTCCATTCCTTTTGCAACCTTTTGAATTGTGTTTTTATGCCAATAAAGGAATGATGATTATGAAAAACTTGGTCTGTGAGAAGATAAAAGCTTTGGATGGAAAGGTCATCCAAAGGGGCTGAAGAATGCCCCCTCTAATTCTGGAGATGGGCAGATGGGAAATTTTTCCTTTCCCTAGATTTAATAGCCACTGACTATCCATCAACCACTTCACACTTTAGAAAGGGGAGATGAAATTTATTTTTTCCTTGACACTATAAAGAGAAAAGTTGCCACATCTCTCACGCAATTGACCGATCTATTTGACAGCAGATAATGCATCATCAACCAAAAGGGAGACTGCAGCCAAGAAATCAGAAGGAGATTGAGACTGGGAAGGGCAGCCATGAAGGAGCTAGAAAATATCCTTAATTGTAAGGATGTGTCACTGGCCACCAAGATTAAGTTAATTCATGCCATCGTATTCCCTATTACTATGTATGTAATACAATTTTTTTATTTTTCTAAACTATTAAACACATATTTCAGCAAATACAAATAAACAATAAACATCAGAATAGATAAAAAACATTCGCCAAGATTGTTACATTCAATCTTAGGTTAACTTCCCCTACACCCTCCTCCATCTCAAAATATATTTGTATAGTCTTTTGCATAAAATTTCTAATCCTAATATTTATTTCCATTATTTATCTATCCCTTACTAAAACAAAAAAGAAAACAAAAACAAGAAAAAAGGGTTAATAATTAATTTTATAATATAATAAAATAAAAAAGACAATAATAATAAAAGGATTAGTAGAAACAAAGTAGCATTAATTACTTCCATTAAGAAATTTAATTTATTTTAAATTCTCCCTTCCTCCCTAACACCAATTCAATGAATATACTATTCATTGAATATTATTACTAGTAAATTTATTATCAACTACAATCCATATCCATAAGGCCTGTCCTTTTAACCAATTCTATTTGTTAATCTTCACCACATAAGACACTAAAGCCAGTTAAGCTAGTCCCTTTATCCGGGTTTTCCAATGTCTCCTTCTTTTCATCATTTTCATTAAACACCGAAGATGATCCTTGAAAGTTATTAGCAAGCTCTCTTCTACAAATGAGTAGTCTTCAAGGCATATCTTAGTTGCAGTGTTTTCCGCATCCAGTTCTAAGAGGAAGATCCCAACAGGTTGAGTTTTCCTGTCCAAGTAGGTATTGAACCATTCATCAAGCAAATTGAAGAAATCACTTTACATTCAGTTCCATTGGTATCAGCAAAGCTATTGGAGTTTGGTCTGTTGTGTGTTCTTTCTCTTGTTCCTCAGCTAGAGAGCTCTCTAGCATTGCAGTATTTGGGAATACATCTTCAAAATCTTCTATGAATTAATTCCTGTTTTGGGTTGCTGGCAGGGTGGAGATATTAAATTTGGCCATCATCTGCTCCAGCAGTGCTGACACCTGCTTTTGTTGATTTATCAGTTGTTCGTAGAACCTTGCAGTTGTCTCATTTTGTAGACTGAACATATCCTGAATTAACTTTTCCATGGCAGTTTCTTGCCAGAATGCCCTTCTTAACAGCGATTTTGGCAGGTCCAAGATCAAAGATTTTAATGAGTGTGGGTAGATTAATAAGCTTTGTTAAACATAGTCACTAAGATTTTTTTTCCCAAAAAGTCCTTGATTTGAAGTAGAAATTGAGGTTTGAAAATTTTCTGAAAAAAACAACAAGTTTTTTTGCAGACGCTCTAGATTGACAGGAAACAGTATAGCCACGGACTTTCCGACGTCCCGTTTTGTAGTTTTTCAAAGAGACGCCTTTAGATGGTGCACCGAGGGGATGTCTTTCAGTCCTGCACGCTTCTTTCGCTTCCCTTCTCCCCTCAATCGGCAAGCATGGTTCTGCAGATCACGGCAATTCCTAGATGTCTTCCGGTTCTTGAAAACGAAACTTAAGGACATGGATGGAGGACCTTCCCCGGCCGGGAAAAGGTAGCGTAGCCGAGAAAAGGGAGGGTTTTAATTCTCCTTTCCCCTCAAACATCACAGAAGCTGATGGGTCCCTTTCACATCAATCAGGAAGTTTGATTGTTTTGTCTACCCACAGATCAATTTGATAAAGTCCTTGCCACTTTATCTGATGCTTTATCTTAACAAAAAAGGCTTTATACGATGGAGGGGAGGCATGCGGAGTTCCCAGTAGTTGCTTTCAGCCCGGTTAATTTTCTGTACCCGGTAAGATCAAAAGAATTCTTGTACTCACTTAGACTTTGGAGAGTGAGGTATTTTTCCTTTAAATGTTTCTTAAGATGGTAATGGGTGCTGGGGGTCTCGGCCGGTAGCCAAAGAAAACGCTCGCGGCGATGCCTTCTCCCCTCAGTGCCAAAGCAGGACTGCAACCACACCTCTGGGGGACTTTAAAAAGCTCCCTCGGAGAGTATGGGAGTCACACTGCTATCTTCTGGCTGCAGAGGAATTCCTGCATCCCAGTCCACTTTTTAGGACCGGGTTGGTGTGCTAAAAGCACTCCAATTTAGAGAGTATCTTGGATTCTCCTATGAGCTCTCCTAGAAGACTGGCGCCGGGACCAGCTCAGTCACCGGAAGTTCCCCTATTACTACGTATGGATGTGAAAGCTGGACATTGAAGAAAGCTGATAGGAAGAAAGTAGATTCATTTGAAATGTGGTGTTGGAGGAGAGGGTTACGGACTCCGTGGACTGCCAAAAAAACAAATCAGTGGGTTAGAGATCAAATCGAGCCTGAACTGACCCTAGAAGCTAAAATGACTAAACTGAGGTTTTACTGTATTCTGCCAAATGTTGTTATACCAATAAAGGTACCTGAACTGAACTGACTAAACTGAGGTTATTGTACTTTGGTCACATTATGAAAAGACCATTATGGTCACTGAAAAAGACAGTCATGCTAGGGAAAGTTGAGGGCAGAAGGAAAAGAAGAAGACCCAACAAGAGATGGATTGACTCAATAAAGGAAGCCACGGCCCTCAATTTGCAAGATCTGAGCAAGGCAGTAAAAGATAGGACATTTTGGAGGACACTGATTCATAGGGTCGGCATGAGTCGGAAGTGACTTGACGGCACTTAACACACACACAATGCAGTATCCGCTTCTCAGAAAGCACCTTTAGCTGTTTTATCCAGGGAGTGATATATTTATTCCGTGCAATATTATTTTGTGGACATGCTAAAACAGAGTGGGCTAGAGAGTCTACTTTATCCGGACAAAATGGGCATTTTCATTCTTCTGCAATAATTTTATTGTATCGCCCTTGTGTCTCAGCTGAGTCTAGGGCATTACATCTCCCCAATAAGAAAGATTGTCTGAACTTATGAATTTCTAACCAGCACAAATAGTCTGGCAAGGAGAAAGTTCTGTTGAAGGGTATCTGGAAGAAGCGAGGTGAACATTTATGATTTGCTTCCTTAAACACTAAGGATCAATCCTCATTTAAGATCTTATTTTGTAATTGTTTACAGCTTGCTTTCCGAGTACATGTTTTAAAAAAATCTAGGTTACACTTGTGACTACAGAAAGGAAGATGTGTCCTGCCTTGCAGCTAGTTACAGAGAAGCGTGTGAGGTTCTAAATGCTGTGTCATGTCTCTGTAAAGAGAGACAGTATAATGGTTACAGTGTAGGACTAAGATCTGGGAGACCCAGGTTCGAATTCCCCACTCTGGACATGGAAGCTTTCTGGGTGACCTTGGGCCAGTCACATGTTCTCAGCCTGACCTATCTCACGGGGTTGTTGTGAGGGGAAAGTGGAGGGGCAGAGAACGGAGATGACAAGGATTGAACTTGGGACCTTCTGAATGCAAAGCAGATGCTCTGCCACTGAGCCATGGCCCCAACCCCAACAAACTTTGCATTGGAACGGGGAACCAGGGAACGCAGCTACCTTTCAGGGTGGCTACCAGCTACTGCATTCCAGCCTTTGCTACTGAGGTCTAAGAATCATAGAATCATGGAATTATAGAGTTGGAAGGGTCCATAGAGGCCATCTAGTCCAACCCCCTGTTTAATGCAAGATCAGCCTACAGCATCCCCGACAGCTGCTTGTCCAGCCTCTGCTTAAAGACTGCCAGTGAGGGGGAGCTCACCACCTCCCTTGGTAGCTCATTCCACTACTAACCACTCTGTGTAAAAAAAAATTATAATGTCCACCTGTAATTTATACCCATTATTGCGAGTCCTATTGTCATGGGGCAGCCTGCTGAGGCTTCCTCAGATGAGGGGGACCTTGAAGCAACAGGCAGTGAAAGGGAGGAATAGCAGCAGGCTGAGCAGTCACAGACAGGGGAGTCCCCCCCCCCCCCGTGCCTACAACCACCTAGAAAAGGGGACTCACCTGTATCAGAGGGCCGGCTGCAGGCAGTCACTAAAGAGCCCCCCAAAGCTGCTGGAGCAGAGGCCCCAAAGGTTCAGAGCACTCCTACACAAGAGTAGAAGGAGTGCTAGACTGCATGGAGACTTTAATGCCAGACTTGGCCCTTCAGATGAATCACTATATCGAATGCCTTCAGCAAAAGACCCTCGAAATACCCTTCCTCCTAGAATCTCAAAGGATTCCAAGCCTAACTGGAAGGGCTGCCACCTACTCCAGCTCGCGCTCAGACTCAACCTAGCTATTCTAAAGAAGAAAAATTCACAATAAATTACCAAAAAACAAAAGTCTTTGTCTTCACTAAAAAACACAGAACTCATAAATGGCAAATTGAAGACCACAACATCGAACAAACCAAATCTTTCTAATACCTTGGTAAGGTCTTTCAGTCAACTGGACTCTGGAGAGCACAAGTGACTAATGTAACAGATGCTGCCTATAAATCATCCTCTGCAATACTAAATTTTCATTTCACTAAAGGAGCCTCCTACATTCCAGCAGCACTTAAAGCCTTCCAAGGAAAGGTCGTTCCCCAGCTTCTATATGGGTCACAGCTTTGCATTTACAAAGATATTTGCCCACTGGAAATGAAGTTTTTGAGGAAGATACTTGGAGTTCTGAGATGTGTTCTGAACGCCCTCCTCCAATTAGAAACTGGAGTGATCTCTTTGGAGTCCAATATGTAGATCCGAGCGCTTAACTATTGGCTAAAACTCTTATTCAGCCCTACTGGTCTAACCTCTGATTCTAGCTGATAATCACTGCTCAACTTGGCAAAGTGCAATAGAGAAGATGCTCTAGAAACACCGCCTCTCTTCTCAAGCCATATTGACATTAGGACATCAAAAAGCCAAGGAAACAATCAAAAAGCCAAGGAAAGAATCAAACAGAGACTCTTGGACCCTTCACTTAGATCGAGCTCAGATTCATAAACATTCAACCATCTTGCAATACATCAAACCTTTCCACCCTGCAGACTACCTTGGATTCCTGGAAGTATCCAAATATCGAAGGGCGTTTACTCTTGCGTGTTCAATGCCTTACCTTCAGCTCTCCTGGAAGGCAGGTATCGCCGTACTCCCTTCCACCAACAACTATGCTCATGCAAAACAGAGAAAGTGGGAACAATAGAACATGTTCTGCTGCAACGTCCCTTCTACAGCGACATAAGATCGCAGTACATTCTCCTCATATTGTCATCCTTTCCTGGGAGATCAGAAGAAGCTAAAGTTTCCCTTCTCTTAGCAGACTTCTCGGGAGATAACCACTCAAGTAGCCAAATTTTGCCTCTGGTCTAGTGGGATTCGTAAACGGCTAACTGAAAACCTTTCCCCATGGAAGATCTTTCCTCCTCTTCTTCAAATCATCCTTCCCAGAATCATCAACTTTTTTTATTTTATTTTATTATTTTAACCTAACTTTGATTTTTACTCAGAGCTGATATTGTATCGAAATAAAACTTGATTGATTGCTAGACTGCAGGCCCAGCGAAGAGAACTCCTGTCAGGTTGCTATCTCGGTTTCGTTATTGCCTCTGTCTCTGCGCTGTACTGTCTGGCTCTCAAGGTCACATACCTAGGCCTGAGAACTCAGCTCCTGGGAAACTGTGTTCAGCCTATGCTTGTAATCTCCCGCCTTTTCTGCTTTATATTATCTCCCAGCTAGTGAGACTCTCATAGCTGTCATTTTATTCGTTTGCACTGTATGCCTATTTGACCAGTAAAAGCCATCTGTTTGGACTCTATATGACTTTGTGGTGATTTCTGGTTCTGTGGGCCAAGGGCTGACAACTCCCTACTGACAGTGATGAGGCTAATGAGCTCCACGCAGCAGAGAATGCTGAGTCAGAGGAACAAAAAACAGCTGGTTCACCCTAGGCCTATTTAAGAAGGCACTTGCATCCAGGCCAGTGTGGGAATATCTTGTTACCACCTTGAGTTCTCTTTGGACTCTGACATTGCCTGATACCCTTGTAGCCTTTACCTTGGAATGGACTTTGACTTGGCATTTGGACTTTGCTTCTGATACTGACTTTGGACCCAGACCTGGAACAGTCTCGAACCACCATTTGCCTACACTACCCGTCTCTGGCCCTCGGGTCTGCTGGCACCTCTTCAGGACACCTCTCCTCTGCTGCCAACAGGAACAGCTCCCTGCCCTCCTCTAGGGCTGTCAATTCGGTTCGGCCCGAACTGAAAATCAGCCGAATTTCCCTTGATTCGGCGGTTTTTAGTTCGGACGGATCCGAACTCAAAACTGGCGGGCAACCGGGGGGGCCGAATTCAGCGAGTTCGGGAGTTCGGCGAATAAATTCGGCCAATTCGGCCGTCAGTAAGCAGCATAACCGTCAGTAAGCAGCATTCTCCTCCCCCGGCCAATCGGTGGCCAAGCTGGGTCTTCTTCTGGCCAATCAGTCAGGATTGAGTGCTGGAGGAATCAGCTGATGTGCGGCCGGCCGGGGAAAGAGAGAGAGAGAGGGAAATCCTCATGTGTGTGTGAGGGGGTGCTTGTGCACATTCGCTCCTTTCCGTGGCTGCAGGGGGCGCATTTTTTGGGGTACCGACCCCAAACTTTCAGGGGATATTCAGACAGGTTTTTTTAAGAGACCACCCAAGTTTTGTAAACATTGGGTCAGGGGGTCCCGAGATATGGGCTCCCCCCCTTTTTCTTTCCATGGCTGCAGAGGGCGCATTTTTGGGTGTGCCGACCCCAAACTTTCAGAGGAGCATCAGACTAGGCTTCTTAAGATACCCCCCAAGTTTTGTAAACATTGGGTCAGGGGCCCCCGAGATATGGGCTCCACCCCTTTTTCCTCTCCCCCCTTTTCCATTTTCGTGGCTGCAGGGGGCGCTTTTTTGGGGGTTCAGCCCCCAAACTTTTGTCATAGCTTCAGAGAATCCCTCTTAAGAGACCACCCAAGTTTTGTAAAGATGGGTTCAGTGGGGGCTGAAATATTGGCTCCCCCCCCTTTTCTCTTTCCATGGCTGCAGGGGGCGCATTTTTGGGTGTGCCGATCCCAGACTTTCGTCGGAGCTTCAGTCAAGGCTTTTTAAGAGACCACCCAAGTTTTGTAAACATTGGGTCAGGGCCCCCCGAGATATGGGCTTTCCCCTTTCCCCTATTGGGATGAATGGATCACCCTCGAGAGATGCATACATATGGATCTTACATACATACATTGGATACAAATGGAATCATATTGGATTACCCAGCCTCCCAGCCGCTCCTGCTGGAACAGAAGACAGCCACAGTAAGACCCCTTTGGGGGCTTTAATCTATATTTTTTCTTTTCTGTGTGTGTGTGTGTGGGGGAAAGCAGAGTCTGTGTGTGTGTGTGGGGAGGGAGCAGTTTCTGTGGGTGGGGGGGGAAGCCAAAGGGGGCTTTTGCCGGTTCTGCCTGGGTTGTGTGTTCCCCCTCCAGTCTCTCTCTCCCTGGTTTGAGGGGGGGCTTCATTTTTATTCTTCAGGTTTTTCCTCATTCATAAGATCAGTTAGGTTATTGATGCTTGCTCAAAACTGGTTTTCAAATGGTGACTTAAAGAATGCATCTGCCTGGTCCCAAGTCCAATGCAAAAGGAGACAGTCCACCCCCTCCTGCCCCTTATGCATAGCTAGCTGCCTCTGTCCCTTTCCATGGTATGCAAACTCCCAGGTGTCAGGTGTTGCTATGCACTGTTGCAAAGGTTTTGCATTGCGTGCTTGTGTTGCTTTGCAGTTGTATTGTTTTGCAAAATTCTTCACACCTGCCCCGCCCTTTGCATATTTGCAAAGGGGTTGCTCTGCAGTTGTGTTGCTTTGCAAAGTTCTTAGCACCTGCCCCGCCCTTTGCATGTTTGCAAAGGGGTTGCTCTGCCGTTGTGTTGCTTTGCAAAGTTCTTAGCACCTGCCCCGCCCTTGCTCTCATCAGCTGTTTGTCGGGGCCGGGAGCTTTGTGCGTGGGCGGCAAGCTCTGCGGAGAGATCCACATTAAGGGTGGGGGGGACCCCTTTCAGGGCCCATATCTCAGCCCCCCCTGACCCAATCTTTACAAAACTTGGGGAGTCTTTCAATATACGTCCTTTGAAGCTCTGCTGAAAGTTTGGGACCTCTAAGCCCAAAAATGCCCCCCCCCAGAGCCGCGGAAAGGCGCGGTTGTGTTTTTAATGGCTTTATTCGGCCGAATTTTTTTCCCGAACTTTGAATTCCCGCCGAATTGAACGGATCCGAAGTGGGGGAGTTCGGACTTCGGCACGTACCGAACCCACAAGGGCCAAATTCGGCCGAATCCGAACTGTACCGAATTTTTTTTTTTTTGACAGCCCTACCCTCCTCTCAGTGACAGCCCTTCAAATACTTCAAGAGTGCAATCCTGTCCCCCCTCAACCTCCTCTTCTTCAAACGGAACATTCCCAAGTCCCTCAGCCTTTCCTCATAGGGCTTGGTCTCCAGGAACTGCCCAGAAAGCATCAATATTTTTACAGGTTCCAAGCTATCAGATACAGGTGACTCCAAACGCTGGAGGATAAGCTGCAGAAGGGGATAATTGCCTCCACACCCAGCTTTGGAACATGGACTTCGAGATCCCTCCACCCTTGCCAGAGGTCATCTGCTGGAGCTCCAAAATCCAGCAGGCCTTTTCAGGACTCGAGGCCGTGCAACCCTTGTTGAGCATCCCAGTTGCTTCATGGCCCAGCACTGACACATTAATAGAATTAATAGAATTTAACTAATTACGCTAAACATTTGATTCCATTATGTTGCTGTCGGGAAGTGCGAGGGATACGGCTCCAGAGGGGCGGCCGAGTGTGCGTGGAGGGGAAGAGGACCAGCTGCAAAGGATTCGTTCCGAGTCAGTAGAGAGGATTGGTTTGGTTTGGTTCGGCATTCAGAGCAAAATTGCAAAAGAGAGAGAGAGAAACGGCGGCATTTTAAAACGAGAGGCGGCAGCGTCCGCCCTAAGAGGCCTCCTATTATACCGCATTATGTTCTGGCACACTGCACCGACCCTGATGCAGCGCAGGGCCTTGCTTGGTTTCTTTCTTTCTTTTAATGTGACGCGTTCTAAATACAAAGGCTCTG
This sequence comes from Euleptes europaea, assembly GCF_029931775.1. Taxonomy (NCBI): domain Eukaryota; kingdom Metazoa; phylum Chordata; class Lepidosauria; order Squamata; family Sphaerodactylidae; genus Euleptes; species Euleptes europaea. Next base: position 16,972,096 of record NC_079332.1, read on the forward strand.
CAGCAGCTCGTCCTGCCGGGGGCCAACAGCAGGGAACGGCTGCCTCCAGACTTCCCTGTACCCTTGTTCTCTTCGCTGGGAGGTGTCTGCTCTCCACCGCTGAGGGTGCCATAAAAATATAATCTGGAGCCCATTTAGGCTCACGCCTGAGGCAGGAGCCCCGGAAACACATGCATAAACACACACAAGAAGCTGCCTTATTTTGAACCAGACCATGAATCATAGAATCCTAGAGTTGGAAGGGACCACCAAGGTCATCTAGTCCAACCCCCTGCACGATGCAGGAAATTCATAACTACCTCCCCCCACACCCCCAGTGACCCCCTACTCCATGCCCAGAAGATGACAGTCAGTATTGTCTACTCTGGCTAGCAGCAGCTCCCCAGGGTCATAGAATCACAGAGCTGGAAGGGACCACCAGGGTCATCTAGTCCAACCCCCTGCATGATGCAGGAAATTCACAACTACCTCTCCCCCCACACCCCCAGTGACCCCTACTCCATACCCAGTGTTATCTACTCTGGCTGGCAGCTGCTCGCCAGGGTCTGCCGCACATGTGGAGGAGTGGGGTATCGAACCCGATTTTCCAGATTAGAGTCCACCGCTCCTAACCACCGCTCCTAACCCCTACACCATGCTGGGTCTCCAGATGGCTGGACAGCAATGTACTTGGAAACATGAATCAAAAGATGGGGAAGATTTAAAAAAAATGGGGGGGTTTGAACTGAATTTCAGCTACAAATATTAACTCACCCACCAATATTCGCACAACGAGGATCCGCTTATTGCATCTGACAAAGCCTGTTCCCGTCCACAAAATGTTCTGCTGGAATAAAATCTTGTCAGTCTTTAAGGTGACTCTGGACCCCCCCCCTTTTTTTTTTAACTGCAACAGACACATGTGGCCACTTGCTCTAGAATCAACCAGTTTTTCTGCTGGTAAAAAAAGAAAATAGGGATCTCCTTTAACCACCCGAAAAGGCTGCATTGAAGATCCTGGGACCTGCGCAGACAAAAGCCACATGGGATGGAGTCTATAGCAAGGTGGAGAAATGAGTAAGATGGAGTGGAAAAGGCAGCTGATTCCAACCCTGTAGAAGTGGGACGTATATGGAAATTGACAGTCAAATACTACTTAACATATCACTAGGGTTGCCAGGTCCCTCTTCACCGCTGGCAGGAGGTTTTTGGGGTGGAGCTTGAGGAGGGCGGGGTTTGGGGAGGGGAGGGACTTCAATGCCATAGAGTCCAATTGCCAAAGCGGCCATTTGCTCCAGGTGAATTGATCTCTATCAGCTGGAGATCAGTTGTAATAGCAGATCTCCAGCTAATACCTGGAGGTTGGCAACACATTTGCCAGTTGATGAGGTTGGCGACCCTATTTATAAGGCAGGGAGAAGAATGGAAACATGGCAATCCTTAAGTTAGCACCAGTGGCATTAATTTCAGGTGATGTACTGGCTCAAAGTGTTGAGGTAGGGTTGCCAGGTCCCTCTTCACCACCGGAGGGAGGTTTTGGGGGCGGAGCCTGAGGAGGGCGGGGTTTGGGGAGGGATTTCAATGCCATAGAGTCCAATGGCCAAAGCAGCCATTTGCTCCAGGTGAACTGATCTCTATCGGCTGGAGATCAGTTGTAATAGCGGGAGATCTCCAGCTAGTACCTGGAGGTCGGCAACACGTTTGCCAGTTGATGAGATTTTGCCTTTCCTTTGCCTTTGTTTCCTGTCCATCTCTAGGACTGAAGTGGGCCAGCCAAGGGCAAGACACTTTGGCATGCCCCACCCTGCCTTTTAGGACATAAGGCTCTCTTACGTAGTTTTATCAGCACCAAATTCCTTAAACCATGACAATAGAGTCAGCCCACCATTCCGGCCCAAGGGCACAAAACTTGCAACCCCGGAAGATGGCAGCATGCCACTAAACAAAGAGATGTGGGGCTCTAGCTGGTTGGACCCACTGTGCCACTGATGCTGGCCCTGCCAACAGCTCAGGGGTCTCCCACAGACCGAGAACTGGCTCCAAATGCTGTTGCGGCAAACCTCCAGGTGGGGCCTGGAGCTCTCCTGCACTCCCAACCGATCTCCAGACTACGGTGATCTGAAGAAACTGGCTGCTTTGGAAGGTGGGCCTTACAGTATCCCATCCCTGCTGAGGTCCCGTCCCTTCCCAAACCCCTCCCTCCACCCCTACATCTCCAGAAATTTCCCAACCCAGAGGAAGCAACCCTACCAAACACTGAGCAAACTGGTCCGGTATTCTGTTGCTCGGGCGGCCCGCTTTTGCACTCCAACACAGACGTGCAGGCTGCATCTCTATAGTCTTGGTTAGAAAATGCAAACTTGTTCCCATCTTACTTGCACAGTGGTTTCTCGGCTTTCAGTTCTTTCCACAAGAGCTGCGGAGTCGTTGCGCGCCCATCGGGGCTCCTTGGGTCACATTAGGGGCCTTCTTGGATCAACCAGGACATCTCGGAGATCTGTTGGGTTTAGCTGGTGAACTAAAAACACCTTGTAGCGTTCATTCTTCTGGTACATTTGTGTGGCTGAGCGCGACAGAGGAAGATCAGCCACGGCTGGCGTCCAGACTTTCAGAAAGCTCACCAGCCATTCCTAATCTGAGCGACAAATTTCTGAGCCCTGAGATTAAATTAAGGCAGGAAGAAGAAGAAGAAGAAGAAGAAGAAGAAGAAGAAGAAGAAGAAGAGGAGGAGGAGGAAGAGGAGGAGGAGGAGGAGGAGGAGGAGGAGGAGGAGGAGTTGGTTTTTATATGCTGACCTCTACCACTTAAGGAAGAATCAAACTCTCTTTGTCGAAGAAGAAGAAGAGTTGGTTTTTTATATGCCGACTTTCTCTACCACTTAAGGCAGAATCAAACCGGCTTCCAATCTCCTTCCCTTTCCCTCCCCACAACAGACACCCTGTGAGGCAGGTGGGGCTGAAAGACCTCTAAGAGAGCTGTGACTAGCCCAAGGTCACCCAGCTGGCTTCACGTGGAGGAGTGGGGAAACCATCCCGGTTCTCCAGATTAGCATCTGCCACTCGTGTGAAGGAGTGGGGAATCAAACCTGGTTGTCCAGGTCTTTTTTTCATCTCCAGCTTCAGAAACAGAGCGCGGGTGCATCTCACCCGACATTAGGTACTCTCAGTTTTCCTCTGGGAAAGGCTGAAGACGAAACCACGCAAATTCTTGCATGCACAGCAGATGGTCTAACTGTGCCCCAAGGCCTCTCCCCCTTATCCTGAGGACCAAATTACATGAGGCTTTAATGAGTTGGGTCTGGGGAACCCTGCATGTAAACCTCCAAAGTGTGGCAAACAATCCCCCCGCCCCTCAGGGCTGTTTCAACTCGGGAAAAAGGCACAAAGGGAACGCAAGAGTCCATCCTCCCCTTTGGCCACAGTCCCGAGAAGAACCAGACCCCACAGACTTTTAAAATAATCTACCCCACAAGCTGCGGGGAAAGCGAGTCGAGTCTGGAACCTGGACCCAATTAATTTTAAAAAGTCCTTTGTCACTTGACCCTGAGTCCTTCTCTTGGTTCATCTCCAGGATCTCAAGCAGAGAGGGGAGGGGCTGTGGCTCAGTGGTAGAGCACCTGCTTGGCATGCAGAAGGTCCCAGGTTCAATCCCCAGCATCGCCAGTTAAAGGAACCAGGCAGGCAGGTGATGTGAAGGACCTCCGTCTGAGACGCTGGAGAGCCGCTGCCGGTCTGAGTAGACAATACTGACTTTGATGGATCAAGGGTCTGATTCAGTATAAGGCAGCTTCATGTGTTCATGTATTAAAACACTGATATCCTGCCTTTCCATGTAGATCAAGGCGGATTACAATAACAGTTAAAAAATTTCTATTAAAATAAAAAATAAAACATGTCTTTCCCGACGCCCACGACCTGACACCCTGACTGTAGATGATGGGAGGTAAACCATGGGACTCCCCCCCCCTTTTCTCTTTTTGTTTTGTTCCATTATTAAATTTAATGCTGGGTCCTGATTGCCTCCCCCCCACCATGCACTGCGCTTTAATAGGCGCCAATTGGTTTTAGGTGGGTTTATAGTTAAATTGTATTAAATTTTATTTTTGCTGTGTTGTATTGGATTTTATATAGTATGTGTTTGAGATTGTTTTACTCGTTTTCAGCTGCTCTGAGCCCGGCCTTGGTCAAGATATAGAGCGGGTATAAATTGAAAATTAAATTTAAAAAAAAATTAAAACTTTTGGAAAGGTAAGCCAAGGTTGTTAATAAGCTACAAACGCTCCCAAGATCTGCAGGACAGGACAGTCCAAAACTCATTGCATTAACAGACAAGCAAAAGGACCACAGTTGCTTCCCCCCCTACCCATTTTCATATCAATTGGCAGAAATTATCTTTATTAGAAAAATGAAATTTTCATGTATTTACAATTTGTACATCTTGTACTTGGCATGTTTTTTTTTCTCCCACAGGTATATACATTTCAATACACGCAAACATACAAGTCCCCCCCACTCTCTGAACATCTTTTCTCTCTCTCTCTTTTTCCCGTCTATGCATTTTAACAAAAATGAAAATACAATACAATTTGAAGACAACCATAGCAATTATATATTTTTTTCTTCTATCATCAAAAGTTTGAAGCAAACATTTGTGAGGGTTTTTTCTTCTTCTTCTGTAGATATGTCTGAAAATATTATTTATACGATATTAGCACTTAGACATGCATTGGATTTAAATATGCTGGAGGGGTAAACTGCTGTTAGACAGAATACAGAACAGAGAAACAACCCCCCCACCCCCAAAATTCCTGGATCACAAATTTGTCGTGTTGCACGGTGTTAGGAGATCATACCCAGCGAACCATGGAAGATTTGTGAAGGAGTTGGCGCGGGAGTACAGACATCCTGTGCATTTGTGATTACTGGAGTGTGTGCATGTGTGTGTGAGGTTTAGAATGGTTGTTGAGTTTGTGTGACGAAAAACGCTTGCATTTTATTTTCTGACCGCTGATTCACACATGCATGTTGAAGTGTACACTTGCATGTATGAATTGTCACTGTAGGTTTACCACCACGTGGTCGAATTTTCATAGCTGTAGGTTTACCACTAGTGGTAGAATTGTCAAATGTTGATGTTTTATCTGCTAGTTTATCAAGAACCTCTTTTTGCATTTTTGTGCGTGGTAAGAATATAGTCATTTTGGGAACACCAAAGTGCAGCGGGCAAAGGCGGGGAATGCAGATTTCCCAGGTGCACAGGCGGAGAAGGCGCTGTACGAAATGGTAAAACCAACCACAACAAAAGAAGGATCCGTACCCCCAAGCTGAGCAGCAGCCGCACCTCCTCCGGTGCACGCTCCGGACACAAAAAAGGCATAGAAGAGTAAATGGTCAAAACCACAAGGCATCTGAACTGCATGCAGGCACGAGTCTTTGGGGAAATGGCACGGGGGAGAAAGTGTCAGCTCTCCTCAGGCTGTGGTCCCAATCCAAACTGGGGAGGGCAGAGTACACAGGGAAGGGTCAGTTGTGAATCTCCTAGCACGCCATTAAGCTCAGCTTGCTCAGAAGTCTTTAGAAGCCTTTGCGGGCAAGCTGTAGACATGAGCATCCCATGATGTTGATATGTGGCTTGGATTTATACAGCCACCAGAGAGTTCACGACCAAGGCAGGTAAACTTGATTGGTCCGAACTAAGCAAGTTTGTACCCGCTCTCCACAAATAGCCTTTCATACATGGCAAAAAAGGCCCGATCCGGTATACTTCGCATTTGGATATTTTCCTACTGTTTCTGCATTTTGGCAATCACACTTGTGAAGACTGATTTCTAGCTGGACCCCGGGCATACAAATGTACCCCGTATTAGGTGTGAAGGGGAATGCGCTACCCCATACCTTCTTCTGAGCTCTCCTGCTGGGACGAACCTGGGTTTGCCACTGCACGCGTGAAAGAGTTCTGTTGCATGACTGAGAAACCAAGGGACAGCTGCCCCCTTTCTCCTTTTGAAGGAGAATTTTAATACTTGGACTTTGCCATGGTCCACAAATCTGATTCAGTATAAGGCAGCTTCACGTGTTCATGTGTTGGGTGTTGTGGCTCAGTGGTAGAGCCTCTACTTGGCATGCACAAGGTCCCAGGTTCAATCCCCGGCATCTCCAGTTAAAGGGACTAGGCAAGTCGGTGATATGAAAGACCCTGCCTGAGATCCTGGAGAGCCGCTGCGGGTCTGAGTAGACAATACTGACTTTGATGGACCAAGGGTCTAATTCACTATAAGGCAGCTTCACGTGTTCCTTATTTACCCATCGGCTTCTTCACCAGTGCATTTCCCCACTTTCAAGCTATCGCATTGCTTTGCTAACAGTCTGGAGTTCTAGGACCACACTGCATGCATGGAGGATGACTTTCTCAAGGGTGCAGCAGCAAACTGTACCCAAAGAGCAGAGACTCAAAGGAATGAGTTGCTTGATTTCGAACAGGTGGCATCTAGTTAAACCTATTCTGTGTACCGTAATGGATACTCTCCTGCAATGATTTCCCCCCTCATGTACATGGAATATTTCCAGCGGATCTTAGCAAGGTAGCCAACACGTTAAAACAGTATTTTCTGAGACAATAAACTGACTCCGTAATAGAAATCAGTGAGGCACAATGAAACATAAAAAGGAGGAGAGGAGAAACAGAACAGAGCGGGTGCGGAGGAGAGCGACGAGGAGACCGAGCCCTACGAGGAAAGGCTGAGGGACTTGGGCATGTTTAGTCTGGAGGACGTTGAGGATTGCTCTCTTCAAGTATTTGAAGGGCTGTCACTTAGAGGAGGGCAGGGAGCTATTCCTCTCTTTAGAGAAGATAGGACTCGCAATAATGGGTTTAAATTGCCCTCCCTCTCATGATCTGCCTGTGGTCATAGAATCAGCATTGCTGACAGGTGGCCATCTAGCCTCTGCTTAAAAACCTCCAGGGAAGGAGAGCTCACCACCTCCTAAGGAAGCCTGTTCCACTGAGGAACCGCCCTGTTAGAAAATTCTTCCTAATATCTAGACTTGTTTCTCCTGGACTTTGTGGTCTACCATAGCACCTGCCCTCCTAAACTGCCATTTTCTCCAAGAATCTCTGTAGTCAGTGTAACCAGGCCCCCCACCTGGAGGTTGCTAACCATATTACAAATAAGACCCACAGGAATCACCAACATAACACATCCCCCGTCGAATTCCTACCTTTTGTGGTACAGGCATGGATAAGAACAATGCCCTTCAACCACCATCTTTTGCACAATTCATGGGTTTGTGAGGAGCAACATTTTGCTTGCCCTGTCCAGCTTCTCTCAGTACAATGCGCCGAGGACCAATCCTGCGCAAGCATACACCCACCCATTCGTTTCAACGGGAGTGACTCAGAAACTCCTGCTGAAGGGTGTCCTAAGTAATCACCCAGGAGATCTCAAGGCACAAACAGGACCACATACAAAAAAGCTCAGAGGCCGACTGCACAACTCAGACCAGAGTCTGGAAGCCTTTGTAGACTTCTTGCACTACGTCCTTCAGCCAAAGTTCCAAGAGACCTTGGGCGCTTTCACACATGCTGAATAATGCACTTTCAATCCACTTTCAATGCACTTTAATGATTGTTTACAAGTGTATTTTGCCATTTCCACTGTAAAATCCAGCCGCAAAGTGCATTATTCAGCGTTATTCAGTGTGCGTTAAAGCGCAGCTCATCAACTGTACCAAGCCAGGCCATGTAGGCCAGTTCCTACTCTCATGAAGACCATTCCCAGCCTTAAAGATGCCAGAGGGTTGAACCTGGGGTCTTATGTATACTAAACAGCTCCTCGGCCGCACTGTGCCACAGCAATGATACATATGGCATGTAATAATCCCTCTGGGAATCAATGGATCCCGAGTCAGCTTAAATGCATGGGCCACGATATAAGGAGTAGCATTAGGCGATACTCAAGATTTCTGATTCTGTCCTGCAAAAGCTGGGGGTTTTGCCCCCAAGTGTTATACAAATTTCATTTTCAAATGTATACTGCATTTCACAAGGGGGGATGGGATACTTGCCCAAGTACTGCCGGGGGGGAGGGGCAGGAGTAGTCTAGTGGTGGCGATGCTTTAAGGGCTTTTGTGGGGGTAGTCCAGATTTCATTGGGATTACTCTGTTGGTACTCACAGCCAACAGAGTAAATCCCTGGTGAGTATTTGGTAGGTAAAAGAAATTTAACATTTCCCCACCCCCATCTGAAGAGTACATTAGAGCAGCCTAAAGAGGCCAGGGTGGCTCCATAAACAGCTTTTTAAAGAGTTGAGAAATAAAAAAGACTAATTTAGGAAGTGGAAGGAGGGCCTTATAACCAAAGAGGAATATAAGCAAATAACTAGTGCTTGTAGGGAGAGTGTTAGGAAAGCTAAAGCTCAGTATGAACTTAGGCTAGCGAGAGATGCTAAAAGCAACAAAAAAGGGTTCTTTACCTATGTACAGAGTAAGAGTAAGAACGACAAGATAAGCCCATTGCGTGGACCGGAAAGTGAAATTGTAACAGGAGATGAAGAGAGGGCAGAACTCCTCAATTCCTACTTTTCCTCAGTTTTTTCTCGTGAGGGAAGTGGTGCTCAACATGGCATAAACAGCACATGTGATGAGGGAAGGGATTTGCAGCCTAGAATTGGCATTGGGGTAGTGCACAAACACCTGGTTTCTTTAAATGAAACAAAGTCCTCTGGGCCAGATGAATTGCACCCAAGGGTACTCAAAGAACTTGCAGATGTAATTTCGGAACCTCTGTCCATTATTTTTGAAAAGTCTTGGCAAACAGGTAAGGTGCCAGAAGATTGGAGGCGGGCAAATGTTGTCCCCATCTTCAAGAAGGGGAAAAAGGAGGATCCAGGTAACTACCGACCGATCAGCTTGACTTCTACACCAGGAAAAGTGTTCGAACAAATCATCAAACAGTCCGTCCTTGAGCATTTAGAAAGGATGGATCTGATCACTAAGAGCCAGCATGGGTTTCTCAAGAATAAGTCATGTCAGACTAATCTCCTTTTTTGAGACAGTTACTACCTTGCTGGATCAGGGGAATGCTGTAGACATAGTTTATCTAGATTTCAGTAAGGCTTTTGATAAGGTTCCACATAGTATTCTAGTTGACAAATTGGGAACATGTGGGTAAGATCCTATTATTGTTAGATGGATCAGCAACTGGTTGACAGATCGTACCCAAAGAGTGCTAGTTAATGGTTCCTCGTCCACTTGGAGAGAAGTGACTAGTGGAGTTCCTCAGGGATCTGTTCTGGGCCCTGTGTTGTTCAACATCTTTATAAATGATTTGGATGAAGGAATAGAGGGGATGCTTATTAAATTTGCAGATGATACTAAATTGGGAGGGGTAGCAAATATGGTAGAAGACAGAGCCAAGATGCAGGATGATCTTGACAGGCTGGAAAAATGGGCTAAAACTAATAAAATGCACTTCAACAAAGACAAATGTAAAGTTCTGCATTTAGGTAGGAAAAATCAAATGTATAATTATAGGATGGGGGAGGCTTGTTTGAGCAGAAGTGTATGTGAAAAGGATCTTGGGGTCTTAGTAGACCAAACACTGAACATAAGTCAGCAGTGCGATGCTGTAACTAAAAAGGCAAATGCAGTCTTGGGCTGCATCAACAGAAGTATAGTGTCCAGATCACGCAAAGTGATGGTATCGCTTTACTCCGCTCTGGTTAGACCTCAACTACTGTGTTCAGTTTTGGGCACCACAATTTAAGAAAGATGTAGACAAGCTGGAACGTGTCCAGAGAAGGGCAACAAAGATGGTGAGGGGTCTGGAGACCAAGTCCTATGAGGAAAGGTTGAAGGAGCTGTGTATGTTTAGCCTGAAGAGAAGACTGAGAGGGGATATGATAACCATGTTCAAGTACTTGAAGGGCTGTCATAGAGAGGAGGGTGCCGAGTTGTTTTCTGTTGCTCAAGGACCAGAACCAACGGGTTGAAATTAAATCAAAAGAGTTTCCTCCGTCTAGACACTAGGAAGAATTTTCTAACAGTTATAGTGGTTCCTGAGTGGAGCAGGCTTCCTCAGGAGCTGGTAAGCTCTCCTTCCCTGGAGGTTTTTAAGAAGAGTTTAGATGGCCATCTGTCAGCAACGCTGATTCTGTGACCTTAGGCAGATGATGAGAGGGAGGGCATCTTGGCCATCTTCTGGTCACTAGGGGTGTGTGTGGGGGGGGGAGGTAGTTGTGAATGTCCTGCATTGTGCAGGGGGTTGGAGTTGGACTTGATGGCCCTGGTGGTCCCAACTCTATGATTCTATGATTCTATTCTATGATTTCTCTGGGTGGTCTATAGATAAATCACTTAAACTGTGTAGAACTCAGTGGGACTTGTGAGTATACATGCCATTTCCATTATTATTTTCTTTTAAATGGAAGCTTTGCTAACTTTTAAAGAAAACTAACAAAATACTTTCACATACTTTAAACGGGAGAGTTTGAACTTGGTGTTTTTTTTGGAGAGGAAGGAATTCAATCGGGTGCAGTTTCAATCTTATCCTCCCCACAACCCTGAACAGCAGAACATTTTCATTTTGTTGTTTGTTTCTCCACTCTCCTTGCTTTAAAAGTGAATTTTTTACATAGTGCATTTTACAAGCTTGCTTGCTTGCATTTGTGTGTGTGTGTGTGTAAAATAACCCAGAAAATCCAAAATCCAAGCCTGGAGCATGTCCCTAGCTTAGGGTTATTTGACATGAATGTTCTGAGACAACACACATCCTCTTAGCATGTCCTGTGACAACATAATTACTTGTATTATGTGCATATACTAAGTATTTAGATGCGCTTGATTAGAGAAGTCAAACATGTTCAAACATACATACGTGATACTCTAGAAGAAACCACGTCACTAAAAAGAGGTGCCAGACTTTCCAGAAAACTTGCACTCAAGATGGTAATCACGTTCCTGGTGGAGTCAGTTCAACATACATGGCGGTGTCACAGGTTAACAACTGTAGTTAACATCAACGTACAGTTAATTGCACGGAACCTCTATTGAGTTGTAAACAACGAGCGACAGCTATTTTGGTGGCAGCGGTGGGATCTTTTTTGGGGCGCAATGTGAGGGAAAGGGGAGAGAAACAGGAATACTATACAGCCCTGAGTTATCATCACCAACAAGGGAGACACACAAACTTGTGTATACATTTAGGTTTCAAGTTAGATCATGAGGTCTACAGCTTTACAGGTGTAAGCTCCATAGATCGATACTTAAATATATTATTTTCTTCTTTGCAGATCTTCCAGATGCAAAGTTGGACTGCGGAGTTTCCTACAAACGGATTCCGTTTCCAATGAGATTCTATGAAATATAAATGAAAGCATTTGGACACCAACACAAGCCAAAAATCTTACTGGGTAGAGTAAGATGGGCCTCGATTTTCTACAGCGTTGGTCTTTGTCACCAAACTGCTCTTGCCCAGAATGGCGTCCTGGGTGGATTTAGACATTAAGAAGATAGCACGGGTATGATTGGGGGGAAAACAACAACATACTTCCATGTGGGGGAAAAGAGGGACTTCATGCAGCAGCTATAACTTCCGTAGGGCACATGATGGAGCAGGACGAGTAGGAAGTCCCCACGTCAGCAGCCCAACATGTGTGTGAGTGCAGAGGGTGCCCCCACACATGTAAACATTTTTTTAAAGATGCCAACTCGACTGTTCTCAAAATCTCTGGATCCATCACCGTAGTCAGCAAAACCCTTTTCAAGACTCTTAAGCATTTTGAAAGTTTCCACCATCAAGTGGTCTCCTTCCAAGGTCTGTGCTAGTACATCACCGTGATCTTTGACGGCATTCGTGGATTGTACCAGAAGGGGGCATGATCCACCAGAAACTTCTTCTCCTGACCCAAAGCCACAGGACACATTACAGAGGAGAGGCCTTTCTGAATTGTGCCACGCAGTGGCTGGGAAGAGTTAGGTGTAGCGGCCTGCCAAATTTATTGTCGACAACACAGAGGGATTCTTCACATCCTCAGAATAGGATTGCCCACCTTATTCTCCCAGTCGTGCTTCTGTGACTTCAACTAACGTATTTAGTACAGGAAGCTTTTCCCTTATCACTTTATCTCCATGACCCAGTAAAGCTTCACTTATTATATTTCTCCCACATGGGAGTAGAGAAGGTCATCGAAGAAAGCGACCCCACCACAGAACGAGAGTGGTGAAAGTGGTACTGGCTCTGGGAATTGTTAAAAAGAACAGGGGTGGTCCAAAATCCATGGAACAATCTCAAGAGGAAAGGAAACAGCCAATGTCTCTGACTTGGCTGGTGGGGGTGGGGGGAGAAAGGGGGTCAGGGGTTTTAATCCCGGCATCCCCTGTAAAGTGCTTTAGTTCCCACTGGCATCTCAACAAAGGCAGTAACCATCCAGGCCCCTGAGCGGCTGGTCTCAAGATCTGATGCGTGTGTGCTTAGATCTCAGCACCATCTCCAAGTGGCCAGGCAACCAAAAAAAGCCGCAACACCCTTAGACACTTTGATAAACTGTCCGTAAGTCATTTCAAGTTTGGCCAAGCCAGGCTGGAGCTTTTTTTCGCTTGGGCACCAGAGTGGTATTTTCCCACTGCCGCTCACAAGAAGGACAGTTCGTTCCATGTCTAGTCCTGGGTAAAGGTGCCCACAGGACCTGCTTCGGGCTCATCAGGGTTAGCATGTCTTATAGGTGGGGCAAAGGGACAGGATGATGGCTACGTGACCAGCTTGCAGCTGCCACCAGGACCTTGGACCTCGGTTACCAATTCTGCAAAGTACGCTCAATGCAACTTCCGTTCATTTCAACAGGGGGGTTGGTGCTGGAGGAGTTTGTGGTGGGATCGCAGCCTTGATCTCTGATAAGACAACACAGATGAGGACAATATTGTTTCCATTCATGGGCCCTGAGGATTTTTTTTTTTGCTTTTTTTTTGACCGTGTTTAGAAACAAAGATGAAACTAAATCATACAGATACAGATATAGATATATAGTTTTTTTTGTTAAAAGTGTAACTCTCTAATCTCTTTGACAAGTCTTACCTTTTGTTAGTGTGCAAATGCATTCTTAGCTTGTTTTTTTGTTTTTTCTCGTTTTTGTTTTGTTTCCGTGTCAAACTACATGCATACCATATTGCTTATTCTCTATTAAAAATAACGTTTGGGGAGGGTAGAAATACACTGGATGAAAGTGCTAGAAGGAATCAGTCCAACAAAATAAAATAACCCTCCACGTAGAAAAATTTCACATAGTTGCCAACATGAATCGGGGTTCACCCAAAAGAATAACCGTTGATTTCACCACGCCTCAAATCTGTCCCTAAGGGTTTATCTACACAACAGACTTACACTGGCATAATGGTAACACCCCCTTTCTAGTAGTAGAAAAGGGCAAGAGTCCAGTAGCACCTTAAAGGCAAAACTATTTTCTGGTAGTCTTTAAGGTGCTACTGGACTCTTGCCCTTTTCTACTACTGCAGACAGACGAACACGGCTACCCACTGTGAATTACCCCCTTTCTAGGCAACCCTCAAAATTGCAGTTCTGGGGGACAGCTCAGAAACAGGGAACTCTTAACGCCTTCTCCTAGCAACAATTACCAGGATGCTTGCAGTAAAGCCATGACAGCAAAATCCAATATATGTTTGTAGTACAGATATTCCCATAACGTGGTGAACTTTTCTTTCTTATCTTTCCTTCCTTTTTGGTACAACTGACAGACATAATAATAGTGGTACACACTCTGCAGCTTGTGAAGAGCCACATTCACAATTACCGAAAAGAACCAAATTTACTTCCATGTTTACATGACGCTCTGGGAAGCTCACAGTTTACCCCTTCCTCCAGCAGCTGTTTCAAGGTGAAAACCACCTTGCAACCACTGCCCCCCATACAAGGACCGTGCCCACTTTTCTGAAACAGGGAGCAGGTGCCACGTCGCCAATCTGAAAAGCCACTTAGTGAGTACCACTGTACCAATTTGATATATGGAAGGCATTGGGAATCCTTTGATTCCCGTTACACTGCTCAAGATGCCCCTCTTTCCCTCTAGGATGCTGGCAACTATGTTTCCCTACAGATAAAGGTGATAATGAAAAAGCTAAACATCTGATTCAATGCTAGGCATCTTCTTATACACACGTCTATTGCTGCAGGAATTTAAAACTCGTGGAGTTGTGTACACGCTATTCTTATTGGCAACGTAAGGCAACCCATGCTCTGAAATGTACATGTCATTGTGGACCCGGCCATCTCTGGAACAGTACGAGGTGGTCGACCTTAGTGATGACCTCGAGTAACTATCGTATCTCGATTTTAAGGATTGTTTATAAGAGTCCGTGGGGCTCCGCCCGAGAACTAAATGCTGGTCATCACAATAAGAGTGCAGAAAAGGGTTCTCGGCCGAGCGGTCGGAATACAGGGACTTGACCCTCTTCCCATCGTCCAGCGTGCGTGAGAAAAGCGGAGCCTTGTTGCTCAAGAGTTTGCTTTGGGGGGCCGTAAAGAGGGTTGCATAAGGGTTGGCTTCAAGAAGCTTCTCCTTCTCTTTCAGGCTGAGGCTGCGAGCGGGCCTCCCGAGGTCCATTTCCCTGCACTTGTCGAGGATGTTGTCATACGAGTGCTGCCGGCTCATTTTCAGCTTGCTTTTTTGGGGAGGCTGGGTGTTGTTATTCTGGACCCAGTCGTGGCGATACGGGTCTTCCCGTTGAGTGGAGTTGGCCGTTTCCTGCAGCATCTGGTCCTCATCGATATCGTACAAGTTCCCCATCCGCACGCAGGCATCACACTTGTAGGGCGACCGGCTGGAATAGTGCCCGGCGTAAGTGGGCAGGCTGGAAAGGCAACTTCTGCAGTGAGTGGCATTCTGCCTGTATCTCTCGTTTGCCTCACCAAAAGAAGCATTCTTGTCTTTTACGCTGTAGTGCTTGGAGTACAGCTTGTATTGGTCATTGTTTGGAAGACTTTCTTCATTTGGCAAAGGAGTTCTATTACTTGGCTCAGCATTCCTGTAGTTGTCATTGTGGTCCTGATACACTTCAGAAAACTCCATGGTCTCTGGAAGGATGATATTCTCGATATACTGAGGGGTATCGAGATGAAAACCTTGCTCCTTATCGGCATCTATAATGTAAATTTTATCTCGGGGCAAAGATTGTTTATTTTTCAGATATGTCAACTCAACGTCACTACAATCCTTTGGATATTTTGAGACGGGTCTTTTCTTCACGTTGTCCTTGGACTTGTGGTGCTTGTTGTTGTTTTCAGGCTCCACGTGGCAAGTGGCTCGGCTTGAGGTGTCCGAAACATCCGAGCGGATGATCTCTTCGGGGAGGTACCTCTGACTTTTCAAGGAATGCTGTCGGTTTTCCTCCGGAGCATTCTCCCGTTGAGGGCCTTGCCGGACAGAGTCTTGGCGGAGGGATTCTTGCCGCAGGGATTCCACTGACTTCCTCCACAGTTGCCTCGGACGTGAATTCGCTTTGGCTTCGGTTGCGACGGCCACTTCCACAGTGTTGGGATTCGATTCATTTAGTGTGAGAGGGTGCTGCCCTTGGAAAACATAGTTGTTCAGGTTGTCTTTGTGGCGGTTGCCAGGAAAGGTCTGCAGCTCACTCATATTATCACTGAAAACATTCTCCTTCCCTGGGAACGGCCTGTTGTCCGAGAAAATCAGATTCCCCTTATCCATCATCATGTCCATAATTAAAGATCCTCTGTGAATGAAATCAGGTGTTCTTTTGGGAGAATTGAGCCTGGAGGGGTTCATGTCGGCCAGGTTAGTCATATTCTTGGCTGTTCGCAGGAGTTTTAACATATTCGTCTGCGAGCTTGTTAAAGTGAAGTCGGGAGATTTCTTTTTTTCCTCAGTGTGAACACCATGAATGCAGCTGTAAATCCCCTGCAAGAGTCATAATGCAAAACAGATGAAAATCTCCACTGTCAAATGCATAGATTTATGCATGTCATTATCGGAAAGATTAAATATGTGTTAATAGCCAAATCACAAAAAACCTTTTAAACGAGTTGGACCTCGGTTCCCTAAACCTGACTTGCTTTCCCCACAGCTCCACAAGAGTTATGGGGAAATGTCATTTTCAAAGCCTTTCCCTCCACACTACTTTCCCTAGCTGAACCAGCCCCGGCAGAGAGTTCTCTGTTGCATGCGAAGCTTCAAAATTATGTTAACAATTTCCTGCTGGGGCTGTTTTGGCTTGAGAAAATGACCCAGAAGGGAAGGCAGGAGTCCCTCCTCTTCCTAGGCCCAATGGCCTAGGAAGAGGATGATGAATCAGTCCTCCACGGGCTTTAAAAATGATGTCCCCCCACAGCTGCTCTGTGACAAAAGGGAAGATTACTCATTTTAAAAGTCTCACGTAGTTTGGCCCTATTTTACAACCCAACCCTTCCATGGATTGAGCAATAAAATGTCAGCCACCATGGCACCTCAGAGTGGATCCCTGTGGTGTCAGATGTGGGTTCACTGTTTGGTCTACAAGACAGGACACTAACCTGAGGAAAGAATTAGGTGATCCAAGGGAGCCAATCCTGTGCCGCTGCGCGCTATGTAGACCCAAGGTGTGCCAGAGGGCCTGCCTCTGCTCCAGGTACATGTCACCACAATGACTGCTGAAGTCTGGACTTTGCCAGCACTTGGACCAGGGTACAGGGGGAACTCTTGTCCCTAACGATAATTCACATAGATACGAGGCCAGGAGCACCACGGAGCCCAACAAAGTTTTCAGGGTATGAGCTCTCAAGAGTCAACGCTCTTTTTGTCACATGTCAGAGCTCTGACTCTCGAAAGCTCACACCCCAGAAATCTTGCTGGTCTCTGGGGTGCTACTGGACTTGAACCTTGCTGTTCTACTGCAGACCGACACAGCTACCCTCTGAAACAATAATTCACATGACACTCACAGCTCGCAGACAAGGGTTGCAAGAACTTGGCTTCAACCCATTTCCAGCTTTATAGTGGGCAAAGTGGGCATGGCACTTAATCCATCTGACTGTGGTTTTGACTGGAAGAGGTTCTCCCCAATGTTAGGAGGAGAAAGATCTTTCTCTATGCCAGCCACCCAAGATCCTGCCAAAAGAGACCCCCTGGGGGCTTCTGCATGCAGGAGTGCCCACTGCGTTTTCAAAATATCGCCCTTGCCAACACACAGCCCAGGTTGGGATCATGGAGCGGGGACACTGAGTTTGGAAGCAGACTGGATTCAAATTCAAGCACTCTAGGATTCAAATTCAAAATCTCAGTAAAAAAACAACAACGGGCATTTAAGTGAAACAAGTGGCCCTGTCTAGCTCGGAGTTTCTACCCTGTCAGTAGGCCTCCACAGGTAGAGAAAGGTCTTCTAAAAAATGCCTTTTCCTTGAAATCCCCATCCTTTTTGGGGGGAGGGAGAGGAGACACCATGAGTTGAACCCAGGACCTTCCTGCATGTAAGGCATGTTTGACTAACGGCCCACCTACCAAATTATCAAGCAAATGAAACAGTATTATTTCCCTGGGGAAAATGCCTGGAGGACATTTCTATCTACAATGACTCATCTTCACCCAATGGAACCTTCATGTGCAGAAGCAGTATACCTCCAAGGCACCAATGGAAGGGCAGAAACCACTGTGGATGACCACCCACCTTCGGTGGGGGGAGGCGGGAAGAGCCATTTGGCAGGCTGTTGTATCAAACATATTCTTGGCCTAGACAGATCTTGGTTGAGCTCAGAAAAGCAATTCTTACCCTTGATCTTGCCAGACAATTGGAGAAAATGTTAAGTTCTGCACAAAAATGCTTTTCAAAGCTGCAGAAAAGGTCAGAGTATCGTTCGGCCCATGGGCAATTTTTTTCGTCAAAGGAGACACAGCCTCCCTCTTCCCCCATCTCCCCCTCCCCGAGTGTGGTAATTAGGAATATAGCTCAGTAGTTTCATCCAATTATTTTTCTGTACGCTTTAGCAGTGATAGAATAGCCGAGTCTATTAGCTAATTAAAAAAATTGAAAGTGTCCAAAGATTAAGACTAAGCATATTTACTGCTTGCATTTAAACAAACACTTATTTGGAAATAAAGATCCTTTTTTTTTTTTTGCAACTGGTTGCATAATTTAAAAAAAACCCACAACTCTGGCCGTATGAATAAACTACTTTATTTATAATGCAAATTGCACTTATTGAAGGCGTGCAATTAATTAGGAAGACGCTCTGGCTTGGTCACTTAGTGCAGAGAGGCACATGAGCAGGCTGATGCGCAGGGTTGGATGCACTACACAATGCGCAGGGATGTGCTATACAATGCAGGAGGGAATCTTGGGGGCCCACCCCAAATTGAGTGTGAAGATAAGAAGCATCTTCAGTTTACTGGGGGGGGGGGGCAACAGGGTCAGTTCCAGTTCCCCCTGCAGGGGGAGGGAATTCCATGGGGAGGGCCATAAAAAGGCTTTCCCATGGGTCCCAGCCAGCCTATACTCTTTTATGGTTCGCATGGGAAGGCACCGAGCATCCCTCTTACAACCTGGGCAGGCTGACACTAGAGGAGGCTGTCATGGGGCAGCTTGCTGAGGCTTCCTCGGACAAAGAGAACCTTGAAGCAGCAGGCAGTGGAAGAGAGGAACAGCAGCATGCTGAGCAGGCACGGACGGATGAATGTCCCCCGTGCCTACAACCACCCAGGGCAGGGGGCTCACCTGTGTCCAACAGCAGCCCTCCACAGCGACCGGAGAAGCGGTGCCAAAGGTGCAGAACATTCCTACTCGAGCATAGAAGGAGTGCTAGATTAAAAGCACTACGAAGATCACTGCCAGCTGACAGCAATGAGAACAATGAGCTCCCTCCAGCAGAGAGTGCTGAATCAGCAACAGCTGATTCCTCTTAGGCTTATTTAAGCAGACACTGGCATCCAGGCTGACATGGGAACAAAGTGTTATTATTGCCCTGTGTTCTCTTGGTTTCCCGATTATTTCCAAGACTCTCGTGGCTTTGACCTAGGAATGGACACTGCAACAATATGCCCAACCACTCAATGCTCCTCAAAGGATGACGCATCTTACATGGCCTTCGGCACTGGTTTGACCATTTTATACTGGTTTGACCATGAATTTGTTGCATTTTAACTAGTTTTGCATCACCTTGAGGACCTTTGGATGAGAAAGGTGGCCTAGAAATATACTAAATAAATAAGCAGTTTCTGCTTTATTGTCCCGGAAACTCCTCTCTCTGAACAGACAAATAATCTCTATGCTGCTTTCCCCCCACCCCAAATAGGGTCCCCAGGGCAGCGAACATCAAGACATTACAACCGAAATTTAAAATGTATAGGTAAAATTTATTTAAAAATACAATAAAGACATTTTTTTGTTCCATCAAGTCACAGCTGATTTATGGTGACCCCGTAGGGTTTTCAAGTCACAGCTGATTTATGGTGACCCCGTAGGCAAGAGGCATTCAGAGGTGGTTGGCCATTGCCTGCCTCTGCATAGCAACCCTGGCTTTCTTGGTGGTCTCCCATCCAAGTACTGACCAGGGCCAATCTTCCTTATCTTCATGAGATCTGACAAGATTGGGCTAGCCTGGACCGTCCAAGTCAGGGCAGAGACAAACAGAGGTGGCTGGCCATTACCTGCCTCTGCATCACAACCCTGGTGTTCCTTGGAGGTCACCCAACCAAGGACTAACCAGGACTGACCTTGCTTAGCTTCCAAGATCTAATGGGATCAGGCAATCCTGGGCTATACCAGTTAGGGCATACAAAGCCAACACTACCAGGGAGGAGGGCCTTATGGGAAGAACCAGCACTTCAAATAATGCCCAGATGAACATTGGCAGCCAATATAGATCTTCCAACACAGGACTGACTGGATCCTTGCATCATGGAGGACAGGGTCTATCAGTGGCTACTAGCTATGGCGACTAAACGAAACTTCCATGTTTAGAGGCATTAAACCTCTGAATAGCAACGCCAGGAGGCAACATCAGGAGAAGGCCTTGGCCACAATACCTAGCAGTCAGCTGGGTTCACTCTGCTGAAATTAACAGTGCGGACTATTTCTGCATTTGTGGCAAGGAGAGGGCAGGGAATTACATGTCCCCAATGCAGCTTTTTGACCCCTGTGGACTTACTCCAACATCATTGGATATCAAAAACTCTTCCTGAACTGCACTGCATGGTTTGCCATGCATTATTCAGGGGATGTCTGTTTGAGAACGGCACATTCAGAAATCTCTACAAGGGCAGGTGTAATGACTTTGTGACATTCTTTGGATCCGGGCCATTAACTGGCAAAGCCAACAAAATCCATACTTACCCTACTGATGGAAAACAACAGTCCTGGTCGATCAGAGCAGACTCCAGTGAAACAGAACCGCAACTTCCAGTAAAAGAGGTGCTCCCACACAAACGTGATCAGGCTGAGCGCCATGGCAGCGGCGAGCATGTAGAACACACCCGCCATGTTGTCAATGTCCAGCTGGCTGCTCATGACCTCGTTCTTCTCGTTGTGGCAAATGCCTGTGAGCCACAGGGTCTCCAGTTCCTCCATCTCTCCTAGAAATGGAAACAATCCCCATCAATAAGGGTGGGAATGGAGAAACCAAGACAATCCCATTGGTAAACATGGCACCTCCCCCCCCCACATTGTGCATGGCACAACAGCATGCTCAGACTAGACTTATGGAAAACTTTAAAAGGTGTCCTTGTTTGGTCGTGCAAAGTGAAAGCAGAACTCTCCTTCTCTAGGTCTTGATACAGCCAATACTGCCATTATTCAAGATGGTGGCAAAAGCTTCAGCTGGGAGATGTATTGCATTGGTAGTGGAAAAGGCCGCCAAGTCACAGAAGACTTATGGCAACTCCAAAAGGTTTTCAAGGCAACAGACATTCAGAGGTGGTTTGCCGTTGCCCACCTCTGTATAGCAACCCTGGACTTCCTTGGTGGTCTCCCATCTGAGGGCCAACCCTACTTAGCTTCCAAGATCTGACGAGATCAGCCTAGCCTAGCCCATATTATTGCATTAAGGTAAAGGTGGTCCCCTGTTCATGCACCAGGTCATTGTGTGTGTGTGTTAAGTGCCGTTAAGTTGTTTCTGACTCATGGCGACCCTATGAATCAATGTCCTCCAAAGTGTCCTGTCCTTAACAGCCTTGCTCAGATCTTGCAAATTGAGGGCCTTGGCTTCCTTTATAGAGTCAATCCATCTCTTGTTGGGTCTTCCTCTTTTCCTGTTGCCTTCAACTTTTCCTAGCATGATTGTCTTTTTCAGTGACTCTTGTCTTCTCATAACATGTCCAAAGTACGACAGCCTCAGTTTAGTCATTTTAGCTTCTAGGGTCAGTTCAGGCTTGATTTGATCTAAAACCCACTGATTTGTTTTTTTGGCGGTCCAGCATATCAGTAACCCTCTCCTCCAACACCACATTTCAAAGGAATCTACGTTCTTCCTATCAGCTTTCTTCATTGTCCAGCTCTCACACCCATACATAGTAATAGGGAATACGATGGCATGAATTAACCATTACTGACCTATAAGGTGACATCACATCATATTTACTAGGCAAACTATGTTTACCATTAGACAGCTGCAAAATCCTTTCACACTGAGAGCCAGCGTGGTGTAGTGGTTAAGAGCGGTGGTTTGGAGTGGTGGACTCTGATCTGGAGAACCGGGTTCGATTCCCCACTCCTCCACATGAGCGGCGGAGGCTAACCTGGTGAACTGGATTTGTTTCCCCATTCCGCCACATAAGTGGTGGGCACTAATCTGGTGAACTGGGTTGGTTTCCCCACTCCTCCACGTGAAGCCAGCTGGGTGACCTTGGGCTAGTCACAGCTCTCTCAGCCCCACGTACCTCACAGGGTGTCGGTTTTGGGGAGGGGAAGGGAAGGCGATTGTAAGCCGGCTGGATTCTTCCTTAAGTGGTCAATCAAATTTATCAAAGTTATTAGTACAGTCAATCAGACCAGTAAA
Organism: Euleptes europaea; assembly: GCF_029931775.1. Taxonomy (NCBI): domain Eukaryota; kingdom Metazoa; phylum Chordata; class Lepidosauria; order Squamata; family Sphaerodactylidae; genus Euleptes; species Euleptes europaea. The sequence continues at coordinate 16,994,063 of NC_079332.1, forward strand.
AGCTATACAACGATGAACCAGACATGACCAATATAAAAACAGCATTAAAAACACACACACACACACACACATATCTATATCTATATCTATCTATCTATCATCTATATATCTATATCTATATATATCTTAAGAACACTTTACATAAAAACTGGATGGAGTGTAAAAAAGTGCCATAAGTGCCAATGACATCATTCTAGCAGAGATTTACGAAGTTTCATTAGTCACAGCACAAAATTTGGCAACCTGAGTTGTAACCTGAGGGTTCTCGCCGCTTAACAGTCTTGCGACCCTATCCACTGAATCCCGGCCAGGGAATCGTACTAACAGTGGAGAGATCATTTCAACACGAGCTTTTTCATAGAGAGGACAGAATAGTAGGATGTGTCCTGTGGTATCGACTTGCCCACTGCCACACACACAAAATCTTTGAGCCCTGGGGATTTTTCAGAACGACCCTCTACTAAAGCCGAGGGCAAAGCTGAGCATCTGGCGAGTGAGAACACTCTTCTATGTCTATTTGCTTCAAGGGAAAGCAAACAAGTGGCCGGCGCCAACAGGTATCTAGGGCTGGCTGGGGCAAGAAAGGATGGTGTTCCGGTCAAATCCAATTGTCGACCAATGTCCTTAACTCTTTAACTGACGTTATAGCCTTGTCTAAACTCAGCTCTAATATAAACTGGGTAGAAAAACCTAAATGTGCTAATTTACTTTGGACACTTACAAGCCACGAGGACTGAAATTTGTCGTGTAATATCAATGACGCCAATCCCTGAGTGTTTTTGTTAAGTTTAAGTGGTAGAGAAAGTTGGCACATTAAAAACCAACTCTTCTTCTTCCTTCCTTCCACTTATGCCCGCAGTCTCCATCTCCCCTACTGTGGCAGTTCTGTATTTATTTATTTATTTATTTATTTATTTTAAACTCGGGAAATGATGACTTCTCCTTCTTACTAAACGGCACTCATGGGTGGCTGACAAACCAAAGGTCAAAATTAAGACAGTAGCAATGCAAAAATCCCAACAGAACACCCGGCAGCAGCCGAACTACAGCCAGCTGCGACATCGGCCATAAAAAGAGCCAGAAGTAATGAATCAATAAAGCCATAAATCGAGGGGAACAATATCAATGTCAGGGACTCCGTTTGGGGGCATCTCACCAACAAAATTGGCACAACCGGCTTGTAAGTCTGGATGCCTTTTCACAGAACCAGCGTTCGCATTCTCAAAACTGCTCCTTACTCAGGACAATTATTTGCAAGGGTCAATATTTATTTATTGTACTGTATTTTTACTTTGCCTTCCCCAACTCGAAGGTCGGGCTCAGAGCGGCTGAATTTTGCACAAATCTTGCACCAATGGGTGAATTTTTGCACAAGGAGCCAAAATTGATGGATAGTCACAGACTGTACAACTCGGAGGGGTTTCAAAAGGCAGCTGTCGGAGTGATTCGCTTAACTGATACGTGTTTTCTACTATTTGCTTGTGCAGGGAAAAAATATATTGGATTGCTTTTGAGCCAGCCTGGAATGCTAATGAGGACCTGGGATAATTATGGATTAAGTAACACCGTGCCTATGCTAAAATGGTTATTTCAACAAAAACGCTGCTGCGTTTTGTTGCATAAACAGAGAAAGCAGCTGCAAAGAACTGCAGAGAGAGAAAATTCCCTCCTTTGTTGAAAGGCGGGTGTAATTAAGGGAAGGGGGGAACGAACCATTCAGATCATGACAAAGAGTAAATCTCTCGTAGAGGGACCGAGAAAATTAAGTTGCGGGAGAACTCTTTTTAAAAAAAACTACTGAATGAGTCGCGGCTCCAACCTTGCGCTATCGGCTCTTGCGAGCGCCGGAGGGTTGCACAATGAAAGCCCAAATTAAGAAAACGCGGCGTCCAGAATTAAAGCAAAACTCCCGAAGGTGCCTTTAAAAAAAAAAATTGCAACAAACTCATTCGGGATTATTTTCTTCTCCTTCATGGGCCTCCTGGCTTCGAAAGCAGACTTCTCTTTTATTTATGTTTCCAAAGCTTCCTTTGACACCATCAGCTTTAAAAGGAAGAGATGTGAAAAGAGCTGCAGTGTTTACTTTATTGCTATGGTTTTGCAAAAAGGAATTGCAAAGCTAGGATGAGTTCATTACTATTGGAGTGGGGTTGGGGGGTGTCTCCCCAGCTTCCAGGATATATCCCTGCCATCTTCAGCTATAGAGTCGCTATAGATCATAATGCTGGGGAAAGCCCCTTTTATCTGGCTGAGACATCAGAAGACAAATACGGGACCAGAGAACAATGTCCTGGCGCAGTATATGGCAGGGATCCCCAACGTGGTGCCAGTGGACCAGGTGGGCAGGGCCAGGTGGGGCTTTTGTCCAGCAAGGCTTCAAATTGGCCACTGGGGATTTCATTGGCTCTGCAGATTTTTAAACTCTTTGCACATGCACAGTTCTGCAAAAGCCCAGTTCAGGGAGGGGCGGTGGCTGAGTGGTCGAGCATCTGCTTTGCCTGCAGAAGGTCCCAGGTTCGATCCCTGGCGTCTCCAGTAGAGACTTAGTACATGATGTGACAGACCTCCAGCGCAGCACAAGGATCTGCATTGTGTGACTGAAAAAAACGCTGAGGGCTGTTTAGCTCGGAAAGAAGGCGGTTAAGGGGAGACATGACAGAGGTCTATAAAATTATGCATGGCATGGAGAGAATGGACAGGGAGAAGCTTTTCTCCCTCTCTAATAATACTAGAATGCAGGGGCATTTGCTGAAGCTGGAGGGTGAGAGACCCCAAACAGACCAAAGGAAGTATTTCTTCACACAACACTTAGTTGAACTGTGGAACTCCCTGCCCCAGGATGTGGTGATGGCTACCAACTTGGAAGGCTTGAAGAGGGGAGTGAACATGTTCATGGAGGAGAGAGCTATTCATGGCTGTTAGTAAAAATGGATGCTAGTCATGCTGCATACCTATTCTCTCCAGGATCAGAGGAGCATGCCTATTATGTTAGGTGCTGTGGAACTCAGGCAGGATAAATGCTGCTGCAGTCGTCTTGCTTGTGGGCTTCCTAGAGGCACCTGGTTGGCCCCTGTGTGAACAGACTGCTGGACTTGATGGGCCTTGGTCTGATCCAGCAGGGGTTTTCTGATGTTCTTATGAACCCAGGGTGAATAGCTGGATCAAGGTTTTAATTCCTTTTTTGCTCCAGAATGCCCATGGCAGTATATATAGTTCTGTTCTCCTCTCTCCTGATGGCTGCCAACTTGGAAGGCTTTAAGAGGGGAGTGGGCATGATCATGGAGGAGAGGGCTATCCATGACTACTAGTTCAAAAGAAATACTGGTCATGATGCATACCAATCCTCTCCAGTCTCAAGAGGAGCATGCCCATTATATTAGGTGCTGTGGAACACAGGCAGGAAAAATGCTGCTGCAGTCGTCTTGTTTGGGGGCTTCCTAGAGGCACCTGGTTGGCCCCTGTGTGAACAGACTGCTGGACTTGATGGGCCTTGGCCTGATCCAGCAGAGCTTTTTTTGTGGCTGGCTTCAACTCTGGCAGCCGCTGTTTTGCGGCTGCGCCCACTACGCTGTGTCTGAATTCCAGTGGTGCCCACAGGCTCGAAAGGTTTGGGGGGCCCTGATATACAGCAAAACCATATATGTGCCATGCCCTAGTCCCACCCACATTTAATACTGTAAGCCATGCTCTGTCACCCGCCAGTTCAGTTCAGAACCCATTTGCCAGTTGCAAACAGGTAGCCGATTTTTCAGTGAATTGGTCCGACTGTTCGCCAACCTGTTCATGGCTGTTTGACAGGTTGTGTCTCTGTATTCCCTGTTGGTGAGAATCAAGTCTAAGATAGCAGACCCCCTTGTTTCCCTGTCCACTTTCTGGAATAGGAAGTTGTCAGCAAGACAATCAGGAATTTATTGGATCTTGCATTTTTAGCAGAGTTGGACTTCCAACAGATATCCGAGTAAATAAAATCTCCCATGACCACTGTGTCCCATTTCTCTGAGAAATTTGTAATCTTGTCTAGGAGTGTCTCATCCAAGTCCTCTGCTTGGTTTGATGGTTGATAGCAGACCCCCACCATAATATCACGATTATTTCTTACTCCTTTTATTTTTACCCATAGACTCTTGACTGGACTTCCATTTTCAGATTCATGTACTTCTTCACAAGTGTACACATCTTTGACATACAGTGCTACTCCTCCCCCCTTCCTTATCTGTCTATCCCTTCTAAACAAGTTGTACCCCTCAATCTTAATATTCCAATCACAAGTGACATCCCACCAAGTTTCAGTAATGCTTATTAGGTCAAAATCCCCTTCCCGTATTAGGGCTTCCAGTTCTTCCTGCTTGTTTCCCATACTCTGCACATTAGTGTACAGACATTGGAATCCATGGTATATGTGACCTGTGGTTTTTGTTTCTGCACTTACCTGTGAGTTAATGTTTCCTTGCATACATGCCACTCCCTGCAAATCTTTATTGTTCTCGTCTCCAGTTATTGTCAGCATACTAGGCGTTAAGGTGTAGTCTCGCTCCCCCATAGGATTTAGTTTAAAGCCCTCCTGATGAGGTTTGCGAGGCTCTCACCAAACACATTTTTCCTACCTTCATGAGGTGCAAACCATCTCTCAATAGAAGAGCTTCTTCTCGAAAGCGTAAGCCATGGCCCAGATATCCAAACCTTTTTTGACAACACCATCTACGCATCCAGTCATTAATTTGTAATATTCTTCTCTCCCTTCCTAAGCCACGACCTTCAACAGGCCGAACTGATGAAAACACAACCTGTGCCCCCAGGTCCTTCACCTTCTTACCCAGAGCCGCATAGTCTCTTTTAATATGTTCTGGGCTGTGTCGGGCAATATAATTTGTTCCCACATGAATGAGCACGAAAGGGCTTGATGAGTCTTCCTACTCTTTCAGTCACATCCTGGATGCATGCACCTCGTAGACAGCAGACCTCTTGAGACGACAAGTCCGGTCGGCATACCCCTCTCAGTAGGAAATCCCCAATTATCAGAACACGCCTCTTCTTATTTTGGGGAGTGGTAAATGGAGTACTCTCATGTGCAGGAGCCTGAGAAAATTCTTTCATGCTTTGTGGGGGGGGGGGTAGCCCTTGTTCCAGTGGTCCAGAATCAGTATCTATGGGGAGATCCTGGAACCGATTCCTGAGCAACAGAGGATCAGCATGACTCCTGATTTTCCTGCTCCTGTGAGTCACATTCTTCCATGCACCCTCCTCCTGTGTTGCTTGCACCTCCATTTGTTCAGATTCCTTACTCTCCTCCTCCTGTTGCTCCCTAAAGAGTGTTTCATGACTTCTGTCCATGAACTCTTCACCTTCCTTTATAAAATGGAGCGTGGACAAGTGTGCCTCAAGTCCCTGTATCTTCTCCTCCAGCAGGGCTACCAACTTACACTCAGGTAAAAAGAAAAACATGCCACAGACCTTGCATGTTACAGCCTCAGCTCCCTCACTAGCCACACTGCTGTGATCCATTGCTGAAGTTCAGTTTCTTTCCTTTGCTACTCTGATAGTTCCCCTGAAAAACTGCCTCTCAAGTCTCCCTGCTTGAGGAAGCAAAAACACTCAACACATAAAAAATATAGAAACTTAGCTGTTTACAGGGCCCCCAGGCTAACCCCCCCCCCCCAGGCTAAGAGCCCCAGGACAAGATCCCTTGTGCTCTTGCCCTTCGGCTCGCGCCTCTGGTGAGAAGAGCCTTCTAATGAAGAGCTCTCAGTCCCAGCCTTCAACAGCGTACCCCCACTTACTCTAGCCCCCCTCACTCAGGAAACCGTAACTAAACGAAAGAACAAAGGGAACCACTTAGAAACCCCTCTCCAAGCACCCCTGCCCACTCACTCTCACACCCTTTCCTCTCACACACACCAACCTCAGCTGGATAGAATATATTAGGCAGCTGGGGAGAAACCAAAACTTGCACTGACCTCTTTAGAAACTCTGGGTCCTGCAGACTCTCAGCCCAGGGTGCCTCAGGTTCTGCCTCTGGCGAGAACAGCCTTCTAATACTGTGTTTTAATGAAACCGGACCCTTTGGTGTTCTTTTCAGCAGTCCCCAGTGGTGCTAATAGCTGATGCTCTGTTTGAATCGGCAGTATCTTAGCATGTGCACAGTTCTCGTAGAATCATAGAGTTGGAAGGGGCCCTACAGGCCATCTAGTCCAACCCCCTGCTTAATGGAGGATCAGTATAGAGTCTATATAGCATCACATCTCTGCTGGGCTCCCTCCTTTCATAGACCTCAATGCTCCACCCCCCAAAAATCTCCAGGAGTTTCCTAATCTGGAGCTGGCAACCCTAAACCCAAGCCACCCCGGAAGCACAAGGCTCCGAGTGGAGTGCTTTCGTGAAAGCAAGCGCCTGCCACGACTGCAGACATTTTGACAGGGAATGGTTTCCCATCTTCCGCCTGGATCAAAACAACACAATTATCCCATTAGGGAGGCTGCTGCATAAATAAGCTGCAGTCCATAGCAGCTTGGGGCTCCAGTATGGAGCAGATACCTGTGCACACAGATGTTACTCAGGCTGTTTGATGGTGAGGAGTGCTTGCTACCTTATGGAAATGAGTATACCAGCCCATGCACATAGAATATCAGAAACTTGTGCATGGACGTCACAGCTCCTGATTACTTCAAAATATGTTTTACCAGAAACAAAGGGACTAACTAGATTGAGTATCGTATACTCAGGATTTAATATGTTAAGTGATCTGTTTTTCTGAGATTAAAATGGTGTGAATTTGAGGCAGGAAAGTAAGCTAAGCTAAGGCCATCAGGGCCCGCCGCACTCCCTCGCCTCCTCTTTCTGTGCCCGGAGCTTACAATCAGGTGAAACAAAAATCACTGGAAATCTGGGCATGCTCAGCCTTAAATACTGAGATGAGGGGGGAGGAAATCAACCTGACTGCAAATTATTGTTGGGACCACTGAGCTTCTCTGCCTGTGTTCAAGCCACACCTGCAGGGCATACAGATGCTTAGGAATCTCTCAGATGCTTTTCTGACCTGAAAATCGCCATTCTCTTGTATGCATCAAGCCTTATATGCATCAAACCTCCTCCACTCTCTTTCTTCATGCCAAATGTTTCCAAAAATGTGCCTGTTCTTTCAAGATTTGGGGGTATAGTATATCAGCATAAGACACAATATGCACATTATAGCTATCAGAGGCATACATCCCACACAGAAACACCATACAGACAGCACATTCAACGCCTATGAAACATAGGGTTGGGGCAAACTAGGGTTGCCAGGTCCCTCTTTGCCACCAGTGGGAAGTTTTTGTGGCGGAGCCTGAGGAGGGGCAGGGTTTGGGGAGGGGAGGAACTTCCATGCCATGGAGTCCAATGGCCAAAGCAGCCATTTTCTCCAGGGGAACTGATCTCTGTCGGCTGGAGATCAGTTGTAATAGCAGGAGATCTCCAGCTAGTACCTGGAGGTTGGCAAACCCTAGGGCAAACAGGTCCACAAAACCAACCCCCGACTGCTGAGAACGGCTCCCAAAAATATAAGCGTATATTACACAGGAAAGAAATGAGGGGATCTTCGCCCGTGCCAGCAGCCAAGGAAGAACATAAGAACGGCCCTGCTGGGTCAGACTAAGGCCCATCAAGTCCAGCAGTCTGTTCACACCGTGGCCAACCAGGTGCCTCTAGGAAGCCCCCAAACAAGGCAACTGCAGCAGCACCATCCTGCCTGTGTTCCACCGCACCCAACGTGCCGACTATTTTGTCCGTCTTGTTAGTTATATCCTTGCGTAACGTGAATGCACTCATATGCTCAAAGCAAACTGCAAACGTTAACAACGTAAATAAAATTGGTTTTTAAAACAGCTAGGTCCCCCCCCCCCCAAAAAAAACACCTCTGTCACTAAAACCATAAGCAAACATCAGCGATCATTTTTAAAAAGCATACGATGTATGGGATACGGTCTCTGCAATTTTAAGCGCTCTTTCGTCCTATTGCTCCTACAGACCCTGGCCTCTCTAGAAACCAGGCTGTATTTGCTCGGGCGTATTTTCTTTCTTTCTTTACTATACACATAGTCCTCCTTTCTCACTGTGACTCAGGGTGGACCGCACCTTGCGAAACAACACAATCCATAGGATGAGGGAGCACAGGGCAAGGCTGATCACAGAGATGTCATTCCAGCCAGAGTTTTTGTACCTCCAGGTAAGGGTGATCTTCATGCAAGAGATTTAAGTAAGTGATACAGCTTTTCTGCAGAGATCTGCTTTGAAGGTAAAAAGCATAGAGATCGGCAAAACCCTAGAGTGCCGGTGGCGTTCCTTCCAGGTTTTAGCTGGAAGTGGTGTCACTGCATCAATTACATCCCCTCCCCTCATTTTCTATTGCCACTTAGTTCTACTGCCACTCATAGTGGTTAAGAGTGGAGGGCTCTAATCTGGAGAACTGGGTTCGATTCCCCACTCCTCCACTTGAGCAGCGGCCTCAAATCTGGAGAACCGGGCTCGATTCCCCGCCCCTCCACATGACATCTGCTGGGTGACCTTGGACCAGTCGCAGTTCTCTCTGAACTCTCTCAGCCCCACCTACCTCCCAAGGTGCCTGTTGTGAGGAGAGGAAGGGAAGGAGATTGTAAGCCAGTTTGAAAACCAGGGTATAAAAACCAACTCTTCATTTCAGCACTGTTGGGGAACAGGGTTGCTTCAGCAGGGGTTTGCCCGCCCAAGGTGGGCAAGTGTAACCCCTCAGCTTGGCTGTCATGGGTAGGAGTTTGGGCATACGTCACTGCCCACAAGGGTGCCCAGGAAGACACTATCCCCCCAAGGGTTCTTGCCCTTCACAGGCCCTCTCTGGAGACATGCTCCACAGGTCATAAGAATGGGCATTTTGATAGTATATGGTAGAATAACCCCTAATAACATTTAGGGACACTCTGAGCAAACTTGGTGATCAAACATACCACATTGGAATCACAGAATCATGGAGTTGGAAGGGACCACCAGGGTCATCTAGTCCAACCCCCTGCACAATGCAGGAAATTAACAACTACCTTCCCCCCACATCCCCAGTGACCCCTACTCCATGCCCAGAAGATGGCCAAGAAGCCCTCCCTCTCATGATCTGCCTAAGGTCATAGAATCAGCATTGTTGACAGATGGCCATCTAGCTTCTGCTTCAAAACCTCCAGGGAAGGATAGCTCACCACGTCCCGAGGAAGCCTGCTCCACTGAGGAACCGCTCTAACTGTCAGAAAGTTCTTCCTAACATCTAGACGGGAACTCTTTTGATTTAATTTGAACCCGTTGGTTCTGGTCTGGCCTTCTGGGGCAACAGAAAACAACTCGGTACCATCCTTTCTATGACAGCCCTTCAAGTACTTGAAGGTGGTTATCCTATCCCCTCTCAGTCTTCTCCTCTTCAGGCTAAACATACCCAGCTCCTTCAACCTTTACTCATAGGACTTGGTCTCCAGACCCCTCACCATCTTTGTTGCCCTCCTCTGGACATGCTCCAGCTTGTCTACATCCTTCTTAAATTGCGGTGCCCAAAACTGAACACAGTACTCTAGGTGAGGTCCAAAGTATTGAGCATTCTTCTCAACCGTTCTCTGTCTGACTTCCAGAAATGAGAGACATCATTTTTTCAAATGCCCTGAGACTGCAAGGAGAAAAAAAACACATGGACTCGTCTCCCTTACCATCTCCAACGAACTGCAGGAGGGCCAGGTCGATCGGCCTCTTCCACGGCGACCCTTTCTGGAGGGCGATGCCGTAGCCGGTGGTGGCGAAGATGTACCCGCTGCCAATCGTCACCAGCTTGCACCCCTCGTCCCGCCCGGCCTTGTAGTTCAGCACCGCTGCATCGTAGATGAAAGCATCCAGCTTCCTGAAATCAAAGACGGAGTTTTACAAATCAAACCGAGAACAGTTTGCCAGAAGTCGTTTGAGGGGCTCCCCAGGCTGACTTTAACTGCAGAGCCCAGATCTATGGGAAAGATGCGATATTTGATAGGCAAGTAATATTAGGATCCAAATTCTCAGTTTGGTATAAATCACTTGTCTGACATCCCATGCTTTAAGTTACAGTCAGCTCTTACATCTATCCATTTTCAAACTATGCAAACTGTCATGCTTGAAGGACGCTATATCCAACAACCAGTCACACAGCGTATATGTATCTGTGGAGGTTCAGAACTGGAAGACCTGACCCATTATATGTTGGTCTGCCCATTATATCTGGTTCCAAGGCAAAGATTTTCAGGGGCAATTCTGGCCCACTTAGATCATAGCATCATAGAGTTGGAAGGGGCCATCCAGGCCATCTAGTCCAACCCCCTGCTTAATGGATCAGCCTAGAGCATCCCCAACCAGTGTTTGTCCAGCCTCTGCTTAAAGACTGCCAGTGAGGGGGAAGCTCACCACCTCCCTAGATAGCTGATTCTACTGTCGTACAACTCTTACTGTAAAAACCGCTTTTCTAATATCCAGCCAGTACCTTTCCGCCCGCCGTTTAAACCCATTCTTGCGAGTCCTCTCATCTGCTGCCAACAGGAACAGCTCCCTGCCCTCTTCTAAGTGACAGCCCTTCAAATACTGAAAGAGAGCAATCCTGTCCCCCCCTCAACCTCCTCTTCTCCAGACTAAACGTGCCCAACTTCCTCAGCCTTTCCTTGTAGGGCTTGGTCTCCGGGCCCCTGATCATCCTTGTCGCTCTCCTCTGCACCCGCGCGATGTTGTCCACATCCTTTTTGAAGTGAGGCCTCCAGAACTGCACACAATGCTCCAGGTGCGGCCTGACCAATACGGCATTCAGCGGAACTATGACCTCTTGCAGTTTGGATGTTATGCCTCTGTTGGTGCACCCCAAGATCCAGAAGTGTATCCCCCATCCAGTATGCACGTCCCTCATTTCTGTTACCCAGATGTAGAACTCTTATCCTTGTTGAATTGCATCCTGTTCACATCCACTAACTTTTCCAGTGTGTTCAGATCAAACCTGAACCAAACCAAGAACGGCGGGTGGATTAGCCTCTTTTACCCCCTCAACGCTGGAGAACTTTAGAAGAACTCCTTGAACTTGTTTGGAGGTTCTAGCAGGGGAGTGCAGCTATCTTATACCCTTGACCGAAGAACGGTACACTCCTTCTGTCTGGGATGGCCGTCCTCTTCCACCGAGCGCGCAGCTTCGGGAGGGACACACATGGAGCAGTGAGGGAGGGAGGGGAAACCCACCTAGCCAGCCAGATCAACAGAATCAACCCTGGCAATCACTGGGGTGACAGATGTCGCTTCCAGATCGCATCCAGATCGCCCTCCCATCCTTTTAGAAGAACTCCTTGATCACAGATCCACAGCAGTTGAGGGGAAGGCTAGACCTGTTCAGTTCAGTTTTATTGCATATGGCCAATGGCCGTCACAAAAAAAACCAACACTATAAATCCGGATGAAAAGACCTGTTAGACGGTAAAACAAGGTGGGCGGCAGGTAGACCGGGATCCCCTTGCACCTATTCTGCGAGGGGCCACAGCTTAATAGCAGAGAACGTTTTGCATGCAGAGGGTCCGAGTTCGATCCCTTGCATCTCCAACTTAAAGGCTGGAAGGTGTTAGGAAAGGGCCTGGGCGAGCCACCAAAAATCAGAGAAGGTAAAACTTGGGCAGGTGGGCCAATGGTCTGACTTGATATACGGTCACAGAATCATAGAGTTGGAGGGGACCACCAGGGTAATCTAGTCCAACCCCCTGCACAATGAGGCAAATTCACAACTACCTCCCCCACACACACACACACACCCAGTAACCCTTACTCCATGCCCGGAAGATGGCAAAAAAAACCCCTCCAGGATCCCTGGCCAGTCTGGCCTAAAGGAAAATGGCTTCCTGACCCCAAAGTGGTGATCAGCATTTCCCTGGGCATGCAAGAAAGGGCCACGAGAGCCAAGCACTGACGCAAAACCCTTCCTGCCCTCCCTCGCATGATCTGCCTAAGTTCACAGAATCAGCCTTGCTGTCAGCTGGCCAGCTGGCCTCTGCTTCAAAATCTCCAAAGGTCATGTGACTACCTCCTTCCCAAGCTCCTCCCCCTCCCCAGGTGCAAAGTAGAGCCAATGCAGGATGGATCCCATCCTCAAAGGAAGCTATTCTGCACCCAACTCTCTTTTTATATTCCTTGTGTCAGACTCAGAGACTTGTCCTTAGCATCCTTCAAGCAAAAACCATCAGGCAAAGGCTCTGAAGCAGTTTAGACTTTATTAGGAGCAAAAGTTAGACAAAGTCAGAAGCTGGCTGCCTCCTGGGCATACAAGGCTACTAATGAGGAATCAAGGCAAGGGTACATGGTTAAAATGTAGTGCAGACTTCAAAGATGGCTAGGGCAAAGTACACAGGCAACTACAATCCATGATAAGCTTTCTCAGGGTAGGTATAGACATAGCATGGCTATGCAGCTGGGGTGATTGTGGTAAACAGGATAGGCATACCATACTGAGCATAGAACGCAGGATACAGATACTGTACAAAGGCATGAGAACCAGGAGCACGTGACCAGGGCCTTGACTCCAAGCCAAACCCTGGCCTACTTGGAGCAAGTGCCTGTGAGGAGCGATGTCAGGCTAAGGCCGAGAGGCAGGGCCTGACACCTTGGTTGTTCTTCACAGCTGTCGGTTCCATCTCTGTGCCTCACACCCACACTTTTCTGAATAAACTATGTATGTTAAGTCCCATCAAGTCACAAGCGACTTATGGCGACCCCAGCAAGGGGCTTTCAAGGCAAGGGAGAAGCAGAGGGGGTTGGCCACAGCCTTCCTCTGCAGAGCTTTCCTTGATGGTCTTCCATCGAAGTACTGACCCTGCTTAGCTTCCAACCCCAGCAAGGAGTTTTCAAGGCAAAGGAGAAGTGGAAGGGGTTGGCTGTTGCCTTCCTCTGCGGAGCCTCCCTTGGTGGCCTCCCATCCAAGTACTGACCTTGCTTAGCTTCCAACTTAGGGTGATCCCAGCAAGGGGCTTTCAAGGCAAGTGAGAAGCAGAGGTGGTTGGTCATTGCCTTCCTCTTCAAAGTCTTCCTTGGTGGTCTTCCATCCAAGGACTGACCCTGCTTAGCTTCAGAGGTCTGATGAGATCGGGCTATACCAGGCCACCTTCTCTCCCTCCGAATAAACTAGGGAAATGCAAACACATCTTTTGCTCATTTCTTCTAGATCCCATTTTGACTCAGTGCTGCTGACATTGAGGATTTGTTTCTTGTTTCACACTTGTATGCCATTTCTATGCAATTTATATAGTCATTTGTATGGTGGTGGTGGAAAGGGCCCTCATGTCACAGCTGACGTATGGTGACCCCACGGGGTTTTCAAGGCAAGAGATGTTCAGAGGTGGTTTGCCATTTCTGGACTCTACACGGGGCTGAGAGAGTTCTGAGAGAACTGTGACAGGCCCAAGGTCACCCAGCAGGCTTCATGTGGGGAATTGAACCCGGTTCTCCAGATTAGAGTCTGCTGCTCTTAACCGCTACACCATGCTGGTACCCAGTCATTTATATGCATGCCATTTATTCTACAATACACACTGTTTTGCCTCTCCAACTTGAAAAAAGATGTACCAATCGCCTTACGGGAGCAATTTGGTGCAAGGAAACAGAAAGAGTTGTGAAAACGAGTCTTCGCGAGTTCGGTTTGCAGGAAAGAGAAACAGAGACTCAACGGGCAGATTCACGCTGAATTGGAAAATGAGGGAAATCTTATAGTATCCCGAGAGTAAATCCATCAAACACATCTACATTGTTCTATTAGCAGCTGCTGACTCAGACCTCATGATAAGAAAGGTTTTTTTTTAAAAAAACCTGAAAGATAAAGACCAGGAGGGGACAGGAGGAAGGGGGTTATTCCTTAAGAACTTCAAAACAGCACCCACTTGAGTCTATTAACTGGCAATTTAATGTTGGAAGGCAAAAGGTTTCTGTCCCAAACAAGTATATTTAGCGGAGGACTCTGATCAACCACAAGGGTCAGGAAGGATTCTGCCAGCCAAAATACAGAACGGGCTCCAGGTTCACCACCGATTCCTTTTTCACCAGCAAGCAACGCGCCTTTGCGGTAAATCCCCTGTGTGTTGCTATTCTTATCCCAAAGCACAAGCGAGACAGAAGAGGGAAGATTTTGAGCACTTCCCAACGGTCCCTGTGGGCTCCTACGCAGTTGAGCTCGCAAGTTCTGCGGCAGAAGGAGAAACAGGGAAGGGCAAAGCGTATTCGTGAAATACAGCGGAAAGGAGCAGAGACCTTTTGTAGTTTGGAAAAGGTAGAAAGGGAAGGCGATGCAAGAGAGCTATGATTTGCCTGTAGGTGAAACAGTCCCCCCCCCCCCCAGGAAAACAGTCAATCGGGGGTTCAGATCCTTCTCTGTGCCACAAAGTCACAGGGTCACTTGAGGCATGGTACTCTGAGGAGTAGCAGTTAGGTGAAACTAATTCAGCCTGGCTCAGTGCCCGTTATCTGCAATGTTGTCTGTCTTGCAGCGCATGATATCATACATCAAGACCAAGTCCTAGGAGGAAAGGCTGAAGGAGCTGGGCGTGTTTAGCCTGGAGAGGAGAAGACTGAGAGGGGATATGATGACCATCTTCAAGTACTTGAAGGGCTGTCACATAGAGGATGGTGCAGAGTTGTTTTCTGTTGCCCCAGAAGGTCGGACCAGAATCAACAGGTTGAAAGTAAATCAAAAGAGTTTCCATCTAGACATTAGGACGAACTTCCCGACAGTCAGAGTGGTTCCTCAGTGGAACAGGCTTCCTCAGGAGGTGGTGAGCCCTACTTCCCTGGAGGTTTTGAAGCAGAGGCTAGGTGGCCATCTGTCAACAATGCTGATTCTATGACCTTAGGCAGCTCATGAGAGGGAGGGCATCTTGGCTATCATCTGGGCATGGAGTAGGGGTCACTGGGGGTGTGGGGGGGAGGTAGTTTTGAATTCCCTGCATTGTGTAGTGGGTTGGACTAGATGACCCTGGTGTCCCCTTCCAACTCTATGATTCTATTATTCTAACACGGGGCGGGGGATCGTGATACACTTCAATGGCACAGTAGGGAGATTTGAACCTGCATCTCCCAGAGTCTAGTCTGACGCTCTAACCACTCCCCCATGCTGAGAAGCAACTGAACAATAGAAGTCCTAAACAAATGCTAGGTGCTATTTTTAATTATTCTTGTTAGCATTAGTATTGCCATCAGACCTGCCCTCTCGGCCCCGTGCACAGTCCTATGCCACCGACCCAAAATCAGCTCGAGCGACGCTGAATCCTGCAAGGTGAAGTCCTGCCCCCACTGCCTTTCCACACCTTCCTGCCGAGCCTCATATCGCCTACGTTGCTGCAGCAGAGCAGTCATCCATCACCGCAGGCGGGAATAAGATGGCTCTGTCAACGTCTCGCAGATTCATTTGCTTTTATTGTGAAAAAAGGCACGCCGAGAGAGAAAGTCAGGGACAAAACGCTCCGACGCGTGAGACGATCCCTCTGTTGCACACCTTTTGCCCCGAATTTCAAAAGCACAGACCAGAGCGACAAGCAAACCTTCACAGCCTCCAAAGGAAGGGCAGGAGGACCAAAAAGAAGAAGAAGAGTTAGTTTTTATATGCCGACTTTCTCTACCACTTAAGGATGACTCAAACCGGCTTACAATCTCCTTCCCCTCCCCACAACAGACACCCTGTGAGGTAGGTGGGGCTGAGAGAGTGTGACTAGCCCAAGCTGGCTTCATGTGGAGGAGTGGGGAAACCAGCCCAGTTCGCCAGATTAGAGTCCTCCACTCAAGTGGAGGAGTGGGGAATCGAACCCGGTTCTCCGGATCAGAGTCCACCGCTTCAAACCACCACTCGTAACCACTACAACACGCTGGCTCCTAAGCTATGTGGCTGTGCTGGGGTGTGAAGGCTGGTATTCCTCAGCTCTTAAAGTGACACTCTAACAACTATGCCACAATAGCTCTCTCCTGGTTAGGAGGAGGAAGAGGAAGAGGAAGAAGAAGAAGAAGAAAAAGAGGAGGAAGACGAAGAAGAGGAGGAGGAGGAAGAAGAAGAAGAAGAGGAGAAGAAGAAGAAGAAGAGGAGGAGGAGGAGGAGGAGGAGAAGAAGAGGAGGAGGAGGAAGAAGAGGAGGAGGAAGAGGAAGAGGAGGAGGAAGATGAAGAGGAGGAAGAGGAAGAAGAGGAAGAAGAGGAAGAGAAGAAGAAGAAGAAGAAGAAGAAGAAGAAGAAGAAGAAGAGGAAGAAGAGGAGGAGGAAGAGGAGGAGGAAGAGGAGGAAGAGGAGGAGGAAGAGGAAGAAGAGGAAGAAGAGGAGGAGGAAGAAGAAGAGGAGGAAGAAGAAGAAGAGGAGGAAGAGGAAGAATTGGTTTTTATACCCTACTTTTCGCTATCGAAAGGAGTGTCAAAGGGGCCTACAATCATCTTCCTCACCCCCCACAAAAGAAACCTTGTGAGGTAGGTGAGGCTGAGAGAGTTGAGAGAGAACCCAAGGTCACCCAGCTGGCTTCATGTGGAGGAGTGGGGAATCAAACCCGATTCTCCAGATTAGAGTCCGCTGCTCTTAACCACTCCATCACACTGGCTTCTCAGCGGAGGTCTGACTATCCCCATGGTGCTGCTGACAAATGGCATTTCCCTGCACCTCTCAAGCAGTCTGCAGGCACCGGGGAGAAACATCCGCGGCACGTTGCGCGTTCCTGACCCACAATACGTCAAAGTGGCAGAGGCCCATCTTTCACACTCACTCCAGTGTCAAACCCGCTCCGTTGCGCACCACCTCCAAGAAGCTTGTCTTTTCCCTGCCAGAGTCTCTCTCTGGAACACCAAACCCAATGGTGGAGAGGATTTCAATTTCCCCTGGCGAGGAGGACTATGTAGAGTCGATTTTATCGTGATTCATCATGCAGAATGGTCAACAAGATTACTTCGTGCCGGGGTCCCCCAGCATGGTGCCCTTGGGAGCTGTGGTGCCATCGATACCTTTTTTGGCGCCCACTGAGTGTTTTTAGAAAGTGGGTGGGTTTTTAGAAAGGAGGGCCTTGTGCACAGCAAGGCTTCTGATTGGCCACTGGGGGTTTGATTAAAATCATATTATAATGATTATAAATCATAAAATCAACAGCAGCTGCCAGCATGGCATTGGTCTTATTTTCCCTCGTTCCTCTTTCCCATTGAATCATAGAATGGGAAGGCACCATCAGGGTCATCCAGTCCGATCCCCTGCACAATGCAGGACATTCACAACTACCTCCCCCCCCACATCCCGTAACCCCTACTTCATGCCCAGAAGATGGCCAAGATGCCCACCCTCTCATCATCTGCCTAAGGTCACAGAATCAGCACTGCTGACAGATGTCCATCTAGCCTCCGCTTAAAAGCCTCCAGGGAAGGAGAGCTCACCACCTCCCGAGGAAGCCTGTTGCACTGAGGAACCGCTCTAACTGTTAGAAAGTTCTTCCTAATGCCTAGACAGAAACTCTTTTGATTTAATCTCAATCTGTTGATTCTGGTCCGACCTTCTGGGGCAACAGAAAACAACTCGGCACCATCAAGGACTTGAAGATGGTTATCGTATCACCTCTCAGTCTTCTCCTCTCCAGGCTAAACATACCCAGCTCCTTCAACCTTTCCTCACAGGACTTGGTCTCCAGACCCCTCACCATCTTTGTTGTCCTCCTCTGGACACGTTCCAGCTTGTCTATAGCCTACTTAAATTACGATGCCCAAAACTGAACACAATACTCTAGGTGAGGTCTAACCAGAGCAGAGTACTGCGATATCCTCCTCCTCCTAGTTAAGCTGGTTTTGAAGAGGAGCCAACTGGTGGGCAGAGAAAAAAAATCTTATATCTAACCGTGTGGGCCCTGTGAGATAGGTCAGGCCAAGACCATGTGAATGGCCCCAGGTTACTCAGCAAGGCTCCATATCAGAGTAGAGATCTGAACCCAGATCTGCCTGATGCTCCAACCACTGCAACACACTGGCTCTCAGGGGCTTGAACACGCCTCTTATTTCCCTTTCATTAATATTACTTTGCTCTTAACGTGCTATTCTGTCCTACCAGGCCCTCTTAGGGTATTTTCCCCCTTTGGTTAATTTACAAATCTATAATTTATTTATTTATTGCATTACTGGAGAGTCCTTCCTCTGCCCTAGTGTAGCGGTGAACAGTGGTGGACTCTAACCTGGAGAACCAGGTTTGATTCCCCACTCCTCCACATGAAGCCTGCAGGGTGTCCTTGGGCCAGTCACAGTTTTCCGAACTCTCTCAGTCCCACCTACCTCACAAGGTGTCTGTTGTGGGGAGGGGAAGGCAATTGTAAGCCAGTTTGAATCTCCTTAAGGTAGAGAAAATTGAGGTATAAAAACCAACTCTTCTTCTTCTTATCTGTGATAGAACAGGACTCCAACCTTGCAATTAACTTGATAATAACCTAATTTCCTGAAGAAATGTACTAGATTTATATCATTACTTAACCCGGATGGTTCAGTGCATGCCTGCCCACATTCACAGCCCAATCCTTAAGCAGTTACACCTTTCCCAGAGTTAAATTCCATTTCCTAAGCCCACTGAATTTAATGGATTTAGAAGGGCATAACTCTATTTAGGATAGCACTGATAATCTTCTTGATAGATGAATCAACTAAAGCAAAGGGCGCACAGCATCCATCAATCCAAGCCCACAGGCTACTTGCCTGTTAAATTCCAAGGCTCCTGCTCGCTGTATTTTGATTCAGCTGAGCTGAGCTGGGGACTACAGGCAGGAATGAGTTTAAACTCTGCCTTTTTTGAACGCTGGGAAGCCTAACTAAACTGAGAATTTAATTGAGGTTTGCTGGGAGAGGATTGTGGTGGTTGTGCCAGTGGGTGATTAAGGTTGATTGCTGCCTGAAAGCTTGATTGTTACCTTGTCAAGTGGGGCTGTTGTGATTGGAACTTGTGTGAGAGAGGTGGGGCTGTGTGCATTTAAATTCCAAGGCTCTTAGCCTGTGGATCGTGACTGGGGATCTGTAGGGTGAGTATAAAATCTTGTTATCTTGGCAGAGTAACTCACGCCATCCAGTTGGAGTACTGAGCAACTTGAATATCCCTGTGAATTAGTAGCAGATAGCTGCAGGGCAAGGAACTTTGGCACTTAGTTCTTATTTGGTACAGGAGGAGTGCAACAGAGTAAAAGGCAGGGTTACAACACCAAAGAATGATATAATAAATAAATAAAACACCAGTTATGAAGGTAGAAAGCAAGCTGGGGTCGGGGGGGGGGGCTTTCCAGTGTCCTGCATGGAGTGTCACATGTATGATTATCTGCCTGCTGGACAGAAGTCGTGGGTCTGTGCTCGGTGCGGGGAGCTCCTGGCTCTCAGGAAGCGAGTTCACTTCCTTGAGGCCAAGGTAGCTCAACTGGAGGAGCTGAGGCAGGCAGAGAGAGAGGTGACTAAGGACTCCGGGGATGAAATAGTCACATCCCAGTCCCAAGGTGACGGCAACCTGCCAGTCACAGATGATGGAGCCCTTGGGGAAGGAGGCCATCTCACAGAGGTAGGGGAGTGTGGTTCCTTAGAAGGGATCTCTTCCTTGGTAGATGAACAGATATCCTCTCGTACCGAGGATATGCCTCAGAGGGGAGGGGGGCTTCTTGTAGTGGGGGATTCAATCCTTAGGAATGTAGATAGCTGGGTTTCTGGTGGGTGCATGGACCGCATGGTGACTTGCCTGCCTGGTGCGAAGGTTGGGGACATTACCCGTCATATAGGTAGTCTGGTAGATAGTGCTGGGGAGGAGCCAGTGGTTGTGGTGCATGTTGGCACCAACGATGTGGGGAAATGTAGTCCGGAGGTCTTGGAATCCAAATTTAGGTTGCTAGGCAGGAGACTAAAAGCCAGGACCTCCAAGGTAGCTTTCTCAGAAATGCTACCTGTTCCACGTGCAGGACCAGCTAGGCAGGCACAGTTGGTGAGTCTCAATGTGTGGATGAGACGGTGGTGCAGGGAAGAGGGCTTTAGATTTGTAAGGAACTGGGCAACATTTTGGGACAAGCCGGGCCTATACAAAAGGGATGGGCTCCACTTGAACCAGGATGGAACCAGACTGCTGGAGCGTAATATAAAAAAGGTGGCAGAGCAGCTTTTAAACTGAACCTGGGGGGAAAGCCGACAGGAGCTGAGAAGCATCCGGTTCGGGCAAACTCAGTGCATATGGACAAAGGGAAAATTGCTTCAGATTGCCCACATAGGAATTACTTAGACATGAAAGGGAATGGGAAAAAAAAGATGGATAGCCACTTAAAGATGCCCAAAGCCACATGCCAGGCAAGTTGAAAGAGAGAAACAGTGTGGAGGTGTTTCTATGCTAATGCTAGAAGCCTCCAAGCAAAAATGGGGGAATTGGAGTGCATGGTTTTAAGAGAAAACATAGATATAGTAAGCATTACGAAACCTGGTGGAGGGGAGAGAACCAGTGGGATGCAGTCATCCCTGGTTACAAACTGTATAGAAATGACAGGGAAGGGCGTATTGGAGGGGGTGTTGCTATGTATATCAAGGAAGGCATAGTGTCTAATAAGCTAGAGACCATAAAAAGGGCAGACTCGTCCACAGAATCCTTATGGGTGACAATTCCGGGCCCCAAAGGAGATTTAGTACTGGGGACGTTCTACCGGCCCCCTGACCAAATGGCTCAGGGTGATCTTGAGATGGAGAATGAAATTAGGGAAGCATGTAAAGGTAACGAATTAGTAATAATGGGAGACTTCAACTTCCCTCATATTGATTGGATAAATGTATGCTCCAGACAAGCCAAAGAGATAAAATTTTAAGACATCCTAAATGACTATGCCCTCGAACAGTTGGTCATAGACCCAATCAGAGGGGAAGCAATCCTGGATTTAATACTCTGTGGTGCTGCCGGTGACTTAGTGCGGGATGTGGATGTAGTTGAGCCAGTTGGCAATAGTGATCACAATGGTATCAAATTTAATTTAGATGTGAGTGGGAAAGTGACTGGGAAATCTCATACAATTACCTTTGACTTTATAAGAGGGAACTTCTCTAAAATGAGAAAACTGGTAAACAGGAAGTTGAAAGGAACAGTTAAGAGGGTTAAATCTCTTGAAAAGGCTTGGGGGTTACTCAAGTCCACATTACTAGAGGATCAGCTAGCTTGTATACCGCAGGTCAGGAAAGGTAGTAATAAGTCCAAGAGGTCACCACCATGGCTAACGGGTAAGGTGAAGGAAGCAATTAGAGAAGAAAAGTCTTCCTTCAGAGACTGGAAGGTTTGCCCAAACGAGGCGAACAGAAGCAAACACAAACTTGCACAAAGGAAATGCAAGCAGATCATTAGAGATGCAAAAAAATATTTTGAGGGGCTTATTGCTAAACACATCAAAACAAACAATAAGAAATTCTTTAAGTATATTAGGAGTAGGAAACCAGCTAAGGAAGCGGTTGGACCATTGGATGACAATGGGAGTAAAGGAACTCTAAGGGAGAATAAAGCGATTGCTGAAAAACTAAATGAATTCTTCTCATCTGTCTTCACTGTTGAAGATACAGGGCAGATTGCTTCTCCTGAACAGAGATTTTGGAGAGGGGAAAATGAGGAACTGAGGCAAATAGTGGTAACAAGGCAGGAAGTCCTAGAACGTCTAGACAAACTGCAAACTAACAAGTCACAGGGACCAGACGGTATTCATCCTAGAGTTCTTCAAGAACTCAGATGGGAAACTGCTGAACTTCTAACAAAGATATTTAATATGTCCCTTCGATCAGCCTCTGTACCAGAGGACTAGAGAATGGCCAATGTAACACCCATTTATAAAAAAGGTTCCAGGGGGGACCCAGGAAATTACAGGCTAGTTAGCTTAACGTCTGTTCCGGGTAAATTAGTGGAAAGCATTATTAAAGATAGAATTGTCAAGCATATAGAAGGGCAAGGTCTGCTGGGCAAAACCCAACATAACTTCTGTAAGGGTAGGTCCTATCTCACTAACCTATTAGAGTTTTTTGATAGCGTCAATAAGCATGTGGACAGGAATGAGCCTGTGGATATTGTGTATTTGGATTTCCAAAATGCTTTTGACAAAGTCCCCCACCAAAGACTGCTAAGCAAACTTCATAGTCACGGGATAAGAGGACAAGTCCTCTTATGGATTGAGAGCTGGCTGAAAAATAGGAAGCAGAGAGTAGGAATCAATGGTCAGTTCTCACAATGGCGAGATGTGAGCAGTGGGGTGCCTCAGGGATCTGTGTTGGGACCAGTGCTTTTCAACCTGTTCATCAATGACCTGGAGTTGGGGTTAAACAGTGAAGTAGCCAAGTTTGCCTTTGACACCAAATTATTTAGGGTGGTTAAAACAAAATCGGACTGTGAAGAGCTCCAGAAGGATCTCTGCATACCGGAAGAATGGGCATTAAAATGGCAAATGAGATTCAATGTGAGCAAGTGTAAAGTGATGCATATTGGGGCAAAAAATCCCAACTTCACATATACACTGATGGGATCTGTGCTGGCAGCGACAGACCAAGAAAGGGATCTTGGGGTGGTGGTGGATAGCTCAATGAAGATGTCAACCCAGTGTGCAGCTGCTGTAAAAAAGGCAAATTCTATGCTGGCCATAATTAGATGAGGAATAGAATAAAACTGCTGATATCATACTGCCCTTGTACAAATCTATGGTGAGACCACACTTGGAATACTGTGTACAGTTCTGGTCACCACACCTAAAAAAGGATATTACAGAGCTTGAGAAGGTGCAGAAAAGAGCAACCAAAATGATTAAGGGACTAGAGCAACTGTCCTATGGGGAGCAGTTAGGACGCTTAGGGCTGTTTAGCTTGGAAAGAAGGTGGCTAAGGGGAGACATGATAGAGGTCTATAAAATTATGCATGATTTGGAGAGAGTGGACAGGGAGAAGTTTTTCTCCCTCTCCCATAATACTAGAACACGGGGTCATCTGCTAAAGCTGGAGAGCGAGAGATTCAAAACAGGTAAAAGGAAATATTTTTTCACACAATGCATAGTTAAATTGTGGAACTCCCTGCCCCAGGATGTGGTGATGGCTGCCAGCTTGGAGGGCTTTAAGAGGGGAGTGGATTTATTCATGGAGGAGAGGAGTATTCATGGTTATTAGTTAGAATGGATACTGGTCATGATGCATACCTATTCTCTCTAGTATCAGAGGAGCAGGCCTATTATTTTGGGTGCGGTGGGACACAGGCAGGATGGTGCTGCTGCAGTCGTCTTGTTTGGGGGCTTCCTAGAGGCACCTGGTTGGCCCCTGTGTGAACAGACTGCTGGGCTTGATGGACCTGGGTCTGATCCAGCAGGGCCTTTCTTATGTTCTAGACATAACCACTGATCTATTTGCACTTTCCTGGCTTATGGCCGATAAACATCTCTTTGTACCATGATTTTTTTTAAAAAAGCTGGAAGTTTTTATCCTTCAGGGTGCTAATTCATTACAAACGGTTTGCCATCAGTGGTACATATGGACAAAAATGCCACTGAATGCTTTGGCAGGCTTCGCGGGCCAATTTGCAATGCTGATTTTTGTCCAAAACAAAAATAAAATTACAGAAAGTCGGCTCTTGGCCACCGATCTTGTGTTGAGCGCAACAGGAGCAGGGAGCCACCGGGCCCAAAGGATGCACAGCTATACAGTGTACCCAGGAACTGCCACAATCCTGAGATCTATAAATATTGCCTTGCACACACACACAAAAATCTTTACGCAATCTATCTTTCTGTACTCGCCGCTCTTCTTATGCCTGTTCTATTGATCTGAACTCATTCTGTCTGATATAACAAAGTAGATAATATAGAAATAACCTTCCTCGTTCCTGTACGTGACAAATGGTTGCCAACCCCCTACACGCCCCCATCGAAACTGCTTCATTAGTACATTTTTTGCAGGGTAGAACAGTGCCTCCCCCCACCCCCAAGACTGTACAAAAGGATAAAATGAAAGGTCCGTTTTGCATGGCATCCTGTCTCCCGCTGTCACCAGCCAGTTACCTCCAGAACCTCCCAAGCAGGGCATGAAGGCGAGAGCCGTTTCCCTCCATCTAGTATTCAGAGGTAGACTGCCCCTGCATATGGATGTTCTATTCTTCTAACCATGATAGATGCATCCAGGTGGACCACGGTCTTTTGGCGCCCTGGGCAAACTATGGCTTTGGCATACACACACGGGCATACAATGGCTTTGGCATACAAGGGAGAAGTCTTGAATGAACATTTTTAATTGCCAGGCATTTGAAACCATGCAAAAATCAAAATAGGTAAGCTCTTCCAAAGCCCTCCAGGTTCCATCATGGCAGCAACGGATGACCAGAGTCAAAACATGTGGCGGTCCCAGAAGCCTGTTAGTGCCAACCTTCCCTTTGAACCAACAGAAAAGTCTCCTGTCACCTTTTGGCTCCTGTCAAAGTCTGGTTTCCCTCGCCAGTCGTCCAGCTTTGCCAAGTGTTTGGGCAGGTCCTGCAACCAGGAATTGGCCACCTTCCCTTTTAAAACCTTTTGAGCTAGCGGTCATCCCTACATCTTGTGGCAGTAAGTTCCGTAGGTTAATAATGCAGCATGCAAATGAGTATTTTCATTGGTCTGTCTGGAACCTACTGCCCCGCCCCCCTGCCCCAAAACACCCACTCATAATAAGAATGGTCGTCCCCTTGCCTACTTTGCAATCCTTTGTGTCAAATGCAAAAGCCCCCTCTTTCACAGGGAACGGCATCATTCTCTGGACCGCCGTCTTGCCAAAAGGGAGTACATTTGGTCTCATAGCTGTTCCATGAAAATTATACTGGAATAGTATATATTTAATAATTAAATCAATTCTCAATATCCCCAGCATATTTTCTCCCCACTGAGTTTATTCTTTAAAAGACGGTAATTTCTCAGACCCACCATTTTATGTTACCTTGGCCATAACTCAAAATATACGGCACTCTGTCATTTTCACGGACGCTCATTTTTCTGCTTTGTAACAGCCATCTTTTTAAGAATAAACTCAACAGGAGATAAAACAGAAAACTGAATTTCAATTTGGCGAGCCGACGGACAGTTCATGACCCTCGAGGGCCATGCAAGAAGAGCAGCGCGGCTGACTCAAAAGAGGAGGGAGACGGAGCTCGGGAGCAGAGCCCCCCACTTCTCAGGCTGGCGGTCATGGCTTGACCCTTGCCAGTGGACCCCGCCTGGGGGCTCCAGCCTAGTTTCTGCTCCACCATGCTCGGTCCACACCAGTCCATAGTGCCAAACTCTCAATGGGGGAATGTCACCATCCATTCTGCACCCACCACTGATGCATCCCCCAAATTTCGCCCGGGGGTATTGGGCCCCTATGTAACACCACAGGTAGCTCTGCAGGTGAGGCAGGCATGTGCTGGATACACATCATAGAATCACAGAGTTGGAAGGGACCACCAGGGTCATCTAGTCCAACCCCCTGCATAATGCAGGAAATTCATATGGTTAGAGACACAGCCAACCGGGGGGGGGGGGGGAGAGGAGGAGGAGGAGGAGGAGGAGAAGAAGAAGAGTTGTTTTTTATATGCCAACTTTCTTTACCACTTAAGGAAGACCAAATCGGCTTACAATCCCCTTCCTTTCCCCACCCCACAACAGACACCCTGTGAGGTCGGTGAGGTTGAGACCGTTCAGAGAACAGTGACTAGCCTGAGGTCACCCAGCTGGCTTCATGTGGAGGAGTGGGGAAACCAGATCAGAGTCCACTGCACCAAACCACCGCTCTTAACCAGTACTCCACGCTCACCATGGGTCTCACCCAACGTCTGGCGTGGCATTTGTTGCTCTATAAAGATGGGAAAGGATGAGAAAAACTGAAAACAGGAAAAGGCAGAGAGCTTCTGTGAGATCGGGTGCGCTGGGCTGGGTTCAAGCGCAGCCAGTGTGGTGTAGTGGTCAGAGATTCAGATTAGGAAACCCGGGTTCGAATCCCCGCTCTGCCATGTGTGACCTTGGGCCAGTCACATGTTTTCAGCCTAACGTACCTCACAGGGTTGCTAGGAGGATGAAATGGAGAAGGGGGGAATGTTGCACAATACTCTGGGTTCCCATTTGAGGTAAAAGTGGTATATAAATGAAATAAATAAACCATAGCCACTGTGGTGTAGTGGTTTGGAGTGGTGGACTCTAATCTGGCGAACCAGGTTCGATTCCCCACTCCTCCACATGAGCAGTGGACTCTAATCTGGCGAACTGGGTTTGATTCTCCACTCCTCCACATGAAGCCTGCTAGGTGACCTTGGGCTATTCACAGTTCTCTCTGAACTCTCTCTGCCACCACCAAGGACAAAATTTGGGCCAGTACTGGCCAACCTTGCAAGGTTATAAGCAGCACCAAGATGATGTATTGGTGGGACTATTGGAGAGATGGCTAGAAGCAGCAGGGTATCCCTCCAGCAAGCCTGAACAGAACAACTGGGACCCTCTCTAAGGAGCATTTTTTAAAAGTGAATTCGAATGATCGTATGTGTGGGGTTTTCATTTCCCTGAGCTGTTCCAGGGAGCCAAAGCAGAACAAAACTCAAGCGCAAGGTGGCAATGCGTCCGCTTACTCGGCATATGTCTCTCTATTTCATTGCACTGCAAGAAGCCAATTTTTCCATTTAAAGTTTCTAGTTTAAATCATTAGTGCTCAGCCCCCCTGCCGACCTAGTAAAGACGCGGTGCGCAAGGGGAAAAACAAATCGCCTTTTCGTTCCTGCTCCTTCTCATCTGTCAAAATTTCCTGTCCCTTCATGGTGACACATAAGAAAAGCGGCGTGTGCGGAAAACGGCTCAGCGGGGGGGGAAAAATCAAAAGCGTCTCACTGCAGCAGCCAACCCCAGCCAGTTCCAAAAAGGCTTTCAGACGGGCCGGCGTGCCTCTTTCCTCGTTTGCAAAGGCAGATTCCTTTTAGCTCGCCCGTCTTGGCCGGAAAGGAAACCAGGGAGGAGGCGAGCTGACAAAACGAGGATGCGAGCAGCAGATGGGACGAACAGCGACTGGGATCGCTTGCGAGGGCCCCCACCAGTTCTCGTTTTGTAGCATGACCGAGAAAGGGCCTCTTTTCCAATGCACTACTGTTGATCAACGAAACCGCTTCCTGATATCGATATGCCAAGCTTCCTGTTATCCATATGCCAGGCTCACGTCACCCCTCTTTGCATTCAGACGGGTTTCCGTCGAGACATTAGGACGAATTTCCTAACAGTCAGAGCGGTTCCTCGGTGAAACAGGCTTCCTCGGGAGGTGGTGGGCTCTCCTTCCCTGGAGATTTTGAAGCAGCGGCTAGATGGCCATCTGTCAGCAATGCTGATTCTATGATCTTAGGCAGATGATGAGAAGGAGGGCATCTTGGGCATCTTCTGGGCATGGAGTAGGGGTCACTGGCAGGGTGTGGGGAAAGGGAGGTAGTTGTGAATGTCCTGCATTGTGCAGGGGGTTGGATTAGATGACCCTGCCGGTCCCTTCCAACTCTATGAACCTTAGGCAGACCATGAGAGGGAGGGCATCTTGGCCATCTTCTGGGCATGGAGTAGGGGTCACTGGCAGGGTGTGGGGAGAGGGAGGTAGTTGTGAATTTCCTGCATTGTGCAGGGGGTTGGATTAGATGACCCTGGTGGTCCCTTCCAACTCTATGAACCTTAGGCAGACCATGAGAGGGAGGGCATCTTGGCCATCTTCTGGGCATGGAGTAGGGGTCACTGGCAGGGTGTGGGGAAAGGGAGGTAGTTGTGAATGTCCTGCATTGTGCAGGGGGTTGGATTAGATGACCCTGGTGGTCCCTTCCAACTCTATGAACCTTAGGCAGACCATGAGAGGGAGGGCATCTTGGCCATCTTCTGGGCATGGAGCAGGGGTCACTGGGGCTGTGGGGGGAGGAAATTGTGAATTTCCTGCATTGTGCAGGGGGTTGGACTAGATGACCCTGGCGGTCCCTTCCAACTCTATGATTCTATGACCTTCACAGCGCCCATTTAAAAAGGGGGCAGAGAGCCATAGCAAAGGATCAGGAGAACGAACGGGGCTTGTGCAGGTCACAGTGTCTCGAAAAGGACAAGGACACATGAGGGACAGGGACGGGACAGCAGGCGGGCGAGGAGACCAGACGGAACCTGTTATTATCCGAGGTATTAATAATAACCGCGCTGGAATCATCACTGTCATTTGATGTATTAATCGTAACAACAAGCGTGATCTCCGCAATCCTCATGACGCCCCTGAAAAGCAGGTCAGCCGGTTTATTATCCACTCGTCATAACCTCGGTGTTCTCCCACAAGGGGAACTGTACCCTGCCTGGGATAAGCAAAACAAATGACATGAAGTGCGACTTGAGGCCCAGGAGAGGTAAGGAGATCGTGACAAAGCATATTGCTATTTTAAAGGAATTTTGAAATCCTCCAGTGCAAGACGAATTGCATCCTAGGGGCACGGGGATGTTATTTTTGGAGCCTCTGGCTCTAATCTTTGGGAATTCTTTGGAGGTGCTGGAAAACTGGAGACAGATAAACGTTATCCCAATCTTCAAAAAATGGGAAACTGCAGCCTAACACCAGGTCAAATTCTAGAGGAGACTATTAAGGGCCAAACAACACCTTCAACAGCTTTCGGTGATTCAAATTGGGGTTCACTGGGCCCATTAACCGATCTGGTGTCTCTCAGCAGTGTGAAAATGCCTTCGGACTAGGGCCATTTCAGCTCAGGAAAAAGGCATGGAAGGGTTTGCAGATGCCCCTCCTGCCACTATGCCACAGTTTCGAACAGAATTGGGTTCTTGGAGTTAAAAATGCCTTGTCCTGCAGCGTTTCATCTCTCCTACTTTTAGAAATATTAAGATATTAAATTAATTCTTGTGATTTGTTTTAATATCTTACATTTTCATTTCATTAGTCATTTATCTAATTTTGTAATTTATATTAGTCTTGCAGTTTTATTAAGTCAGATAATTTTATGTATTAACTTTTGGCTGGTCAAACAGACCATATCAATAAATATATATATTTCTCTCCCACTAAGGTAGCTGGTTAAAGAAGCAGTGGAAAAGACACACTTTTCTATAAAGGGGGATATGTTGGAAAGGGCAGCAGGCCTACTGGTTGGACCTCTGGTTTCACCTATTTTTAGTGGGGGCAGAGAACAGCAATGGAGGTAGGCCAGGCCATGACTACGCAAACCATGAAGCAGCAGGACAGCATCACATTCCAGAGAGCAACAACTGGGTCCCTTCTGAACTCTCCAAGGTCCTGAAAAGCTCTGCTGTACCACTGGACAATTCCCATTCCAGGTCAGGCTCAGGTCAGGGGTCTGGAGGCTCTCTGCTTCTCCGAACAATGCACCAACACACATAGATGCACACTCCATGACCCACACACATTATGTTAATGAAAGCATGCAATTATGCTCTGGTAGAAAAATCTCCCCCACACACACATTCTTCCCCATAATAATGAGTCTTAGGTTCACCTCTACAGAATTACTAGGCCACTAATTCAGCACAGACAAAAAGAAAGCTCTTCTTCACACAGCGCATATCTTAGGGTAGTGGTCCCCAGTGTGGTGCTGGGGGGCGCGTGGTGCTCTCAGCGTGTTTCCCAGCTCCCACTTGCTTCTTCTCCAAAGCATCTCATTCCCAATCCTGGCTTTCCTCCACCTCGCTGTAGGACAGGGCTTCTTAAACTTTTCCCACTCGCGACCCGACCCCTATCCGCCTGAGAAATCTTTACACAACCCCAGGTATATAAGGTATATAAAATAGGTATACAAATCAAACATTTACTGATAATAAATCATAAATAAATTTATTTTTAAAAAAAATTAAAAAAAATTCATGACACTCCCACATTCAGTTATGCGACCCCATATGGTCATGACCAACAGTTTAAGAAGCTTTGTTCTAGGAGATCCTTCAGATCAGGATGGATCACCTTTGGCTCTGCAGGGATCACCCTTATGGAAACAGCTGCCTTCCTTGAGCAGCCAACCAGCATTTTGTGACTGGACCCAGTCCACACATACACACACACCCCGCAAATCCTGTTCTTAAAATTCCCAAAGGGCCTAGAGGCCCAACAGGTTTGGAGACCCCTGACTTCTGCAACTCACTGACAGAGGATGAAGCCATGGTCACCAGCTTCAACAGGGAAATAGGCAAATTCATGGAAGAAGAAGAAGAGTTGGGTTTTGTACCCCGATTTCTTCTACCATCATCACCATCATAGACCTTTAATGGCATAACGATTTCTTCTACCTTCAAGGAGTCTCAAACAGGCTTAGAATCACCTTCCCTTCCCCTCCCCACAACAAACACCTTGTGAGTTAGGTGGGGCTGAGAGAGTTCAGAGAGATGTGTGACTGGCCCAAGGTCACCCAGAAGGCTTCATGTGGAGGAGCGGGGGATCGAACCCTGTTCTCCTGATTAGTCTGCCACTCATGAGTAGGAGCGGGGAATTGAACCTGGTTCTCCAGATTAGAGCCCGCCGCTCTTAACCACTACCCCACACTGTGTTCACAGACAGCTCCTATGTGAATAGAAGCTGCAGAAAACCAACGACAGAGGAAGGCGGTTGATTTTGTACTTGTGGGACTCTTGGAAGCGGACTGCTTTGGGCCCTTCACCGAATCCAACGAGGCTCTTCCAAGCTTCATTTAACTGATTCCACTTCTGGGATTTGGGATTTCTCGGTGTTGGATTGCAGGCCGCTGCTGACGTGAAGAAAACTGCCAGGCATCTGTGCGCCAACATTAACAGCGGCTGATGGAGTGCTTTTCTTTCGCCTTTCCATCCTTCCTCAGGTGCCCCGAGACCCAGCCCAGCCTCTACGGAGTATGTAGCAGTTGTCGTATATCGATCGCGGAAAATCCCGGACATGGCAGGTGATTTGCACCATCTGCTGCAGACAGCGTCCGTCGAGGGAAGCGAAGCAGACATCTCGGGATGTCCGCATTGAGAAACAGCCGAGAAAAGACGCCGCGGCCGCCGATGAAGGGGAGGGGGAGCGTCAAAGGCAAGGGAGGGCTCGTCCTGTCGAGAGGGGAGGGGGAACATCTGTCACGGCTGGCAGCGAGCCCACACTGCCTTGCCGTATTTCACATGAATGCCATTCCTAAATTGTGCTATTCCACCGAGGACCGGGTTGAAGGGCCGCTGGGGGCCATTTGCAAAAAAAAAAAATGGCACTAGGAAGATCAGAAAACATTAACAACAATGTCAAAAAACTAAGGCCAGAACTGGGCATTTGGCAGGAAATATGCTATTCGTTCGGTTTCCAGCTGTTCGGTTTTTGGCTGACGTTTACGTGATGTCATTCAGTCCTTCTTGTGTAATTTTCTCATTCAGGTTTTCTTGTGAGTCGCCACTGGATTTCCTCGTTCTTGGTGTATATATTTCTTCCCTATCACTGTGTGTTCGTACATTTTTTTAAAAAATTCTTCAATGTAACTGCATATGTTTTTCAAAATAGACCTTTCATGCATGTTTTCATTTAGGTTTGCCAACCTCCAGGAATGGCCTAGAGATCTTCTGGAATTACAGCTCATCTCCAGACTACACAGATCAGTTCCCCTGGAGGAAATGGTTGCTTTGGAGGGTGGACTCTACAGCATCATAGAGAGCCAGTGTGGTGTAGTGGTTAACAGTGGTGGACTCTAACCTGGAGAACTGGGTTCGATTCCCCCCTCCTCCACATGAAGCCAGCTGGGTGACCTCGGGCCAGTCACAGTTCTCTCCAAACTCTCTCAGCTCCACCAACCTCACAAGGTGCCTGTTGTGGATGGGGGGAAGGCGACTGTAAGCCACTTTGAGATTCCTTAGAGGTAGAGAAAAGTGGGGTGTAAAAATCATCTTCATCATATGCCTCCCGAGTTACATCCCCTTCCCTAAACCCTGCCCTCCCCAGGCCCCACCCTCAAATCTCCAGGAATTTCCCCATCTAGAATTGGCAACCCTATTTTCATTGTTAGCGTTAAGTTGGTTCCCCCCCCCCTTTTGTGATGTTGCACTTTTTTGTAGGTTATTTGGCAGGAAAGCCCAGGTCCCCAATCCTGCATTGAACTCCCGCCGGCAAAGCCTGTAGGATCAGGGATTTGCAGCAGAGAACTGGCACTCAAGTCTTGTTAACCTGTCCTTGACCATGGCGTTTACCCCCCCACCCCAACCCACTTTGCTGGGTTTTGAGACCGGGCTTTCCCAACCCAGTAGGGAAAATAGCACTGCAGCTCAAATCTCACCCAGGCGGACAACGGGAAAGCAGAGAGGAGGGAAAAGAGAGCGCAGTAAAGAAAGAGGACCCACAAAATGTGCAATAAAGAAAGGGGACCCACAAAAACGAAACAGCACGCCTTTTCGGTGCAGTTTGGTGAAGGCCGTCGGCTTGTTTGTTCCGAACTCGCCCTGGTTATGCTGCCTTCGCAAATGAGTAAGCGCTTCCAATGACAAACGCATCACAGCCCACCTTTAGCTAATTCCCCCCCAAAAGGGGCATGTGCATGGGTGGATCTCAAAGCAGAGATATCCCACAACACCTGGCATGTTCCACTTCACCGAAGACATTTCCAGAATATGCACCAGCCTCGTGAGCAGACAGAATGCCGCTTACCCAGTTTTCAAGCTGACCAAAGCGTCTTCCACGCCTTTCTGGTTGTACTTCACCATGTACGCATGCATCTCCTTGTAGTTATTCCGGATGTTTCTCTCCGTGCTCCCGTTTGGTACCGTCCCAAAGCGAAAAGGGGGCGAATAAGCGTATGGCTGTTGAAACTGGAGGAAGAAGGAGGAAGAACGGACACGGGCCGGTTCAAAACGGCTTTGAGAAAGTGGCAAGAATCCCTTTCTGGAAGTACCAGACTAGTATCAGGGAGACCCAGATTCGAATCCTGCTCAGCCACAGAAGCCGGATAAAATAGAGAGAAGAAGATGTAAGCTGCTTTGAGTCCTCATTGGGGGAGAAAGTCAGGGTATATATTAAGTAAAACAAAATCAGTACATTAAAAAACAGCCATCTGTACGTCTGCCATGGAACCCACTGGGAACTGCAAAGGATTCTGGGGCACAATTTAGGGGGGTCCACTTAGTCCTTACAGGTCACTGGCTAAACCTGCTGGGCCCCATTTTCCATTCAGTGTCATCTAAGAACACAGACTTTGTTACAAGCAGCAACTGTGCAAAATGGTGTGGGGCAGGGGTGCCATCACATGAATACCATGAAGCTGCCTTCTACTGAATCAGACTCTTGGTCCATCAAAGTCAGTATTGTCTACTCAGACTGGAAGGCTCTCCAGGGTCTCAGGCAGGGGTCTTTCACATCACACACTTGCCTGGTCCCTTTAACTGGAGATGCCGTGGATTGAACCTGGGACCTTCTGCATGCCAAGCAGATGCTCTACCAAGGCATATCCCAGATGCACGCCCACCGGCCTGCAAGCTCAATATCTTTCTAACTGGATGCTCCCAAAATTCTCCTTGTTCAAATTCCTCCCCCCAAGTTCCAAATTAGCTGGCCTAGTTTCCAGAGAGGAACAGAGGCATTAGGATTCCTACACGGCATCTGATGAACAGAGCTTCGACTCTCATAAGTTTATGCCCTACAAATATCACTGGTCTCTAAGGTGCTACTGGACTCGAATCTAGCTCATCTGTATAGTTTCACGTTCCAAATGTTGGTGAAAGCCCTGGGCATGCGCCATTCGCCACATTTCTTTTGGCTCCTTTAGTCCACTGGTGCCTTTTTGGGGTTCCTCTGCACTACCAAGGAACATGGAAGCATTATAAAAATGCTGCCAAAAAGCTTTTTATAGCATCGTATGTACTGCTGCTTCAAGGTTCTTCTGGAGCGGGGTTTTACCATGGCAGGTTTTCCATCAGTCAAAGATCAAGCAAGGAAAACCTCAATGCGATCAGATGCCCTGAAGGTGCTTTTCTGTGGGATTTTTGTCAGCGTGCATGGAGACATGAAGCTGCAAAGTAATGGCAGGAACTAAAAATCTGTGGCAAAGCTCACCTGGTTCTGGAATTAATCATCAATAAACCTTTAATGGCATATCCAATATTACTTCTGGAATTAATCTTAGAAATTCTCCAAGTTCGACCAACATTAGGGAATACCGGAGTGCAGTGCAAAGGCAGGAACGGAAGCAGGGAAATGTTCTAATCTCTGCCGGGGATGCCGGGAACGGAACCCAAGACCTTCTTCTGGTTCCGGTTCACCGCTCAGTGATTACGGTAGATCTCCTTATCTCTCGTCTGGGACTCCTCTACAATTTGTGTGTGTGTGTGTGGGGGGGGGGGGAATAAAACAGAGGTGAAAAAGCACCCACCTTTTTATCACTCAGGCCGGTCACCTGGTCAACAAATTCCTCTTGGATCATGAAGGCCGCCAGGTTGGCGGTGTAGCTTGCCAGGAAGATGACGGCGAAGAAGGCCCAGACCGACACCATGATCTTACTGGTCGTCCCTTTCGGGTTCTGCACTGGCACGGAGTTGTTGAACACTAGCCCCCAGAGCAGCCAGACAGCTTTGCCGATCGTGAAAGACGGCCCGTGGGGATCTGCAAGCACAAAGGGCATGGTTTGGGCCTACCTCGCAGGGCCGCACAGGGGACGAACGGAGAATTGTCACCGAAACGCTCCGCATAAAGCCCAGCAATGCTCTAACCCGCTTGGCTGGCGCTATTTATTACTGTCCTTATTTATGAAAGATGCAAATCATAGCATGGACTAGAAGACCCCTCCTGGACTGAGCGTTCTGAATGGACGATCAAGATAAAAAGAAAATTGCCCAGACAGGCATCAATCTGGACTCCCTGCTTCGGTCCACAATTTTTTTATGGCCCCAAACATGCAAGAGCCAGGGAGAAATTTCTCACAAAGTGGCTACTAAAATATTCAGCTACCTCGGGCTTTCAAAAATTGCACAGCCGACATGGATAAATTTAGTTTCGCTGTTATTTCTGTTTCTTACATTCTCCATTGTATAGCCTATGAGCCATTAATCTTTCACGAAGTTACTAAAGTTTAACTGGAAATGCTGGGGATTGAACCTGGGACCTTCTGCCTGCAAAGTAGAGGCTCTATCACTGAGTCACAGCCCCTCCCCAACATGCACACGAAGTGACCTGATACTGAATCTGACCATCAGTCCTTCAAGCTCTGCATTGTCTACTCAGACTGGCAGTGGCTCTCCAGGGTCTCAAGTAGGGATCTTCCCCTTTACCTATTCCCTGGTCCTTTTAACTGAGGATGGAGGGGGTTGAACCTGGGACCTTCTGCATGCCAAGCAGAGGCTCTGCCACTGAGCCGCAGCCCCTTCCTAGCTGCCTTACGCTACATCAGACCAATTGGTCCATCAGGGTAAGGGGTGTCTATTCAGACTGGCAGCAGCTCTCCGAACAGAGGCCTTTCATATTACGGTTGATCCTTTTTAATAGGAGATACCTGGGAAAGCTGCATTTCTAACCACACTTGTTGCTCTTTGCATTTCACAGGCCTGCTGCGTATTTAAGGGAAGCCGCCTTGGGAAAGGCTACTAATGTTTTAACAGGGGGGAATAGCCCAGCACCCTCTGCTCTGAAAGGTAGCAGCTCCATGGAATCTCAGGCAGAGAAAGCTCCTTTTTGATACTTCAGATCCTTCGATTGGGAACACAGGAACTGAACTTAGGGCCTTTGGGCAGACAGCGAAACACAGAAGCAACCAGCCGTTTGACCGGAGGGGGAAGAACAGGCTTGCGCCCCTCTAGGTCTCTGGGGAGGAGCACTGGCTCAGTGGTAGAGCCTCTGCTTTGTGCTCAGAAGGTCCCAGGTTCAACCTGGCATCGCCGGTTAATAGGAGCAGGTAGTAGGTGATGTGAAAGACCTCAGCCTGAGACCTTGGAGAGCCGCTGCCAGTCTGAGTAGACAATATTGACTTCGATGGATCAAGGGCCTGATTCAGTAGAAGGAAGATAGGGAGGGGCTGTGGTTCAATGGCAGAATATCTGCTTGGCATGTTCTAGGGAAGGGCCACAGCTCAGTGGTTGAGCCTCTGCTTGGCATGCAGAAGGTCCCAGGTTCAATCCCCGGCATCTTCAAAAGGATCATGTGATGTGAAAGACCTCCTCCTGAGACCCTGGAGAGCTG
The DNA here is from genome assembly GCF_029931775.1 of Euleptes europaea. Lineage (NCBI taxonomy): Eukaryota > Metazoa > Chordata > Lepidosauria > Squamata > Sphaerodactylidae > Euleptes > Euleptes europaea. The sequence continues at coordinate 17,030,187 of NC_079332.1, forward strand.
CTGCCAGTCTGAGTAGATGACGCTGACCTTGCTAGACCAATGGACTGACTCAGAAGGCAGCTTCATGTGTGATCATCGCAACTGCGGTTTCTTTGACAGAGAATGACCACCACCACCACCCCCGCTTCTGGGCCCAGAAAGTGCTGGAGTTGGGATGCCTTTAAAGCTGGTGACAGAAGGACAAAGCCAGTACACCCAGGAAGCATGGTTAGAATCATAGAATCATAGAGTTGGAAGGGACCACCAGGGTCATCTAGTCCAACCCCCTGCACAATGCAGGAAACTAACAACTACCTCCCCCCACATCCCCAGTGACCCCAACCCTCCCCCCGCCATGCAGGATCCCACAATCAAAGCACTCCCCACAGATGGCCATCCAGCCTCTGCTTAAAGACCTCCAAAGACAGGGACTCCACCACCCTCCGAGGCAGCGCATTCCACCGTCGAACAGCCCTCACAGTCAGGAAGTTCTTCCTAATGTTTAGGTGGAATCGCTTTTCTCTTAGTTTAAATCCATTACTCCATGTTCTAGTCTCTGGAGCAACAGAGAACAAGCTAGTTCCCTCATCAACATGACATCCCTTCAAATATTTAAACATGGCTATCATGTTTATCAAACTAAACAAACCCAGCTCCTTAAGTCTCTCCTCAAAGGGCATGGATTCGAGACCTTTGACCATTCTGGTCGCCCTCCTCTGGACACGCCCCAACTTGTCAACATCCTTCTTAAATTGTGGAGCCCAAAACTGGACACAGTATTCCAAGGGAGGTCTGACCAATGCAGAATACAGTGGTAGTATTACTTCCCTGGATCGAGACACAATACTCCTTTTGATGCAGCCCAGCATTGCATTGGCCTTCTTAGCCGCCATATCACGCTGTTGACTCGCGTTCAGTTTGTGGTCCACTAAGACTCCCAGATCTCTTTCACATGTACTGTTGTCAAGCCAACTCTCTCCCATCCTGTACCTGTGCCTTATGTCGTTTCTGCCTAGGTGAAGTACCTTACACTTCTCCCTATTGAAATCCATTTGATTGCTTATGGCCCAGCTCTCCAGTCTATCGAGGTCATTCTGAACTCTGACCCTACCCTTTGGGGTATTAACTAACCCTCCTAACTTGGTTGTGGGCTGAGGTCTTCCCCATCTCAAACTGCTGGGTCTTTTTAAACTGGAAGGTTGGACCAGAACCAACGGGTTGAAATTAAATCAAAAGAGATTCCGTCTAAACATTAGGAAGAACTTTGTAACAGTTAGAGTGGTTCCTCAGTGGAACAGGCTTCCTCGGGAGGTGGTAAGTGCTCCTTCCCTGGAGGTTTTTAAGCAGAAGCTAGATGGCCATCTGTCAGCAATGCTGATTCTATGACCTTAGGCAGATCCTGAGAGGGAGGGCATCTTGGCCATCTTCCAGGCATGGAGTAGGGGTCACTGGGGGTTTGTGCGGGGGGAGGTTGTTGTGAATTTCCTGCATTATGCAGGGGGTTGGACTAGATGACCCTGGTGGTCCCTTACAATTCTATGATTCTATGGAGGTGCCAGGGATTGAAACTTGGACTTTCTGCATGCCAAGCAGAGGCTCTACCACCGAGCCACACTTCCTTCCTAGTTTCCTGATACTGAGAACAACACTAGTACCCGCAAGGAAGCCAGTATGGTCCTGAAGCTCCACCTTCACCAAAGGCAGGGTCATTTTTTGCCTTCAAGTCCTGTTGCCATTCGGAAAGCAGAGGACTACCCAGACGTAATTGAATGGACAAATGAAGTAGCAGAATAGGCCACAATGGCTAAGTTATCATCTTTAGTGAATAATAGACTCATAGGATCAACTCATAGGAGTTGGAAGTGGCCATGCAGCCATCTAGTCCAACCCCCTGCTTAGTGCAGGATCAGCCTAAGTGCTTGTCCAGCCTCTGTTTAACGTCTGCCAGAGAGGGGGAGCTCACCACCTCCCTAGGCAGTCTATTCCAGTGCTGAACTAATATCCAGCCGGTACCTCTCCGCCTGCAATTTAAACCCATTATTGTGAGTCCTACCCTCTGCTGCCCACAGGAACAGCTCCCTGCCCTCCTCTAAGTGACAGCCCTTCACATACTTCAAGAGAGCAATCATGTCCCCCCTCAACCTCCTTTTCTCCAGTCTGAACATTTCCAACTCCCTCAGCCTTTCCCTGTAGGGCTGGGTCTCCAGGCCCCTGGTCATCCGCGTAGCTCTCCTCTGCACCCGCTCTATTCTGTCCACATCCTTTTTGAAGTGAGGCCTCCAGAACTGCACACAGGACTCCAGGTGCGGCCTGACCAATGCAGTGAATGTTATGCCTCCATTGAGACACCCCAAGATCACATTTGCCTTTTTTTTTGTCATTGCATCACACTGGCTAACTTATGATATTAATCAATAAAAATAATAGAATGTAAGATTTCAAGTAAGAAATGCACCATCAGGTCTGCAAATATAATAATTCAAAGAAGGTATAATAGAATAGAAGTTATAAAGTAAGTTCCAGTATAATGTAAGAATTTGATGTATTTGTACATTTTGTCTTACTGGTTTGAAAAATAAAAACGTATTTTTTTTAAAAAAAGGCCTGCAGACATCGCCGGCCCCGGCAATAAGCCGCTCAACGAAAAACCCTTGTTTCAGCGGAAACCTTCCTTCCCAATAATCGTAATATCTGATCTAGCCTCCAAACCCAACAAGCTTCTTAAATGTCTTGGTGTTCCCTTGACTCGGGGTGGCCAGCATAGATGCAGGCACAATAAATAGATGCCACCGCGCTGACTTCTGGCTTATGAAAGCAGCTCTCAAGGCCATTAAAAGGCTGAGAGCATGGCGACCGATAAAAAAAGTGTTATATACGCTTTCTGTGTTCTTGAGATAAGGACAATATACAAGCTATTACAAACAAAAGGAACAAGAAGGTTTCTCTGCCCTCCTCCGCCTCCCGATCTAGGAAATTGGAGATACAAATCTTACGGCAAAGGACAATTTGGCTCTTTAGTGTGGAAGCCGAGGCTCTGCCAGGGAGGGAAAGGGCTTCTGGATGTCTTAGTCCCTGCAGAGCGATGACTTTATTGGCCAGTGACTTCCTTGGAAACGGGAATTAGTTATTTTTTTTAATGAACAGTTTTCAATTCACCGGTGACATTAGGATGCACAGCATGCCCTGACCTGGATAGCCCAGGCCAGCCTGATCACATCAGAGTTGGAAGCTAAGAACAGTCATCCTGTACCCTGACAACCACTTTCCCTCAATGTCTTCCCACTTGGAGCGGTGGACTCTGAGCTGGAGAACCAGGTTCAATTCCCCACTCCTCCACATGAGCAGCGGAGGCTAATATGATGAACTGGATTTGTTTCCCCACTCCTACACATGAAGCCAGCTGGGTGACCTTGGGCTAGTCACAGTTCTCTCAGCCTCACCTACCTCACAGGGTGTCTGTGGTGGGGAGGGGAAGGGAAGGTGATTGTCAGCCGGTTTGATTCTCCTTTAAGTGGTAGAGAAAGTCGGCATATAAAATCTTCTTCTTCACCCTGTGCCATCTACAATACGTGGCTCATAATACTGACCTACCTTTCAGGACTGTTGTAACAATGATAAGACACTTTATGTGGATTGCTTTCATAAGTGCTGTACAAGCGACAATGATCGCCTTCCTCTCATTTTGGGTCAACAGACTTGGAATCACTTAAGCTGGGTGTCCGTGAGATCTAACTCTATTTTTATTTTATTTTTGTAATAAAGTCAGAACAAGATCTTGGGGTACGGGTGGACTGTAAGTTAAATATGAGCAGCCAGTGTGATGCAGCGACAAAAAAGAGGCTAATGCAATCTTGGGAGGCATAACATCCAAATTGCAAGATGTCATCGTTCCGCTGTTCACTGCATTGGTCAGGCCGCACCTGGAGTATTGTGTGCAGTTCTGGAGGCCTCACTTCAAAAAGGATGTGGATGGAGCGGGTGCAGAGGAGGGAGACAAGGATGATCAGGGGCCTGGAGACCGAGCCCTACGAGGAAAGGCTGAGGGAGTTGGAAATGTTTAGTCTGGTTGAGGGGGACAGGATTGCACTCTTTACGTATTTGAAGGGCCATCACTCAGAGGAGGGCAGGGAGCTGTTCCTGTTGGCAGCAGAGGAGAGGACTCGCAATAATGGGTTTAAATTGTGGGTGGAAAGGTACTGGCTGGATATTAGGGGGGGAAATTACAGTAACAGTTGTTTGACAGTGGAATCAGCTACCTAGGGAGGTGGTGAGCTCCCCTTCACTGGCAGCCTTTAAGCAGAGGCTGGACAAACACTTGTCAGGGATGCTCAAAGCAGAGGGTTGGACTAGATGGCTCGCATGGCCCCTTCCAATTCTACGGTTCTATGATTCAGCTGAAGCGAGTGGAAGAAGTGTTACCCAAGTCCGAAGCGACCCAGTCCTTTCCAGTTGGGACAGGATAGATCAGAAGGGAAATGTCTCGAATCGGGTATTCAAACCCCCCCCAGACATACAATCCCTCGAACTTCAGCTGGTTAGTGTACCCACACACAAAAATGCGCAGCTTGACTTTTTAAAAGTTGACATTCTGGGAGGGATTGAGGACTCGGAAGAGAGTGCGAAACTCGTTTCGCCCATCTTGCGGGAGGAGGGGGGGATTTGGCTCTGCATTGGAAAGAATAAAGTGCATTTTCTCAAACAATGCCATCCTGGCCTGTCTTTTCATGGAAAGAAAGCCTAACAAACAGGGAAGGGGGGGCACAGAGAACCCATCTCCATTGTGCGCTCTAATTGTCTCCCAAGGAAGAAAAACACAGGTGGAGGAGGAGGGAGGTGAGCAAGCCGAGCCAAGTCTCTTCCCTGCGATGCAGAACGCGGCGCTTACCTCTCCCCTGCGCTAAGTTCCGGTTATAGCCTACGGGGCTGAAGTACTCAAACACAAAGACCGCGATAGCGGACACAATCAGCAGCATGACGAACATCATCACCCAGACGGAAGCGCTGAAAGGCTCTGTGGGAAGAGGAGACACCAGAGGAAGAGGAACATGGGTTACACAACGAGGCCGGTGCGGGGACGGTCGGAACGATGGGAAGCCCCCCCCCAACCCAACCCAACCCAAAACAGCAGCACGAAACCCAGCGATGCTTCCCTGCATCAGAGCTGCAATGCGGGCTGAAGTGACCTGGCGCCACAACCGCATGGGGAAGGCAGGAGTCATGCCATGCTGGCCATAATTAGACGAGGAACAGAGAATAAAACTGCTGCTTTCCTACTGCCCTTGTACAAATCTGTGGTGAGACCCCACTTGGAATACTGTGTAGGGTTCTGGTCGCCACACCTCAAAAAGGGATATTGCAGAGCTTGAGAAGGTGCAGGAAAGAGTAACCAAAATGATCAGGGGGCGAGAGCAACTGCCCTGTGAGGAGTGGTTAAAACACTTAGGGCTGTTTAGCTTGGAAAGAAGGGGGGACAATTCCCGCATTCTTTAAAGCACTGGTTCCCAACCGGGGGCCCATGGACCCCCAGGGGTCCGCAAGAACTAAATTAAGGTCCGCAAAACAAAGTTATAAACCCATAATAAATTAATATTTTCAATTAAAAGTTCTCTATTATAAAAAAAACATATTCAGATATTATTCTAAGTTTAATGTTTAACTAACAGTTATGATTCAAGTTTATTTTCAAATTCTCTGAATTTTTATTTTGGACCTTGGGGTCCCTGTACCAAACAAAAAAGTCCTAGTGGTCCCTGGTCAAAAAAAGGTTGGGAACCACTGCTTTAAAGGGAGAGATGACGTGGGTACTCACTGACTAAGAGTTGCCAACTTTAGATTTTTTAAACAATGTTGACCCGACCAAGTCAAGTGGAACTTGATGGATCAGGGACCACAGCAAGATCTGCGAATTAGGACATGGAGTCAAGGAGCTGGATTATCGGTGGCGTTTGGCAGGATCTAGAGTTGTTTGTTTGGGTGGTGGTTTTCTATTTGAAATTTTTTTTTAAATTTTAAAATTTTTTTAAAGCTTTGTCTGAAATAAATTGGTGCGTTTTTAAAAGAGCTATTCTGTTGTTTAATGTAGTGATGACAAATTCATAGCTAGGGTTGCCAGGTCCCTTGTCGCTACTGGCGGAGCCTGAGGAGGGTGGGGTTTGAGGAGGGGAGGCACTTCAATGCCACAGAGTCCAATTGCCAAAGCGGCCGTTTTCTCCAGGTGAACTGATCTCTCTTGCCTGGAGATCAGTTGTAATAGCGGGAGATCTCCAGCTAGTACCTGGAGGTTATGCAACCGAAACTAGGACTAGTGCCCCAAAAGTGGCTATTGGAATTCTCCGGCACTTATGGCAAAAAATGCAAACATAAGAAATTTTTGTGCTACCAAAATATATTGTACTAGATGCTCTACCATGCTCATACATGTATAAACTTCATCTGAAGAGGCATCAAATGTCCGTATAACTTTTAGTCCTTGATGGTAAGTAGTGGAAATAATGCTCAGATGAAGTTTATACATGTATGAGCATGGTAGTGCATCAATTGTATAGAGTTGTTGTCTGAGTTTGTTGGTTTGTGTTGTGCTCCTAGTACAATATATTTTGGTAGCAGCAAAAATTTCTTATGTTTGCATTCTTTGCCATAAGTGCCGGAGAATTCCAATAGTACCTGGAGGTTGGCAACCCTAAGAGCAGCCCTTCTGCAATTATTAACAAAGGAACATGTTCACCCGGAGTACCAAATTTATACTGGATTAAAGGAGGTATTTTCAGAACCCTCAAAACGTTTGCAAAGATTTGTGACTCATTCCAGCTCAGTGCAAATTATATGGCAAGCTTGCAGGCCTCTCTCTCTTTGGGAGAATCATGTCCAGAGAGCGGGAGAGCGAGACCACCAATAAATGATCAATCTGCTCTCATGGCAAAGCAAGGAAGCAGTCCGACAATGGGGGTCCCCAGACCACCGGTTGGGAACCAGTGGTCTAGACATTAAGAACAATTTTCTAACAGAGCGGTTCCTCAGTGGAACAGGCTTCCTCGGGAGGTGGTGAGCTCTCCTTCCCTGGAGATTTTAAGGAGAGGCTAAATGGCCATCTGTCAGCAATGCTGATTCTATGACCTTAAGCAGATCATGAGAGGGAGGGCATCTTGGCCATCTTCTGGGCATGGAATAGGGGTCACTGAAGGTGTGTGGGGGGGAGGTAGTTGTGAATTTCCTGCATTGTGCAGGGAGTTGGACTAGATGACCCTGGTGGTCCCTTCCAACTCTATGATTCCATGATGCTATAAGGCCGTCCGATAGATTGTGCCCTCCAAGAGATTGCCCGGCACCCGAAGGGCAATCGAGGCAGCCCTCTGGGTGCCGAACGGGAAGTCAAAGCCGCGCGGTTGGCAGCCCAATGACTGTAAGCTGGCCCCTGTTTTCGACACTATATTATGCAGATAAGTCTGCTGTCTGATACCTTTAAATGTGCAATTTAAAAGCTGACAGAAATGTGTCACGGATGTGCGAGGTACACTGTGCGGCATTTTTTTTTTTTTGTTAAGTGAAACCTGTCAAAAGTATATGGGCGGAAAAGATAACAAAGCCCAATCTGTCTATAGGAAAACGGGAACAAAAAAAAAGAAAAACCTTACCCAGAAAAGCCGACGGAGACACCGTGCCGTTGCTCCGGGATACCATGACGCTGATCCCCGTCTCCACGAACGGCACGGAAAAGTCAACCACCTCCGAACGCTCCCCGTTGATCGTGAGGGAGCCCACGGCCATCACGGCCTGCTTTTTGACCACCTGGGGGCGAAAGAGAGGAAGGGGGTGGGTGGGGGAAATCCAAGCCGGACGAGCCCCCGCAAAGTCCCGGGCAAATTCGAAGCGGGCGCTGGTGAGTGTCGACTCGAAGAGCTCTTTTACCTAACCGAACTTACTTCCCCAATCAATCCGTTCCACTCGTTATTGATCTTTTTCCCGTGCTTTCCGTTCGTCACCAGGTAGAGGTCGTAGGTGAACTTGATGGCCTTGGACAGCTTCTTCAGGATGTCGATGCAGAACCCCTTGCAGCATTTTTTCATGTTCCTCCCTTCCTTGGTGATGTTGCTGCGGCCGCAAACAAATGGCAACTGGTTATGTTTTTCGGCACAGAAACAGGTTTCCTCAGACACAACACCGGTACCTGAGGAGCAGGCAGAGGGCCTCTGGAGTGGTGGCAGAACAGAAATCTCATGGGATTTGTAAAATCTCATGCAACTGGGATTTGCAGGAAAAGAGACCCAATGGCTAGTCACAGAGAGACCCAGGGGATTTGGAAATCCCATGCGACTGGGATTTGCAGGAAAAGAGACCCAATGGCTAGTCACTCTTGACTGTCCCTTCGATCGAAGAAGCTCATGTGGCAGATATGCGAGAGCAGGGCCTTTTTGGTGGGAGCCCCACCATTATGTTCTTGTGTTTTTTTAATAATTTTTATTAAATTTTTAACAAACCATACAGTGTAAAAAGAGAAAAAAAATACAATATTAATAAAATAAAGAAAAAGTGTAAAGTTGTTCCCGGAGGTGCGCCTGGCCCCCTCACTTTGGAGGCAGTTGAAGACCGTTTTGTTTAGGGCTGCATTTGATTACTTTGCTGGTTTTAAATTCTGTTTTTACAAGTTATTTTCTTTACATGGCAGTCCGACTTGAATTGTGTAAGGTGCAAAGGCGGCTTATCAGTGTTTTAAAGAAATAAACAATGCAGCCTACAGAAGGGGCTCTTGTATGTTTGCAGGATCAAGGAAGAATAGGCCGCTCTGTAGTATTAACTACATTTTCTTTTAAGACCTGTCCGGGGTGTTGGGAAATGAGCAAATGAAAAGAAAAACAAGTGTGTGTGTGTGTGTGTGTGTGGAGGGAATCCTTATTAACCAAGTCAAATTATCAACTTACTTTATGATGACAAACTTCCGGCATGGCACGGTGTTCTTCACACAAGTCTCTGTCAAGGGGTCCATGTCTTCCACAATGACAAAGGGAGCTTCTTCCAAGGTGACGATGCTGAGATGATTGTTGTCCGGGTCGCTGTCGTTGAAGGAATTGAACCGGGGCCAAACAGAATACTTGTGGGTCAGCGTCTTGTTCTCCCATTTCCCCACCTGCGGGGCAAAGAGGCAAAGGTGGCTGAAAGGGGACCGACAGCAGCCCCGTCGCTTTCCAAAAAGTGAAAACTTACCAGAACAGCTCAACACAGGATTGTTCTAAAGAAACCTACGCTCGCAGTCAGACCATGGGGTCTATCAACAGAAGCATAACATCCACATCGACAGAGGCATAATATTCATATCACAAGGTGTCATAGTTTCGCTGTACACCGCGTTGGTCAGGCCGCACCTGGAGTATTGGGTGCAGTACTGGAGACCTCACTTCCAAAAGGATGTGGACAGAACAGAGCGGGTGCAGAGGAGATCGACAAGGATGATCAGGGGCCTGGAGACCCAGCCCTACAAGGAAAGGCGGAGGGAGTTGGAAATGTTCAGACTGGAGAAAAGGAGGTTGAGGGGGGACACGATTGCTCTCTCGAAGTATGTGAAGGGCTTTCACTTAGAGGAGGGCTGGGAGCTGTTCCTGTGGGCAGCAGAGGACAGGACTCACTATAATGGGTTTAAATTGTGGGTGGAAAGGATCTGGCTGGACATTAGGGAAAAAAAATGTTTTACAGTAAACTGTAAAAACTGTTATTCGACAGTGGAATCCGCTACCTAGGGAGGTGGTGAGCTCTCCCTCACTGACAGCATTTAAGCAGAGGCTGGACATACACTTGTCAGGGATGCTCTAGGTCAGCAGTTCCCAAACTGTGCTCCACGGAGCATTTGGTGCTCCGTGAAACATCACCTAGTGCTCCGTGAAGAGATTGGAAAGAAAAATATGACTGTCATTCGGTTTAGTAGATAGGTGCCAGGTGAAAATGAGTGCTCTGCAATGAAGTGCTCCATGACTCATAGAATCATAGAGTTGGAAGGGACCACCAGGGTCATCTAGTCCAACCCCCTGCCCAATGCAGGAAATTAACAACTACCTCCCCCCCACATCCCCAGTGACCCCAACCCTCCCCCCACCATGCAGGATCCCACAATATAGAATCATAGACTCAAAATGTTTTGGAACCATTGCTCTAGGCTGATCCTGCATTGAGCAGGGGGTTGGACTAGATGGCCTCCATGGCCCCTTCCAACTCTATGATTCTAAGCCCACTGATTTCAAAGGAGGGTTGCCAGCTCCTAGCAATTTGGGGGTGGAGCCTGGGGAGGTAGGAGTTTGAGGAGGGGCAGGACCTCAATGGGGTATAATGCCTTAGAGTTCCCCCTCAAGTATGCCATTTTCACCAGAGGAATTGATCTGGGTCACCTGGAGATCTGTTGCAATACCAGATCTCCAGGTCCTACCAGGAGGTTGGCAACCTTACTTCACAGAGAGGTTAGCACTGCCAGGGATTCAGTATCAAACATCCTCTCTTTGCCGAGATCAGTTCCAGAAAGCCCTGTTGAACCATCAAAATTAAGACCATAGAAGTAAAACAATAAAGCGGATTCTTATCGTTTGGCCGTCCAAAGGATCACAGAGAAAGGCTGGGTATAAAACTTCCCCCAGATGGAACACAATGGCACGGCACTAATCAGTGGGAAAGAATGAATATTCTCCTTTATTGCACACTAAAAGAGTTTCATAGATCTTTCCGTTTTACGAGCACGAATCTGATTCTCAAAAGAGCGCTTGAAGCGTTGGCAAAGCGGGATGACGCTCTGTTTAACTGCGGAGGTCCAGTTTTTCGGGGGGACGGGAGTGTAAAAAAGGGAAGGGACAATGACTGGAAGGGGAGACATTTTGGGGAGGACAAATCCTAGGTCATTAACACACAAGACCGCGTGAAAGAAGAGGCTGTGGCTCAGTGGCAGAGCATCTGCTCGGCATGCAGAAGGTCCCAGGTTCAATCCCTGGCATCTCCAGTTAAAGGGACTAGGCGAGTAGGCGATGTGAAAGACCTCTGCCTGAGACCCTGGAGAGCCGCGGCTGGTCAGAGTAGACAATACTGACTTTGATGGACCCAGGGTCTGATGAGTATAAAGCACCTTCATGTGTTCAGAAGGGGAGAGTCCAGCGATACCACTGAGAAAGAAAAACTTAGCGACATCCATGGTTTGCAAGTCCCGAGAGAGGCTGTTAACAATAGGATATATTGGAGGTCATTAGTTCATAGGTTAGCATAAGTCGGAAGCAACTTGACAGCGCATTAAGTGCACACACACACACACACACACACAGAGTGGGCTTTTTGGACCCAAATTAATACTTGGGGTCTCAACAGCTGTGCTCCTCTGTTGGGCAGTACAACAGCTTTTCCCTGTTGTTTGTCCCCAGAATTATCAAAGAAGTCAAAGATCTACTGCCTCTGGATGTAGAAGCTCCATTTATTTCCTGCCTTCATTTACACTCCGCAATTTATTTAATTCATTTATACACTGCCTTTCTCCCCCAATGAGGACTCCCCAATGAGGACCCCCATCCTGCCTTCATTTTATCCTCACAACAATCCTTAGAGGTAGGTTAGGCTGAGAAAGAGTGATTGGCCCAACGTCACCCAGCAAGCTTCCATGGCAGACTGGGGGGATTGGAACTTGGGTCTCCCAGATCCGCACTCTAACCACTACACCATACTGCATATTTGGCCATCATGGCTAACAGCCGAGAGGCCTATTTGCCTAACCAATCGAAAGGTCCAACTATGTTGGCATCCTAAGTAGAGACACGCCCTTCTAAGGATCAGACCAGTGAAGGGTCATCTAGTCCAGCATCCTGTCTCGCACAGCGGCCAACCAGTTCCTCTGGAGGGTTCCAGCAACAGGGCACAGAGACCGAGGCCTTGCCCTGATAAGAACCTCAGAAGAGCCCTGCTGGATCAGACCAGCGAGGGTCCATCTAGTCCAGCACCCCGTCTCACACTGTGGCCAACCAGTTGTTGGAGGGCCAACAGGACATGATAAGAGGCAATTGAGGCCTTCCCCGGATGTTGCCTCCTGGCACTGGGATTCAGAGGTTGATTGCCTCTGGGGAGGTTCCCTTTAGTCCCCATGGCTAGTAGCTACTGATAGACCCATCCTCCTTGAATCTGTGTAATCCCCCCTTAATAAGAACAAATTCTATTTGTCCACATTTGTCACGAGGCCTCCGGTGCAAGGCTGTGCCTTTGAAATCTCCCCCCAAAAAACATTCTCGAATGTTGTGGCTATGATGCACCAAGAATTGTGATTATGGGGAGTTAACGCTCTTCAGTTTTAATTATGGCCCATATGGAGAAACGTCCTGCTCTCTCCAAGCTGGAAGAGCCCTTGAGCACCGGGAGGAAAGTGCAGAGAGAGAGAGTGACTCGGGCCGGGGATGATACAGTAAAGGGAACGTAGAAATGATGCAATGTGACCAGCAATGCTCGACTTCTTCCTCTCCTTCTCCCGCCCCCCCAGTTTAGTTACAGATGAGATTAATAAGGACGCTGAGCTCTCACCAAAGATGTGGCCAAGCGGCAGCCGCGAATTAATTGAGGACCAAATTGAATCCCGGCCTTTCCGCGCAGCTCGGGATCGCTGGGAAATCAAATGCCAAGGTCCCGGGGGTGGGGGCACGCTCCACGCAAAGGTGTGAAATGAATACCCAGGGGACGCGGCTTTGGGGTGGAGGGAGGAAAAGGGTGCAAAAGATGGCCTTCCACCCTCAGGGGCCCCACCCTTGGTCAGCAGCCACCACCCGACTGAGACCAGCTACTGCTGACTGCTCCATTCACAGCCTTCATGATGAGACGTCTTCCTCACCCCTCCGACCTGCCCCACCACCTCCACTTGGGAGGGGCGCCAAATAAAACCAAGGAAAAGGAATAGTTCGTTCAAATTCATATTGACAGTGAGCAACTAGCATTATTTTTAAAAACCCAATTGTCACTATTCATACTGTTTTGAAAAATCTTCATAGCTCAAATGCATTCAAACAAAGAAAAAGCCTTGCGGCATTGAGCTTAGAGGGCCTCCTAAAGAAAAGACTGCTTGGGGGAAAGGCCCCGATCCTTGACGCCAAGTGAAACCACCATAATATTCACAATGAAGGGTTGTGCATATCGATACACTCAAACCGAAAATAAACCCAAAATTAGCCATTTGGGTAATTTTTGGGCTTCGGGTTTACCAAACACCAAACACCAAAATCTGAGGGTCTGCCCGAAGCCGAACAGGCGATTCCCGAATAGGCGATTCCTTCTAAAGGAGCAAGGAAAGTTCACTGGCCCAGGGGATGGTTCTTGAAACAGAGCCAACAGTATTTCCTAGCAGGGAGGGGCCATGGCTTAGTGGTAGAGCCTCTGCTTGGCATGCAGAAGGTCCCAAATTCAATCCCCAGCATCTCCAGCTGAAAGGACCAGGCAATACGTAATGAGGAAGACCTCTACCTGAGATCCTGAAAAGCCACTGCCAGTCTGAGTAGACAATATGGAGCTTGAAGGACCGTGATTCAGTAGAGCCTCTGCTTGGCATGCTGAAGGTCCCAGGTTCAATCCGCAGCAACTCCAGTTAAAAGGATCAGGCAGTAGGTAATACGAAAGACCTCTGACTGAGACCCTTGAGAGCTGCTGCCAGTCTGAGTAGATAATACTGGCCTTGATGGACCAAGAGTCTGATTCAGTATAAGGCAGATAGGGAGGGGCTGTGGTTCAATGGCAGAGTATCTGCTTGGCATGCAGAAGGTCTCAGGTTCAATCCCTGGCATCTCCAGTGAAGGAGTTAAGGACCAGGCAGTAGGTGATGTGAAAGACCTCTAATTGAGACCCTGGAGAGCTGCTGCCTGTCTGAGTAGACAATACTGACCCTGATGGACCAATGGTCTGATTCAGTAGAAGGTGGCTTCATGTGTTCATGTGAATAATGGGAACTGTAGTTTTTTGCAGCCTCCCAAACTGCAAAAACCCTCCCCACACACAAACAGACAATTTCCATCAACCCCACAAATTCAAACAATGGCGGCCTACTTGAGGAGAAATGCACCCAAGCATGCAGATGCAAATACACTCGAAATACTGAGCGCTTCAAATCGCAACCAAGTCAGTAATGCGAGCGCATGAAATGCTTGACCGGAGAGGAAAAGGGCATTGCGGACCAAGCATGTTTAATTTTCGAGCACGCTGTTTGTGAAGATGGCAGTCCCTGCCTTCTATGTTCTTAGATGGGAAATATAACAAACTCCCACTAGAAGCACGTAGATGCATTTGTAAACAAGATGCACTTGAAACCTTGCAACATGTGTTATTCGAATGCAAACTGTACGATCATATATGTACGAGATCTCTGATCGCATTACTTGTAGACTGCCCTAGAGTTCTGAGGGAACAACGACTGAAGCTTTTATTATCGGATACAATAGATAATTTAACTAATAGTGTTGCCAGATTTGCTTGGCTAGCAATTAAAATAAGGCAGAGCTGGATGAAATCTATGCAATAGACAAGGTAGCATGGGATCTTTAATGCCCAGAACCTTTCAGACTAGTTTTATATTAATTTTAGGAATATTTATGACTGGATTATTTTTGTAATGTTTTGTCATTTATTTGACGGTCCATGACCGTGTAATAATAAACTGAATTGAATTGAAGATTACAGTTACTTTCCAGGAGGCGCAAACTGCCCCATCCCCATAAGTCTTCTCCCCCTTGTGCAAAACCCAACAAGAACCTTGGGGAATAAGAAACCAGACCCCGCCGTCTTTTTCATGGGCAGCCTCACCTTCTCCCACTCCCGCGTCTGATTCAACACGATGACCACCAATCTGGGGTGCGCCTGGTAGCCGTCTTCGGTGAAGGATAAGTCCCTCGCTTCCCAGGTCACATTCATCATAAAGCTGGAAAGGAAAGAAACGTTCAAAGGGAGAATTAACGAGCCGTCCAACAATTAACGAGCAAGCTAATTCGGTCATTGGATTAACTCCGATAAGACGCGTGCAATAAATCCCCTCTTTGCCGCAAAACCCATTTTTGGGCCAAAATCCAACCCTCCGTGTCCATGTTTGGGAATTCGTCCCACTAAGATCAACAACGCTTAATTCCTGAGCAAGGGTGAATGAACAGCCCAAAGGGCATCCTTTGAAGAGGCGGCCAAAATATTGAGTAGATGTGGCTCATATCGAAACGGCATGCCACTCCTTATCCTCTCATTGAACACAGTTGGATGTGACAGGAACAAACGGCAGGGACGATCCGTGACTTTCCGCCCCCAGCACAACACCCCCCGTGTTTGCTTTGGCAGATAAGTGCTCCAAAGAGGCAGAAGGATCAAAAAGATTATCCCTTCCCTGATATTGATGAGAGCTTCAAAGACAGAAAAGCCCAAGTATGCTACGGATGGAAGTATTTACGAATAGATTCAGGGAGGGGAGGGAGGAATGGCAGGAGAAAGGAAACTGATGCACAATTAAGCCGATAGTATGTGATGAGCAATTAAGTCAAGAGCACACCCAAGATTCAGATCTGCACCGCACCATTTGGAGCAGGCTGTTGAATGCATTTGTCACAAGGGCCAAATATGACATAAATATCACTTGGTTGGGCTGGGCCATGCCTCGCCAGCCCAGATTGAGAGTGGGTGGTGGTGGTGGCTGCCATGGTTGGCTCGTGGGCTGGATAACAGCCGAATCTGCCCCCAGGTCTTGTGTTTGGCACCCCTGATTTAGAGAGCTGCGGTACTTTCGAATGGGCACCACAATGTGTGATTAAACCTGCTTCCACTGATAATGCATCCCAATTAATAATTTGAATCTACATTGCCCAAAATTGCATGTCTGCTATTGCAGGTAAGTGACCCTCCCCGCTGCCCCCCCCCCAAAAAAATGCATGTTGGCAGAACGCAGGAAGGTACAAACAACTACGAAAATACGTTGGCTCCCCAAAGGCTGATTTTACAACAAAACTGAAAAGAGTAACACCGTCGACACTCCATAAACATCCCATTCGCGGTGTGATCCCGCATCAGCGAGAACCGCCCGTGCGACTCTTCCCAGCCTGAAGAACAAACCGTCAAAAAGTACATAAACAACGTCATTTCAGACAATTACCAATTTAAGAAACAAAATGAAAAGCTGGAGTGTGGCCAGCGAGTGGACGCTGTTCCTCGTCTGCCCAACAGCTACTGAGCATGGCGTGCCTGTGCCCGTATTTACCAAGCAGCACACCCGTCATGGCAGAGCAGTCCAGGGCTGGAGGGGGATTGTGCCACAAGAGTCCGGGTCTGGACAAAAGTGGGTGGAAGGTCCTGACTTGCTGATCGGGAAAGGGAGGCTGGCCAGACTCAGGGGATGGATTCTGGGCTTCGCCCATCCCAAAGCAATGTCCGGCCTGCCCCTCACAGAAGCTGACGCCCGGTGCCTGGAGTCCAAAGCTGGGGTGCGTCCTGTTCAAAGGAGCATTTCTATGGGACGTCCTGCCGTTGCGTTGCCAGAGGCCAGCCACAAGCTTTGCAGTTTAACCTCTTAACATAGTAGACAGCAAAAGGCAGAGACGTCCCTACAAACCAAAGGTCATAAAAATGTAAGGACATCAGAAAAGCCATGTTGGACCATCAAGTCCAGCGGTCTGTTCACACAGTGGCCAACCGGGTGCCTCTAGGAAGCCCACAGACAAGACAACTGCAGCAGCATTGTCCTGCCTGTGTTCCCCAGCACCTAATCTAATAGGTATGCTCCTCTGATCCTGGAGAGAACAGGTGTGCACCAGGACTAGTAGCCATGAATACCCCTCTCCTCCATGAACACATCCACTCCCCTCTTCAAGCCTTCCAAGTTGGTAGCCATCCCCACATCCACAATTCAACTATGCGTTGTGTGAAGAAATACTTCCTTTGGTCTGTTTTGAACCTCTCTCCCCCTCCAGCTTCAGCAGAAGCCCTCCAGTTCTGGTATTATGAGCGAAGGAGAAAAGGGAGAAAAGCTTCTCCCTGTCCACTCTCTCCCTACCAGGCATGCTTTTATAGACCTTTCTCACGGCTCCCCTTAACCGCCTTCTTTCCGAGCTAAGCAGCCCTTTCAACCGCTCCTCACAGGGCCGTTGCTCTCATCCCCTGATCATTTGGGTTGCTCTTTCCTGCACCTTCTCAAGCTCTGCGTCCCGTTCTAAGGAGCGTCCCGCCACTGGGTTGCCAGGGACCAGCTACAAGGTTTGCAGGTTCGAACTCTTAACTTAGTAGCCAGCAAAAGGCAGAGATGGTTCCCAACCTTTTTTTGACCAGGGACCACTAGGACTTTTTTGTTCGGTGCAGGGACCCCAAGGTTCAAAATAAAAATGCCGAGAATTTGAAAATAAACTTTAATCGTAACTGTTAGTTAAACATTAAACTTAGAAAAATATTTGAATATATATATTTTATAATAGAGAACTTTTAATTGAAAATATTGATTTATGATGGGTTTATAACTTTGTTTCGCGGACCTTAATTTAGTTCTCGCGGACCCCTGCTGTAGTGGCTGCCAAAGCAATGTTTTGCAAAATCAGTACCGCCATCCATATTAGGGTTGCCAGGTCCCTTTTTGCCACCTGTGGGAGGTTTTGGGGGCGGAGCCTAAGGAGGGCGGGGCTTGGAGACTGTGTGTGTGTTAAGCACCATCAAGTCGCTTCCGACTCATGGCGACCCTATGAATGAAAGTCCTCCCAATTGTCCTATCTTTGACAGCCTTGCTCAGATCTTGCAAATTGAAGGCTGTGGCTTCCTTTATTGGAGACTGGAGGGACTTTAATGCCATAGAGTCCAATTACCAAAGGGGCCATTTTCTCCAGGGGAACTGATCGCTGTCGCCTGGAGAACAGTTGTAATGGCAGGAGGCCTGGAGGTTGGCAACCCTAAACCAAATCCCCCATGGCCCGTCAGAAGCCCTGTTGGGCAAAAGCTCTGCCTGGCCCCACCCACTTTCTAAAAATTGTAGGCGCCAGGAAAGGTGTCTGTGGGTGCCATGGCATCTGTGGGCACCCTGCGGGAGACCCCTGCTCCAGTGCATTGATACACCACAGGGTTTTTCTGTCTCTGCTGTGGATTCAGATAATGCCTGTAATTTGCTTCAACGGGGGCCAACGGGACTGCGTTGGCGAATACAGAAAGCGGCAACTGGGCCGCAATTTTTCAAGCCTGAAAAGCTATTAAGTCCTTACCCCATCTCATACCGCTAACTGATCGTTCCAATCTACGCCTTGTCTTGTTCTCGAGCGACTGGGGGGCGGGGAAGGGGGCGGGGGAGAGCAGCTCAATTTGATCCACGGATACGGCACCGAGGGCTCAAAATAAATTCTTCAGAGATTTTATCAAGTAATTTAAGAGCAGGGTTATTTCTAGAGTTGGTGATGGATTTTTAGGATGCTCCTTCTTTATCTGGATCCATCTGGGACACTTCAGAAGAAACTGGACACTGCCCTCATTGAATCATAGAATCATAGAGTTGGAAGGGACCACCAGGGTCATCTAGTCCAACCCCCTGCACAATGCAGGAAATTCACAACTACCTCCCCCACCACACCCCCAGTGACCCCTACTCCATGCCCAGATGATGACCAAGATGCCCTCCCTCTCATCATCTGCCTAAGGTCATAGAATCAGCATTGCTGACAGATGGCCATCTAGTCCCTTCTTAAAAACCTCCAGGGAAGGAGCGCTCACCACCTCCCGAGGAAGCCTGTTCCACTGAGGAACTGCTCTAACTATTAGAAAATTCTTCCCAATGTCTAGACAGAAACTCTTCTGATTTCATTTTAACCCATTGGTTCTGATCCGACCTTCTGGGGCAACAGAAAACAACTCGGCACCCTCCTCTATATGTCAGCCTTTCAAGAACTTGAAGGTGGTTATCATATCGCCTCTCAGTCTTCTCCTCTCCAGGCTAAACATACCCAGCTCCTTCAACCCTTCCTCATAGGACTTCAACCTTTCCTCATAGCCCTAACCTGGACTGGTTCTGGATTCTGTCCCTAGGCCCTTCCCAAGAACAAGACAGTGGGATCCCAACAGCTGGCAACTGTACAGACATGCCAAGGATGTTCTGAACCATAACTAGTTATAGCGGGCAATTCCCTGCCAATTAACTGGGCTGCCCACTGAAGGGGGGGAATCCACCCGCATGCGCAGAAAGATGTTGTCACATCTGGGTTTACCCCAGAAGCACCAGCATCTGGAAGAAGCTCCTGCCGGTGGCGAGGGGTGACCTGGCAACCCTAACCTTCACTGAGATCTTGGTTTTGTGGAATAGGCCATATTGTCTATGCCAGGGTGTAATCTCTCCAGAATCCTTGTTCCTTTTTCTCTTCCATCATGAAGAAAAAGAAGAAGAAGAAGAAGAAGAAGAAGAAGAGAGACTCAAACCAGCTTACAATCACCTTCCCTTCCCCTCCCCACAACAGACACCCTGTGAGGTAGGTGGGTCTGAGAGAGCTCTAAGAGAGCTGTGACTAGCCCAAGGTTACCCAGCTGGCTGCATGTGGAGGAGTGGGCTTTCTGACAGGGCCAGGCTTGACATTATACGGTAGAAGAAGAGTTGTTTTTTGTACCCCTCTTTTCTCTACCAAAAGGAGACTCAAACTGACTTGCAATTGCCTTCCCTTCCTCTCCCCACAACAGACACCTTGCGAGGTAGGTGGGGCTGAGAGAGATCTCTAAGAGAGCTGTGACTAGCCCGAGGTCACCCAGCTGGCTGCATGTGGAGGAGTGGGGAAACAAATCCAGTCCACCAGATCAGCCTCCACTGCTCATGTGGAGGAGCGGGGAATCAAATCCAGGTTCGGTTTTGGCTGCACGCCGAAGGGATTACCAGTTTCCAACCAATCGTGCAGCTGTTTCTCCACACACAACGGCAGCCCTTTACACATCCCACACCAGCGCATCAATACACCAAAGGCGTCCAACCCAGAGGGGCAACAAGCGCTTTGGAGAGCAAGATATGGCCGGGAGTTGAACACGCAGACAGATGTGATATAACTCTGCAGATGTGTTCTAGAGTAGCGTTTTTGAGAACCTAAGAATGTCCTTGCAGGGTCAAAATCACCCAACTGTCTGTTTGCCATGGTGGTCAGTTAAGGGCTTCTAGACGCTTGCAAGCAGGTGGGCACCAAGAACTGGTGGGGGGAAAGTACTTGTTGAGAGTCAGCGTAGTGTAGCAGTTCAGAGCGGTGGTTTGGAGCGGTGGACTCTGATCTGGAGAACCGGGTTTGATTCCCCGCTCCTCCACCTGAGCGGCGGACGCTAATCTGGTGATCCGGACCAGTGGTCACAGAAAGGAATGGCTACCTGTTAACAAGGGCTAGCCAATCAGCACTCTCCAACTGCTACAGGGGTCCTTGCAGAACTGTCCCAGGGATGACAATAAAATTATGCATGAAGTCCTTTGAACACTGGAAGTGCTATATAAATGCTAATACAGACTAACACCGCTGCCTACCTAAAGCTATATAAATGCTAAGTGGTTTATTAAGTTTCGCACCTGCCCTAAACGGAGTGGGTGCAGATCTGCAGTGAACCCACCCCTCCAGCTAAGCCTGTTGGTCGAGTAAGCTTTGAGGAATTCACACTGGCTTATCTACGAAGACTCTACCTTACAAAGGCCTTGGAAAAGGGTTTGAACTAGGGTTACCAGGTCCATCGAAGAAGAAGAAGAAGAAGAGTTGGTTTTTATATGCTGACTTTCTCTACCACTTAAGGAAGACTCAAACTGGCTTAACATCACCTTCCCTTCCTCTCCCCACAACAGACACCCTGTGAGGTAGGTGGGGCTGAGTGAGTGTGACTCGCCCAAGGTCACCCAGCTGGCTTTGTGTGTAGGAGTGGGGAAACAAATCCAGTTCACCAGATTAGCCTCCACCGCTCATTTGGAGGAGTGTGGGGAATCGAACCCGGTTCTCCAGATCAGAGTCCACCACTCCAAACCACCGCTCTTAACCACTACACCACACTGGCTCTTTGCCACCGTTGGGAGGTTTTTGGGGTGGAGCCTGAGGAAGGCGGGGTTTGGGGAGGGGAGGGGCTTCAATGCCATAGAATCCAATTGCCAAAGCGGCCATTTTCTCCAGGTGAACTGATCTCTATCAGCAGGAGATCAGTTGTAACAGCAGAAGATCTCCAGCTAGAACCTGGAGGTTGACAACCCTAGTTTGAACACTGCAGCCAGGCCTTGGGGAGGTCTTACTGCCGGTCTCAGTGCACACACAATCTGGAGAAGAGCTGGCCATGGAAGGCAAACGGTCTTCCACGGTCGCTTGTCTGCCAAGACGACACTTCCCATTGAGGAATTCTTGAATGCACTTCTGAGGAGCTCCGGCCGATGCAGAACCCAGTGCGATTTGATAACTGACGAATTAAATTTTTAAAAGGGAGGATTAAGAGAATTCAAAAGCAGGTCGGGCAAAGTCGCTCCCTTTCCTTTGCAACGGAGGCAGCTTCAGCAACCCCGGGGAAAAAGAGAAGAAGTAGAAGTGTCATCAGAATAGCAAGCAGGAAGCAGACTGGCAGCTGTCTCACAAGGGTGGGGGGGGGGAAGAGAGAGAGAGATTTGGGGTATTTCGGGGGCCAGCGTGGTGCAGTGGTCAAGAGTGGTGGTTCGGAGCGGTGGACTCTGATCTGGCGAACTGAATTTGTTTCCCCACTCCTCCACACAAAGGTGACCTTGGGCAAGTCACAGCTCTGTTAGAGATCTTTCAGCCCCACCTACTTCACAGGATATCTGTTGTGGGGAGGGGAAGGTGATTGTAAACCAGTTTGGTTCTCCCTTAAGTGGTAGAGAAAGTTGGCATATAAAAACCAACTCTTCTGCTTCTGCTTCTCCTGCTTCTCCTCCTTCTCCTCCTTCTTCTTCTATTTGGATTTTCCATCCCAACTCCTGGAATGTCTTGGGCCTGGCTTTTAGAGAGATGTCAGACAGTCAAGACCCGATCAAGTAAAATCTCTTTATCTTACATATAACAATGTTTTATTACAATATGTAATATTGTACAAAATGTTCTTTTTTTCTTTCTTACCCCACGCTATATTTGGCAAAGCAATGGAGACACCTTGTGGCCAGTTATGGTACTATCAGGGGAAAAGAAATCTTGGCCAGATGCTTTTGAGCTTCCAGGTAGCCTAGAAGCCATATTTCGATAGCAAACAGGCTCATTTTCAGCTTGCGCTTTTAGCGAGAGTCCGTGAAAAGCTTCAGGCTTCTACCAATTCCGTAAAAATCTTCTGGTCAAACGGATGTCAGTTCGACCTTCCGACACAACACGGATATAACTCGACGAATGGCAAAGGCAATAATTGAAATCCAACCATCAAAAAAAAAAGGGGGGGACCCAAAGTGAATGAGAGCAGCACAAATCATTGGCCAAAATGAACCTGGAAGTCGCCGAGACAGGAATCGCAACAAGAAGAAATAGCCAGAAGCCCCCCAAATCTTCTGGAAGGCAAAGGATGCTGTCGAAAGAGTCTCCGGATGAATCTCCCCGGGGAGGGAATCCCCTGGCTTCAGGGTCCCTGCCAAAAGCAGCCGCGCTTCCTGATGGGCTAAGGGTGCGGCCACTGTGAGAAGAGCGAGAAATGAAACAGAGCAGCATGGACCAGTGCGTGGCTGAACTCTCTCGACGTCCATCTTTGCAACTCTAGAACACGTTCTGGTCAGGAACGGCAGCCTGATACTTCCACACAATGCCACCCCAGGGGAAAAAATAAAATCTGGAGATGTTGTTCAGTACAAAGGTTTGCATTTTTTTAAAGGGGTCAAAAAAAGACCCTAGAAACAGCAAGGCGCCCCATACCTGTATGTCCATGTGTCTATCAAATGTGCAGAGGATGGTCCCAATTTTACAGTCCCTCTCTGTAGCATCAATGAAGGAACATGAACACTCCGGACCCATGGAATGACAAGGCCTGTCATTTCATGTGCTGCATCTGATCTGGTTCATTTTGCACACATGTGCTGCAATAGTGCTTCTCTAGGGTGTCGGTCACTTGAAGACTAAGCACCGTCTTGGCTTTGAGAAAATTAAGGCAGCAAAGTAAAACCCTTCCAAAGCTGTGACCCTCGGTGTAAGAATCGGGGTGCTGCATGCTTATTTTCACCTACAAAATGGTGTGTGGGGGGGGTGACAGAAAAGGGACCCAACCGCTTGGCATTCAATATTTTGGGTGATCTTGGGCTGTATCAACAGAAGTATAGTGTCCAGATGGTATCACTTTACTCTGGTTAGACCTTACCAGAGTATTGTGTTCAGTTTTGGGCACCGCAATTTAAGAAGGATCTGGAGATGTGGTTCAGTACAAAGGTTTGCATTTTTTAAAGGGGTCAAAAATCAAAATGTGCAGAGCGTGTGCAGCTGGAACGTGTCCAGAGGAGGGCAACAAAGATGGTGAGGGGTCTGGAGACCAAGTACTGGGGTTGGTGCTATTGTCAACTTTTTCCACACCAAAGGTGGCAAATATATTCCAGGGGCTATTCAGGTTTTTAATCTAAAAATTACCCCAATTATTCTTTTTGGTGGTGCCATCTGGATAACAGTTGCCAATGAATCTATAGAGCGTCCACTGCTTCAGTTCTTACGAAAACTCCTAAACGCCCCTCTATGTGTTGCTGGAGTTACTCTTCGTTCTGAGTTTAGCTAAATGTCACTCGAAGCTAGGGCATGGCTGGCCGCCTTTAAACTACCCCTTAAACTGTTCTTTAGCACTGAGGGGTTCCTAGCTTCTCTGAAGCATGACCCTTTTAAATCCTCATGGCAAAAAATCTTAGATGAGAAACTGTCATTGTTGGGCTTTTCGCAGGATATGTTATCAGATCTTGGGAAAACTGAAGCTTTCACCAAAATTAAAAAGCGCATTAAAGAGCTCGATTATAACAGCACTTCTTTTCCTGCTCGCCGCGTTTGTTCATCCCAGTTCTTCGGAATACCACCATCACGTGGTTTGCCTGCTTATACATATTATTTGACAACTCCTTGTCTTTCTAGAGCCTTTTGTTTAGCTAGATTGAATGCTAACCCCTTTATGGTTATGCAGGGCAGAATTTTGAATATACCATATTCAGATAGGACCTGTCCTTGCTCTTCTGGCTCTATCGATTCACTAGCTCATGCCCTTTTGTAATGCCGTTTTTACGAGGAACTTCGATCACATTATATCTCCCCCCTTTTAACATACAAATCTAATGCCTCTGTGTCTGACATAATGCCTCTTCTACTAAGCGATAGGGACCCCAAGGCTACATTGTCAGTGGCAAGATTTGTTTCAGTCCTTATATCCCTCCAACACTAGATATATGCTGCTCAAGATCAATGGATCAAGGAGCTTCTAAGGGAGGAAAGGAAAGGAAAGGAAAGGAAAGGAAAGGAAAGGAAAGGAAAGGAAAGGAAAGGAAAGGAAAGGAAAGGAAAGGAAAGGAAAGGAAAGGAGACCAAGTCCTATGAGGAAAGGTTGAAGGAGCTGGGTATGTTTAGTCTGAAGAGGAGAAGACTGAGAGGGGATATGATAACCACCTTCAATACTTGAAGGGCTGACAAATAGAGGAGGGTGCCGAGTTGTTTTCTGTTGCTCCAGAAGGTCAGACCAGAACCAACGGGCTGAAATTAAATCAAAAGAGTTTCCGTCTAGACCAGAGATGGGGAACCTCAGGCCCGGGGGCTGCATGCGGAGGCGCTCCCTCAGGAGCTCCGGGGCCCTGCCGCGGAGGCGCGGCATAGGGCGGCCCTCCCTGAGGGTGTTCCCTGAGGGTGCATGGCTTGCAGGGGAGCTGCGGCGCCCTTTGGACCTCCTCTCGCCGACTGACGGCTGTATGGTCGGCGAGAGGAGGGGGAGGGACGCTTCCCCCAAGGTTGCCCCCTATAGCCGCAGCGTGCAGGAACGCCGGGGCACACTGTAAGCCCCTCTTGCTACCTGTTGGCTGTTGAGCAGCAAGGGGGGGAAAGAGGCCGGCGGCTCCCGGAGCAGAGCATGCACACAGGACCCAATCGGGCTTCAGGGGGCCTTTTGTGGACTGGGGAGGGGCGGGCATGGAGCCTGGGGCCAGGTCGCATGTGGCCGGCGGGTGTGTGTGTGTGAGGGGGGGAAGGCTTTTCTCTCTCCCTCTCTTTCTGTCTCTTTCTTTGTCTGTCTCCCTCCATCCTTTTCTTTTTTTCCCCCTTTCCATTTATTTCTCCCTCTCTCCCTCTTCCTCTTTCTCTGCTTTCCTTCCTTCCTCCCTTGCCGATCGACCGTGGGCTGCGCCTCCCTGGCACCTCATTTGCTCAAGCCCACCACTGGCTGCCCTCCTGCCTGGGGGGGGGGGAGGACCGGGTGAGCCCTCCAGGCCTTCTCTGCGTGGCCTCCCCTGGGGTTGCCAACTTCCAGGTGGTGACCGGAGACCTGGCAACCCTAGCCTCTCCCCCCCCTACCGGGAGATCTACACCTGGTATGGCCCCCAAATGATGTTATAAATGTTCAAATGGCCCTTGGCTGGAAAAAGGTTCCCCACCCCTGGTCTAGACATTAGGAAGAATTTTCTAACAGAGCGGTTCCTCAGTGGAACAGGCTTCCTCGGGAGGTGGTGAGCTCTCCTTCCCTGGAGGTTTTGAAGCAGAGACTGGATAGCCATCTGTCAACAATGCTGATTCTATGACCTCAGGCATATAATGAGAGGGAGGGCATCTTGGCCATCTTCTGGACCCCATAGAGTAGGGGTCACTGGAGGTGTGGGGGTGGGGAGGCAGTTGTGAATTTCCTGCATTGTGCAGGAGGTTGGACTAGATGACCCTGGTGACCCCTTTCAACTAGAAGAAGAAGAAGAGGAAGAAGAAGAGGAGGAGGAGAAGAAGAGTTGGTTTTTATATGCCGACTTTCTCCACCACTTAAGGAAGAATCAAACCGGCTTACAATCACCTTCCCTTCCCCTCCCCACAACAAACACCCTGTGAGTTAGGTGGGGCTGAGGGAGCTCTAAGGACTGTGACTGGCCCAAGGTCAGCCAGCAGGCTTCATGTGGAGGAGTGGGGAATCAAACCCGGTCCTTCAGATTAGAGTCCATTGCTCCTAACCACCGCTCTTAACCACTACACTTAAAACTACACCAGGCTGGTATCCAGAAACAGCCTACAAGAAAGCCCCCAAAGAAGTAACAACAGACCACCACTGATGGTCACTTGTGTGTGTAAAGTGTGTTCAAGACGCAGCCGACTGATGGCGACCCCTTTGGGGGTTTTCATGGCAAGAGACTAACAGAGGTGGTTTTGCCAGCGCCTTCCTCTGCACAGCAACCCTGGTGTTCCTTGGTGGTCTCCCATCCAAATACTAACCAGGGCTGACCCTGCTTAGCTTCTGAGGTCTGACGAGATCAAGCTAGCCTGGGCCATCCAGGTCAGGGTGATGGTCACACACAGCTCACTAATAAAACCTGTTCAGTGCATCCTCACTGGCCAACAGCCTCTCCTGGATGTGGATGTTTTTCTCTCACTGACTGTGACTGACTGGTCGTTCCTTGCTTACCCACAGCCTCCTAAGCCAAAACAGCCTCTCACATGCACCCGCGGGCCACCCAACAGAGATACAAACCCAGGAATCGGACCCGCCAACAAACCATGAGGTCCCCATATGGTGGTGGAAGAAAGTGCTGTCAAGTTGCAGCCAACCTATGGTGACCACATGGGGTTTTCAAGGCAAGAGACAAACGCAGGTGGTTTGCCATTGCCTGCCTCTGCATAGAAACTCTGGACCTCTTTGGTTGTCCCCATCTACATAGTAAGCAGGGCCAACTTCGAAGATCTGAAGATATTGGACCATTCAAGCCAGGGCTGTCCCCATATATGTACACTCAACAGCGTGGTATTGTGGTTAAGAGAGGCTAATCTTCAGAACCGGGTTCGATTCCCCACTCCTCCACATGAAGCCTGCTGGGTGACCTTGGGCCAGTCACAGCTCTCTCCGAACTCTCTCAGCCCCACCTACCTCACAAGGTGTCTGTTGTGGGGAGAGGAAGGCGATTGTAAGCCGGTTTGAGACTTCTAAAAGGCAGAGAAAATCGGGGTACAAAAACCAACTCATCTTCTTTCGAGTGGAACAGAACTTTCCCATGACTCAGTTTTGCAGAATAAATTATGCCAAACAGAAGCAATGTAAAATAAGATCATATCCGCTTGATTTGAATACGTTATCGCCAGAAGACTTCATGGGAAGACAAGAGCAGGGAAATCACGAGTAGATGGAAGACCTATTTAGAGTGGATATCAACGGAAGGAAGAAAAGACATTCGGTGGAAGATCCAGACTTTGTGCCCGTGGCTGGGGTTAAGAGACTAAAAAATATAGAGAAGGAGTGGGGTTAGGGAGGGGGATGGGAGGGCTGGAAGGGAATGAGAAAAATATGTCATATAAACAATGTATGCAGAATAAGAAATATATCTTTGAAATTTGTATAAAAAGAAACAATAAAAAAAGATTTGAATACGTTATGTAGTCTGTGTGTGGCTTCCTGATGCAAAACCTGGGTCCCAATTTTCATGAGTTTTTCTTTGGGGGGGGGCATTAATGCAGAGTACCGGTAAATTGAAAAGGGCACCCATTCTCATTGAGGAAACAGCCACCCCCCTGGGCAGCAACCACAATTGCTCGAAAACAGGGAGGTTGGGTAAACAAGCCACCGGCAATTAAGTTCTCTCTCTGCTTTGGCAGCCCTTTGACGGATGAAGTTGTAAAAGAAGTGGAACAGGAGATTTCCGCTTGCTTGTAATCGTTTGCAAAATGCGGCGACAGCAGCTGCCTTTGTTAACTGCAAAACCTTGCCCGTCGCCATGGATAAGACACGGGTATAAGAGGCTGTGGGGACTCATCTCTAACCCTACTCAAAAGCCGAGATGTGTACATTTTGATCATCGCTAGCAACAGCCCTCACTGTATGCCTGGTGGTTAGTGTTGCCCCTGCATCTGCTTTGCATGCAGAAGGTCACATGAACACATGAAGCTGCCTTCCACTGAATCAGACCCTCAGTCCATCAAAGTCACTAGTGTCTACTCAGACCGGCAGCGGCTCTCCAGGGTCTCAGGCAGTGGTCTTTCGCGTCACCTACGTGGCTAGTCCTTTAACTGGAGATGCCGGGGATTGAACCTGGGACCTTCTGCATGCCAAGCAGATGCTCTACCACTGAGTCATGGCCCCTCCTCAGAACACATGAAGCTGCCTTCTACTTAATCAGATCATCAGACCATACCACTGAGCCACGCAGGTTCAAATCCTGGCATCTCCAGCTGAAAAGGACCAGGTGGTGGGTGATATGAAAGACCTCTGCCTGACACCTTGGGGGAGCTGCTGCCAGCCTGAGTAGGCAACACTGACCTTGCTAGACCAATGGTCTGTTTGCTGAGGTGCCGTGGCTCAGTGGGAGAGCATCCGCTTGGCATGCAGAAGGTCCCAGGTTCAATCCCCGGCATCTCCAGTTAAAAGGACCAGGCCGGACGTTATGTGAAAGACCTCTCTGGCTGAGTCCCTGGAGAGCTGCTGCCAGTCTGAGCAGACGGTACTGACTTTCATAGACCTATGGTCTGATTCAGTAGAAGGCAGCGGCAGAGCTAGAGGAACCAAGGGGTTGGCTCCCAATATTGGTAATGAATATTAGTAGCCAATTTCACTTATTGGGGGAAATGGTCTACACATGTTCAGCGTGCCTTAAAACCCAACACCAACTCGCTTTTGAATGGGGCAGAAATATTTCCCCCCTTACATGCAGTCTCCAGATTTGCTAATGTGCCACTGAGAGCCAGCGTGGAATGCTGGAATGACGGACCAGGATCTGGGAGACTCAGGTTCGAAACCCCCCTCTGCCACGGAAGCTGGGGCCAGCAGCACACTCTGAGCTGAGCCTACCTCTCAGTGTCGTTGTGCAGATACAGTGGAGACGGGGAAAATGTTGCCAGCAGTTTTGGCTCCCCATGGGGGTGACCAGTGGAGAATAAATGAAGGAAAGAAGTTGCTTGCTTTGCACAGTGCAACAAAAGTAAAAAAAAAAAAAAAAGGACAATCCAGCAGAATGGCATGTCCATGGCTCGGTGGTAGAGCCTCTGCTTGGCATGCAGAAGATCCCAGGTTCAATCCTGGGCATCTCCATTAAACGGACTAGGCAAGGAGGTGATGTGAAAGACCCCTGCCTGAGACCCTGGAGAGCTGGGCGTGCGTGCATGGTGCATGGTGCGTGGTGTGTGGGCATGGGCAGGGGTATGGGTGTGAGTATGTATTCCTTGGTTTTTAGTCTAGGTAAATAACTCTATGTCCTTCGAGCATGAATTAATTTACCCCTGGGTGGGATCGGGGGATCGGGGGCCATGGCACCGTAAGTTCAGCAGAGTTGTTATTTGACAGCCACTGGACATGTGGTTGTGATATCCACCTAAAAATAAAAAGGTACCAGCCGTCTGACAGCACAGGGATGCTATGAGCATGAGGAGACATGTAACTAATCCTAGCAACCAAAGGCCTCTTAAAGAACACGAGTGGACCGTCAGCAATATGTGGACTTGACCTCACAGAACCAGAGGCCTTGGAAAGGGCACTGTGTGTTCGTTGGCAATATATGGACTACGAGACTGGGCACTTGGTGCACGGGTGAAAGGGTTGATGATTTCTCGCGATATGTCCGGTAAAGAATCTATATGTCTTTAATACATGAACTTTTAATCCTTGCTTATTTAACAATATATGCATATGTAAAATTAATAATAATATGTACTGGAACAATATTCATGGGGTAAGTAGATGTATGCCTAATTATACATAGTATGTATAGGGGTAGACAGTACTGACTTTGATGGACCAAGGGGGGTGCATTAAGTGGAAGGCAGCTTCATGTGTTCATTTATTGGGGAGGGGCCATGGCTCAGTGGTAGAGCCTCTGCTTGGCATGCAGAAGGTCCCAGGTTCAATCCTGGGCATCTCCAGTTAAACGGACTAGGCAAGTAGGTGATGTGAAAGACCCCTGCCTGAGACCCTGGAGAGCTGCTGCCGGTCTGAGTAGATGATACTGACTTTGATGGACCCGGGGTCTGATTCAGTAGAAGGCAGCTTCATCTGTTCATGTGTCCCGTAACTAATTCTGTTTGGTTTGTCCTGACTGATCGGAGGGGAAAGTATCACCCTTAACATGGTGCATAGCAAGTTGCTGCAGAGAGGCCATGCTGAATGGGGGGGGGGGTAGACATCCTGCCCCTCCCTGAATGCAACTCCGCCTGCCGTTCCCACGGGCTCTCATGTTCGAGGCCTAATTGCCTCGCCCGAACACGTCCTCTCTACCTTGTACTCATACAGTTTTAATCGCCAAACACGCTCAGGCGGGGGAGGCCCAGCGTGGGACGGAGAGACGCTGCGGCTTGCGCAAATCAGGCGTGTAGGAGAAGGGGGGTGAGGGTGGGGATGAGAAGCGCTGTGGCTTTTCTCTGTGGGCCATGGCCGGGAGATCCACGATCAGGTCTCACTGGGCGGGTTAAAAGCCCAAGTCCGGCCATGGGGGTGGGGGGTGCATGGTAAAGCAGGACCTTCCACCCACTTTTGTCCAGACCCCGACTCTTGTGGCACAATCCCTTCCACCTCTGCTGGATTGTATCAACTGAAACTGTACACCCACGTTACCAGCTGTGGCACACATGAGGCTGCCTGATACTGAACCACACCCTGGGTCCATCAAGGTTGGTATTGTCTACTCCGACTGGCAGCAGCCCTCCAGGGTCTCAGGCAGAGGCCTTTCACATCACCTATTTGCCTAGTGCTTTTAACTGGAGAGGTTGGGGATTGAACCTGGGACCCTTCTGCATGCCAAGCAGACGCTCTACCAACTGAGCCACGGCCCCTCCCAACACAAAGCTGCCTTCTACTAAGTCACAGTGGGTAGCCGTGTTAGTCTGTTTGCAGTAGTCAAAAAGGGCAAGAGTCCAGTAGCACCTTAAAGACTAACAACAATATTTTCTGGTAGGGTATGAGCTTTCGTGAGCCACAGCTCACTTCTTCAGATACAGCTAGAATGTGAATCCATCGGTCTTTAAGTAGAGGAACAGTATGTAAATGTGAATAGCAGGCTTGATGGCATATCACACCTAATCCCATCACGCCTGCCATTCACATTGACATACTGTTCCTCTACTTAAAGACCGATGGATTCACATTCTAGCTGTATCTGAAGAAGTGAGCTGTGGCTCACGAAAGCTCATACCCTACCAGAAAATATTTTTGTTTGTCTTTAAGGTGCTACTGGACTCTTGCCCTTTTTGACTTCTACTAAGTCAGACTCTTGGTCTATCAATGTCAGTATTGTCTACTCAGACCGGCAGCAACTCTCCAGGGTCTCAGGCAGAGGTCTTTCACATTGCCTAATGCCTGGTCCTTTTAACTGGAGATGCTGGGGATTGAACCTGGGACCTTCTGCAAGCCAAGCAGATAGAACTAATCAGAGATCGGTTCTAATTCTGGGAGATCCCCAGGCCCTACCTGAAGGTTGGCAACCCTAATCGAAATGCACCCTCCCAACTTAGCACTAGCTCAATTACCTTTGAGCCACAGCCCCTCTCCAAACACATGAAACTACCTTATCCTGTATCACATCATCAGTCCATCAAGGTCCGTATTGCCTACTCAGACTGGCAGCACCTCTCCAGGGTCTCAGGCAGAGGTCTTTCGCCTCTCCTACTGCCTGATCCTTTCAACTGGAGAAGCTGGGGGCTGAACCTGAGACCTTCTGCAAGCCAAGCAGAGATCAGTTCTAATTCTGGGAGATCCCAGGCCCTACCTGAAGGTTGGCAACCCTAATCGAAATGCACCCTCCCAACTTAGCACTAGCTCAATTACCTTTGAGCCACAGCCCCTCTCCAAACACATGAAACTACCTTATCCTGTATCACATCATCAGTCCATCAAGGTCCGTATTGCCTACTCGGACTGGCAGCACCTCTCCAGGGTCTCAGGCAGAGGTCTTTCGCATCTCCTACTGCCTGATCCTTTCAACTGGAGAAGCTGGGGGCTGAACCTGAGACCTTCTGCAAGCCAAGCAGATAGAACTAATCAGAGATCGGTTCTAATTCTGGGAGATCCCAGGCCCTACCTGAAGGTTGGCAACCCTAATCGAAATGCACCCTCCCAACTTAGCACTAGCTCAATTGCTATTACTAATTCTACAGAGGTCCAGCAGCTAGACTTCCAACTGGCAAGGGAAAAGCCTGAGGTACTGCTTCTGTGGGCCAGGAAATCGTCCTCTCTGCACCACTCTTTCCTTTTGGCAATTCATCTCCCACTGCAGGAACATCAAGAAGGTTGACACAGTCTACCTGTTAGGGAGTGGGGAGAGAAGCCCCCTCTGGCAGGACACATTATGAATATAAATCCGAAACCTGACAAGGGCCCCATCCATACCCGGCGCTTGGCCACGCTGTCGGAATAAAGGTGATGAAAAGTGGCGCAAAGTTTATGGCGTCGGAGTTGTCAGGAAAAGGGGAGTTGTGCGGGGGGATAAGCTGGGTTAGATGCCCACAGGCTGCCCATTAAAGCGAGACTTTTTGACGAGACGAGTTGAGTTCATAACGCAGCGACGTATTATTACTTTTTTAAACTTCCACACTAGTTTCATAACCCCGAGCCATCCATCTCCGACGGGCTCTTTCTGTGCCTTGGCGTCAGCGGTAACGGATCCCCACAATTAAAGTAATTGGCCATGAAAAACCATCGTCGAGGAAAGGGCTGAATTCCCCCAACGACGTTTCGTAACGCTGCAGACGTGTCTCCAAACATGCCCCGCTAAGCCGAGAGGAGGGATTTTGAGCCTCTGGGGTTCCCAAAGTAGTTTCGCGAGCATCTGATGCGGCCCGGCCTTCGGGAAGCATCTGAACTGGCGGGAGGGGTACCTGAGATCTTCCTCTTCCTTCTCTGCTTCTTCTCCAGAAAGAAGAAGGAGGAGGAGGAGGAGGAGGAGGAGGAGGAGGAGGAGAAGAAGGAGAAGGAGAAGATTAGTCTATGACCTTAGGCAGATCATTAGAGGGAGGGCATCTTGGCCATCTTCTGGGCATAGAGTAGGGGTCACTGGAGATGTGGGGGGGAGGTAGTTGTGAATTTCCTGCATTGTGCAGGGGATTGGACTAGATGACCCTGGTGGTCCCTGCCAACTCTATGATTCTATAAGAAGAGTTGGTTTTTATACCTTTAAGGAGAACCAACCCAGCTTACAATCACCTTCCGTTCCGCTCCCCATAACAGACACCTTGTGAGGTAGGTGGGGCTGAAAGAGTTCAGAGAGAACTGTGACTAGCCCAGGGTCACCCAGCTGGCTTCACGCGTAGGAGTGGGGAAACCAACCCGGTCCACCAGATTGGCCTCCGCTGCTCACGTGGAGGAGTGGGGAATCGAACCCGGTTCTCCAGATTAGAGTCTGCCGCTCCAAACCACCGCTCTAACCACTACACCACGCTGGCAGAAGAGGCCCTGGTGACCTGGTTCTTCCATGGCTGCAATTCACAGGCAGCTGGCCTTCCTGCCCACCAGCTGCTCCCGGCCACCGAGGCTGAACAGCCCACTTTCCTCAAAGACCCAGGTTCCGATTCCGCCTTCTCCCCCCCAGCTCAGTTTCAATTAAATCCGACCTGTTGCCGGATGGAAAGCGCGTCCACTTTTGTTATCAAGATCAATAGCAAGGCTAGAATTACCTTCCGTTCCTCTCCCCACAACAGACACCTTATGAGGTAGGTGGGGCTGAGAGAGTTTGGAGAGAACTGTGACTAGCCCAAGGTCACCCAGCTGGCTTCATGTGTAGGAGTGGGGAATCGAACCCGGATCCCCAGATTAGAGTCCACCACTATTTTTTTTTTTTTTTTTTTATAAATATTTTTATTAATTTCTAGTATTGAATGGGAATACAGGAAAGGAAAAAGGGTAAGGGACAACATGAACAAAAGAAACAGTCATATTTTTACCCCCTTAACAAGGTTACAATTGTCATCAGTTTTTAACATGTTATGTTACTTCATCAACTTTAGTTTCATTACATTTATCAAATTTATTGTTGCTTTTTGGTTTTAATAAATTCATAGAAGGTGTGCCATTTGTCTTTTTTTGAATTTTGAGTGTCTGTTTGTAATAGTTCTGTTAGGTGTGCCATTGATATAAATTCATATGCTTTATCAATCCAGAGTTCAATTTTAGGTATTTTTTCTGTTTTCCACAGTGAAGCTAGGACTATTCTTGCCGCTGTTATTAGATATTTTAGTATAATCTGTTGGTCTTTAGTACATGCATCTGGTATTTTACTCAGGAGAAAAAGTTTGGGGTCGTATGTAATGGGTTGACCGACTATAGTTTCTATATTCCTATGAATTTTCTTCCAGAATTTTTGGACAAGTGTACATGTCCACCAACAGTGATAGAAAGTGCCTCTGGCTTTACCACACTTCCAACACAAGCCAGATGTCGAGCTGTTCATGTTCTGGATATCGCTTGGCGTAATGTACCACCTGTGCAACATTTTCAGCCAATTTTCTTGAATTCCTTGACATAGAGTAAATTTGAGATTACCACGAAATAGCTGTTCCCATTCGTCCGTTGTTATGATCTCGTTAAAATTTTCCATCCATTTGATTTGGCATGATTTTATTTGTTCATCTTCCGTATCATATGTCAACAGCAGCCGATAAATTTTACCTAAAAGATGATCTGTTGGCTTGCTTATCAGCTGTTCAAAATCTGTTTTACCTTTTAGAACTCCCCGAATCCAGCAGTCCTCTTTAAATCTTGAAATTAGTTGATGATATATCAGCCAAGACATCCGTGGATAGTCAGTTTGTAATTCTATTAGTGTCTTGATGGAACCATCTGTTTTTACCAGACTCTGATATTGTATTTTCCCATATGTTTTCCTATCAGCTACTAAGCCGTAGACGTTAAAGGGCGCCATCAGTAGTGATTTTTCAAAACTTAATCTGGGTTTCAATTTTCGCCACACTGCCACCATATTTTCTACAATTGGGTGGCCTCCCATTGCTTCTAGGCTCTTCTTCCAGTTCTTTCCCCATAATAGATTATGTACTCCACCTTGCAAACTTGCCAACTCTAATTTGGTAGTCCTTTCGTTAGTTTGCATGATCCAGTCTTTAATCCATACCAAGGTCGCCGCTTGATGGTACATTGTTAGATTTGGAAGAGACATGCCTCCTCTTTTCTTTTCGTCCGTCATAATTTTGAATTTTATTCGTGGACGTTTTTTGTCCCAAACAAATCTGTTAATTTTACGTTGCCAAGATTTTAAGACCTTGTCTTGAATTTTGATGGGGATCATTTGAAACAAAAAACTAAGTCTTGGAAGTATATTCATTTTAATTAAAGATATTCTGCCCAACCAAGAAACTTTTAGCTTAGACCAAATTTGGAGTTCACATTCGATTTTGTTCCAGACCGTTTGATAATTGTGATTATATAAATCTTGGGATTTTTTTGGAAAAGTTATTCCCAGATATTTTATTGGTTTGGTTGATATTGTGAATCCTGAGATATTTGTTACTTCTAATTCCTCTTCCTTTGTTAGATGTTCTAGAAAGATTTTTGTTTTGGTTTTATTAAGTTTATAACCCGCCAGTTGTCCATAGACCTGAATGTCATTCATGAGTTCTTTAATGCTAGACTTTGGTTGTGAAATTGTTAACAAAACATCATCGGCATATGCTCTGATTTTAAATTCTTCTCCTTGTACACTTAGGCCCGTTATTCTCTGGTTTGATCTAATTTTATTTGCCAATACTTCTAGTGTTAGGTTGAATAACAAAGGTGATAAAGGGCAACCTTGTCTGGTTCCTTTTTCAATAATGATATCTTTAGTCAGGGTGCCATTTATTAAAAGTTTCGCTTGCTGATCCGTATATATACTAGATATCCAATGAAATAGGTTGCCGTCATTGCTTATACTGTAGACCACCTGTTTTATAAAGTGCCATGAAATGTTGTCGAAAGCTTTTTCCGCGTCCACAAAAATAAAGGCTATTTTTTCTTTTCTGTATTTTACAAGCTCTCGCGCATTGATCAGGAACCTAATATTGTCTGCCATTTGACGTTTGGGAATAAAGCCTGTCTGATCTGGATTAATCAGTGTTTCTACATGAGCTAACAATCTTTGTGCAATTATTGTAGTGAATATTTTATAATCTGTGTTAAGCAAGGATATTGGCCTATATGAGGAGGGTAGCGTTAGATCTGTTCCTTCTTTAGGAATAAGCGTTATATATGCTTCTTTCCAAGAATCTGGCACCTTCTTTTTCTTATATATTTCATTCATCACTTTCACTAACGTTGGGGCCACTTCTTCCATAAATGATTTATAATATATGGCTGTAAAACCATCTGGCCCTGGCGTCTTCCCACTCTTTAATTTCTTAATTGCTTGTTTTACTTCTTCAATAGTGATTTCTTGGTTTAAACAAGTTATATCTTCTTTGGAAAGATAGTTCAGATGATTCTGTTGAATATAGGTTTTTATCTCCTCCGGTGATTCATTTTGTTTTTTCTTTTTGTACAAATCATCGAAATATTCTAGGAAACACTGTGTTATTTCATCTTCTTTATATGTTATCTGTCCTTTTATTTTTGTTGCGAGTATTGTTCTTTTCTGTTTTTCTGTTTTGATCATCGATGCCAAGTACTTGCCCGGCTTGTTTGCGTATGCAAAGTGTCTCTGTTTTATAAATTTTAGCTTTTTTGCCATTTCATCTGTATAGAATAGGTCAATTTCATGTCTAACCTTTTTGAGCTCTTTCAGGGCTTTTTTGCTATTTGTTCGTTGGTGAGTTTTTTCTAACTGTGCCAGGTTGGTTTGAAGATCTGTCAAACGTTTTTCCCGATCTTTTTTGTTTTTTGAGTTTAGTGAAATAAAGATGCCTCTCATGTAGGCCTTCGAACAGTCCCAGATTGTTGCTTGACTCATTCCTTGTGTTTCATTTCTCAGTAAAAATTCCTTAAGTTCTTCACGGCCTGTGTTGAGATCTTTTTCCTTATTGAGTAACGCATCGTTTAGTCTCCATCTGAATATTTTCTTCTTCTGATTGTACCATTTTATTACTAACGGATTATGATCTGACAGAGTCCGAGGTAGTATTTTGATGTATTCTAGATTTTTCACTAAGGTATTCGAGGTCCAACACATATCAATTCTTGAAAAGGTCCTATGTCTATCCGAATAGAATGTATAATCTTTGGTATTAGGATTTTTGGTTCTCCAGATGTCCAACAGGTTGAGACGCTGCATGTCTAATTTTACCTTTTTTGGAAGTTTACCGCTTTTTTGATTTTTAGATCTGTCCAATTTGGCATCCAAAACTCCATTCATATCCCCGATGACGATGATCTCATATTCCAATTGTTCTTCAAATGTTGTAAAGAGCTCTGTGAAGAATTTTTCCTTTGATGTCAGTGGTGCATATATAGATGTTAATATTTTTATTTCTCCACCACTATTAACCACTACATCATGCCCGATCTCACAAGAAGACCTGTGATCCGTTCTCTCCGACAGCGTTCAAAACGCAATCTGAGGAAGAACAATCCATGGGCTGCCCTTTATGGGGAAAGAGTGGCCCAGTGGTCCGAGTGCTGGACAACATCTGGAAGGCCCAGGTTCAAATCCCGACTTGTGAAATTTACTGGGTTGGCTTTGGGCTGGATGTTCTCGCTCAGCCTAACCTACTGCACAGGGTTGTTGGGAAGGTAAAATGGAGAACTTTTTATGTACCGTGGGACTCCTCAGGAACCATCACGGGAATCCAACCAGGAGCTCACGTTGCATTGAAAATGGCTGCGGGGGGGGGGGGGGGTTCAGTCAAGGTTGGTCTCCAGGACCTTTAGCCCCCCCCTTATTCTATTGACGTTAGTACTGAACAGGGTGGATTAAAAAAAATCAAGGACATTTTTATTAAACTTTATTTTTAAAAAGCAAATCAATTAAAAAAAAAAAAACCCCAAAGAAGATTTCTTTTGAAAGGGTTCTATTTTTAAGCTTTTAAATATATCATGGTTTGCAATGGATTCTGACTTTAATACAAGGAAACGAGTTAAAGTCGGCAGCTGTAACTTTTTACGTTAAAAATGATTCCCTCTATCAACCATACTGAGTGGGGGGGGGGGATTCATTTCTATATGAAAAGAAGGATAACAGTGTGGGGCAGTACTTACC
The DNA here is from genome assembly GCF_029931775.1 of Euleptes europaea. NCBI lineage: Eukaryota > Metazoa > Chordata > Lepidosauria > Squamata > Sphaerodactylidae > Euleptes > Euleptes europaea. Next base: position 17,068,351 of record NC_079332.1, read on the forward strand.
TGGCAGGGGAGACACCATGATCACGAAGGTGTGGGGCAGTAGCTACAGGACAGATTGTGTTTGGCATAATGCCCATGGGCCGGTTATAGGGGCCGGTTATAGGGTTGCCAGGTCCCTCTTCACCACCGACGGGAGGTTTTGGAGCAGAGCCTGAGGAGGGTGGGGTTTGGGGAGGGGAGGGACTTCAGGGCCATAGAGTCCACTTGCCAAAGCAGCCACTTTCTCCAGGTGAACCGATCTCTATCAGATGGAGGTCAGTTGTAATAGCGAGACCTCACCAACCTCACAAGTTGGTTGGGAGAAGGAACCACCCAAAGTCTCTAGGAGGGGGAGCTAAAATGTGATAGAGAAAGCAATAAAAACCACCCAGGGGGAAATAAAATCCGACATTTGAGATCAAGCATTATGATACAATTGGCTCTATGTTACGAGTTGGTTATTTGTGCAGATTATGAACATTTAGATGGCCGGCCAAAAACAGCAGGGGCTTTTCCCATCATGCAGAAACACAGCCAGACTTCGCTTCCCGGGAGCGCCGGGCCCGTGGTTTCCGAGTGTTTAATTTTGTACGGAAACTTCACAAGGTTACAGAAAGCCAAAGAGCATTCTCCTTGTTCTCCTACGGCTGCCAGGTCCCCCCTCAGCATCGGCGGGGGGTTTTGGGGCAGGAGGCGGCGATCTCACATGCGCGGACATGACGGCATCACTTCTGGAGTAAACCTGGAAGCATGACATTGCAGGGGACACTCTTGCACTCTCCAAGGAGAGCACCAAAGTAAGTAAGTGCACTCTTTGTAGGAAGAAACTGACCCTCCTCATGGCCTAGAGGTCAAGGAAGAAGAAGAAGAGGAAGAAGAGGAAGAGGAGGAGGAGGAGAGCTGGTTTTTATACTTCGGTATTCTCTACCTTTAAGGCGTCTCAAACTGGCTTACAATCCCCTTCCCCTCCCAACAGACACCTTGTGAGGTAGGTGGGGCTGAGAGAGTTCGGAGAGAGCTGTGACTAGTCCTAGCTGTGACTAGGAGTGGGGAAACCAACCCAGTTCTCCAGATTCCCCAATGCTCATATGGAGGAGTGGGGAATCAAACCCGGCTCTCCAGATTAGAGTCCACCGCTCCTATCTACTACACCACACTGGCTCTCTGCAAGGGGCAGTCTATGGGCAGCCCAGTCTGTGCGTGGCCAACGAACAGATCAGACACCAGGCTGTGGTCAAGAGCCTTGGTGGAACCCCATTAGATGTGACCAACTGAACTGGGAGCAGCAATACCAGGATTCAGCCATCCACGGCTGAGAATGGGCAGGTTGCCATGAGGGTGCGAACAGTAAGGCCCTTGGGTCCCTCTGCTGGAGCCCCCCTCCTCAGTTCAAGACCCCCGGCACCTTATACACAGAAAGAGGAGAAGGAGTTGGTTTTTATATGCCAACTTTCTCTACCATTTGTCTTCCAATCTCCTTCCCTTCCCCTCCCCACAACAGACACCCTGTGAGGTAGGTGGGGCTGAGAGAGTTTGGAGAGAACTGTGACCAGCCCAAGGTCACCCAGATGGCTTCATGTGTAGGAGCAGGGAATTTAACCCGGTTCACCAGATTAGCCTCCACTGCTCACGTGGGGGAGTGGGGAATCAAACCCAGTTCTCCAGATTAGAACCCACCGCTCCGAACCACCAGTCTCCACCACGCTCTTAACCACCATGCTCAAACCACTACACTACACCATACTGGCTCTCCTACACCACGCTGGCGAACGGTGAGGTGTGAAACCAACCCAGCTCCCCAGATTAGCCTCCGCCGCTCATGTGGAGGAGTGGGGAATCATGCCCGGTTCTCCAGATTAGACTCCACTCTAAAGAAGGCTGATGGTGGACATTGGAGATCATGACACACTGCCACCACCGTTTACACGAGCGAGCACTGTTGTGGGATCTCAAAAGCGCCATGCATATTCGAAAGAAGAAAGCGGGTCTCTTACTTGTGTAGGGTGTGAGACGGCTCCTCGTTCCTCTCTTGCTGGCCGTAGCAGCTGTTTTTCGCTTCAGGGATGAAGGAGTACCTGTCCAGCATGGCGGCGGCCGCCGTGGTGATAATCCCGAGGCCGTCCCGGACTCGAGCCTTCAACGTGTAATCCCACTCGTCATACGCCATGGAAATCAACCCCGAGGGAAAGGCTTGGGGCGTGACCTCCATGTTCCCGCTGACCATGCTGGGGACGACCCAGAAGAAGTCGTACCCGGTCAAGCCCAGAGAGCGGGCCTCCTCCAGGACATAGACGGCTTCGTCCTTGGAACAGTACAGCAGGATGACGGAGGAGTGGATCTTCTTCAGCTGCACTGTGGTCCTGGCATCCCCGATGGGAGCATCCAAGGTGATGACGTTCTGCATGTCCCAGCCCACAAAGCTGTTCTCCACGGTGTGCTTGATGAAGCTGATGAAGTCCCGGTAGCCAGGGAAGGTGCTCGTCACCAGCGAGAAGACGTGCCAGTCGTAATACTGCATGAACTTCAGCATGATGATGGCTTCCTGTTGGATCGAAGCCCCAAACTGGAAAAACGTGGACATCACATCCTACGAGAAAAGCAAGGGAGAAAGGAAAAGCTGTTGGATGTCAAAACGCTTGGTGGGTGGCTTTGGGTCATGGTCAGTCCCTACCTGTTTGGCTCTCGAGGCCCTTTCTTACACGCCAGGAGTAATGTCGATGATGATGAAGAAGAAGGGTTGGTTTTTATATGCCGACTTTCTCTGCCACTTAAGGAAGACTCAAACCGGCTTACAATCACCTTCCCTTCCCCTCCCCACAACAGACACCCTGTGAGGGAGGTGGGGCTGAGAGTGACTAGCCCAAGGTCACCCAGCTGGCTTTGTGTGTAGGAACGGGGAAACAAATCCAGTTCACCAGATTAGCCCCCGCCACCCATGTGGAGGAGCGGGGAATCAAACCCGGTTCTCCAGACTAGAGTCCACCACTCCAAACCACCACTCTTAACCACTCCACCACGCCAGCTCTCACCACTCAATCGCCACTTTGGGGTCAAGAAGAAATTTTCCTCCAGGCCAGACTGGCCAGGGATCCTGGAGGATTTTTGCCATCTACCTTATCGCACTGGAAACCAAGGATGAACTTTCCTCCCTTATCATAAAAGCTACTGACGCTGAAGGGTCTTCCACCCCTCACCCCCCAATCTGTCTCTGCAAGGTGACCTGTGACCACCTGCTCTGCAACACCTACTTTTAATGGGGCCATGGCTCAGTGGTAGAGCATCTGCTTGGCCGGGTTCAATCCCCGGCATCTCCAGTTTTAAGGATCAGTTTACAGGTGACATGAAAGAGCTGGAGAGCTGCTGCCAGTCTGAATAGACAACCCTGCCCTTGGCAGAGCAAGGGCCTGACTCAGTATTCGGCAGCTGCCTGTGTTCAATGAGCCCGCTCTCTCCCAAAGGGCCCACTACGGTCAAGATCATGCAGGGAGATGGTGTGGAGGTGGTTAGTTGTTCTAACTGAGCTCTGGGCCCTTGTCCAGTTTGTTGACCATCGGTTCACACGTGCAGGTTTATCCCGGAGCGGTTTGCACGAGTGATCGAATCGTCTGTTGGTAACACCATGCACAGAAACTGACTTTTGCATTCCCTCGAACTGCTGGTCATCACCAAGCGTAGAAAAATTAAGCATTTGCCTAGGAAAAAGCGTCTTTTATTATTCCGAACGGAAGGTGTGAACTATCGCTTCTGTGGCGAACCACAGGCTCTGGCTGGTGTTTCAACGCGCAGCCAGCCTGGTATTTCTACAAGTCATTCTGCGTTCAGAATCACCGTGCACGCGCAAGCAGGTGGTTTCCACACCTGCACAGTGTGAGGCAGAGGGGGCGGAGGACCCGGGCTTCTTTGCGCCCCGGCTGTCAGGAAAAGCAGCACATCTCTCTCTTGCACACGCACACCCGACCTTATATCATCTCTGCGCCTCAAACGCTAGCATGGGGAAAGAAAGGCAAACCGGGCTCACACCGTGAGACGCTACATCAGAGGCTCTGACAGCCGCTGCCACCGGAGGAAATTAAGCGCCGGCAAACTGGACAAACTCAGCTCAGCTCCGTCTCACTTGTTTATGAAGGGGAGCTGGGGTTTCGGGGCAGGGGGCAGCGGCCGGCCGGCGCCGAGCGCCAGACGAGGAGGGGAATTCTGCGCCATGAGACGATGCCTCTCTGGAGAGGGCCGAGATCGAATCAGCCAGCGTCTTAAGTGGTGCTACTAAGCAAGGAGATGGGAAGAATGAGAAACTCAGCAGCCTCCTTTCCCCTGCTCTGCAACTGCATTGCTCCCTCTCGTTTTTATGGGCTGACCGCTTGGAGCAATTGCTGCTTCGCCCTTCAGAACCCAGCCTTTGCAAAGGTGAACGCCGCGGTTTTGCTTCTCGGAAGAGAAGGAATCAGCGTCCCTTTCTTTCTCGGCCAGCTCCCGTTAGCCCTGCATTAGAGTCATGCTGCAGAGCCATAGATTATGGCTGCGAAAAAGAAACCACGAGCCTCAAGACAGCGAAAGACTCCTGCATTCCCATTCTAGGGATTAAAAAAATAAGATGTCCTTTAAGGTTTCGCAAGATCGGGATTTGTTTGAGAAGAATACTGGTATTCTTTCTTCACTGCACTGCTAGCAAACGCAGCGAAGGAGTCGGCCAGGAATCTACATGCCACAGAAGAATTACCATGTTGAATCCCTACTTGGGAGGAAGGGGCCGTGGCTCAGTGGTGGAGCAGCTGCTTGGCATACAGAAGGTCCCAGGTTCAATCCCCGGCATCTCCAGTTAAAGGGACTAGGCAGGTAGGTGATATGAAAGACCCCTGCCTGAGACCCTGGAGAGCCGCTGCCAGTCTGAGTAGGCAATACTGACCTTGATGGAGCGAAGGTCTGATTCAGTAGAAGGCTGTTTCATGTTAACCATCTTCAAGGACTTGAAGGGCTGTCATACAGAGGAGGGTGCTAAGTTGTTTTCTGTTGCCCCAGAAGGTGGGACCAGAACCAACGGGTTGAAATTAAATCAAAACAGTTTCCGGCTAAACATTAGGAAGAATTCCTAATTCTGTTCCTCAGTGGAACAGGCTTCCTCGGGAGGTGGTAAGCTATCCTTCCTTGGAGGTCTGATTCAGTATAAGGCAGCTTCATGTATTCATGTATGTATTCATCCTGTCTCCAACAGTAATCAACCAAATTCCCTACAAGCAAGACAATGGCTCTCCCACAACCCTGAGTCAGAGGTATACTGCCTCTGAACCTGGAGGTTCCATTTGGAACCCCCATTCAGTTTTTTTTTAATCCTTTGATAAAATCCTGCAGAAATAAAGAAACAGGACAAGAGAAACGGGTTGAACCAGAACTGACGGGTTGAAATTAAATCCAAAGAGTTTCCATCTAGACATTAGGAAGAATTTTCTAACAGTGAAAGCGGTTCCTCAGTGGAACAGGCTTCCTTGGGAGGTGGTGAGCGCTCCTTCCCTGGAGGTTTTTATGCAGAGGCTAGATGGCCATCTGTCAGCAATGCTGATTCTATGACCTTAAGCAGATGATGAGAGGGCGGGCATCATGGCCATCTTCTGGGTCACTGGTGGTGTGTGGGGGGAGGTAGTTGTGAATCTCCTGCATTGTGCAGGGGGTTGGGCTAGATGACCGTGGTGGTCCCTTCCAACTCTATGATTCTATGTATTCAATCACAGCAAGGTTCATTGGCCAGTTCCATTCCCAACAATGATCAGACAGATGCCTCCAGGAAACTCGCAGACAGGACAGGAAGGGGACAGCTGCCTGTTCTGTGCAGTCCCCAGCATGCAGTAGACAAAGGTAGACTGCCTCTGTACATGGGATTTTTGCTCTCACAGGCAACAGCCCTTGAGAGACCTCTCCCCCTCAACTCATTTGTCCAGCCATTTTTAAAAGCCATCCAAGGCCCATCTGATGACGACGAACTCCGCTCAGACGTCACATCAAACCAACGTTAAACCGACAGGCGGGGCTTGTTGCCCATTCCCTCAGGCTTCCTCCCCTCCCTTGCATGGAGAATCTGGGATGGAAACCAGTTCACTTAACCATGACATAGGAACAAAGGCTCAGGTTAACCAGAGTTGCTTTTTTCTCCCACAAGCTGGGGGTCTAAAACTGGATTCATCTCTGGTTTGGAATGTGTGCCTTGCAGGGGTGGGGAGTCGCCTCTGGTTAACCGGTGCACTGAGTTTGTACTATTGTTTATGCATGGGTACTTTCACTCATGTTTGCCCCCCGGTCTGTCTCAGTTGTTCCTTGGAGTTATGCATGAGTTTTCCGTCCCTTAGAGATGACCTCGTGCCCAGCCCTCGCAAATCCCGGGACTTCCCGTTCCTCTGTTAACCCGATTCTTCCCTCTCCCCTGAGCAAAGCCCAGGTCAAATCCCCATGCATAAGGCAAAGCGCGGGACATGCAAGCTTTGTTTCTCTCACAGCCAACCACAAAGCAGCGTGTAAGGAGGCAGGGATTCAAATGCTTCCTGTGAACAGGCCTTTTAAAACCGAGGCTTGGATTTCTCCTCCCCCCTCTTTTTGGATTGCTCCATTTTTGCTTTTTCTTCTTAAAATGCTTTTTTTAGGCAGCAATTGGGTTTGGGGGGGGGGAGGGATTTTCTCTTATAGTAAGCACTACAAAGCAAGCCAATTACAAAGCAGCATTTCAAGGGGAAGGGACTTGATTTGAGCTTGGAGACTAATGGTGCATCGATTCCCAACAGGAAACTGTGGGTCCAGCGAGCAGTAAACCTCAGGGAAAACTCCCCTGCATAAACAACCTCTATCACAGGAATCCAGAGTTCATTTCTAACTGGGATTCCTTCCTTCCTTCCTTCCTTCCTTCCTTCCTTCCTTCCTTCCTTCCTTCCTTCCTTCCTTCCTTCCTTCCTTCCATCCATCCATCCATCCATCCATCCATCCAACTGGGATTCCATGATGCATAAACCCAGCAACAAACCAGGTTTGGTGCCATGTGTCCATTGCAAGTGATGTCTAAACGCAGCTTCTTCTACAAAGACAGGCTGCCTTCAGTCTGCCCTGAATCTACTGTCAATCCACTTCATTGTATGAGAGCCCACAAACACTAGTAATAAATGTGCAGAAAATGAAATATTCACTCAGTCTACTAGTTCTACCCCATGCAGAATTTGATAAACCTCTAACATGCCCCCCTTTGTCCTTTTTAAAAAGGCTTTCCCCCACCCCCCTGCTCATTTGGATTTCCCCTTTCCGTATTTTTACATAATACAAGAAGAGCCCTGCTGGATTTGACCAGTAGTCCGTCTAATCCAGCATCCTGTTTCACACAACAGCCAGCCAGTTGCCCTGAAGGGCCAAGGAACCAGGCATAGAAGCTAAAGCCTTACCCGATGCTGCCCCTAGCACTGGGGTCCAAAGGTTTGCTGCCTCTGGACATGGGGAGGGGCCGTGGCTCAGTGGTAGAGCATCTGCTTGGCATGCAGAAGCTCCCAGGTTCAATCCCCGGCATCGCCAGTTAAAGGGACCAGGCAAGTGGGTGATGTGAAAGACCTCAGCCTGAGACCCTGGAGAGCCACTGCCAGTCAGAGTAGACAATACTGACTTTGATGGACCCGGGGTCTGATTCAGTAGAAGGCGTGTGTTCATGTGTGAGGTTCTCTTTATTCACCATGGCTAAGTAGCCCTTGGATGGACCCTCTCCTGCAGGTATCTGTAAAGACATCTTTGCTCATGGCTATCACTTTTTTAAAAATAATTTATTTGAAGTCATAGACCATCAAATAAGACATAGTTGCATAGTTAAATAGCGTAGGATAAAAACAAATATAAAATAGATTTGCTATTAAAAATGGTGAAATGGTTATCGCTACTTCCACTTGCTGTGAATTCCACAGTTTCATTACTGGTTGAGTAAAGAAGTGCTTCATTTTATCCGCCAGTTTTTGAATGTCTACAACCCGTTGCCCTGGAGGGCATCCAACGAAAGCACAGAGGCCGATGCCTTCCCCTGATGTTGCCTCCTAGCACTGGTGTTTACAGGTTGACTGCCCCTGAACATGGAGGTTTCCTTTACGCCCCATGACTATTAGCCATCGACGGACCTATTCTAAGATGGAGGAGCAGCCTAAGATCGGGCAACGTCCTCTCTTGAACTATCCCCCCCACCTCCTCCCCCCAGTAGATCAAATTCCTTTTGAAGAGCTCAGTTGAATCTTGTTTGCTCCCCCTCAAATGTTCACCCGACAGCAAGAACGGTGTCATTTATCAGATACTAATTTGGGTTTCAACGCCATTAGTTTTCTTGGCCCAAGTTGGGAACAGAATGGCCTCGCCTCTGTTCTGAATGTTCATTCTCACATCGAAATCTGCATAAGGGAGAGATAAATATCCACTGTCACACAATTCAAAGTTTTCTTCGGTGCTCACTATGGATTGTCATGTCAAGTCAAGTCAAGCTTATTGTGTAAGGCCATAGGCCATTACAATCTAAAACAATACAGCAACAGGTTAAAATATACAAAACCAGATAACCATTAAAAGAATACAGAAATTAAAAAAAAAATACGCCCATTCAGCTCTATGCAGCTTTACCACCTTTCGTGATTTGATTTGCCCTGGTTTTCTTGGCTGCCAAGCCATATAGTGCCATTTTTTTTGAGAAATATAAGGGTCCATATTGGATGACAAAAAGATTAATCTGTCAACATCAGATGATAATTGTGGCACTGAAGAATGTTTGCCAGAAACTTGTTCCAGGGCTCAGTGTATAAAGGACAGGCCAGGACATAATGTGGGGCTATGGACTGTTTCATTCAGTTTTCATCCCTAGTAGGGAGATTCAGGGGAAAATACACTATTTCTTTAGTAGTTTATCCTGGTACTGGTTAATTTTGGTACTGGAGACAAGAGTGTGGGTCTTTGCCTCCAGACACAGGTCACAGCATCAAACTACGCACCCCAAGAACCATCCGTGCTTATTTGATGCGGAACTCTTAGCCTCCGTGTACAAGATGATATGCAACTCAACCCCTGGCATCCTTGGAGCTATATTGAAGGTACTAAGCATGCTGAATCCTGACCTGGATGACCCAGGCTAGCATCATCTCGTCTGATCTCAGAAGCTAAGCTGGGTTAGCCGTAGTCAGTATTTGGATGGGAGACCAGCAAGGAAGTCCAGGGTTGCTTCGGAGACGGCAATGGCAAACCACCTCTGCTTGTCTCTGCCCTGACCTGGATAGCCTAGACTAGCCCAATCTCATCAGATCTTGGAAGCTAAGCAGGGTCTAGAACTTGGATGACAGACCACTGAGAAAGTCCAGGGTTGCTTTGCAGAGGCCGGCAATGGCAAACCACTTCTGTTCATCTCTTGCAGTCACCTGGATGGCCCAGGCTAGCCCGATCTCATCAGATCTCAGAAGCTACCCCGGGTCAGCCCTGATTAGTACTTGGATGGGAGACCACCAAGGAAGTCCAGGGTGCTCCGCAGAGGCAGGCAATGGCAAATCCCCTGTGTTTGTCTCTTGCCTTGAAAACCCTACAGGGTGGCCGTAAGTCAGTTATGACTTGATGGCACTTTCCACCACCACTACCACCACCACTACAAAGCAAGCTTGAGGAAAAGGGACAGGATAGACAACATGCTTGTGCTTCCTCTTCCCAAGTGTGCTTAGAAGGGCCAAGGTACATCCATAGCTGAGTTTAAAGGAGGAAAGACCAAGAGCACCTGGTAACTTCCCCTTCTGGAGGAGCAGGTCCATAGCTTAGGGTTGCTATGTGACCTGTGCCTTCAGAGGGAGGCATATCCCAAAGAGAGGAGGAGGAGGAGGAGGAGGAGGAGAGTTGGTTTTTATATGCCGACATTCTCTACTACTCAAGGGAGAATCAAAACTGCTTGCAATCACTTTCCCTTCCCCTCCCCACAACAGACACCCTGTGAGGTAGGTGGGGCTGAGATAGAGTGACTAGCCCAAGGTCAACCAGCTGGCTTTATGTGTAGGAGTGGGGAAACCAACCCAGTTCACCAGATTAGCGTCCGCCGCTCATGTGGAGGAGTGGGGAATCAAACCTGGCTCTCCAGATCAGACTCCACCGCTCCAAACCACCGCTCTTAACCACTACACCACGCTTTTACTTAAGGATATAAAAAATAGCTAGCAGGGAGTAGATCATCCGTATGATTCATCCAGGAACAATGAAACAATACAAAAGAGTGGAAAAGATGCTGAACAGGATTTTTTTAGAAAAGATAAATATTCGCATATGAAAATCCAAATGGGGGAGGTAGAAATTAACTATACGTGCCATCTTATGCAGAGTTACTCCAGTCAAAGCCTACTGATTCCAATGGACTTAGACAGGAGTACCTTTGCATAGGATTGCACTGTAAATTTGCTAGTTTCTGCCCCAAAATCTAAATTATGGAATAATTTAGTCAGCATCCTTCATTACCTTAGGGATTCCCCACTTGACTATTGAATTAATAGATCAACGTTTGGTTGAAATTGTTATCTCCTTCATCTGTTTTCCTTAAACATCTTCTGTTGTAATGGAACCTACTATAACTTGCAGTAACTAAATTTCTGGGATGGTACATTCGTTTCTCCAGGGGAAAAAAAGTTGTTTTGTATCAAATATATTGGATCACCTCCTAGAGAACTTTGTCCTGCCCTGACAAAGATGACAGTTTGACCAAACCTAAAGGAGTCACTCTTTGAAGACTGAACAACCATCTTCCTTTTATGAGCACTTAACTATTGCGTTCTGCACTATAGCGGCACCTAGAGGCACAACACAAGTATTATGTAATAGAGAACACCAACCCAATGGGATGAAAATGTCAACTGGGAAAAGAAGTGAGAGATTAAAAAATAGATAAAAGGAAGTATTTCTTCACGCAACCCATAGTTAAACTGTGGAACTCCCTGCCACAGGATGTGGTGATGGCCGCCAACTTGGAAGGCTTTAAGTGGGAAGTGGACAAGTTCATGGAGGAGAGGGCTATTCATGGCTACTAGTAAAAATGGATCCTAGTCATGATGCATACCTATTCTCTCCAGGATCAGAGGAGCAGGCCTGTTATAGTAGGTGCTGTGGAACACAGGCAGGATAAATGCTGCTGCAGGCGTCTTGTTTGTGGGCCTCCTAGAGCAGTGGTGGCGAACCTATGGCACGCGTGCCAGAGGAGGCACTCAGAGGGTTGGAGAGGAGCTAGGTTGGAGGGGAGCATAGCTCACAGCGTGGCATAGCTGGAGGGGAGCAGAGCGCTCGGGCCACAGCGCGGGCTTTGCGGCGCCTCCCACCTTTCAGTGAAATCCCCTACTAAAAGAGGAACACCCACTTATCCAGCATGTAATTAACCTGTGGAACTCCTTGCCACAGGATGTGGTGATGGCATCTAGCCTAGATGCCTTTAAGAGGGGATTGGACAAATTTCTGGAGGAAAAGTCCATCACGGGTTGCTAGCCCTGATGGGTATGTGCTACCTCCTTATTATAGATGTGGGCCACTGTGAGATACAGGAGCTGGACTAGATACTGTAGGTCCAACGCATGTACAGCGGAGGTGAATCAAAGGTAGGAAATGCACTCAGATGCCTTTTTCAGAGCAGGCCAAAAGGTCTGCAAATTCAAAAGGAATCCCAGCTGAGAATCACTGCCATAGATTGTTGGTTCAGGGAATATCCATTTCATTTAGTGTTAACTAATAGTGTTAGCTATTTTTGGTATAGGGATAGATTTGTTATTGTGTTTTTCTTTTAAGACAAAAGATGTTAATGTATGAGTTGTTGTTTTTTCTAAACTAAAACCTCAGTATTCAGGTTAAATTGCCATGTTGGCACTTTGCGATAAATAAGTGGGTTTTGGGTTGCAGTTTGGGCACTCGGTCTCTAAAAGGTCCTAGAGGCACCTGGTTGGCCCCTGTGTGAACAGACTGCTGGACTTGATGGACCTTGGTCTGATTCAGCAGGGCTTTTCTTATGTTCTTGTGTTCTTATTTTAAAACAGAACCCATTTATGGCTGCTCCCAACTTGAGCCAACAAAACAGATATATAATCTCCCATACTAAGTGCACGTGTGTATTTTTTGCCTCTACTTTGAGATCGAGAATGCTAAATTATAGAGAAACTCTGCTGTTCTCTTGGCCGTCCCCCTGCAAACCCTAAAATCAAATTGTTTTGGCTTCAGAGTACATAACTCACAAAGCGAGACTTCTCAATGGAGTATAATGTGTAAGAAGCCCAGCAATAAATTAGCTTTTTTTCCTCATCGAGCAGGTGTGCGTTCGTTTTAATTGGCGCATCCCTTCAGGGTTTTCTGCTCTGAAAATTTTCTGACTGTTCATGGGATAGAAACTGCAAATGCAGAAACCCAGAGTTTGACGTCTGATGTTCCACAATAAAGCAGAAGGGGCCGGGTGTGTGCGTGTGCATCTGAAAACTAAATAAAAATCGTGGCGAAGAAAAAAAAGGTACAAATAGGGCGATGATTTCCTGAAACTGCGGTTTGCACTGGGCCCAATTAGGACGTTGTTGACACACACAGGAGATTGCAGTGTTTGTACAGGAGCTTATGCGAAAATCTACAATGAAAGAGCCTCGGTAAAAGCCGCTGAATGAGAGGCGTTCAAACCTCAGCAATGGAGGCAAGGGGTGGAAGTCCTTATTGGGTACCTACTGAGATTCCCTCTTGTCCCAAAACACATAAGAATAAGGTTGCCAACCTCCAGGTACTAGCTGGAGATCTCCTGCTATTACAACTGAGCTCCAGGCGACAGAGATCAGTTCCCCTGGAGAAAATGGCTGCTTTGGCAATTGGATTCTATGGCGTTGAAGCCCCTCCCCTCCCCAAACCCTGCCTTCCTCAGGCTCCACCCCCAAAATCTCCAGGTGGGGCTGAGAGAGTTCAGAGAGAACTGTGCCTCCACCAATTAATCAACTCCAACTTTTAGCCCAGGGGTGGGGAACATAAGGCCCATGGGCTGGATCCGGCCCCTGGAGAGCTCTTATCCGGCCCACGGGCAGGGTTGCCAGTTCCCTCTTCGCCACCGGTGGGAGGTTTTTGGGGCGGAGCCTGAGGAGGGCTGAGTTTGGGGAGGGGAGGGACTTCAATGCCATAGAGTACAATGGCCAAAGCACCCATTTTCTGCAGGGGAACTGATCTCTATCGGCTGGAGATCCGTTGTAACAGCAGGACATCTCCAGCTAGTACCTGGAGGTTGGCAACACTACCGACGAGCCAGCCACCCCCCACTCTCAATCTGGGCTGGCGAGGCATGGCCTGGCCCGACCAAGTGGCATTTATGTCATATCCGGGCCCCGTAACAATTGAGTTCGACACCCCTGATTTAGCCAATTCATCTATTGCTTGTAGCCCTGTCAATAATTGGGAGGAAAACTGTGCAGGGCAGGGGAGAGGTGAATCTCGACTCTTGAAGAGCTGGATGGGGTAAACGTCCTACGCTTTCTTCTCTCCTGCTTCCTTCTCACCCAGCCATTTTGAATATGGCCAAGTGGACAGACCCAGGTTTCCGAACCTCGCGCAGAAGGTATCTGTTGATCAGAATTCTCTGCAACTGCAAGGTGGCCTGAAATTTCCACTGTCGGTAAGGAAGGCAGATGGCGTTGAGCTTCAAATTCCCTTTGGAGGTATCTCTGTTGCCATTATTTCCCTGCCTTCTGCACAGTGTCCCCCCCCAAACAACCGACGCTCTCCTCTCTTTTTAGAACGAGACACACTAATTACAGAGAGAGCCAAGCAAATAAACCGGTCCCCAGGGAGGCCAGACAGCATTTCTTTCTTTCTTTTTAATCCTCCTCTCTCTATCTCAAGCCAGTTTTTCATTTTGATAAGTCCTAAATGGTCTGAGGGAGGGAAGGCAGCATGGTATAGCCTACTCTCATCAGATCTCAGAAGCTAGGCACAGTCGGCTCTTGGACGGGAGACCACCAAGGAAGGCTCTGCAGAGGAAGGCAACGGCCAACCACCTCTGCTTCTCCCTTGCCTTGAAAGCCCCTTGCCGGGGTCACAGTAAGTTGACTGAGACTTGACCGCACTTTACGCGCACAAATGGTCTGAACTCAATGTACCAGAGAGGGACGCTCCTCTTTGCGATGCCCCAAGCAGTGCTTGGGTGGGGAATCAGCCCTAGCAACTTCTCCAGCTGAGGGGAAGCCATAGAGAAGGTCACTGCAACTGTCTAAGCATCTCCAGTCCTTGCTTGGCATAGAATCATAGAGTTGAAAGGGACCATAGAGGCCATCTAGTCCAACCCCCTGCTTAACGCAGGCTCAGCCTAAAGCAAGGGTGTCAAACATAAGGCCCAAGGGATCTGGCCCATGAGCCAACACAACCCCCCCCAACTCACACACATTCTCGATCTGGACTGGCAAAGCATGGCCCGGCCTGACCAAATTGCATTTATGTTATATCTGGCCCTCGTAACTCTTGAGTTCGTCGCCCCTGCTCTAACTGCTACATCATGCCCATCAGAGCTTGGAAGATAAGTAGAGGCGGATGAGAGACCACCAAGGAAGACCAAGGTTGTTACGCAGAGGAAGGAAATGGCAAACCACATCTGCTATCTCTGGCCTCGGAAACCCCAAGAGGTAGAATTTCAGGAGGTCACCATGAGTTGGTTGCAACACAATGGCACGCTTAACCTTTATAAATCCTATGTGTTTTTAATATTTTGAGATCTCCCAGTGAGCTTCAGGAATGAATGAGGGATTGAACACAAGACCTCTTTGGAGCAAGTCAGATGCTCACCTACAACACGCCAGCATGGTGTAGTGGTTAGGAGCAGCAGACACTAATCTGGAGAACCGGGTTTGATTCCCCACTCCTCCACAGGAGCGGCGGACTCTAATCTGGAGAACCGAGTTCGATTCCCCACTCCTCCACGCGAGTGGCGAACTCTAATCTGGAGAACCATGTTCAATTCCCCACTCCTCCATGCGAGTGGCCGACTCTAATCTGGAGAACCACGTTCAATTCCCCACTCCTCCATGCGAGTGGCCGACTCTAATCTGGTGAACAGGGTTCGATTCCCCGCTCCTCCCCATGAAGCCTGCTGGGTGACCTTGGGCCAGTCACAGTTCTCTCCGAACTCTCTCAGCCTCACCTACCTCACAAGGTGTTGTAGGGAGAGGAAGGGAAGGTGATTGTAAGCTGGTTTGAGACTCCTTAGAGAAAAGCAGGGGATAAAAACCAGCTCTTCTTCTTCCTCTTCTATGCTGGAAGTCTCGAAGTAAGAGAAGACATCCTACCATGATACAGAATATAAAGCAAGTGGGAAATATACAAGCAACAATAGAAAAGGAGGAACAGCCACTAGGTATAATTTCTGAATGGCAAAGGGCTCTGGCCCGGCTGGTATCCGAAACTGGCTCTCCATGATCTTTCTCCTTGGCAGGGATTTGACGCAAACTAAAACACCATTAGCCGATGCATCCGACAGCGGGGTCTTTTGTGCCCCTGATTAAGTGGGCTGCGCTTTCCTCCCTCCTACATAAGAAAATAGCGGGCAACTTTGGAGGCAATTACTCACTAAAGCGTCGAACTAGCAGAGAGCTCTCCAGCAAACCTTTTTTCCCCAAATTAAATGGATCAAACTGTGAATTAATAAAGGGAGGGTTTTTCTCTCCTAATTGTTTACTAAGGAGTCCTTAGTGTCTCCAATGAGCTCCTGGCAGGAGAGTTTCAGAAAAATTGCAGTTGTGAAGACTGACGTTAACTTGTGTGAGAAATGCCGACACCCTCCCTGCCCGTCTTTCCCCATAAGCCTCTACAGGCCACTGAAGGTAGCTCCCGCTGCATATATCACAGCCCGTGATTTAGCCATTTACCCATAGTGATTTACCCACATGGAACCGGCTCCGGGAGGGGGGCGGCATCTTTAGCAATGCTTTGGATGCCCTGCAAGGCCATTTTATTTGGATTTGTAAGCCGCCTTGAGCCACAAAGGAAAGGCAGGGTATAAATACTTCAATAAGCCCTGAGCTGGATGGCCCAGACTAGCCCAACCTCATCAGATCTCAGAAGCTAAACAGGGTCAGGCCTGGTCAGTACTTGGATGGGAGACCACCAAGGAAGTCCAGGGTTGCTACGCAGAGGAAGGCAATGACAAACCACCTATGTTCCTCTCTTGCCCTAACCTGGATGGCCCAGGCTAGCCCAATCTTGTCACATTGCAGAAGCTAAGCAGCAGTAACCTTGGTTAGTACTTTGATAGGAGACCACCAAGGAAGTCCAGGGTTGCTACGCAGAGGCAGGCAATGACAAACCACCTCTGTTAGTCTCTGAGACCTGACCTGGATGGCCCAGGCTAGGCCGATCTCATCAGATCTCCAATGCTAAGCAGGGTTGGCCCTGATTAGTATTTGGATGGGAGACCACCAAGGAAGTCCAGGGTTGCTATGCCGAGGCGGGCAATGGCAAACCACCTCTGTATGTCTCTTGCCTTGAAAACCTTACGGGGTTGCCATAAGTCAGCTGCGACTTGACAGCACTTTACACACGCACTATGTCGTGCAGGCGACAAACCTATTCACACAATGCATTTGGGGACATCACCCCTGAAATGCCCTGTGTGTTTAGAAGTTTCATGTCAGACAGAAATTCAACAGATAAATCTGCATTCTAGTCCCCAACACTCCCTCCCCGTAAATCGGTGATTTTGCTGAATCTGGAAAAAATGAGGGGAAACAGATGCAACACTCCAGCAGAGACCTGCAGACGGAAAGATAATTAAAATCTGGAGATATGCAGAAGGAGAACTGTACAAAGATTAATTCCCTATTCACTGATAGTCCCTGCACCTTTTATTTAACAAATGAACCATCTCTGTATGGGCTTCTGCTCTCTTTCCCCACCCCCTCCAGTCGTGCTTTCCAATTTCATTACCTTCCCTTCAAAATACTTCCAAGAATCACGTCATGCTGCCAAAAAAAAAAGGTCTTAAGCATTATTCTCTTAGACAAGCAGTGCGGAAAACAGAATGGGGGAATATACCTTGCAGATCTAAGTATGGCAGAGTTGATTTGGGGAGTGGGTTTCTAGTATAGGTAACAAATGACTTACTGTACTGTAAAATCAGATTCGTCATGCATTTAAAAGAGAAGTCGTAACAGCCACTTGCAAACTAATGTTTTAGGGACTGAAGGATCTCCTCCAGAACTCCACTCTCCTCAACATCTTAGAATCATAGAGTTGGAAGGGACCACCAGGGTCATCTAGTTCAAACCCCTGCACAATGCAGGAAATTCTCAACTACCTCCCCCCCCACACCCCCAGTGACCCATACTCCACGCCCAGAAGATGGCCAAGATGCCCTCCCTCCCATGAACTGCCCAAGGTCATAGAATCAGCATTGCTGACAGATGGCCATCTAGCCTCTGCTTAAAAGCCTCCAGGGAAGGAGAGCTCACACTTCCTGAGGAAGCCTGTTCCACGGAGGAACCGCTCTGTTAGAAAGTTCTTCCTAATGTCTAGAAGGAAACACTTTTGATTTAATTTCAACCCGTTGGTTCTGGTCCGACTTTCTGGGGCAACAGAAAGCAACTTGGCACCATCCTCTCTATATGACAGCCCTTCAATTACTTGAAGATGGTTACTTGAAGGGCTGTCATATAGAGGATGGTGCCGAGTTGTTTTCTGTTGCCCCAGAAGGTCGGATCTTACTCCTCTTTCATTTCTATGTATGCAAGAAAAGTTCTTCAGTGAACTCTAGAATTGGAACTAGGGTTGCCATCTTCCTAGCGGGGCCTGGTGATATTCCAGAGGGAAGGGCTGTGGCTCTGCTTGACATGCAGAAGGTCCAGGTTCAATCCCCGGCATCTTCAGTTAAAGGGACTAGGCAAGTAGGTGATGGGAAAGCCTGAGACCCTGGAGAGCCGCTGCCGGTCTGAGCAGACAATACTGACTTTGACCAAGGGTCTGATTCAGTATAAGGCAACTTCATGTGTTCATGTGTACAATTGATCTCCAGAATACACAGATCAGTTTCCCTGGAGAAAAAGACTGATTTGGATGCTACTGCATTATACTCTGCAGAGGTCCCTCTCTGGGCTCCATCCCCAAATGTCCAGGAATTTCCTAACCTAGATTTGGGAACCCTACTTGGAGCGATTGCATCCTGCCATTTGCACCTACATAAGAGGTATAGTTACCAACCTTCCAGGTGGGGTTTTGAGTCCTCCCAGAATTACAACTGATCTCCAGTCTTCAGAAATCAGTTCCATTAGAGGAAATGGCAGTTGTGGAGGGCAGACTCTATGGTCTACAACGGAGACTAGGAGAAAAGGAAGTCCTAGGACAGTGATGGCGAACCTTTTAGAGACCAAGTGCCCAAACTGCAACCAAAAACCCACTTATTTATCGCCGAGTGCCAATGCGGCAATTTAACCTGAATACCACCCCCAGAGGGGGCCCAGAGGGAGAGGCTAGGGTTGCCAAGTTCCTCTTCACCATGAGTGGGAGGTTTTTGGGGTGGCGCCTGAGGAGGGTGGGGTTTGGGGAAGGACTTCAGTGCCATAGAGTCCAATTGCCAAAGTGGCAATTTTTTCCAGGGGAACTGATCTCTATTGGTTGGAGATCACCTGTAATAGCAGATCTCCAGCTAGTACCTGGAGATTGGCAACTAGTTCCTTAGTGTTTTCTCTTTACATATTAAGACAAATAGAAAGGTGTTTGGAGGACAGCTTGTGGGCACTTCAAAGGTGGAATAGGACTGCACGCCGCTCCGCCCGCACAGACCCAGAGGGTGCGGGAGAAGCTGCTGGAGGGAAAGAAGGAAGGAAGGAAGGAAAGAAGGGAAGGGAGGGGGAAAGGGAAGGAAGGGAGGGAGAGAAAGAAAGAAAAAGAGAGAGAAAGGGAGCAAGAAATGGAGCAAGGGAGAGAAAGAAAAGGACAGAGGGAGACAGAAAAAGAAAGAGGCCATTTATGCATGGGAGGTTTTGCCTTGGATTTGCCACTCGGTGGGGCGCGGCGGCAGGGTTGTGAGAGGCGAGCAGGGTGGGGCAGAGAGCGCCTCCTTCGCACCCACCGACCAGCCATGCCCCTCCGCCCGCACAGGCCCAGAGGGCGCCGGAGAAGCCGCCGGCCATGCCGAGTGTGAGCGCTCGGCTTCTGTTCCCCGCTCTCCCACCCACCTGGCCGGCCACGCACGCTCCAGCGGCGGCAATGGCGGCAGCTTCTGTGGGAGAGTCCGGGGGCCACCGCCAATGATGTCGGAGGTTCCCCACCCCTGGGCTACAGCCTCCCCCATCCGGGGTGGGGCAGAGCCGGAAAGGCCAGCGGCTTGGAGGAACCGTGCATGCCAGCAGAAAGGGCTACGCGTGCCGGAAGTGGCACCCGTGCCATAGGTTCGCCAACACGGTCCTAGGACAACATTGCATCCCTGTTGACCTTAGCCCATTCTTTCTTTGCTTCCACCTCGCCTCCCCGAACATTAATAATCATCATGTGAACATTGAGAGCCCAAAAAGCAACCTTGACATAGATCAAGGCATGACTGCATCCATAGTCTTTATGTTCAGTGTTTTACTGATGTGGCACATCTTCTTCTGCACACCAAAACAGAATATTGACACAACTGCCAATACTGATGTGTGGAAACTCACATCAAGGGAAGAAGAAGAAGAAGAAGAAGAAGAAGAAGAAGAAGAAGAAGAAGAAGAAGAAGAAGAAGAAGAAGAAGAAGAAGAGGAGGAGGAGGAGGAGGAGGAGGAGGAGGAGGAGGAGGAGGAGGAGGAGGTTTTTATATGCCAACTTTCTCTACCACTTAAGGAAGAATCAAACTGGATTACGATCACCTTCCCTTCCCCTCCCCAACACAGAGGTAGGTGAGGCTGAGAGATGTGTGACTAGCCCAAGGTCACCCAGCTGGCTTCATGTGTAGGAGTGGGAAAACAAATTCAGTTCACCAGATTAGCCTCCCGCCGCTCATGCGGAGGAGTGGGGAATCAACCCCGGTTCTCCAGATCAGAGTCCACCGCTCTAAACCACCGCTCTTAACCACTACACCATGCTGGCTTGTAAGAACCTGAAATGTTCTGATTCTGCAAAACCCGGTTGGCATCGGGGAGGTGATCGTGAAGGATCGCATGCAGAGGCTGGGCTGGACGGGACCTGGGGAGGGCTGCGCTCTGCTCTCCAGCCAGGGGTTCTGAGGTGCCTTGGTGTCAGACTTCAGTACCTCGTTGCATTTCAACAATAGTAAACTTCACTCCAGACGTTGCAGAGAGTTTGAAGTTTTAATAAGAAGGCAAACGGGTTCAGTAGGTCCATACAAACTTAAGGTCAGAATACAGATGGGGGAAATACAGGTCATCTTTATAGGGGACACACACTAGAACTGATTACCCGTAATGGCTTTGAAATGCAAAACATCAGGGTTCTTTCAAGCTTCTAGAGATGCCAGGGTTCTGGCAGAATTGACACCTTGAGAACAGATAGCAGATTTACAATAGGAAGGCTTTCTTTGAAGCGGAAGTATTATTGCCTCCAGCCTTCACACCTTCCTCCCAAACTGAAGAAACTTTCCCACGAGACCGGGAGGGGGGGGGAGAACACGAAGCTTGCTTATCCGGGGCCCGACTGGGTGCCCTCGCTGACACTCCGCCTCCCCAAAGACCCCTCCCCGGGTTTTCTCGGTTTGGCGGGGTAGTGCCGATGGAATTCCGCTACCAGGGTGGGGGCCTTTACGTGCACAGCGGACACCCACTCATCGTGGCTGGAGTTCAGGTGTCTCCAATGAACGAGATACTCCAGCTGGCCCCTCCGCACCCGAGAATCTAACACCTTGGAGATATCAAAGTGATGTTCCCCTTGCACCATAATTGGGGTCGCAGCTGCGGGTTCAGGGTGCCATTCAGGTGACGGTACAAAGGGTTTTAACAGACTCACATGGAATACCGGGTGCACCCCCTGTAAGGTTTTCGGCAGTTCCAACTCCACAGTAACCTCACTGATGACCTGGGAGATTGGGAACGGCCCCACAAATTTTTGACTCAGTTCCTTGCACGGACTTAAAGACCTGAGATTCTTGGTGGAGAGGTAAACCTTCCCTCCGACCTTTAATTCCCATTGGGGCGCCCTGTGTTTGTCTGCCTGCGCCTTGTATCTCTCCTTTGCCTGCTCCAAATTTTTTATAAGCCAGGGCCAAGTGTTCCTCACTGTGTTGGCCCATACTGACACCTCGGGGGGGGGGTCGTCGCCCGGCGGGAGGGGTACGGCCCCCAAGGGCCCGAATTCCATTCAGTAGACCGAGTTATTATAGGCGTATTCCGCCAAAGGCAGCAGGTCGACTCAATTGTCCTGGTGGTAATTTACAAAACAGCGCATGTAACATTCTATTACAGCACTGGTTCCCAACCAGGGGTCCATGGACCCTCAGGGGTCTGCGAGAACTAAATTAAGGTCCGCGAAACAAAGTTATAAACCCATAATAAATTAATATTTTCAATTAAAAGTTCTCTATTATAAAAATATATATTCAAATATTATTCTAAGTTTAATGTTTAACTAACAGTTATGATTAAAGTTTATTTTCAAATTCTCTGAATTTTTATTTTGAACCTTGGCGTCCCTGCACCGAACAAAAAAGTCCTAGTGGTCCCTGGTCAAAAAAAGGTTGGGAACCACTGTATTACAGTGTTAACCCTTTCGGTCTGCCCATCCATCTGCAGGTGATAGGCCGAAGACAAACCCTGTTGCACACCCACAAGTCCTAAAAAAGCTTTCCAAAACTTTGACACGAAAACGGACCACCTGTCACTCATGACCTTCCGTGGAAAGCCGTGTAATCTGAAGACCTGGTGCACAAACAAGCGAGCCAGTTTGTGTACCGAGGGCATCCCCTCGCACGGAACGAGATGAACTTGTTTTGAGAAGAGATCTGTGGTCACCCACAGAACCGTCTTCCCCTGGCTAGATGGGAGGTCAGTTATGAAATCCATCCCGATTACCCGCCAGGGTGCCTCTGGAGTCTCTAGGGCACTGGTTCCCAACCAAGGGTCCGTGGACCCCCAGGGGTCCGCGAGAACTAAATTAAGGTCCGCGAAACAAAGTTATAAACCCATAATAAATTAATATTTTCAATTAAAAGTTCTCTATTATAAAAATATATATTCAAATATTAGTCTAAGTTTAATGTTTAACTAACAGTTATGATTAAAGTTTATTTTCAAATTCTCTGAATTTTTATTTTGAACCTTGGCGTCCCTGCACCGAACAAAAAAGTCCTAGTGGTCCCTGGTCAAAAAAAGGTTGGGAACCACTGTATTACAGTGTTAACCCTTTCGGTCTGCCCATCCGTCTGCAGGTGATAGGCCGAAGACAAACCCTGTTGCACACCCACAAGTCCTAAAACTGCTTTCCAAAACTTTGACACGAAAACGGACCCCCTGTCACTCACAACCTTCCGTGGAAAGCCGTGCAATCTGAAGACCTGGTGCAAAAACAAGCGAGCCAGTTTGTGTGCCGAGGGCATCCCCTCGCACGGAACGAGATGAACTTGTTTTGAGAAGAGATCTGTGGTCACCCACAGAACCGTCTTCCCCTGGCTAGATGGGAGGTCAGTTATGAAATCCATCCCGATTACCCGCCAGGGTGCCTCTGGAGTCTCTAGGGGCTTTAACAATCCAGGAGATTTCCCCATTAAGCGCTTGCTCGTCGCACACACGGGACAAGATTTAATGAACGCATCAATGTCCTGGCAGATTCCCGGCCACCAGAACTGCCTTCTTGCTAGGTGCAAGGTCTTCACAAACCCGAAATGCCCCCACCCCCCGTTTTGGAACTGTGGCTCCATTCCAACACCTCCCACCGCAGCTCCAGGGGGACGTAGTGTTTATCCTTGTGGGCACCATTCCCGTCCATTTCCTGGGATGGGAGAGACTTATCAGGATCGCATGCAGAGGCTGGGCTGGACGGGACCTGGGGAGGGCTGCGCTCTGCTGCTCCAGCCAGGGGTTCTGAGGTGCCTTGGGTAGAGATGGCAAAACTGAATCCAGAAATGCAGTAGGCAGAGGTCTGGCTCTGTTGACCAGGCAAGGTCATCCTGCCCTTGTACAAATCTATGGTGAGACCACCCTTGGAATGCTGTGTACAGTTCTGGTCACCACACCTCAAAAAGGATATTGCAGAGTTTGAGAAGGTGCAGCAAGAGCAACCCAAATGATCAGGGGGCTGGAGCAACTGCCCTACGAGGAGCGGTTAAAACGCTTAGGGCTGTTTAGCTTGGAAAGAAGGTGGTTAAAGGGAGACATGATAGAGGTCTACAAAATTATGTATGGTACAGAGAGGGTACAGACAGGGAGAAGCTTTTCTCCCTCTCTTATAATGCCAGAATGCGGGGTCATCTGCTGAAGCTAGAGGGTAAGAGATTCAAAACAGATAAAAGGAAGTATTTCTTCACACAACACACATTTCAACTGTGGAACTCCCTGCCCCAGGATGTGGTGATGGCTGCCAACTTGGAAGGCTTTAAGAGGGGAGTGGATATGTTAATGGTGGAGAGGACTGTCCATGGCTACTAGTCAAAATAGATACTAGTCATGATGTATACTTATTCTCTCCAGTCTCAGAGGAGCAGGCCTATAATATGAGGTGCTGTGGAACACAGGCAGGATGGTGCTGCAGCAGTCATCTTGTTTGTGGGCTTCCTAGAGGCACCTGGTTGGCCACTGTGTGGACAGACTGCTGGATTTGATGATCCAGCATGCTCCTCTGCTCATGTGAAGGAGTGGAGAATCGAGCCCGGTTCACCAGATTAGAGTTCGCCACTCTTAACCACTACACCAGGCTGGCCACTTTGGTCTCCATTGGGGAAAACAGTGTGGTAAAAAATAAGTGGCTTTCTCTGTGTCACACCTCTGGGCTGTCTAGCTCAGCTAGATACAAATGTTGGTGGCTCATTCTCAATTCCTACTACCTATACAGGGGATCCCGAGGATGCAACCTGGACCTTGTGCCTGCAAAGCAGATGTTCTTCCCCTGACCCACAGCTGTTCCTGCCAGCAGATTTGCAGAAAAGATTTTGGGGGGAAGCAAACTTCACTTCAGCTCCAGAAGAAACGGGACAGCATTTCTGGCCGCACGCTTCAGCACACACACACAACCTCTGTTCCTCGTCGCAGGTGCATTTCCCCAACCCCTACGCAAAACAAAACCTTCTGCCGTGGAACAAAAATCAGAGTTATTTTAACAAACCCAACAGCATTAAAGGATTCTTTCTGCACCACTGGCTCTCTCGTCACAGAGCGAGGTTTTGCAAAGACAGCTGACGGCGGAGGATCGGAACGGAAGGTGCCTCGGGCAAAGCCAAGAGTGGTTACCTCTTTAAGTTCTTTCCGAAAGAGCCGGCATGTCAGTCTCGATTGGCCTTACAGAAATCCAAAAGTTCCATCCAAGCCCTCTTTCAATTAACCATCAGATTAGGAAGGCGTCTTTATTTCTAGGTCATGGGGCATCTCCGGTGCCCCCAAGGCCCTGCGTCGAAGAAAGGCTGCCAGGAAACCCAATTAAAACGCTACCGTTAGACAGGAGCCGCCCAAAGTTTGCAGACTTTTAACGAATTTTACTGTTGGCGATAAGACGTTTCAATTTTTTTTTTCATGCTTCGTTACTCATTTCGCCAGAATACGTTCCAGATTTTTTGGTGGTCTGCTCCAAATCCTCTTCTCTCACCGGTTCCGAATCGTCATTTTTATGCAGAATTTCTGACATTTCTTTCTGGTATTTTGGGAACATGACGATATTTGCACAATTATAAATGGGGAAAGGGGGAACTTTCAGCTTTCAGGTAAACCACTCCATGACCTAAATCTTGCCTCAGATAGTCCCAATCCATTACTACACATTAAACTCTCGTCTTTCCTTGTACTGGCCCTAAAAAGACACCTTGCCTATGGCGATCTCATCCCTGTGAGAAGTTGTAACAGCCAGGATTGGGACCATGTAAAAAAAAGTTTACTTCAGAAAGTTCTTTTTTTTTAAAGAAAAAATACACCATCTTCCAAGGAGCTCAGAGTGACAAGCTGGGTCCTTCTCTCTTCTACTTTCTCCGGACAACAGCCCAACGAAGTAGGCCGGACTGAAAGAGAAAGAGCCTTGAATTACTTACCGTGAAGGCTCCTTCTGCTCTGAGGTACGGAGGGCGTCTTCAGCTCGGGTTATTTACATATCCTTGCTAGGGAGGCAGGAATCAAAATATATACTAGGCCTTCCTGTCTCCCAGGGGCAGTGACCCCCCTCCTTCCTGAAAGCTCCAGTAGTTGTAGAGCTATAACGTAGGATGGACAGGAACGACCCTTTGAAAAAACAACGAATTGTAATAATCTAACACGGAGGAACTAACAAATAACAACGAGGGGTAAGGACAGACTCCCCTTTAACATTTGTGTCAGTGAAAACTGAAACTCAATATGTGATGTTCAAACAGCTGAGTGCGTTGATGGGGTTTTTTGTTTGTTTGTTTGTTGCAGGTACCATCGGGAGGGGAAGACGCCCTCCGTACCTCAGAGCAGAAGGAGCCTTCACGGTAAGCAATTCAAGGCTCTTTCTCGTTCTGAGGGAGGAGGGCGTCTTCAGCTCGAGACGTACCAGAGCTATGCCAGAATAGGGTGGGTGCTATTAGGTATCCTGCACCGCCTGTAACACGCTTCTTCCGAAGTTGGTGGTTCCCTCGGCCATTAGGTCGACCCTATAATGTCTTGTAAATGTGGTAACCGACGACCACGTCACTGCATTGCAAATCTGTTCCACAGGTGCACTGTGATTGAAGGCTGTCGAGGTGGCCGAACTCCTGATGGAACGTGCTGTGATACCAAGAGGGGCCTGTAAGCCTGTTGCTTTGTATGCATGCATAATGCATCGTTTAATGGTGCCGCTGATGGCGGCTCTGGACATCGCCTTCCCCTGGTTGGGGGCTGTTAGGGTGATGAATAAGGAGTCCGAGGACCTGAGATGTTGGGTGCGTCTGATATAAATTCTTAAGGCCCTTCTGACATCCAAGGAGTGCCACTCCCTTTCTTTCTGAGCAGCAGGACTGGGGATGTAGGTGGGCAGCACCTCTTCCTGTTCGCGGTGGAATTTAGTGTTCGCCTTTGGGATGAAGGTGGGGTCCGTGTGTAGTACCACTCTGTCTTTACGGAAGATGCACAAATCGGGTCGAATAGATAGGGCGCCTAGTTCTGAGACCCTTCTGGCTGAGGTTACGGCTGTTAAAAACAATGTCTTCATTTGGAGCCACTGTAGATCGACCGTTCTAAGTGGTTCAAATGGTGACTTTGTAAGCCTTTAGGACGGTGCGAAGGTTCCAGGTGGGAAAGCGATGGATAACCACCGGAGAGGTGGATTTAATGCCCCGTAAGAATGCCCTGATATGTGGATGTTTGCTGAGGGCATATCCAGAAACATGAGGAACCAAGGTCGCAATGGCGGCTAATTGACGTCTCATGGTAGAGGTCTTGAGCCCTAGTTGCCTCCCCTCCTGCAGAAAGCAGAGGATATTGATGGTCTTGGGTTTGAGCGGATTCACTAAATTGCGATTGCACCAGGTGGCAAAAACCTTCCAGGTGGCACCATAAATACAGTGTACGCTGCATCGTAGGTGGAGACTGAAAGCCGGCCGTCGTCAGTTTGTTTGCTGTTGCTTTTGTTTAACAGCTGATACAGGTATTCTGGTGACATAGTTATACCTTTGCTTTCTAATCGTTCAACGTACACAAAATTACTTAAAATGCTGTTTAAAATTACACTCAGGCTGTGTGTATAAAGTGTATATAAAACATAAATGTATTTGGGTCCCATCCCCAAATGTCTATGCAGAAATTCCAAAATATTCCAATATACAGAAAGATCCGAAATACAGACCACTTCTGCTCCCAAGCAGTACAGATAAGGGATACTCAACCTGTAATGGAATTGGCCCGGGGGCACTTACATAAAAGGAAAAGGGCTGTAGTTTATTGTGCTGCTCGCCATACATTTCATCTCGTTTGATTTTGAGTTTTTGTAATCCAGTTCCTGCACTTACACCGCACCTTATACTGTTTTTCTTTATTGCACTGTTCGTTCCCATTCTGTTCCTCTCATTTGAGTCTCAGAAAGAAGGCCGATGCAGCAAATAAAATATTTAAATGGGCAAATGAAATAGCAACCTTAAAAACAACAAACGGGTATTTAAGCTCCTGGATGAAAACTCACACCAGTTTGTGTGATTCAGCTGCGGCGGCAGCCCCTCCAGCTTCTCTACAATTTGGGAGACAATTTTTTTAGATGGCCTCGAAGAAGAAGAAGAAGAAGAAGAAGAAGAAGAAGAAGAAGAAGAAGAAGAAGAAGAGTTGTTTTTTCTCTGCCAACTTTCTCTACTACTTCAGGGAGAATCAAACCGGCTTACAATCTCCTTCCCTGCCCCTCGCCACAACAGACACCTTGTGAGGTAGGTGGGGCTGAAAGAGTTCAGAGAGAACTGTGACTAGCCCAAGGTCACCCAGCTGGCTTGACGCGTAGGAGTGGGGAAACCAACCCGGTTCACCAGATTAGCCTCCGCTGCTCATGTGGAGGAGCGGGGAATCGAACCCGGTTCTCCAGATTAGAGTCTGCCGCTCCAAACCACTGCTCTAACCACTACACCACGCTGGCAGAAAAGGCCCTGGTGACTTGGTTCTTCCATGGCTGCAATTCACAGGCAGCTGGCCTTCCTGCCCACCAGCTGTTCCCGGCCACCGAGGCTGAACAGCCCACTTCCCTCAAAGACCCAGGTTCCGATTCCACCTTCTCCCCCCCAGCTCGGTTTCAATTAAATCCAAATTGTTGCCGGATGGGCCTGAACGGCGTAACAGAAGGCAGCGCTTAATTAAATAATGGCAGGGAGAGGAAAGCGCGTCCACTTTTGCTATCAAGATCAATAGCAAGGCTGGAATCGCCAAATCGAATCAAATTGCTTGGCAGACAAGAGCCCTCCGGGCTGCCCATTCTTCACTACTAAGGAGAAAACGTCATTGATTTGATGGTATTGACCGTGGAAAGGGGTCGCCCCTAAGATGTAATATTTGTCGCCGCTTCACAGAAGGCGACGTCTACTCGAATTGTCCTGTTTGACACCGCTGTCTGGACTACGAGCAGGTCTCCAGCCCGAACTCTTCCCAAGAATCACCTCCCGGCACGCACAAAGATCTTTGTCGGGAAGAACGAGAGCTAAATGTGCTAGGCGGGGGAATGGGTCAGAATCCCCCGATGGCAAGCTTGCCTGTTAAAGGGCAGGATTTTGCTCCCTAGGTTTTCAGCATGGTGTAGTGGTTAAGAGCGGTGGTTTGGAGGGGTTTGCTCTGATCTGGAAAACCGGGTTTGATTCCCCCCTTCTCCACATGAGCGGCAGAGGCTAATCGGGTGAACCAGGTTTGATTCCCCACTCTTCCACATGAGCGGTGGACTCTAATCTGGTGAATTGGGTTGGGTCCCTCAAACATTAGATCTAAAATTACGCTGTTCAAGATCAATGGATCAAGAAGCTTCTAAGGGGTAAAGGAAGGAAGGGAAAGGAATTGGGTTGGTTTCCCCACTCCTCCACATGAACCCTGCTGGGTGACCTTGGGCTATTCACAGCTCTCTTAGAGCTCTCTCAGCCCCACCTACCTCACAGGGTGTCTGTTGTGGGGAGGGGAAGGGAAGGAGATTGTAAACTGGTTTGATTCTTCCTTAAGTGGTAGAGAAAGTGGGCATATAAAAAACAACTCCTACTCCTACTCCTTCTTCTTCATGGTTTGCATGCATACACTCATGGGTTCAATCCTCAGTGTCTCCCAATAAAGGTATAAGTGGGGGGCAACTGTGTGTTAAGCCCTGACCAGGATAGCCCCAGGATAGCCTGATCTTGTCAGATCCCAGAAGCAAAAGCAGGGTCAGCCCTGGTAAGTATGTGGATGAGAGTTCTCCAAGGAATACAAGGGGTGCAACGTGGAGGCAGGCAACGGCAAACCACCTCCCAATGTCTCATGCCTTGAATACTCCACAAGGAGTCACCATATGTCAGATGTAACGTGA
Organism: Euleptes europaea; assembly: GCF_029931775.1. NCBI lineage: Eukaryota > Metazoa > Chordata > Lepidosauria > Squamata > Sphaerodactylidae > Euleptes > Euleptes europaea. The sequence goes on from NC_079332.1 coordinate 17,097,396, forward strand.
CGGCAAAAAAACCCCCAAACTGTGTCCTTATTTTACACGCAGCGCACCAATGACATGATTAAGAAATCACCACAGGGTGGCTACTTAAATTAATGATATTTTAAGTGATTCTGCAGTTCAACTGGAGAAAAGCAAGGTATCGTATATGTAATTCCGAACTGGGCCATACAGTGTGGATTAACATATGGGCAATAATGTGGGATGGAATGATCATAGAGTCATAGAGTTGGAAGGGGTCCCACATGCCGTCTAGTCCAACCCCCTGCTTAATGTAGAATCGGCCTAGAGCATCCCTGACAAGTGTTTGTCCAGCCTCTGCTTAAAGACTGCCAGTGAGGGGAGCTCGCCACCTCCCTGGGAAGCTGATTCCACTGTTGAACAACTCTTACTGTAAAAAATGTTTTCCTAATATCCAGAAATGGAAGGACTTCCACTTCTAGGAAGTCCCAAATTTGCAGAAAAAAATGTGAAAACTAATAAAAATATACATCTGAGGATTTTTTAAAAACCCAACATAGTAGAAACAACCCATGTAGCTTTAAGAAAAGAATGCTCACTAAACTCTCATTGGCCATTTTGGAGGCTGCTAGGAAACCACAACAATAGATGGGGCTGAGAGAGTACTAAGAGAGCTGCGACTAGCCCAAGGTCACCCGGCTGGCTTCATGTGTAGGAGTGGGGAAACCAACCCAGTTCTCCAGATTAGCCCCCGCCGCTCATGTGGAGGAGAGAGGAATCAAGCCCGGTTCTCCAGATTAGAGTCCACTGCTCCAACCACTACACCATGATGGCTGTGGGGAGAGGTCATGGGGGCTGCTAGGGAAGAGAAAGAGGAATTAGTGGGGGAGGGGATATAGGGGGAAACGAGATCCCCCCCCCGGCTTGCCCTTCCGTTGTTGTCGTAGCCGTAAATAATCTAAATGAATAAATGAAAAAAATTAATGGGACGGGTAGTTGGGACTGATCCCCTTCAGGGTCTGGCTATGGTTTGACTCGTGCATTCAAAGCCAGCACACTTCCTTGCATCTGGACAGAGTGGACAGGGAGAAGGTTTTTCTGTTCCCCTCCATGTTCAGAAGCTTATCAGTATCACATCTTGTGGGCACGCATTGGGAGATCAGTGGCGTTCATGCCCTGCTGGCATTCACCCCCAGAACAATAAACAGAACGATGGACTTGGCACGGGTAGGCATATCCTCTCATCCAAAGGCCACATTTGGGTCTCTGCCTGTGTTTGAGGGCAACAAATGAGACGCTAACTCTTCCCGTATTCACCGCTGGTACTGGAAACACAAACTGCAGGCATCTGACTTGGACCCCTTCAAAGCAGGCAGAGACTCAGAAATTACTCTTCTTGAGGGGCTGTCATAGAGAGGATGGGCTGTATCAACAGAAGTATAGTGTCCAGATCACGCAAAGTGATGGTATCACTTTGCTCTGGTTAGACCTCACCTAGAGTACTGTGTTGAGTTTGGGGCACCACAATTTAAGAAGGATGTAAAGAAACTGGTACGTGTCCACAGGTGGGTAACAAAGATGGTGAGGGGTCTGGAGACCAAGTCCTATGAGGAAAGGTTGAAGGAGCTGGGTATGTTTAGCCTGAAGAGGAGAAGACTGAGAGGGGATATGATAACCATGGTCAAGTACTTGAAGGGCTGTCATATAGAGGAGGGTGCCGAGTTGTTTTCTGATGCCCCAGAAGGTCGGACCAGAACCAACAGGTTGAAATTAAATCAAAAGAGTTTCCATCTAGACATTTTCTTAACAGTTAGAGCAGTTCCTCAGTGGAACAGGCTTCTTTAGGAGGTGGTGGGCTCTCCTTCCCTGGAGGTTTTTAAGCAGAGGCTAGATGGCCATCTGTCAACAATGCTGAGGGAGGGCAGGAAGGGATGAGTCATTGGCTCTTGTGGCCCTTTCTTACATGCCCAGGTTAATGCCAATCGACTGCCAGAAGGCATTTTCCTCCAGGCCAGATTGGCCAGGGATCCTGGACGGTTCCCCCCCCCCATCTTCTGGGCATGGAGCAAGGGTCACTGGGGGTGTGAGGGGAGGTAGTTGTGAATTTCCTGCATTATGCGAAGGGGGGTTGGACTAGATTACCCTGGTGGTCCCTTCCAACTCTATGATTCTATTACTCTTCTCCCCAGATTCAGCCACTCTTTTGGGTGCTTACTGGCCATTGAACTCTTCAGTTACCTTTCAGGAGCATATGCCCACTAGGCAATGCTGCAGTCTGGTGGGCTCATGCTCTCAACAAACTGTGAAACAGTTGAGGGCTGGATGTGATGTTGCCATAGTCCAGGACCCTAAACTGCCATAGTTCAAGGGCCCTAAACTGCCTGGCTTTAAATTACGGCAGACAGCTTCTTGGTCTAATCCAGCAGACCTCTAATTCTCTGCATGTAGAAGCTGTCAACTTCTGACACTATCTGACAACTTATTTGAAACAGCCTCTCGCCAACTTTGGTCAAAAGAAAGAATAAAATTAGTTCAATCAGGACACATCATCGCCTGAGACATGAGGGACCAAGACCAAAACAGAGGAATTTTTTGATGTCAGATCTAAACTGCAGACTCCGGATTGATGAGTCTTAGAGTCAAACGGCCACATATGAGACATTATCTAACGTTTCGACGCTAATTCAGTTCTAGGTATTCTATGACTCATCTGGGCAAAATGAATAACCAGGTACCATTAAAAGACAGACTTCTAAAAAATTAGATTTCATTAAATTCTAAGGCTTTTTTTAAAGGGCAGCACAAACCACAAAGTAAAGAGGGGGGGAAATGTGTGGCTGGATAAAACCAAGCAGCCCTCTCACGTCTAGAATTCCAAAAGTGAATAGGCAGTTGCTTATAAGCTTGGCATGAACTTGTCCCCGCCTTGCCCCGACATGTGTCCCAGCTGTTGGTGCTCAGAGGTAGACTGCCTCAGAACATAGAGGCTCTACTGAGTGGCCAAGAAACTTCAGAATTACTACCAGCCCTTTTCCCAACTCATCTTTTGCCACCTCTCACAAGAGATTCTCTCCTAAAAGGCCAGGAAGATGAACCTGAGGTTAATGCATTCAAACTGAATCTCACTAGATGTTGTACTGCAGATGAAATGTTAGAAATGTCACACACACACACACACACACACACACACACACACAAAGCTAAGGTTAATCTTTTAAGTAAAGATTTTTAAGATGGGCATGTCCTGAAAAACTCAATGTGGAGGAACCATCTCAGGGTGTCCGTCTTCCTTCCTTCCTTCCTTCCTTCCTTCCTTTCATATCATTGAATCATAGAGTTGGAAGGGACCACCAGGGCCATCAAGTCCAACCCCCTGCACAATGCAGGAAATTCACAACTACCTTCCCCCTCCACACCCCTAGTGACCAGAAGATGGCCAAGATGCCCTCCCTCTCATGATCTGCCTAAGGTCACAGAATCAGCATTGCTGACAGATGGCCATCTAACCTCTTCTTAAAAACCTCCAGGGAAGGAGAGCTTACCACCTCCCGAGGAAGCCTGTTGCACTGAGGAACCGCTCTAACTGTTAGAAAATTCTTCCTAATGTCTACACGGAAACTCTTTTGATTTAATTTCAACCTGTTGGTTCTGGTCCGATCTTCTGGGGTAACAGAAAATAACTCAGCACCACCCTCTCTATGACAGCCCTTCAAGTACTTGAGGATGGTTATCCTATCCCCTCTCAGTCTTCTCCTTTTCAGGCTAAACATCCCCAGCTCCTTCAACCTTTCCTCATAGGACTTGGTCTCCAGACCCCTCACCGTCTTTGTTGCCCTTCTCTGGATCCGTTTCAGCTTGTCTGCATCTTTCTTAAATTGTGGTGCCCAAAACTGAACACAGTACTCGCGGTGAGGTCTAACCAGAGCAGAGTAAAGCGATACCATCACTTTGCGTGAACTGGACACTATACTTCTGTTGATGCAGCCCAAGACTGCATTTGCCTTTTTAGTTACAGCATCACACTGCTGACTCATGTTCAATGTTTGGTCTACTAAGACCCCAAGATCCTTTTCACACACACGACTGCTCAAACAAGTCTCCCCCATCCTATAATGATGCATTTGATTTTTCCTACCTAAATGCAGAACTTTACATTTGTCTTTGTTGAAGTGCATTTTATTAGTTCTAGCCCATTTCTCCGGCCTGTCAAGATCATCCTGCATCTTGGCTCACTTCGCATGATCTGGACATTATACTTCTGTTGATGCAGCCCAATATCGCATTTGCCATTTTAGCTACCGCATCACACTGCCTTCCTTTTTTTCTTTTTAGCTACTGCATCACATCTTCCTTCCTTTCCTTCCTTCCTTTTTCCTTCCTTCCTTCCTTTCATTCTTCCTTCCTTTCTTTCTTCCTTTCCTCCTTCCTTCCTTCCTTCCTTTCCCTACTAGAGGCCAGCATTGACATGAAGCAGGGAAACTGTGCGAGGGTACAGCAACGCATGATAAATATTGAAACTCTTTATAGTGGGGGGTGGGCAGAACTCCTAAGACCCCCCCCCCCGCGGCCTCCCAGTTTCCACTTCTACGCTTATGGTCACCATCTTCCTGGAGGGGCCGAGAGATCTCCCAGAATGACCTCCAGACTACAGCGTGCAGTTCTCCTGAGGAAAATGGCTGCTTTGAAGGATGGACTCTATGGTATCACATCCCTGCTGAGGTCCCTCCCCAGGCTCCACCACAAATCTCCAGGAATTTCCCATCCTGGAGTTGGCAATCCTATCGATGCTGAAATGGGAAAGACGAGAAACCACAAAGCACAAAACCTACTCAGAATTTTGGGAGCTGAACCTTTGCCAATCTATATGCAGCAAAGGTGGATCACAACGTTTATCCCTTTAACATGCTTACATACCCAACAAAATAAATAATTAAAGGGGGGGGGGACTCCTCAATAAAATCCAATCCAATAAACCAGTAGCAAGACAGTTCGGACTTGATCAAGAAATCCTTCTAACAGGTAAGCCTAAAACATTCTGTCCCACATGAGCAGAACCAGAACCAAACTGGGGACACGAAAGATTGGACCAACAGTGACTGGGGAGGGGAACTAGAAAAGGCAGACCCGGTCACTTTGGGGTTGACAGAGCCAGGAAAGTCATGTGATTTGCCTACATCTCATTTTTGGATTGGATCTGGGTCATATGACCGGGGACTAGAACCAGTCTTTACCTGGAGATGGAGCCCTGTGCAGATAGGAGACAGCTTCACTTTCCGTGGCTGGCCTCTCCGGTGGCAGGGAGCAGACTGAAGCTCCAGACTTGAGGGTCCCTCTGTGCAAACCCTTTCTCCCATTGGCAGTAAGAGTGGTGTAATAGTTATTCAGGCTAGGATCTGGGAGAACCAGATTCGAACCCCCACGCGTGCCATGGAAGCTGGCTGGGTGACCCCGGGCCAGTCACAGGCTCTCAGCCTAACCTATCTCACAGGGTCGTTGTGAGGATAAAATGGAAGAGAATGATGAAAGCGGGTTCCCGCTGGTCAGAGAGGAGGGTGACAAAGGAGCTGAAATAATTAAACAAATAATTAATAGTTGCATACAGAATATGGATTTAGGACCGTTTTGAGAATGCAGCATGGTGTAGTGGTTAAGAGCGGTGGACTCGAACCGGGCTTGATTCCTCACTCCTCCACATGAGCGGCGGAGGCTAATCTGGAGAACCGGGTTGGTTTCTCCACTCCTACACATGAAGCCAGCTGGGTGACCTTGGGCTAGTCACAGCTCTCTTAGAGCTCTCTCAGCCCCGCCTACCTCACAGTCTCCCCTCCCACAAAACGTCAGGAGAGGTGCAGGCCCTCTGGCTGTGTAGTTTCCCTACTCCTATGCAGACCATCTTACACGGCCCGTGGATTGCCAGCAAGAATCAACCTGACTTGTTCCATCTCTCCATCCAACATGGCATCAGAATCCAAGAGTTTCACTCGAGCTAAAATTAAAAAATGGTCAGCCATTAAGATTTTTATTATTTATTTCCTTCATTGCTTCCCCTTTCTTCCCCAGGAGGACCCAAAGAGGCTTACATTCTTTTCCTCTCCTCTGTTTTATGTTCACAACAAACCTGTGAGGTAGGTTAGGCCGAATGGCCCAAGATCACCCAACAGCCTTCTATGGCAGAGCAGGAATTCAAACCTGGGTCTCCCAGTTCCTAGTCCAATACTCTAGCCAGTATACCACACTGGCTCTAAAAACCCATACATATTCATTCAGGAAAGGTATATCTTACGTTGGTTTTATGTTCACTAAATGAACTTCTATGCAAGAATTAATTCTCTCCCCGCAAGCTAATTATTTTACAAAAAGAAAAAAAAACCCTTTATCCTCCACCGGTCTCTCCCCAGTTACCTTCTGCTGCACCCAACATCCTCAGCCCGCGAAAGAGCCCAGAGCACAATGGTATTCCTCAGAGACAGACGCTATGATCCGCAACGGCAAGATGCACATTCATTATCTCAATAGCCCTAACTGAATTATGCTAAGCGCACGGTTAATGCGCATCCCACCGAGCCTCACCACTGCGCCAGGGGAATTCGGAATGCAAATGTTGGCGACTGGGACGACTTCCCGCCGCCCCGAAGCCCGCAGTGCGTTTAAAAGTGGATTTAGCGCTCACGGAAGCAGCCCATATGGTAGCCCCCCGAGCGCCCTTGACGGTGAGAGTCGTAGCCCCTCTCGAGAAACACCAGCTGCATCGGATCTGCTGGCAGACGCCTCCGCCACCGTCAACAGGAAGAGTCCTGCAGCTGGCACCAAGCAAAGTGATGGTATCGCTCTGCTCTGCTCTGGTTAGATCTCATCTAGAGTACTGTGTTCAGTTTTGGGCACTACAATTTAAGAAGGATGTAGACGAGCTGGGACGTGTCCAGAGGAGGGCAACAAAGAAGGCGAGGGGTCTGGAGACCAAGTCCTAGGAGGAGAGGTTGAAGGAGCTGGGGATGCTTAGCCTGGAGAGGGTGATATGATAACCATCTTCAAGTACTTGAAGGGCTGTCATAGAAAGGATGGTGCCGAGTTGTTTTCTGTTACCCCAGAAGGTCAGCCCAGAACCAACAGGTTGAAATTAATACAAAAGAGTTTCCATCTAGACATTAGGAAAAATTTCTGACAGAGCGGTTCCTCAGTGGAACAGGCTTCCTTGGGACATGGTGAGCTCTCCTTCCCTGGAGGTTTTGAAGCAGAAGCTAGATGGCCATCTGTCAACAATGCTGATTCTATGACCTTAGGCAGATCATGAGAGGGAGGGCTTCTTGGCCATTTTCTGGGCATGGAGTAGGGGTCACTAGGGGTGTGGGGGGTAGGTAGTTGTGAATTTCCTGCATTATTCAGGGGGTTGGACTAGATGACCCTGGTGGTCCCTTCCAACTCCATGATTCTGTGGTTCCAATGCAGTATGTTTGATCACCAAGTTTGCTCAGAGTGTCCCTAAATGTTATTAGGGGTTATTCTACCATATACTATCAAAATGCCCATTCTTATGACCTGTGGAGCATGTCTCCAGAGAGGGCCTGTGAAGGGCAAGAACCCTTGGGGGGATAGTGTCTTCCTGGGCACCCTTGTGGGCAGTGACTTATGCCCAAACTCCTACCCATGACAGCCAAGCTGAGGGGTTACACTTGCCCACCTTGGGTGGGCAAACCCCTGCTGAAGCAACCTGTTCCCCAACAGTGCTGAAATGAAGAAGAAGAGTTGGTTTTTATACCCTGGTTTTCTCTACCGAAATGAGTTTCAAACTGGCTTACAATCTCCTTCCCTTCCTCTCCTCACAACAGGCACCTTGTGAGGTAGGTGGGGCTGAGAGAGTTCAGAGAGAACTGCGATTGGTCCAAGGTCACCCAGCAGGTGTCATGTGGAGGGGCGGGGAACCGAACCCGGTTCTCCAGATTTGAGGCCGCTGCTCAATTCCAATTTTATAATATGATTCTTTGATTCTATGTGCTTAACCCTTTAGGGACCATATACCCCGCCTCATGTCCAAGCTGTAGGAGACCCTCGTTCTTATGCATGCATTTCACACACATGTTCCCTGCTCCTCCACATGAGCGACAGACTCGAATCAGGAGAACTGGGTTCAATTCCTCACTCCTCCACATGAGTGGCAAACTCTAATCTGGTGAACTGGGTTCAATTCCCCACTCCTCTACATGAGTTGCGGACTCTAATCTGGAGAACTGGGTTCAATTCCCCATTCCTCCACATGAAGTCTGCTGGGTGACCTTGGGCCACTCACAGCTCTCTTAGAGCTCTCTCAGCCCCACCTACCTCACAAGGTGTCCATCGGGCACATAAAAAACCAAAACCAAACCATCATTCTTGTAACTGAAAACCCATGGAGAAAGGAGCCTCCACTCTCCAGGGTCTTGCAGCTTAAACTGCCGAGACGATGGTGCTCTTCCTGAACCCAGGGCTTAGGCCCCCCAGGACTCAACCCTGGGATGTGCAAGAAAATAAACAGAAGTGCTCTGAGGATGTGCAGAGTGGGCCATCCCTTTGGAGAGATGCCATCTCCCCGGTCCACGCCCTGCCTGTGAGCCTCCCAAGGCGAGTCAGCTGGCCATCGTTGGGGGTTGGATCCAAAGTACCTATTTTGTCATCACAGGTAGTCTCCCCCCACCCCGAGAGAAGGTTTTCAAATGAGGCAAGGTTTTTAAATCTAAATTTAATAATAATTATTATTAAATATATTAATAATAAAAATAAATAAAAATTTAAATCAAGCACCAACAGGACCTAACACGAATCCGAGCCTTTCTCAAAGGCTTTTCTATTCTCTTTCAAATTGACTCCCCCTTTCCGGCCTCAGTGAAAGGGATGCTCATTTCCCCAGCCCTTTCAACTCAAGAGTGTCTTCCGTCTCTGGATAATGCAGATTGCATGCCGAGATTGTTTCTTAGACGACATAATAAAAAAATTCCTTCTGTTTATTACAATGTGATGGTCTCTCTTTTCAAGTCTCATTTTTATTCCCCCACCCTCTCCACTATTTGCTCAACTGGCAAAAGCTAAAATTAAAGTGGGAGGGGGGCTGAAGTTGGCTTTTCCATCTCCGAAATATTTGCAGTTATGGTCTGAAGAAGAATTTTATTTTTTATACCCCGCTTTTCTCTACTTTTAAGGAGTCCCAAAGCGGTTTACAAGCTCCCTCCCCACAACAGACACCTTGTGAGGTAGGTGGGGCTGAGAGAGTTTGGAGAGAACTGAGACTGGCCCAAGGTCACCCAGCAGACTTCACGTGGAGGAGTGGGGAAACCAACCTGGTTCTCCAGATTAGAGACCGCCGCTCATGTGGAGGAGTGGGGAATCGAACCCGGCTCTCCAGATTAGAGTGTGCCGCTCGTATCCACCACACCATGCTGGCTCTAAAAGCATTTAGAGCTCTGGGTACTGGCAAAGCACTGAACCTAACCAGCATCCTGCACTCGCTGAACAGAGAAAATAATGAGGCAGAGCTGCACAGTGGTTAGAGTCTCCGGCCAGGATCTGGGAGAGCCAAGTTTGAATCTCCACTCTGCCACTGAAACCTGCCGGCTGACTTCAGGCCAGTCACGTGCTCTCTGCCTATCCTACGTCACAGGGTTGTAGTGAAGATAAAATGGAGGGCAGGAGAACGACGTGAAACACTTTGGCTCTCCATTGGGAAGAACAGTGAGCTATAAACACAATAAATAAATGCATAAATGGCAAAAAAACAGCCCCAAGAAGCGAAGAGCGCAGCAACTGTACCGGAGTCCACCGGGACACTGCTCACGGTCTCCAAACACAGAGCGGCGTGCCAATGGCACCCCTGCCCGAGTGTCAGCCATATGTGGAAGCCACCAACCAATGTAGACTCACAACAGCACACTTCTGTGATGTCAGCATGGTGCAGTGGTTAAGAGTGGTGAGCCGGGTTCGATTCCCCACTCCTCCACATAAGCGGCGGATAGAGTTTTGTTTTTTTAACATGCAGTTGCGTTCAATCATGCAACCCCACCTCCAATATTTAACATGCAGTAGCGTTCAATCATGCAACCCCACCTCCAATATTCAGAAGTGCTACAACCCCAGTGTGGTGGTAGTGGTTAAGAGCAGCACACTCTAATCTGGTGAACTGGGTTTGCTCCCCTGCTCCTCCGCATGAAGCCAGCTGGGTGACCTTGGGCCAGTCACAGTTCTCTCCAAACTCTCTCAGCCCCACCTACCTCGCAAGGTGCCTGTTGTGGGGAGAGGAAGGGAAGGCAATTGCAAGTCAGTTTGAGTCGCCTTTTGGTAGAGAAAAGAGGGGTACAAAAAACAACTCTTCTTCTACCATATAATGGCGAGCCTGGCCCTGTCAGAAAGCTGACAACTGAGCCAGTAGAGTAGAAGAAGGAGGTTGGGTTTTTTATGCCGACTAGGGAGACTCAAACCGGCTTACAATCTCCTTCCCTTCCCCTCCCCACAACAGACACCCTGTGAGGTAGGTGGGGCTGAGAGAGTTTGGAGAGAATAGTGACTGGCCCAAGGTCACCCAACAGGCTTCATGGGGAGGAGTGGGGAAACAGCCCTCTCTGTGGGCACACGCGGACCCGTCGCGTCTGCCTAGGGCTGTGCCGTGTTGCCGTGCTGAGGGCGCTGAGGGCGGTGCTCCTTCTCCCCAAGCCCATGCTCCCCAAGCCTGCGCTGGCGCCCTCCCTCTCTCTCAGCTGAGCTGCGGTGGCCGCTCAGCTGTTTGTGGGGGGCCCGCCTGTCTTCAGTTTGGACCGGGAGGCTGTGGCCGATCACCTTGCCACTCTCCCCCTCTCAGCTGAGCTGCGGGGCAGCTCAGCTGTTTGTCGGGGGACCTGCCCATCTTCAGTTTGTTTGGGGCCCGCCCGTCTAATAAGCATTTAGAAAATTCTACAACATTTGCAGACAATCCTACGAGCCATCAGGAAATCTACAAGGAATTTTCTAGCATTGTAGCAGCTGCAAAGGTGAATTTCAGTAACAGATTTTTACAGTTCCCTAAGATGGAGACAGCCCTGTTTTTTCTTACTTCTCCAGATAAAGCCAAATTTGAAGAACTTGATCTTTCCTGCCTACACTGGTTAGATTTAGAAAATCTGGAAATGGAGCTAATAGAATTTCAAGAAAGCTCTATCTGGAAAAATAAATTATATGACCTGAGTGAAACACTTGAGAAGATAGCAGGGATGCCAAAGGACAGCATGGTTAGTTCTGAAAACGAAATCCTTAAAGTGTGGAATTCTCTGCCAAATAATTTTAAGTCAATGAAAGCACTTGGGATTGCTTTCCTTACTTTGTTTGGATCATCTTATGCTTGTGAGCAGCTGTTTTCAGCTTTGAATTATATCAAATCTGACACCAGAAACAGGCGAACAGATGACCTGAGTGCTGCACGTGTTGCTCTCAAACTTACAAAGTATGAGCCAAGGGTAGACAAATTACCAGCATGCATACAACAGCAAAAATCAAAGATGTCACAAAAATGGTGAATTACATCATGGCTCGGGCTCTGAATTGTCGACAGTTTCAAGCACTTCTTGAGGAGGTTCAGGCACAGTATAATTGTTTACTTATGTCCAATAATGTCCGGTGGCTGAGTCCTGGACGAGTTCTGGAGAGATGCATGCCAAATGCAAACTTTTGCCTTTCAATAAAAAGTTGTTTGTATCACTGAAAGCCCTGTTATTGTGTTTTTCTTTTAACGCAAAATATGTGAATGTATGAGTTGTTTTTTCTAAACCAAAACCTCAGGATTCAGGTTAAATTGCCCTATCGGCACTTGGCGATAAATAAGTGGGTTCTGGGTTGCAGTTTGGGCACTCGGTCTCTAAAAGGTTCGCCATCACTGCACTATACCACCCTGGCTCTCGGGTAGGTTACACAGTCTCCACGCCAGCTTTCTCACAAGGGAAGAACAATGAGCAACACTTTCTAGCTGATGGGGAATTTCAAGGGGATATGCGTAGCTGGGGCCCTAAGCCCACAGGCTTAGGATACAGTAGGATTTGCTAGGTTTTTAGTACTTGGGGGCATTTTGGATTAAAACGCTTTCCCTGCAGCACTCAAAAAGAAATGGATCAATGTGTTATTTTTTTCAATTGGCTCCCAGAACAATGTGGGGCAGCCCAACGAACGCAGCCTCCCGGCCCCCTTGCGGGATAGCCCAACAAACCCTGCCTTCTCTTTGCTTAACCTGTCCGATCACAGGGGTGTGGGGGTCCTCTTTAGGTCAAAGAGAGGCTTCTGGGATTATCCCACACAGACAGCTGTGGCACAGCCCGGACTGGGGAAATCCCAGCTTCTCCCTCCTTTAGGAAAAGCCACCATGCAAACATTGGAAGAAATGAAGGTGGGGGGTTGTTCTACTGCACAACTCAGAGAATCAAAGGTCTTTTACACATGGGCACTCTGACTTACTTTCTCTGCCAGTCCAACTGGGTTTTTCACTGGGTTTTTCACTGGGTTCACTGGGTTTATGCACAAGTTTTCCGTCCCTTAGAGATGAACTTGCGCCCAGCCTGCCCAACGTCTGAGTCTTCCCAATCCTGTTGTAACACGATTCTTCAATCTCCCCTGAGACCAGCCTGGGTCAAATCATCCCCATTTCCATTCATAAGCCAAAGTGCGGGAGAGGGGAGCTGGGGGTGTATGAGATGTTCTTCTCACAGTAAGCACTGCAGCCAGTTACAAAGCAGTGTTTTCAAGGGGCGGGGACTCAGAGGCTTCCGGATTTTGTAACACCAGGACTTTCTCCAGGGCAAACAACAACATGCATAGCATTTTTAGGATTTTTAGGATTTTTAGGATTCGGAACAGAAAAGTGTGGGTCAAGAGAGCCTTGAAGCCCAAGTAAAATTCCCATGCATAAAAGACCACAGAGGGTTGGAGACATTCCACAAGGCGGCCCAAATTTTCATGGCGCCCTTTTCGTGACCCGCTCATCTCCCCTCGGAGCACAGTCCGGGGATTGCAGGATTGGAGCAGAGTGCCGGGCAAAGGGCCAGCTTGTCATGTCCTGATCCGGCCCATTTTGGAACCTACGAGGCGAGAGCGGCAGGCATGTGCGGGGGATAATACACGATTGGACCTCAAACCCAGCAGCGGCGGCCAGGGCTTCGAGGACGCAGGGGAAAACAACTGAAGGGGAAATGTTGCCCGCTCAGCAATCCGGGAGAAAGCGTCGCGCTCAGCAAAGCCGGCGGTGGGACCGCGTCCCAAGTCCCTTTATTGCTGTCGGGAAACCAAAAGCTTTCCAGCTTTCTCGGTCCAAAAGACTGCTGGCTGCCAAAAATCTTCTGACCTGTTCCTTCATCATCCAGAGGCAAGGAGGAGCCGGTATACTATGACTAAGACTCCCAGCTTTCTGCTGGCTCGGCAGGTTATAATTTTCCCCCCACTCCTGCCTCCTCCTCTCTCTCTCTCTCCCATTGCAGGGAGAGCTTTAAATTGGCATTAACCTCAAAGCACTACAACGAACCAAAATATATAATGCTGGTGTCACAGGAGGAAGATTTCTTTTTTAAAAGGGGGGGGGGGAGATTCGCCTGCAGAGCTGACAGGCGATTAAGGGAACCTGATGCTCGTTCCTGATAATTAAGAATTTAAGAACCCGTTTGGCCCATCAGGTGTGCAACCAAATGGGGCTCACCACAGAACCTTGTGAAAGGGAAAGGCAACCTGTAAGTTAAGGTCTATTGCAGGGGTCCCCAACGAGGGGGCCGAGGGGACCACGGCACCCATCAACACTTTTCCTGCCACCCTCTAACTGTTTTTTAGAAAGTGGGTGGGGCCGTGGGACTTTCGCCCAGCAAGGCATCTAATTAGCCGCTGGAGAGTTGACTGGCTGTGCAGATTTTTTTAAAATGTTGCTTAGGGAATAGCTGCCACCACAGCACAAGGATAGAATCCTAGAATCATGGAAGGGGCCCTAGAGGCCATCTAGCCCAACCCCTTGCTTAACGCAGGATCGACCTAGAGCATCCCTACAAGTGCTTGTCCAGCCTCTGCTTAAAGACTGCCAGAGTGGGGGAGCTCACCACCTCCATAGGCAGCCGATACCACAGTTGAACAACTCTTACTGTAAAAAATCTTTTTCCTAATATCCAGCCGGTACCTTTCTGTCCACAATTTAAACCCATTATAGTGAGTTCTATCCTCCGCTGCCAACAGGAACAGCTCCCCGCCCTCCTCAGCCAGTGCTGTGTAGTGGTTAAGAGCGGTGGTTTGGAGTGGTGGACTCTGATCTGGAGAACTGGGTTCGATTCCCCTCTCCTCCACTTGAGTGGTGGAGGCTAATCTGGTGAACTGGATTTGTTTCCCCACTCCTCCACATGAAGGGAAAAATGTGCTTGGTGAGAGCCTTGCAAACCTGATCAGGAGGGCTTTAAACTAAATCCTATGGGGGAGCGAGACAACAACTTAAAGCCTTGTATGCTGACAATATGTGGAGACGAGAACAATAAAGATTTGCAGGGAGTGGCATGAATGCAAGGAAACATAAATTCACAGGTAAGTACAGAAACGAAAACCACGGGGCACATTAACCATGGATTCTGATGTCTGTACACTAATGCACAGAGTATGGGAAACAAGCAGGAAGAACTCGAAGCCCTAATACAGGAAGGGGATTTTGACCTAATGGGCATTTCTGAAACTTGGTGGGATGTCACTCATGATTGGAATATTAAGATTGAGGGGTACAACATGTTTAAAAGGGATAGATTGATAAGGAAGGGGGGAGGAGTAGCACTGTATGTCAAAGATGTGTACACTTGTGAAGAAGTACATGAATCTGAGCATGGTAGTGCAGTCGAGACTCTAAGGGTAAACATAAAAGGAATAAGAAATAATCGTGATATTCTCGTGGGGGGTCTGCTATCGACCGCCAAACCAGGCAGAGGACTTGGATGGGACGCTCCTAGACCAGATCACAAAGTTCTCAAAGAGACGGGACATGGTGGTCATGGGAGATTTTAATTACCCAAATATCTGTTGGAAGTCCAATGCTCCTAAAATTGTAAGCCGGCTTGATTCTTCCTTAAGTGGTAGAGAAAGTTAGCCTATTAAAAGCCAACTCTTCTTCTTCTTGTTCCTCTTCTTCTTGCTTTAACTGACCCCCAAAGCCGACTCATAGGCTATAGCTGTGCCATGAAAGGAAGTTTTGAGATATCTCTAGAGTTGCCAGCCCAAGGTTGGCAACCAGTGGGAAATCGGGGTGTGGGGGGGGCAGAGACCAACCGATTCTGGCCTCTCACACACAGAGTCACAAAGCGAATCAGTCTCAGGTAGTGGATCCGACTCAGGACCAGGGACAGCTACCAATGGGTGGCGATTGATCTTCCTGGGCACTGACCCCCAAATCTCCTGGTATCTGCCCAAGCAATGTTGGGAACTCTACCCTTCAAATACCAATCAAATCCAGCATTGTCAAATGCTATTTAAAGCATCCCCCCCAAAAAAAAATATACTTTAATTATCGACACAGATTTCAAAACCAGGGGAAAAAATCAGTTATTGTGAAACAATGAAATTAACTTAGTGAACACTGCGATGAATTGTTTTAGCTTTTAACAATGTTCAGTCAGGGTTTTTTATGAACACGAACGATTCCCTTGATGGAACTTCTCTTGGGTTTCATTCTGCAGCATCAGGCCGAGCGTTGAATTACAACAAAAAATTAAAACGTGGAATTAAATCTAATCAAAGTAACGGCACTTCTTCTTTTTTTTTTTTAAGTCAGTGTTTAAAAATGTTTATGCTAACTAGGCATCAGGCCAACTTTTATGGCATTCTGGTTTTGTCTGTTAGCGGGGTGGGGTGGGAAAAGAGCCTCTTATTTCTCTCAGCCTCTTATTTCTGCAAGGAACGGGGTTTGATTCCCCCTCTAAACTGCCAGCCAGTAGAAAGAGCTTTGCTACGCTTCTAGGTCCGGATCCAACAGCTGCAGGCATCCCTCATTCTTCCGTTCCCTAACAAACGACACCATAATGATATTAAAAAGGGAAAGCTGCCAACTTTAAAATGCACAGATGAATAAAATATGAGCAGCAGCTTTCTTGGGTTCAGGGAATCCTTCACCATAGTCAGAGCCTTCGTCCATCATCTTCCGGACCTCTACGAGGAAAGGCTGAGGGAGTTGGGAATGTTCAGTCTGGAGAAGAGGAGGCTGAGAGGGGACAGGATGGCTCTCTTTGAGTATGTAAAGGGCTGTCACTTGGAGGAGGACAGGGAGCTGCTCCTCTCGGCAGAGGAGAGGACTCGCAATAATGGGTTTAAATTGTGGACTCGCAATAATGGGTTTAAATTGTGGACTCGCAATAATGGGTTTAAATTGTGGGAGGAAAGGTAAAGGTAAAGGTCCCCTGTGCAAGCACCGGGTCATTCCTGACCCATGTGGTGATGTCACATCCTGACGTTTACTAGGCAGACTTTGTTTGCGGGGTGGTTTGCCAGTGCCTTCCCCAGTCATCTACCCTTTACCCCCAGCAAACCGGGTACTCATTTTACCGACCTCGGAAGGATGGAAGGCTGAGTGAACCTTGAGCCGGCTACCTGAAACCAACTTCCGTTGGGAGGAAAGGTACCAGCTGGATATTAGGGGAAAACTTCTTTTACAGTAAGAGTTGTTCCAACAGTGGAATGGGCTGCCTAGGGAGGTGGTGAGCTCCCCCTCACTGGCAGTCCTTAAGCAGAGGCTGGACAAGCACTTGTCAGGGATGCTCTAGGCTGATCCTGCATTGAGCAGTGGGCTGGACTAAATGGCCTCTATGTCCCCTTCCAACTCTAAGACTCTATGGTTAAGCCATCAGTTGACCAGGGGACTGACCACTGTGTCAACGTTGCCGGAAAAAAGACATGGCAAGCGGTGCTCAGCACCCACTGCAAGTTCCAGGAGTCATCCCAGGGGGTGCCTGGCCCCAGGAAGCCCAACTGGCGCAATCACAGAATCACAGAGTTGGAAGGGACCACCAGGGTCATCTAATCCAAACCCCCTGCACAATGCAGGAAATTCACAACTACCTCCCCCCACCACATCCAAGTGACCCCTACTCCATGCCCAGAAGATGGGGGGGGGGAACCCACCAGGAAGCAAAATTGCTTCCTGAATTGCAATCAGGAATGAGACTGCAGTTCGGCCTGTGAGTGCACAGGATAACATGAGCCGCTCACCGACCAAACGGGGGACCGGGCCTGAAGTCCAAGGCGAACGACTGCCCTTTCTCCAGATAATACGCGGCGCCCGTCAAAGAGACAAATCCAGTGTTCTGAAGCTTCCCTAAATCTACATCCTGCTTAAGATAATCTCGACACGCAGACCGAAGAATCCATTAAAGCGGTAAAGGAAACCAGCACTCTGATTTTTATCGTTTCCAGAGCCACTATGACAGCCTTCCACTTTGAGAAGGGAAAGGATGCAAAAAACCGAAGAAAGGATCGAGGTTGAGATGAAAAGAGCTGTTTTCAGAGCACTGGAAGGGCGGAAGCGCTGATGAACAAGATTGGCCTCTGCTTGCACTGAGGCCGAACATGTTCTGCAGATAGTTGTTCCAGCCCTAGAATCATAGAGTTGGAAGGGACTACCAGGGTCATCTAGTCCAACCCCTTGCACAATGCAGGAAATTCACAACTACCTCCCCCCACACCCCCAGTGACCCCTTACTCCATGCCCAGAAGACGGCCAAGATGCCCTCCCTCTAATCGTCTGCTTAAGGTCATAGAATCAGCATTGCTGACAGATGGCCATCTAGCCTCTGCTTAAAAACCTCCAGGGAAGGAGAGCTCACCAAACTCCGAGGAAGCCTGTTCCACTGAGGAACTGCTCTTAACTGTCAGAAAATCCTTCCTAATGTCTAGACGGAAACTCTTTAGATTTAATTTCAACCCATTGGTTCTGGTCCGACCCTAAGTCCCTGATATTAGCTGCTGGTACTAGGAGATTGAAAGGTAGCTCTGTTGACCAAGCAAGGGCAAAAGGCTAGGCTCCGGGTATTTAAGGCAGGCAGGGCTGACACCAACCTAGAAGATTTACACGACCTGCCAGTTCCAAGAGCTGATCCTATACACCCCATCTCTGACCCCACAGCTTCTCTCCACCAAAACAAAGAGGAGGGTAACTGAAAATATTCAACTAGATTTTAGTCCAGTAGCACCTTACAGACCAATGCTTGTAGCTGATGAAGGGAGCTTTGACTATCGAAAGCTCGTGCACCCAAAATCTTGCTGGTCTCCAAGGAGCTACTGGAGGGAGGAGGAGGAGGAGGAGGAGGAGGAGGAGGAGGAGGAGGAGGAGGAGAAGTTGGTTTGTATAGCCCACTTTTTTCCTACCTTTAAGGAATCTCAAAGTGGCTTACAATTGCCTTCCTCTCCCTTCAACAGACACCTTGTGAAGTAGGTGGGGCTGAGAGAGTTTGGAGAGAACTTTAACTGGCCCAAGGTCACCCAGCAGGCTTCATGTGAAGGAGCGAAGAACTGAACCCGGTTCTCCAGATTAGAATCCACCGCTCATGCAGAGGAGCGGGGAATCAAACCCAGTTCTCCAGATTAGAGTCCGGCACTCTTATCCACTATGCCACGCTGGAATTGAATCTAGCTGTCCTACTGCAGTCCACCACAGCTACCCTCTGAAAATATCCAGGTGGGTAGCTGTGTTGGTCTGCAACAGAAGAGTAAGTCTTGAGTCCAGTAGCACCTTAGAGACCAGCAAAGTCTTATCAGATATCTGACAAAGGGAGCTTTGACTCTCCGAAGTTTACACCCTGGAAATCTTGTTGGTCTTTCAGAGGTTCCTAGGCTGGAACCTTGCTCTGAAAATATTGCCGTTTGGCTGTCCCGTCACTCAGATGATTGTCAAAAAAGGCTCAAACAAATTCATGTAGAAGAGGAATCCATCCTAGTTCCAATGTGGGTTCCAATCAGACTTTCCAACTATGAAAAAAATATATCGAGTAACCTATTGTTGGGAACCTGGCCAACGCAAAGGCCTTTTTTATCTGGAGCTACAAGGAAAACAGATTTCACAGGCCGTCCTTCAAACTCCTCTTCCCCCAAACGGCCGGGATATGAACGTTCTGTGTTTTAAAATGAAATACGAGGTGCGCTGCTCGGAAAAGACTTGTAAAAATTACTCTGGTACTATAATTTCTGCCTGAAACGCAGGGAGGGAGGAGTGAACAGCAAGTAATTCAGAGCAATTACGTAAGGGCTTTCATCTCTCGGCAAAGAGGACGGAATTAATTATGTTTTATGAGGCCCCCCGGGGAGAAAACCCATCAAGCGTCGTTTGAGGCTCGGAGAGGGTAAGGTGAGTGTTGGTGTCAGGTTTGGAAAAGATCCTGCGTCGGAAATATCAGCAAAGAGAACTTATTCGGCCGGGATTCCCTCCCCGCCATCCCTGTTCCCCATCCTGTAGCATCCTAGGGAAGCTGGTAACTTGTTTTTAACTGGCCGAGACCGTCGCCCATTTTTTGCGGGGGGTGGTGGTGGGTGGGAAACCTACCAAATCTTGCATGGATGACAGTGCAAGAACGGGGTGGGTGGCATCCACAGGGGCCCTTTCCACTGCCTTCAGTTCCCTGCCATCCATGTTTGGCAATTTTTTGCTCCCTTTATAAAAAACGTCTTTCAACGACAAACTAAATTACTTCTGCCGCGCCGTCTTAATAACGCGGGTATTAAGAAGCAAGGGCAGCTAGGACATTAAACAGTAATAAAGAAAGCAATTTGTGAAAATAGCTGTTCCATCCATTTTTAATACCGCCAAAGTAAAGCAAACGTGGGAGCTGAGAGTAGGGGACCTCCCTCCCCACCCCAAACCACTCCCACGCTCTCCAGAACCAGGGCTGTGTATCCTGCACAAGGAAATAAAATATGCAGAACCGGGTCTTGGCTGTAGAATTTAGCTGAGAAGATCAGCTTTGCTTGTTTTGTTTCTAGTCCTCATGGCTATGAAGGGGGAGAGGGTGTCTGACCTGGAAGTGAGCTCACTTTCGGATTACAGTCCAGGAATCCCCCCAATCTCTATGGTTTTTACCACAGAGATTTGGGGGGTTGGATTCCTACAGCATTGTTCCGGGTCAGATGCGACCATCCCCAGGCCCTGCCCCAGAAATATCCTAGGAGTTGTGGGCAGAGGCCCAGCATCCTTAGTGATGCGACCGAGCCCAGGAACTGCTGGTTTGGGGACGCCCGTCCAGTTGTTCCGCTCTAAAGTCTTAGGGCATCTGGTTAGGATGACCCTTCTCCAGCAGGCATTTAGCAGGAATTCTATGAGTCTATATTTTATTTTTTGCAGCTGACTGGAGATTTTTTGGTTTCTCCCCTGCAGGGCTACAAATTTGGTTTTCTTGTTGATGCTGATGTTCTAAACATAAGCCGAGCAATGTTGGATCACCCCACAGGTCCCCACCACATCATCCCACAGAAGCACAGCGTGGCAGCGACAGCCTCCCCCTGTTTTCCCCTGTATTCCAAGGTGTACTGCCCCTGAACATGGAGGTTTCATTTAGTCAACATAGTTAGCAGGCATCGATGGATATATCCTCCATGAATCAGCCTGCTCTCCTTTGACAGCCAGCTGGCTACCGCGGCATCTTGGGGCCGTGAATTCCACCCGTTGCTCTTCAAGTAAAGAAGCACTTCTCTCCATCAGGACTGAATGCAATGGCAGTCAACTTCACAACCCTCCTGCAAGTTCTGGCGGAGCGAGAAAAAGTTCTCTATGGTTTTCTCCATCTCATAATTTTTTTGATAAACCACTAATATCCCCTCCTGACCTGGATGGGCCAGGCTAGCCTGATCTTGTCAGATCTCACAAGCTAAGAAGGTCAGGGCTGGTTAGGACTTGGATGGGATACCATCAAGGAAGTCCAGGGTTGCAACGCAGAGGCAAGCAATGGCAAAACCACCTCTGTTAGTCTCTGCCCTGACACTGATGGCCCAGGCTAGGCCAATCTTGTCCAATCTCAGAAGCTAAGCAGGGTTGGCCCTGGTTAGTATTTGGGTCAGGGCTGGTTTGGATTTGGATGGAAGACCAGCAAGCAACTCCAGGGATGCGACACAATTTCTAAAAATAGCTGTTCCATCCATTTTTAATACCGTCAAAGTAAAGCAAACGTGGGAGCCTAGAGTAGGGGCCCTTCCCCCCTACTCTTGGATGGGAGACCAGCAAGGAAGTCCAGGGTCACTACGCAGAGGCAGGCAATGGCAAGCCAGCTCTGAACATCTCTTGCCTTGGAAACCCTACTGGGTTGCTGTAAATCGGCTGCAACTTCATGGCTCTTTATCCACACACACAAGGGGACGGGCTGTGGCTCAAGTGGCAGAACATATGCCTGGCATGCATAAGGTCCCAGGTTCATCTCCAGGTAAAGGGAGCAGGCAAGTAGATGATGCCTGAAACCCTGGAGAGCCGCTACCGGTCTGAGTAGACAATACTGACTTTGATGGACCTTGATGGTCTGATTCAGTAGAAGGCAGCTTCATGTGTTCAATACCCCCCACCTTAACCATCCTCTCTCTAAACCGAAAAGCCCCAACTCCTTGGCCTTAGAAAGTGTTCCAGTCTCCGTCATCATCTCACTTAACCATTTTCTGCACCTCTTCCGACACAACACACCCATTTTTTTTCAGATGGGAGAGACCAGAACAGTACACAATACTGCAAACATAGCCCTGACATACATATATATAATACTATCGGTTGTTATTTTGTTTTATATTATTATCATTGTTCTTATGCATTATTGCTACTGGCCTCCTTAGGCTGTTAAACCAAAATGCAGGATATGTATATTTGCAGGATAGATATATTTATTTATATATTTTATTTGCAGCACACACACACACACACACAATGCAAATGTTGGCACATAATGCAAATGTTGGCACACACATAATGCAAATTTGCCCCTCAGTCCTCCCTGTCAAGTCTGTAGCACAGAGACATTTGTTGTCTTGTCCTGTTTGGCCCCGATCCCACTACAATTCACCACGTTCAAGTCCAAGGCAGTTGGAATAGCCCGAACTAGCCACAATTCATCGGAGCTTGGGAGCCAAGCAGGGTTGGCCCTGGTTAGTACTGCGATGGGATACATCTTGGTGTGTTTGCCTGGGAGCCCTGCTATTGTGTTCAGAAGTCATAGCCTACTTATAAGGGAGGTCAGTACTTGAACAAATGTATGTTCTTATAGTGTCAAAGAGACACTGTACTCCCTTGCCTTATTCAACAGTAGTCTCAGAAAAATATTTCCTGCAAGCAAGCACCATCAAAATTATGTATTAACCACCAAAAGTCATAGAAACATTGAGTTGGAAGGGACCTCCAGGGTCATCTAGTCCAACCTCCCTGCATAATGCAGGACATTCACAACTACTTCCCCCACACACACATCCCCAGTGACCCCTACTCCATGCCCAGAAGATGGGGAGGGAACCCCTTCAGGATCCCTGGCCAATCTGGCCTAGAGGAAAATTCCTTCCTGACCTCAAAGGAGCTATCGGCATTTCCCTGGGCATGTAAGAAAGGGCCACGAGAGCCAAACCCTGCCCTCCCTCTCATGATCTGCCTGAGTTTACAGAATCAGCCTTGCTGTCAGGTGGTCGTCTAGCCTCTGCTTTGCAACTTCCAAACAAGGAGAGCTCACCACCTCCCGAGGAAACCTGCTCTGCTGAGAAACCGCTCTAACTGTCAGAAAGTTATTCCTAATGTTTAGCCGAAACCTCTTTTGATTTAGTTTCAACCCGTTGGTTCTGGTCCAACCTTCATGATTTTAAGCTTCCTTCTTATTATTCTTTTGCTATGCCATTGCATTTGGTGTTTGCACTAAACGGCCCAGCATTGTTGGACTGAGACCCAAATAATGAATAACACACAGTAAATCAAGGGTCTGACCCCATAGGGCTAGGCGCTGTTTCCAATCGAGGATCTGGCCCGACAGGTTTCGGTTTTGGCTGCCTTCTAAATGAAGGCTGCCGTCGACTTAAATCAACAGAACCCTGCTACAAGGTTTTATGCCCTGGATAATCCGATGAAAATAAAAAAACAGAAATACCATTTTAAGCATCTAATCACCACTCGTCGCGTATTACGACCGCCTATTTAAAAAGTGGACGGTGATAAAAGAGTCCAATAAACAGAACTGAAGGATGGAGTGGAAAGGAAGATCTGGCGAGCTGCGGGAACAGAGCCATCGTCTTCGAGGCCCAGGTTCTGATCTGCCGCCAAGTGCAACTGTAGGCTGGGAGATGACTACTTGAGACCCGTTCCCCACATCGGGGAATCCACCCAGCCCAGGGGCAGCCTTCAACCGTCACCAATCACAGGCAGGCGCGAACGGCACACCTTGCAGGCCCGACATCCACCTTCTCCCAAACACTTTACCGAACTATTTTGATCCTTCCCTTCTTCAAGGGAGCTCCAGATGGTATTCATGGCTCACCGTTTTATCCCCACAACAACCCTGAGAGGTAGGCTGGGCCAGGCCTTGACAAATTTTCTTTGTCAAAAATATAGCCGTCAATAAAAATCAATAAAAATATCTATTAAATATATATATATATATATATATATATATATATATATATATATATATATATATATATATATATATATATATATATATATATATATATATATATATATCGCCGTTATTTTTCCAGCCTTCAGGGGTTTTACAGTTGGGGAGGGGCTGTGGCTCACTGGTAGAGCATCTGCTTGGCATGCAGAAAGTCCCAGGTTCAGTCCCCGGCATCTCCAGTCAAAAAGGAAAAAGTAGGAGGTGATGGGAAAGACCTGTGCCTGAGACGCTGGAGAGACACTGCCAGTAGACAGTCCTGACCTTGATGGGCCGATGGTCTGATTCAGTAGAAGGCAGCTTCATGTGTTCTGAGGAGGGGCCGTGG